>NW_027362768.1:335612155-336812155 GCF_046119375.1 Phyllobates terribilis
AAGTGATCTTCCACCTATGAGACATTTATGGGAGCACTCAGGGTAACAAATCATTCACTTTGTGATATTACTGCTGGTCATAACCTCCAAGTTGTATGAAGCCATAATACTTTCCGTGTACTCTCTTTTGCAGATATACAGAGACTCACAGATGTTTTAGCTGTCATGACATGCATCACCATATGGCAGCATACAGCTCCATGTGCCTCCGGTCAGCCTGACTGCAGATGGCTCCTTCATGTGAAAGTGACCTAATCTTGTTCTGCCGATTCTTGGAAGGTAAAATGACCTTTAACCAGTCCATTAATACCACTAAGTACTGAATTTTTCCATATTGGCTCCATTTTTAGTCCAGGGCGGTGCCAGTTTTCTGCCTTTAACACCAGAGCCAAATGTCTACTATGGGGATTAACATTTCCTCCTGACTTTACAGTCGGCCAGAAGTCGTTTCATTGCATAATGCAAGACCTCAAGAACTTTGCCAAATGCATGATTGCTTTGAAATTAATTGGTACAAGCAAATCAGCTAAAATGATTAATTTTTATTACATTTACACCATCTGCCTAGTTAGGAGTCATGACCTGTGCGCTGTTTTTAAAATGCAAGGTAGACAAATTGCTGTCCATGGTGGAGCTTTATTTTGAGCTGTGTTTAGAAAAGGCAGGTTGGCTTTTTTTGACCATTAGTAATACAGTGACTAGCGTTTTGTTCTGGATTTGTGCCAATCGATACATCTTATTTTAATTAAGTTAAAGCCCTATGTAGAGCAGCACTTACCTCTAGACTAAAGGACAGGACAACATCGGACTTGGAAAGTTGGTTTTCATTTTCTTCCCCCATGTCTATGATGGACGTGTTGTGACTGCGCTTAAGCTTCTGGAGCTTGAATTCGGAGCCGCCCTTGGACACCGGCATGCTCTCCAAATTAGCCATTAAAAGGTTAACTGAAGACTTCAGCTCCTCAATGTACATATTTTCCATCTCTTTCGAGACGAACTTTGGAAACTTGCGTTCCTGCACACAAGAATATCGGATGAAGAAATGTTTAACAATATGTGGCCATTCATTGGACACGTCGTTTTTTAAAATTCCCAAATTTACATTTTAAACTCAATACCTCTGCCTGCTATCATTCAATGAATACCTTTGTATTTTACTTGCAGAGTATAAAAATGATTATCTTAAAATGATTATCTGATCAAGACACAACTAGGAAACTGTAAATGTAACTGGCCGTGTACTTCTGTGTCCATCACGTAACTGGGTCAGATTTGGATCCATCGTAAACAATGAAGGTTTCCATTAAAAGGAAGTTTCACTGGAGTTTACTAAATTTAAACTCAGTGTTTACTTCAATTCTCGCTGCCCCACTGATACTAGAACAGTTTTTCTTTTTCTTCTGTGCCCCTCCTTTCCAGAGTTATGCCCCCCAGTAATAACGCTGCAAATTTTCCCTTCTTCCAACAGGGCGTATACCATGGAACTTCTCTGCAGCTTGGCCATGTTTTGATTGGCCAACATCAGAGGAGAAAAAGCAAACGCCAACAAAGAATTTCTGTGGTCTACACCCACTTGGTTGAAAGAAAATTTTGTACAATTTTTACTGGAGGGCATAACTTTGGATCGGAGAGGGACATAAGAAAAAGAAAAACTGTTCCAGAATCAGTGGAACAGCGCCAATTAGAGGAGATGCTCAATTTAAATGAAAAAAGTCAAGTGAAAAGTCCTTTTTACATCACAACAAGCAGAGATCTTAAAAGCTACAAGGATTTCATACGGTAAGTAAGCTAGAAAATTAAAGCTGGTGTAACACAGCCCCTTTAAAAAACTAACCCACATTTGTCAACTTTTAGGTCTTTTTGAAAATATAAAACTTTCCTCTTTTAAAGGCCACCACCCTCCACCATGCCTTTTTTCCCCACCTCTAATCATGCCTTTGTAAATAGGTCTCACTCTCTGATGATGGAACATCCTGGGCTTAGACATGGGATAACTTACAGAAGTTTGGCTTTCCTGGAGGTTTTGGGAGGCTCCTGGAAGATTTAGGGCAAGGCCAGGTGACCTTTTCACTACACCCGAGAAAATCAGTCTGATTATGCAAATCACACTCTTATCAGACTCTGATCAGAGTGTGATCTGGTTTTCTCAGAGGTGGAGAGAAAAGAAAAAGTTTCTCCACCTTCTTTATAATATTAGTTTGTGAAAATTGGACCACACTTGGAGGTCATCCGAGTGTGGTCCGATTTTTTTCCACGGACCCATAGAGTTGAATGAGCGAGTGCCATCCAATTCTCGAAAACAAATCGTGCATGCTGAGATTTTTTTCTTGAACCAACTCACTCCAAAGAAAAAATCATATGAGGATAAAATAACATGAGGATGAGTGCTATCCATCAAAACCACAGATAGCACTCGTCAGAGTTATACGATCATCTGCACCTGCCTTTACTAAATCTTCCAGGATTTCTTCATTTATTAGTAACTTCCTTGATGTTTCTGGAGAGTTGGTAAGTACAAAATGACATACCCTTATTTATTCTTTTGGCGTATTTAAGATCCAATATCTATTTAATATTTAATCCGGACCAGAAATGGTGACAAAAACAACATCATCCTGCATGTCAAAATTTTTCACGGCCAACTGAAAACCATCCCTAAAGATTTCCTTCTTAATGTTTTCTTTATAAATCCTTCATAAAACAATGGCTTGAAGTGGTTGATTACAAGGGACATCCAAAAATCCGATTGCTCACTAACAGTTATAATTAGGGCTTGTGTTGTTTTAATTGAGGCCCGTGACCTTAATTTCTCTACAATCTAAATAAAACAACCTATTACAATGCTCATTACTCCAATATTGCTCAAAGAGGACAACCTTTTGATCAAGTTAGGCTTGATTTGTAAAAGTACATTAGTTTTTGCTTTGGTTGAAGGACTAAACGAAAAAAAATATGAAAAAAGCGTCTTACCCGAGCGATTTGATCTGCCATTTGAAGACGGCCATCGAGTTCACGTCTAATCTGGGCGGCTTGTTCGTCTGGGTTGTCCAACTGCAAGAAAAGAAGTAACTGTTAGTATATGATATTTTTGAGACTAGGAGTATTTTACACACTTATCGCTGACTCATCAAATTTATCAAAAGTTGTTAAAACAAGAGAAATACATATTAAGTCTGTTTTGGGGGATAGGATTTTTTGACCCCCAAGTATTACTCTACATGCTATGCTAGGCTTAAAGGGTTACTAATAATGATGAGCGCAAGTGCTCGTTACTCGAGCTTGCATAGAGTGCTTGGGTATGCATCGAGTATCGCGGGTGCTCGAGTGACATGTTCGTGTCCTCACGGCCGAATGTTTCACAGCTCTAAGGTAGCCACAAAACATACGGATATTACCCGTGTTTGTCAGGCAATCCCCGTATGTTTTGTGGCAGTCTAACAGCCGTGAAACATGTGGCAGTGGAGACTCGAACATGTCGCTCGAGCACCCGCGATACTTGGTGCATACCCGAGCATCCTCGGAAAACTTGAGTAACGAGCACTAGTGATGATCGAGCATGCTCGTTGCTCGAGATTTACGAGCATGCTCGGGCGAGTACCTATTATCTTCAGCGTGCTCGGGGGTTACGTTTTCGTACATTATTTGAAACTGTTTGACAGCTTTAATACATGTGAGGAATGATTGTTTTTCCAGCATTCCTCACATGTATTAAAGCTGTCAAACAGTCACAAATTATGTTCACGGAACGACGAAAACGTAACCCCCGAGCACGCTGAAGATAATAGGTACTCGCCTGAGCATGCTCGTAAATCTCGAGCAACGAGCATGCTCGATCATCACTAACGAGCACTTGTAGTCATCACTAGTTACTAAACTTTTAAATATTTTTTGATATTTCGTTGTCCCTGTTCACAAATGCTGATCATCAGAGATCTGGGCTCTGATATCTCAAACCCCTTGAACCCACAGGAAGAAGTGGAATAGAAAATCTTTGGGTCTATAAGCTGAGAGCTTTGGTTTGAGTGATTGTTGATACTTCATATGTATTGACAGGGGCTAAAACAAATTAAAAATTATTCAAAAGTTTAGTTACTCTTACAGGAACACTTAAGACAAAAGGAATACACTGTATTATGGCTAGTACAGGCCCCGAGGAGGCGGTGCATGGCTGACCTTTTTATTTTTTTGTGGTCCTGGGTCATAGGCTAGTATAAAAATAGAGAAGTCTTTTAAGATTGTTTATGGCTAAAGATGTTCCACTGCCTGAATTTAAATATTCAAAACAAAACAGTACGTCTTGATGATGCTCCTCCTTTTACCTAGCGTCAGACAAACAAGCCTCACCCCCAGTTACACCCCCAAGGAACTGTGAAATATGCAATTTTCTGACTTATTTTTTGCAATTTTTAATCAACCAAAAAGAGAAATCAAATGATTTTTGGTCATAACAGACAGTCAAATATTTGGGCCGCAAAAGTAGACAGGTCCAATACAAACTACAATATAAATTAAAGATATACACCCCAATTTGATCGGTAGGTGAATTTATTTCTAGTACAGCGGTAACAGATACTTCAGGGCTGACTCCATGTTTATGTAGGCATTTGAGTGACAGATTTCCAGTGGGTCGCTCTTTTCTTTTTATTTATCCTCCTCATCTTCAAGGAGCTTTACATTTGTATTTGTCAGGCAATAGAGATGTATTAGAGCTTGTTTTTTTGTGGTAGAAGATGTAGTTTTTATCATTACCATTTTGGGGTCCATATGACTGTGTTATCTCTTTTTATCATATTTTATTTTGACATTCACTATATGTGATAAATACTATAATAGTAATTGATTAGTTTGATATGAACTTTATTTTTTTTTAGAATCTTTTTATTATTATTATTCTCCTTTGGGGTCTTGAAGCAGTGCAGTGCTTCCTGTGTGTGACACTACCTCTGCACCCCTGTATGGCTATTCCTGCGTGTGACACTACCTCTGCACCCGTCTATGGCTATTCCTGCGAGTGACACTACCTCTGCACCCGTCTATGGCTATCACTGCATGCGACACTACCTCTGCACCCGTGTATGGCTATTCCTTTGTGTGACACTACCTCTGCACACATCTATGGCTATTCCTGTGTGTGACACTACATTTATGCAGGGGCATTTATGCATTTAGTATTTATGCATACTTTATCGAAGTGCCATAGTTTATCAAAGTGTCTCGGCAGTTAGATATGGCAGTTCTAATATTCATCTCTCTTCTCTTCTTACAGGTATATATATCTCACTCCTCTGCTCCGTGTTATCTCTTGTGAAATTTACATTGTATCTCCATGATACTTGCAATGCTCTGCAACTAATCACTGGTATATATATCTCACTCCTCTGCTCCGTGTTATCTCTTCTGAAATCTACATTGTATATCCATGTTACTTGCAATGCTCTGCAACTAATCACTGGTATATATATATCATTCATCTACGTTGTTTAATCCATGATACTTTAAGGTCATCATCACACTTACTTTAACAGTTTATGATCCATGTTGAGTTGCTAGTCTGTTTTTTTTTCCTGCAGTTTTATGTCTCCTGTTGTCTTAACCACTTCGCGCCAGAGCCTGTTTTTGCCTTCATGACCGGGCCAATTTTTTCAATTCTGACCACTGCCAGTTTATGAAGTAATTACTATGGAACGCTTCAACGTATTCCCCTGATTCTGAGATTGTTTTTTCGTGACATATTGTACTTCATGATAGTGGTAAAATTTCTTCGATATAACTTGTGTTTATTTGTAAAAAAATCGGAAATTTGGCAAAAATTTTGAAACTTTTGCAATTTTCAAACTTTGAATTTTCATACCCTTAAATCAGAGAGATATGTCACACAAAATAGTTAATAAATAACATTTTCCACATGTCTACTTTACATCAGCACAATTTTGGAACCAAAATTTTTTTTTGTTAGGGAGCTATAAGGGTTAAAATTTGACCAGCGATTTCTCATTTTTCCAGCAAAATTTACAAAAACATTTTTTTAGGGACCACATCATATTTGAAGTCACTTTGAGGGGTCTTTATGACAGAAAATACCCAAAAGTGACACCATTCTAAAAACTGCAACCCTCAAGGTGCTCAAAACCACATTCAAGAACTTTATTAACCCTTCAGGTGCTTCACAGGAATTTTTGGAATGTGGAAGAAAAAAATTAACATTTAACTTTTTTCACAAAAATGTTACTTTAGACCCAATTTTTTTTATTTTTACAGGGGTAACATGAAAAAATGGACCCCAAATTTTTTTGTGCAATTTCTCTTGAGCGTGCTGATACCCCATATGTGAGGGAAAACCACTGTTTGGGCGCACGGCAGGGTTCGGAAGGGAAGGAGCGCCATTAGACTTTTTGAATGTAAAATTTGTCTGAATAATTAGCAGACGCTATGTTGCGTTTGGAGAGCTCCTGACAGGGGCGGAACTACCGCCCGTGCAGCCGGTTCATTGAACGGGGGCCCCGAGGGAGAGGGGGCCCCTTCAGCCTCCAGCAGGGCCGCCATCAGGGCATGACTGCCCTGACTCCAGTATGGGGCCCAGCCGGTAGGGGCCCCCTTGGGGGCCCCCCTCTTGTGCGTCTCTCTCCTCATGGGGCCCCCGGCCCCATGCTAAGCGCCGGGGCCGGAACATCTCAGCGCTGCGCTGCTGCGGCAGCGCTTTCATGATTCCCCTGACTTCCGGTCATGTGACGGCACCGTCACATGACCGGAAGTCAGGAGAACCTGGTGTCATCGATTTGGACGAGCGCCAGGATTCTGCAGGGATCGCATGGGGGTAAGTATAACAAGTTTTTTTTTTTTTTTTAAATACAATTTACTAGGAGTGGGGGGAATGGGAGGTGCACATGTGGGGGAGGGGAATGAGAGAGGTGCACATGTGGGGGAGGGGGATGAGAGGTGCACATGTGGGGGAGGGGGATGAGAGGTGTGCACATGTGGGGGAGGGGAATGAGAGAGGTGCACATGTGGGGGAGGGGGATGAGAGATGTGCACATGTGGGGGAGGGGGATGAGAGATGTGCACATGGGGGGGGATGAGAGAGGGGCACATGTGGGGGAGGGGAATGAGAGAGGTGCACATGTGGGGGAGGGGGATGAGAGAGGTGCACATGTGGGGGAGGGGGATGAGAGAGGTGCACATGTGGGGGAGGGGGATGAGAGAGGTGCACATGTGGGGGAGGGGGATGAGAGAGGTGCACATGTGGGGGAGGGGGATGAGAGAGGTGCACATGTGGGGGAGGGGGATGAGAGAGGTGCACATGTGGGGGAGGGGGATGAGAGAGGTGCACATGTGGGGGAGGGGGATGAGAGAGGTGCACATGTGGGGGAGGGGGATGAGAGAGGTGCACATGTGGGGGAGGGGGAATGAGAGAGGTGCACATGTGGGGGAGGGGGGATGAGAGGTGCACATGTGGGGGAGGGGGATGAGAGGTGCACATGTGGGGGAGGGGGATGAGAGAGGTGCACATGTGGGGGAGGGGGATGAGAGAGGTGCACATGTGGGGGAGGGGGATGAGAGAGGTGCACATGTGGGGGAGGGGGATGAGAGAGGTGCACATGTGGGGGAGGGGGATGAGAGAGGGGCACATGTGGGGGAGGGGGGTGAGAGATGTGCACATGGGGGGGTGAGAGCTGCACATGGGGGAATTGGGAGAAAATGAGCTGCACATGGGGGAATTGGGAGTAGGGGGATAATGAGCTGCACATAATGAATGTGGGGTGGGGGACAGTAAATGATAAATGATGATGGGGTGGGGAGAGCAGGACATGATATAATGAATTGGGGCAGGGGGTGCATGTAAATAATGAATGCGGGGAGCAGGAAGTATAGAGTAGGGGGCGTTGCGGATGCAGGAGTGTAACTGGTAACAAATTGGCGGAAAGAGTAGAGGTTCTAATTAAATTATATATTAAGTGCCTATTTACAGTTAATGGGGGCACCGTGGTGGATTACAATTTATATTTGGAATGGTAGGTTGTATAATAACTAACCATATATTGATGGTGGATACACGTCTGTATTCAGCTGCGTAATGTAGAAGTTGGGGAATGTGCTCTAGATAACTGTGTTATTTTATGCAGAGACGAGTCCTGGCTGGAAGACGTAATGGCGGTCTGTGCTGGATGAAGGAGAAAAGCGTAGCTGAAGGACTTCACCTAGAGACGTCACCAGTGAGTCAGTGTATTACATGTACACTTACACTATATACTATGTACCGGGCTCCTGTGTATAATGTCACTGGTGATCACTGTATTACCTGTACACTGACACTATATACAGAGCTCCTGTGTATAATGTCACTGGTGATCACTAGATTACCTGGACACTTACATTATACATACCATGTATAGAGCTCCCGTGCATAATGACACTTATGGTAATATTAGTAATGTGGTGGTAATATTAGTAATGTGGTGGTAATATGTGGTCTGGTCATGGTGTGGCAGTTTTTCCCCCTTCTGTGTGGTATTATTCGGTCACTATGTTGTGGTAATATGTGGTCTGGTCATGGTGTGGCAGTATTCCCTGTATGTGGTATTATTGGTCATTTTTAAAAAAAAATGTATATGACACATTCCCTTAAAGAAAACTAAATAAAAATATATCTAAAAAGAGTATTGGATATTTTAAGAAAATTTTAATAGGTTAGAGTAGGGCCCTGCCAGAAGAGTCTACCTTATCGTGGTGGCGGCTTTAAAAATCTTTTGGCCAAAACAAAAGCTGATGGCTATGCATGTGGCACCGTCTGGTGGCCGCGACGTGGACGAGCGCCAGGATTCTGCAGGGATCGCATGGGGGTAAGTATAACAAGTTTTATTTGTTTTAAATACAAGTAGTTAACTAGGAGTGGGGGGGATGAGAGATGCACATGGGGGGGATGAGAGATGCACATGGGGGGGGTTGAGAGATGCACATGGGGGGGATGAGAGATGCACATGGGGGGGATGGGAGATGCACGGGGGGGATGAGAGCTGCACATGGGGGGGGGATGAGAGCTGCACATGGGGGGGATGAGAGATGCACATGGGGGGGATGGGAGATGCACGGGGGGGATGAGAGCTGCACATGGGGGGGGATGAGAGCTGCACATGGGGGGGATGAGAGCTGCACATGGGGGGGATGAGAGCTGCACATGGGGGGGCGAGAGATGCACATGGGGGGGGTTATGTTTAGATAACTTTGTTGCCTTATGAAGCGCAGGGGGGGGGGGGCCCAAAAAATTTCTTGCACAGGGGCCCACTACAGTCTGTGTCCGCCCCTGGCTCCTGATGTGCCTAAACAGTGGAAACCCCCCACAAGTGACACCATTTTGGAAACTAGACCCCTTAGGGAACTTATCTAGATGTGTGGTGAGCACCTTGAACCCCAAGGTGCTTCACAGAAGTTTATAATATTGAGCTGTAAAAATAAAATTTTCACATTTTTCCCACAAAACCGTTTTTCATCCCTTAATTTTGCATTATCATAAGGGTAATAGGATAAATTGCACCATGAAATTTGTCATGCAATTTCTCCTGAACACGCCGATACCCCATATGTGGAGGCAAATTACTGTTTGGGCACATGGCAGGGTTTGAAAGGGAAGGAGCGCCATTTGACTTTTTGAATGCAAAATTTGTTTGAATAATTAGCGGACGCCATGTCACATTTGGGGAGCCCCTAATGTGCCTAAACAGTGGAAACCCCCCACAAGTGCCACCATTTTGGAAACTAGACCCCTTAGGGAACTTATCTAGATGTGTGGTGAGCACCTTGCACCCCCAGCTGCTTCACAGAAGTTTATAATATTGAGCCGTAAAAATAAAATTTTCACATTTTTCCCATAAAAAATGTTTTTCATTCCCTAATTTTGCATTATCATAAGGGTAACAGGATAAATTGCACCATGAAATTTGTTGTACAATTTCTCCTGAGTACACCGATACCCCATATGTGGGGGAAAACCACTGCTTTGGTGTATGGCAGGGTTCGGAAGAGAAAGGAGCGCTATGTTGGCTGGGATAGGCAGCAGACACCATGTCACATTTGAAGAGTCGCTGACATTCCGAAACAGCAGAAACCCCCACAAGTGACCCCATTTTGTAAACTACACCTCTCAAGGAATTCATCTAGGGAAGTAGTGAGCATTTTTTAATTTTTAAATTTATACCATTGGGCAGTGAAAAAAGCATAATTATATTTTTACCACAAAAAAATGTTTTACCCTCAGATTTTACATTTTCACACAGGGCAATGGGTAAAAATGGTGCCGAAATGTGTCACTCAATTTCTTCTAAAAGTGGCAATACCCCATATGTGGCTGTATCGTACCGCTCAGCCATATGGCGAGATCTGGGGGGGACGGAGTGCTATTTGACAATTGGAGAACAAATTATTGTAGAATAGGCATTTGGATTTGGGAGCACAAAATTTTCTGAATTTCTTTTGGGGGGCAAGGACCATTTTGCTTTTCCAGAGCCTTTCTGCTACCAGTAACTTGGAAGTCCCTTATATTTTTAACAGATGATGGACCTGAGTGGGGACTAGCTTTTTTTGAGGACTGAGTTGAAGCTTTTATTGGGAACATTTTACGTAACATTTATCCGGCGCTCTAGGCTGAGCACTTACATCGGGGTTTCCATCTAAATTTCCAAGTGATGTAATTCAGATGAAACCCCTCCAGGATCCATTCACTATAATGAGGCAGCAGAGTTACTCTGGACTCCGTCTGGCCTCTGTTTAGTGGTGTCCTTTTTTTCAGAAGTGCACAAAACTGTGGCCAACCGCACTTTTATGCACGTCTAAAACAAATGACACCGTGGGATCCCAGGCTAGACGGCGTCTACAGTGGCCTATATCTGCCTCATTACAGGAAATCTTCCATCATGGGTTCTGGCTGAATCACGTATTTCAGAGATTTACACGGAAACTCTGGTGTAAGTGCTCAGCGCAGAGCGCAGGATAAATGTGGGCAGAGCTTTACTGGGATCTTTGGGAGACATAATAAACAAATCAGTAGCAGGTGAATAATATTTGTTTTATTTATTTTTTATGCCGTTCCTAGTGTGATATAACTGATTAGATTACTTTATTCTTCGGGTCGGTGCGATTACAGAGATACCAGATTTATATCGGGTTTTTATGTTTGGCAGCTGTCACACACTAAAATACGCTTTTTTTGCAAAATCTAGTTTTTGCATCACCATATTTTGAGAGCTATAATTTTTCCATATTTCGGCCGATAGAGTCATGTGATGGCTTGTTTTTTGCGGGACGAGTTGACATTTTTATTGGAACCATTTTTGGGTACGTGACATTTTTTGATCGCTTTCTATTCCGTTTTTTGGGAGGTAAAGTTAACAAAAACAAACACTTCAGGAATTGTTTTTTGAGTTTTTTTTTATGCCGTTCTGCGTGTGGTAAAAGTGATCAGGCAGCGTTATTCTTCGGGTCAGTACGTTTACAGCGATACTACACTTACTGTATTTTTTTTATGTTTTGGCGCTTTTACACAATAAAACAAATTTATAGAAAAAAAAATATTTTTTTTGCATTGCTTTATTCTGAGCGCTATAACTTTTTTATTTTTCGGCTGATGGAGCTGTATGGTGGCTTTTTTTTGCGGAACAAGATGAAGTTTTCAGTGGTACCATTTTTATTTCTATTCTGCTTTTTGATCGCATTTTTTTCCACTTTTTGTTTGGCGATATGATGAAAAAGCATATTTTTTTGCTCCGTTTTTTATTTATTTTTATTACGGTGTGCACAGAAGGAGTTAATTAGTGTGACAGTTTTATAGCTCGGGTTGTTTCGGACGTGGCGATACCAAATATGTGTACTTTTTTTGGTTTTGTAATAATATGCGGATTTATTGGTTTATTATTTTATTTATTTATTTTTATTTATTTTGTGATTTTTTTTTTTAATAGTTTAAAAACTTTTTTTTTACTTTTTTTTACATTTTTACTTAGTCCCTGTATGGGACATTAATTTTTATTTTTCTGATCACTGATCTCATGTAATGTAATAGACATATATTACATTACATGAGATCTTCACTGACTGTTTCAGTCTCCTGTCTGGAATCAGCTACATACAGGCTGAAGCCAGACAGGAAGGACACCATATATGGCAGAGCTGGAGGCGGTCATGTGACCTCCAGCTGCCATAGCAACCCCAGGTCCTCAAACGAAACGGAGGTCTTCGGAGGTAAGTAAGACGACCCCCTCTCCTCTTGCTGTCTCCTATATGCCGCAATCACTATAGATCGCAGCATATAGAAGACAGCAAAGGGTTAACATCACTGGGACCTGATCTAATCAGGTCCCGATGATGTACCCTGTCAGAGCTAATGCTCTGCACCGGAATCGCAATGCTTGCAGGACCCTGGGGGTCCTGAGCACTGCGAGACCACCCACCGTTTTTAAACGTCGGCGCTGCACAGAGCCCGGCAAGCGCCGACGTTTATCTACAGTGGGCGGTCGGGAATCGGTTAAGCTAGTTGATTGATTGCTAACGAGTTAAATCTGTGTAGATCTAAGCAGATATGCCCCTATATATTGAGACATAGTCAAGGGGCAGCATTTATGTGGGGGCATTTATGCATATAGCATTTATGCATACTTTATCAAAGTGCCATAGTTTATCAAACTGTCTCGGCAGTTAGATATGGCAGTTGGACAGGTCTGGAGACAGGTAAGACATGTAAGACAATTAAACAAACTTGCTTCCAGGTCATCTGTTTTGCAAATCGTATTCACAATTTGTATTTGTACCATTTACGTTGTGGCTGCTACAATCATCCACATTCACCGTTCTCCAACAAATTCTGCACACTTCATCCATATTCACCCCTCTCTCCTCTCTTCTCCTATGTACAGCTCTCATGCTCTCTTCACAATGTTATACCACACAGATCCATTCATTCCCACCATACAACACAGGAAACTTTCTCACAAATCACTCAACCATCTGCTCACTCTCTGTATCTTCCTTCTCTTAGTCGCAGGTGATATTTCTCCTAATCCAGGACCCTCCAGTAATAACACTAACTCTTTCCCTGTTACATTCAGAAACCCTGCTAATCTCATTAATATTCCCTGCATATCTACTGTCTCATTTAACTGTGCCCTTTGGAATGCGCACTCAGCATGTAATAAACTCTCTTACATCCATGACTTTTTCCTCTCTAATTCCCTCAACCTTCTGGCTCTCACTGAAACCTGGATCCAGCAGTAGGACACCACCGCCGCTGCAGCTCTCTCCTATGGTGGCCTACACTTCTCTCATACTCCGAGACCTGACAACAGATCAGGTGGAGGTGTTGGTCTGCTTCTTTCAACAAAATGTACTTTTCAGGTAATCCCCCCAGTACCCTCCCTTATCTTCCCTTCTTTTGAGGCCCACACAGTCAGACTCTACCGGCCCTTCTCCCTGCGAGTGGCGGTTGTCTATCGCCCTCCAGGTCCATCCCATCAGTTCCTGGATCACTTTGCTGCCTGGCTTCCAAATTTTCTATCCTGCGACATCCCCACGATAATCATGGGAGATTTTAACATCCCAATTGGCAATTCTCTTTCCCCATCTACCGCTCATCTTTTATCACTAACCTCCTCCTTCGGCCTTTCACAGCTTGCTAATTCTCCTACACATGAAGACGGGAACACATTGGACCTGATCTTCTCCCGGCTTTGCTCAGTACATGACTTTACTAACTCTCCCCTTCCACTGTCTGACCATAATCTTCTTTCATTCTCTGTCAAGAACTGTGACTCTACTCAAGACAACCCCACTTTCCACACTTATAGAAATATACGCGCCATTAACACCCAGAAATTTATGAAAAAATTGCAATCATCGTTGGCCCCAATCTCCTCCCTCTCATGTCCTGACTCTGCATTGAAGCATTATAACGAAATAATGCTATGCGCCCTGGATGAAGCCGCTACACAAAGAAGAATTCGGCATAGACGGCGACAACCCTGGCACACGCCTCAAACACGTCTTCTCCAGCGGTGCTCCAGGTGCGCTGAACGGCTGTGAAGAAAATCTAATCTGCCCGAACATTTCCTCCATTATAAATTTATGCTGAAAACATATAACTCCGCGCTTCACCTCTCCAAACAAACCTACTTTAACAACCTCATAATCTCACTTTCCAATAATCCTAAACGACTCTTTGACACGTTTCATTCTCTCCTCAATCAAGCAGCACAGGCCCTGACCACCGACCTCAGTGTTGACGATCTGGCCAATTATTTCAAAGAAAAAATTGGTATCCTGTGTGTCTGACACTACCTCTGCACCCGTCTATGGCTATTCCTGTGTGTGACACTACCTCTGCACCCGTCTATGGCTATTCCTGTGTGTGACACTACCTCTGCACCCGTCTATGGCTATTCCTGTGTGTGAGACTACCTCTGTACCCGTCTATGGCTATTCCTGTGTGTAACACTACCTCTGCACCCGTCTATAGCTATTCCTGTATGTGACTCTACCTCTGCACCTGTCTATGGCTATTCCTGTGTGTGAGACTACCTCGGCACCTGTCTATGGCTATTCCTGCATGTGACACTACCTCTGCACCCGTCTATGGCTATTCCTGTGTGCGACACTACCTCTGCCCCTGTCTATGGCTATTCCTGCATGCAACACTACCTCAGCACCCGTCTATGGCTATTCCTGTGTCTTACACTACCTCTGCACCCGTCTCTGGCTATTCCTGTGTGTGACAGTACCTCTGCACCTGTCTCTGGCTATTCCTGTGTGTGACACTACCTCTGCACTCGTCTCTGGCTATTCCTGTGTGTGAAACTACCTCTGCACCCATCTATGGCTATTCCTGTGTGAGACACTACCTCTGCACCCGTCTATGGCTATTCCTGTGTGTGACACTACCTCTGCACCCGTCTCTGGCTATTCCTGCGTCTGTCACTATCTCTGCACCCGTCTCTGGCTATTCCTGCGTGTGACACTACCTCTGCACCCGTCTCTTGCTATTCCTGTGTCTGACACTACCTCTGCACCTGACGCGCCCCCGGGGCAATGGGGTACTCGGCAGCCCGGCCTATGGATGCTGGGGGGGGATATGTCACAGTGGCGGTCAACCAAAAAGGGGATTGAAACTTGGATAAAAATAAAAATAAAATAAATAGTTTGTGACGCCACCTGTGGTACCTGGTAACGTTTAGCAGCGCTGCTGCAGACCTCCGGGGGGTGATGGGATGGCAGCTGAGGTGTTTCTGCTCCCCACAGGTGGAGCGGGTCCCCGGGGCAGTGTCGAGTTTGATGGTGGTGATGCTGGGACTTGTAGTGCAGGCGGGATGGCGCAGCAGGAGTAATTGACAGAGACAGGGGATTCGCTTCAATACCTTTACTGGTGAAGATGTCAGGTACGGTCCAGGGTACTCAGCAGGATGGGTGCACTTCAGGACTTCTCCACAGTGAGCGGGTATAAGGCCTCCTGGTCGGTGTCTGCCTCTCTGTATGCTCCAGGCCAGCCTGCAACTGGGCCTAGCTTATGTGTCGTGCTGTTCCTTCACCTGTCGCTCAGTAGTGGGACCTTCTGCTGGCAACCACTATCCCTGGTCGCCGGGGCCTTCGTGGTTCCTGGTCCTGTAATGGGTCTAGCTTCAGGTCTGCCAGGGACTTGTAGTCCTCCTGGGATGCCGGTGGTCCCTACTGGGTATAAAGGACCCTGTAGGCGCGGACCCGGTGTTCGGTTTGTATCTTCGGGGTGAGCCTGTGATGCTCCTCTGCCCCTTTAACTCCTCTCTCCTCTCCTCCTTGCCGTCGGCCACACTCGGGGCCCTCAGAAATCAGCAGCAGACGCACTGCGTCTTCGCTGCTCTCAGCGTCAGCACGCTCTCCAACAACTAACTGCCTGGCTCCACCCTCCATATATATATCCCTATCCGGGCTCCCTCTGGTGGTGTAGGTGGAATGGTGGAGGTTTTTGTATATAGTGAGGGCCTCTTGTGGAGAAGTCCATCCATGCACCCTGGGCCCTGTGGTACCTGTGAACAGCAGGGTGCCACATACCCTTTTCTGGCTTTTCCTGTGTCTTACACTACCTCTGCACCCTTATCCTGCTATTCCTGTGTCTGACACTACCTCTGCACCCGTCTCTGGCTATGCCTCTGATTTAATCTAACTCTTGTTTTATTATGATTTCCTCAGTCTTGACAGTTGAACTTAGGTCATGTCATTTGTCCTAACTCCAGCAGCATTAATTAATCTAACAAATCACTTCTTCCATCTAGTAAATATAGGACACATTTAATTTGACAAAAGCAAAGGTCACTGTGTTAGAACTTTATGATCCCCAAACATTTTATTTCATCACTTTCTGGGAGAGGAGGGGACCAGCGCTCCCCGGTATAAAGTCATATTCATTACATTGCATTTGCAGCCATATTGGCTGCAGGTAAATCAATCCCTCCTAATAGAGTAACATTAGACTCCTATGGGCTTTTTTCGATGGGTCTAAATTTAAACTCCGCAGTAATCATTTCATAAGATGTTTAATCCTCATAATGCTTGTCTGTCTCAGGCCCCTCGGGGTCACCGGCTTGCTACCAATTTCGAAATTTTCTAATTAACAGGCAATCAATCAATTAGTGCAATAATGTGGATCACTCAGCTAAAGGAGGTGATGATATTGCTGAGGACATCTTATCTGTCACTGTCCATCGCATACAGTACATCCCCAGGTAGAATAGTGTCACTTCTGCAGAGGTACTCATGCGTTTAGCAGAAACTGTGTCTCTTCTTCAGTCTCCAAGCCTAAAGAGGAGATCATTATTCCCCTATAACACATTAACACATCTATACCTATATAGAAGTGCCCAAACATGCCTCAATATTTTACCTATAGATATAGAGATCTGGGGATTTGATTAAGGTCTGCAATTTCCATAAAAATTCAATTAATTTTTAAGAACAGGTTGCAATTCACATCACTACCACTAGGTGTCCACACATAGGTACACATAACTTAAACATCCTCTGACAGATCATCTCATGCCATTCATCTTGGGATACCAAGCAAAGAAGAGGTAAAAATTTCGAAGTGGCTTTAAAGGTTTGCGAAAACCCTTCTCCCCCTGGGGAAGTTTAAAAAGAAAACAAAACTGTGCTTTACTTACCCTCCCCAGGTCCAGTGCTGAGTCTCCCATTGACTGTTATTGTCTGCAGTGCTGAAGTCACATCTCCACCTCTGCAGTCAATCAATGGACTCAGCAGCTCGCGCCATCAACTCAGATGCGGGGAGAGATGCTGAGCTGAGTAATGGGCTGCAGCTGTGTCAGCAAGTGCAGACAATAAAAGACACTAGTGAACAGTCAGCGTTGGACCTGAGGAGAGTGAGAAAAGAGTTTTTTTTTTTGTTTTAAGGGGAATCTGTCACCATGAAAATGCAGTCCAGTCTGCAGGGAGATTGATGTATAATTTTGTGAGAAAAGATTCAGCAGACCAGGTGTTTAATCATTAAATCATCTGCTCTTTCTGGGGTTTTCCGTCCAGTGGGCGGTCCTATAAGTGACTGACAGCTCTCTCTTTATGCACCTGTATACAAAGAAAGCTGTCACTGATAGGATCGCCCACTGGACCGAAAACCCCAGAAAAAGAAAAGGATTAAATGATTATACTGAATCTTTCCTCACAAAACTATACATCAATCTGCTAAGCTCTCCCTGCTCTATAACATGGTGCTGCAGAATGGACTACATTTTCATGGTGACTGGTTACCTTTAAAGTCGGGGTCACACAGCCATGGATTCTCTCGATTATGCCAATGACACTCTGTCACCTTAGTGTGATCCGATTCTCTCACATGAAAGAATCACATCACAACTGTGGCGAAGACGGACAGCTTTAATTTCTCCATCTTCTCCATTGTCTCTGTGTCCGCGGATGTCGGTCTGCTCTCGGATGACATCTGTGTGCAGTCCAATGTTTCACATGAAACCATAGATTTGTATGAGTGCGCGTGATCAGATGCCAAATCACAGATCTGCACTGCCCCATAGTATAACAATGGGTCGAGTGCAATCCGTAAAACATTGTATAGCACTTGGCCCTGTTATACGCTAGTGTGAGCGAGCCCCGAAACAAACTGCAGAGGAGAGAAGGGTTTTCCAAAGCTGGAAAACTCTATAACGTTGTAAGTGATAACGTTGGTTTTAGGTTTGAGCAGTCAGGTAACTTTTTCCAACAAATGGGGTCCTGCTGAGTAAGTAAAGCAGGACCCCAGTAAGGCTTGCTTGCCATTTTAGATATCATCATCACTGTCCCCCATTGGGGCTCGCAATCTAGATTCCCTATCACCTATGTCTTTGGTGTGTGGGAGGAAACTGGACAACCAAGAGGAAACCCACGCAAGCATGGGGAGAACAAAATCCTTGCAGATGTTGTCCTTGGTGGGATTTTTTACATAAGGCACAGGGGCTCCGGGCAAGTGCAAAGCTTTTCATAACCTGAAACATGACCTAGAAGCAATGGACACACTGATATGCTCCCATTTCTTGCATGCAGATTGGAGATTCTTTAACCCGAAGCAAGATGATTGAATCCCTACCTAGTTTGGGGTGTCCTTTTCTGAAATGGGGATGGAGCTTAAAATATTTAGACCATTTATAGGTGTTTGAATGTAGAAAAGGGGTGGATTCAAAATGTTTGGAGGTACTATTCACCTCCTCGATAGCCACCTAGTCCAAGAACGACCCAATAAAATAATACTGCTGTGCGAAGTAAGAAATCTCCGATATCTGATACATTATAACACATCCGGTCCAAACAATACAACAATAATGAAGGTTCAGAAAAAACTGTGGCTGGTGAACGTGGTCTGATTTTATGGTCTCCAGTAAGAACATTGCTTAAAAATTCATAAGCTTTCTACAATAAATAATGTAAGCAAAAGTCAACGGGTGCAAGTAATTACGAAAAGTGGTGAAATCTCTGCAGACGTCCATCAAAAATACCACTACAAGTTTTTGGGTATGTTGATTAGAGATGAGCGTTGTTCTACTCGAACTGTTCGCCAATCTCAAATTCGAGCTGTTTTGGGCGGTGTTCGAGCCGTTCGGCGAACACGAACAATTTGAGAAAAATTCGGCTGTTCGAGGTTATGTTCGATAACTGTTCGTGCACCAAAATCATAACTGGATTTTTTCTCAGTAATGATGAAAATTAATGTTAATACGCAGTTTGAGTGTACAGCGGGGTGGGGGGAGGGGCAGGGGATGGATCTCTGCAGGAACAATGAAGATCTCCATTTTTTTTTCTCTTTCCCGCATTTACAGTGGGGAGGTGCAATCTGTCAGCCTATCAGCAGCGCACACACGGAGCGAAGTGCTTTTTTTCACACAAGCAAGGGCATGTGTCATTGGCAGTGTATGTCACATGTCCTTGCCCTATAAGACCAAGCCATTTTCCCCGTCGCCACCATTTTCTCACTGCTGCAGCTGCGTGTTAGACGGCACCGCTGTTGCTGTGTGCGCTATACCTTGTTAATTTCAAGCCAATTTTCGCACAAATATACAGATAGCTTGGGAGTAGGGAATAGTTGTGATTGCAGTCCTTTTAAGGACTAGGTTACAGCATTTCCTACGACTTTTATCAGGCAGGTCTGTGCTCTTAAATAGATCGGTTGTGGGAGTAAAGACTAATTGTAATTGCAGTCCTTTTCAGGACTAGGTTACATGAGTTCCTATCAGTTTTTGCCAGGCAGGTCTGTGCCAGTGCTGTGCAAGTTTTTTTCACAGCATTTGGCTGAATCTAGCAAAGCTAATCCTTTTTGGCCTATTGCAGAGTGTGTTAGTCAGTGGAGTAGCCTATCTGTGTTGCAAGATATACCACCTGTGTATAGAATACCAATTTTTTTACTGCACCTAGTGAAGTAAAATCTTTTGGGCATAGCATCATTCTATTAGTCCATCTATACTGACCTCCATCAGGTTGCAAATTAAAACTAATTTTTATCTGCATCTACAGTACCTCTGAAAAAATATTTGGGCTTCTAGCAGTGTGTGGGACTTGTTCTATTAGTCCATCTATACTGACCTCCATCAGGTTGCAAACTGAATATATTTTTTTCTGCATCTACCTCTGAAAAAATATTGGGCTTCTAGCTGTGTGTGGGTCTTGTTCTATTAATCCATCTATACTGACCTCCATCAGGTTGCAAACTAAATATATTTTTTTCTGCATCTACCTCTGAAAAAATATTTGGCCTTCTAGTAGTGTGTCGGACTTTCTCTATTAGTCCATCCATACTGACCTCCATCAGGTTGCAAATTAAAACTAATTTTTATCTGCATCTACAGTACCTCTGAAAAAATATTTGGGCTTCTAGCAGTGTGTGGGACTTGTTCTATTAGTCCATCTATACTGACCTCCATCAGGTTGCAAACTGAATATAGTTTTTTCTGCATCTACCTCTGAAAAAATATTGGGCTTCTAGCTGTGTGTGGGTCTTGTTCTATTAATCCATCTATATTGACCTCCATCAGGTTGCAAACTGAATATATTTTTTTCTGCATCTACCTCTGAAAAAATATTTGGCCTTCTAGTAGTGTGTCGGACTTTCTCTATTAGTCCATCTATACTGACCTCCATCAGGTTGCAAACTGAATATAATTTTTTTCTGCATCTAGCTCTGAAAAAATATTTGGCCTTCTAGTAGTGTGTCGGACTTTCTCTATTAGTCCATCTATACTGACCTCCATCAGGTTGCAAATTAAAACTAATTTTTATCTGCATCTACAGTACCTCTGAAAAAATATTTGGGCTTCTAGCAGTGTGTGGGACTTGTTCTATTAGTCCATCTATACTGACCTCCATCAGGTTGCAAACTGAATATATTTTTTTCTGCATCTACCTCTGAAAAAATATTGGGCTTCTTGCTGTGTGTGGGTCTTGTTCTATTAATCCATCTATACTGACCTCCATCAGGTTGCAAACTGAATATAATTTTTTTCTGCATCTAGCTCTGAAAAAATATTTGGCCTTCTAGTAGTGTGTCGGACTTTCTCTATTAGTCCATCTATACTGACCTCCATCAGGTTGCAAATTGAAAATAATTTTTATCTGCATCTACAGTACCTCTGAAAAAATATTTGGGCTTCTAGCTGTGTGCGGGACTTGTTGTATTAGTCCATCTATACTGACCTCCATCAGGTTGCAAACTGAATATATTTTTTTCTGCATCTACCTCTGAAAAAATATTTGGCCTTCTAGTAGTGTGTCGGACTTTCTCTATTAGTCCATCTATACTGACCTCCATCAGGTTGCAAATTAAAACTAATTTTTATCTGCATCTACAGTACCTCTGAAAAAATATTTGGGCTTCTAGCAGTGTGTGGGATTTGTTCTATTAGTCCATCTATACTGACCTCCATCAGGTTGCAAACTGAATATATTTTTTTCTGCATCTACCTCTGAAAAAATATTGGGCTTCTAGCTGTGTGTGGGTCTTGTTCTATTAATCCATCTATACTGACCTCCATCAGGTTGCAAACTGAATATATTTTTTTCTGCATCTACCTCTGAAAAAATATTTGGCCTTCTAGTAGTGTGTCGGACTTTCTCTATTAGTCCATCTATACTGACCTCCATCAGGTTGCAAATTAAAACTAATTTTTATCTGCATCTACAGTACCTCTGAAAAAATATTTGGGCTTCTAGCAGTGTGTGGGACTTGTTCTATTAGTCCATCTATACTGACCTCCATCAGGTTGCAAACTGAATATAGTTTTTTCTGCATCTACCTCTGAAAAAATATTGGGCTTCTAGCTGCGTGTGGGTCTTGTTCTATTAATCCATCTATACTGACCTCCATCAGGTTGCAAACTGAATATATTTTTTTCTGCATCTACCTCTGAAAAAATATTTGGCCTTCTAGTAGTGTGTCGGACTTTCTCTATTAGTCCATCTATACTGACCTCCATCAGGTTGCAAACTGAATATAATTTTTTTCTGCATCTAGCTCTGAAAAAATATTTGGCCTTCTAGTAGTTTGTCGGACTTTCTCTATTAGTCCATCTATACTGACCTCCATCAGGTTGCAAATTAAAACTAATTTTTATCTGCATCTACAGTACTTCTGAAAAAATATTTGGGCTTCTAGCAATGTGTGGGACTTGTTCTATTAGTCCATCTATACTGACCTCCATCAGGTTGCAAACTGAATATATTTTTTTCTGCATCTACCTCTGAAAAAATATTGGGCTTCTAGCTGTGTGTGGGTCTTGTTCTATTAATCCATCTATACTGACCTCCATCAGGTTGCAAACTGAATATATTTTTTTCTGCATCTACCTCTGAAAAAATATTTGGCCTTCTAGTAGTGTGTCGGACTTTCTCTATTAGTCCATCTATACTGACCTCCATCAGGTTGCAAATTAAAACTAATTTTTATCTGCATCTACAGTACCTCTGAAAAAATATTTGGGCTTCTAGCAGTGTGTGGGACTTGTTCTATTAGTCCATCTATACTGACCTCCATCAGGTTGCAAACTGAATATAGTTTTTTCTGCATCTACCTCTGAAAAAATATTGGGCTTCTAGCTGTGTGTGGGTCTTGTTCTATTAATCCATCTATACTGACCTCCATCAGGTTGCAAACTGAATATATTTTTTTCTGCATCTACCTCTGAAAAAATATTTGGCCTTTTAGTAGTGTGTCGGACTTTCTCTATTAGTCCATCTATACTGACCTCCATCAGGTTGCAAATTCAAAATAATTTTTTTCTGCATCTAACCCAGCCAATAGTTTTGGCCTAATACCACAGTTTGGCCACTCAGCTCTGCTCGGTTACCATCCATTGTTTTTTTGTGCAAACAACTCCAGAGTTGTGAATTAGTTAACCACCAAAATGAGTGGAAAAAGGCCTGCTGCTGGTGGAAAGGGGAATAGGCGTGTTGGGAAGGGGAAAAAAGGTTGTGTCCGTGGGGTAGGTGTTAAAGCAACAGTAACATCTGCAGAAGAAAGACCATCTTCCAGCCAAACTAAAATGTCTACTTCTTTTAGCGGACAATGTGATAAGATCCCTTTCTTACGGCCACGCCAATCGCTACAAATTCCAGATGAGGCACAAAAACAGCAGGTGCTTCAACAGATATCAAGTGCTCCTTTAAGTGGGCTCTCCTCCACATCAACTTCAACATCACAAATACTCCAGTCCTCAAAGGTGTCACCCAAATCGCACTTGCTTCCTCACAGCTCCCAAATCTCCAGCTGCCCGTCTGAGTATGAGGTAGAACAGATGGTTGAGTCTGCAGAGCTGTTTACTCATACTATAGCCTGGGAATCAGAGGTCGACTCCAGCGCTTCTGTGAATCCAGACGAGGAAATGATCTGCACTGATGCCCAGAATCTTTATGAGTCGGATCCAGGACCAGACGCAGAAGGTTCTGACCATAATGTAGACCCTCATTCCCAAACTGTAACTCCTGTTGGTGGAGACAATGAGAAAGACGATGATAAGACTCAAATACCTGATTGGAGCGACAACTTTAGTTTTTTGTCAGGGCAGGAACAGGTTGACTCTGAGGACGACGGGTGTGATAACGCATAGGGTGATGATGATGAGGTCGGAGATCCCACTTACTGTCAACCCACAGTCAGCCAAGAGATGAGGTCAGCAGAGGAGGTGGAGGAAGATGCTAGTGACGATGAGGTCAGGTTGCGCCTTCCTGGACAGAGACGTAGTACTGGAAGCACGTCAACAACTGCATCCTCAAACACAACTCTGCCTCTCACCACAAGTCGTGGTGGCTCTTCAGGTCGCATGGGTGCTAAGCCTTGCATAGCCTGGGCATTTTTTCAGATCGATAAAGATGACCCAACTCGTGTTATCTGTAACATTTGTCAGCAAAAGCTAAGTAGAGGCCAAAAAATACATAGTTTGAGTACTTCATGCATGAACCGGCACATGGACATGAAGCATAAGTTGCAGTGGGAAGCTCAGTGTGCTACAATGCGGCCTAGCCGGCCGGGCCAACCACCGTCTGCCATATCTTGTGCATCCGCGGCCTCTTCATCCTCTGTTACTGGGGGGACAGCAGTCACACCTGTTTTGGGGCGCAGACCTGCCACCTCTTTACCCGCAACAGCCAGCGTGATTGGCAGGTCATCATTTTCTTTGGAGGTGGTAACACCAGCTGGTGTTGAGCGCTGTCCGACATCGATAGCACCACCTTTGGATGAAGGCAACCTAACATGTCCGCCTGCATCTTCCTCACAGACCGGCAGTTTGCCGTGGACACCCTTATCAACCCCGTCTAAGCACAATAGCCAGCCCTCGGTCCCTCAGATGTGGACAAGTAAAAGACCATTTCCTCCTAGCCATGAGAAAGCTAAGAGGTTGAATTTCACCATCTGCAAGCTCTTGGCTACAGAAATGCTGCCTTTCCGCCTGGTGGACACAGAGGATTTTCGAGACCTTATGTCCGTCGCAGTGCCCCAGTACCAGATGCCCAGTCGGCACTACTTCTCAAAGAAAGGTGTGCCTGCGCTCCACCAGCATGTCGCACACAACATCACCGCTTCTTTGAGAAACTCTGTGTGTGACAAGGTGCATTTCACCACAGACACTTGGACGAGTAGGCATGGACAGGGGCGTTACATGTCGCTGACTGGGCACTGGGTAACTATGGTGACAGCAGGACAAGGGGCTGCTGTCCAAGTCTTGCCGTCCCCACGAGTTGTGCGTCAATCCTCTTTATGTCAAAGTTCCTCCACTGCTTCTGCCTCCTCAACCTCCTCTCGGTCTTCCACCTGCACCCAAAGCCTGTCTGGTCATGCCACAAGCTTTCTAACTGCGCAGAAGGGATCCTGCACACCTCCTTACTATGCTGGCAGTAGGGCTCAACGTCATCAGGCGGTTTTTACATTGAAATGTCTGGGAAATGTGAGTCACACAGCTGAGGAGTTGTGGTCAGCTCTGGAGAACCAATTTCATGAATGGTTGTCTCCACTGGACCTGAAACCAGGGAAGGCCGTGTGCGACAATGCTGCAAACCTGGGTGCGGCCCTTCGCCGGGGCAATGTCACACATGTGCCTTGTATGGCTCACGTGTTGAACCTGGTTGTCCAGCAATTTTTAGCCCACTATCCCAGACTAGATGGCCTTCTGCAGAGGGCACGGTCGCTGTGTGCTCACTTCCGCCGTTCGCATCCCGCAGCTCAGCGACTTACATCTCTACAGAAGTCGTTGGGCCTGCCACTTCACCGGCTAAAATGCGATGTGCCTACCCGGTGGAATTCAACTCTGCACATGTTGCAGCGACTGTGGCAGCACCGACAAGCCCTGGTGCAATACGTTCTGACGTATAGCCTGGGCCAACGAGATTCAGAGGTGGGGCAAATCACGCTGGAGGAGTGGTCTCAGATCAGGGACCTATGCACCCTTCTGCACAGTTTTGAAATGGCGACGAAAATGTTTAGTGCTGACGATGCCATTATCAGCATGACTATTCCGGTGATTTACATGCTGGAGCACATGTTAAACAGAATTCGGAGTCAGGTGGTGGCACAAGAGGAGGTGGAGGAAGTAGAGGAGGAGGAGTTGTATGCGGAAGGGCTAACATCTGCAAGGTCCAGAAGGTCGGCAGCACCAAGGCGGCAGGCATGTGAGGGTGGGGGAGATGGTTTTACCAGGGCGCATGGTAGCAGCCAAACTAGTGAGGAAGGTGCAGGAGCCCAGGAAGAAGTGGAGGACGAACTGATGGAAGACTCATCAGATGAGGGAGACCTTGATCACATTTTTGTTGTGCGAGGTTAGGGGGAGAGGACAGAGGAAGGAAGCATGATTGTTACCTCGCCACCAACACAACAGGGACTTGGTGCTCCTGGATGCGCAACACACATGAGTGCCTTCTTGCTGCACTACCTGCAACATGACCCTCGAATTGTGAGAATTAGAAATAATCCTGACTACTGGGTTGCCACACTGTTAGATCCCCGGTACAAAAGTAAATTTGCAGAAATTATTCCTGCCATAGAAAGGGATGCACGCATGCAGGAGTATCAGCAGAGACTGTTGCAGAATCTTACATGTGCTTTTCCACAAAATACCAGTGGTGCACGTAGTGAATCTCACAGTTCCAACTTGCCAACCGTGGGACCGTCAAGTGTTCAGCACTCAAACCGTAACAGAACCACAGTATCTGCTGGTAACATCAATTTTGCGGAATCATTTCACCACTTTTTTAGCCCATCCTTTGCAAGGCCACAGGAGACAAGAAGTCTGACACATAGTCAACGCCTAGAGACGATGGTACAGGAGTATCTCCAAGTAAACATTGAAGCCACGACTGTGTCACTGGACCCTTGCTCTTTTTGGGCTTCCAATCTGGATAAATGGCCGGAGCTAGCCACTTACGCCTTGGAGATCTTGTCATGCCCCGCAGCCAGCGTTCTGTCTGAACGTGTGTTCAGCGCTGCTGGTGGTGTGCTGACAGATAAGCGCACGCGGCTCTCCACTGATAATGTAGACAGACTCACGTTCATAAAGATGAACAAATCATGGATCCGAAACGACTTTTCTACCCCTGTGTCATCCTGGGGAGAGTAAAAGCTTGATGATTGGTTAAAATCACCCTACCAAACGTTTTAAGCATTCAAATTACTAATCATGTTTATCTGTATCTTGACTGGAAAATAATTTGGGCTTTGTAGCAGTGTGCAGCACTGATCCTATTAGGCCATCTATAATAAGCTCCACCAGATTTAAAATTAAAAATAATTTTTAGCTGCATCTAGCCCGGAAAATAATTTTGGGGCTCCGAGATGCGCAAGACACATAAGTGCCTTCTTGCTGCACTACCTGCAGCATGACCCTCATATTGTCAGAATTCGAAGTAATCATGACTACTGGGTTGCCACACTCTTAGATCCCCCAAACTTTTCGATCAACCTTTTCATTTTAATAAAGACCAAAAAAATGGTCATTTTTGAAATTATAAGCATTAGCAGGTTGTTAGAAACTGAAATCAAACAGTTTTCAACTCAAAACTTTATTCTAGGTGATGTTACATTTTCACATAGGACCCCTTGTTCGAAAGGAGCTTCTGAACTCTCTCGTCCATTGAATTTGTCAGGTTTTGGATGGTTTCTGCTTCAATTGTTTTGCATGAGGACAGAATACCCTCCCAGAGCTGTTGCTTAGATGTGAACTGCCTCCCGCCATCATAGACACTCCTTTTAATGATGCTCCAAAGGTTCTGAATGGGGTAGAGGTCAGGGGAGCATGGGGGTCACACCATAAGTTTGTCCCCTTTTATGCCCATATCAGCCAGAGATGCAGATGTTTTATGTGCAGCATGAGATGGTGCATTATCATGCAGAAAAATGATCTTGCTGTGAAATACACGGTTCTTCTTCTTGAACCATGGCAGGAAGTGCTGTTTGAGAAAATCCACATACATTATGGAGTTCATCTTTAGCGCCTTCAGGGATCCTAAAGGGGCCGACAATCTCTCTCCCCATGATTCCAGCCCAAAACATTACTCCACCTCCTCCTTGTTGGCGCTGTAGCCGTGTTTGCGTGGGGTGTCCATCAACCAGCCATCCTCCACTCCATCCATCTGGACCATCGAGCGCTGCACGGCACTCATCCGTGAACAAAACTGTTTTGAAATCAGTCTTCATGTAATGTTTGGCCCACTGGAGCCGTTTCTGCTTGTGTGAAGTGGATAGAGGAGGTCGACAGGATGGCGTATGCACAGCTGCAAACCTCTGAAGGACCCTGCATCTTGTTGTTCGGGGGACGTTGGAGGCACAAGCAGCTTCAAAAACTTGTCTGCTGCTATGACAAGGCTTTTTTGCCGCTGCTCTTTCAACCTGACGTAATTGCCTGTAGGAAAGAGTCCTCAATTTGCCCTTATCAGCACGCACACGTGTGTACTGTGAATCAGCTACATACTTCTTGATTGCCAAGACACTTCATCCTGATCATCGCACAATGTTGATTGTAGTCATGCCTTGACCTAAACACTCCACAATTTGTTGCTTCTCAGCAGCCGACACATCCTTTTTCTTTCCCATTTTGGCAGAAAATGTAGGCTGCTTAATGCTGTGAGAGAGGCTTCTTAAGTAGTCTTGCCTTTCATTGGACACACCTGCCAAACTAATTAGCACAGGTGTCTGCAATTGCTTACAGTGATATAAAGAGCCCTGACACACATCACCATCAATGAGTTTAACTGACAAACAAACAAATTATTCCCTTATCACTCCTAAACACTTTTTGCATAATAATTTGGAACGCGGTGTACATGTGCTTTTCCACAAAACACCAGCGGTTCACGTAGTGAATCTTACAGTTCTAACTTGCCAACCGTGGTCTGTATGGAATTGTTCAATAAAGGGCCCAAAATTAAGATAACATAGATGGGAGAGGTCTCTATGAATAGGAATTCCTAAGTATTTGATACCCTGTGAGGGCCAGGCAAAGGGAAAGTTGGACTGGATGGAATCCTATATGGATTTGGGGAGGGAGACATCGAGGGCCTCAGACTTCGCTGCATTGATTTTAAAATTTTACCATGTAACAAAGTGATCTATTTCAGCCATAACAGCATGGATGGATATATGTGATTGAGTGATATATACTAGGACATCATCAGCAAATAGAGAGCACTTGTACTCGGTGCCTCCCACCTCAATCCACCTAATATTGGGGTTATGGCGAATTGATGAGAGCAGGTGCTCCGTCACTAGGATGTATAAGAGAGGGGACAGAGGACATCCCTGCCTTGTCCCATTGGTGATTGTGAAAGGTGATGAAAATGTTCTGACGCACCCCCTGGGCCTTGGGACACCCGGAGCCGGACCCTTTTTGGTGGATGCTGGTGGTTGTAGTCTTCGTGGCGGCGACCCGGTTCCGTGGCTCAGGGCGGTCAAACCAGTGGCGGAACTATTTATGTGGTTTTGATGTTTAAATGTCCGACTACGCCACCCGTGGATTGCGGTCAGAGTGAACCGCCGCTACAGGGCAGACCGCTGAGGCTGGTGTTGTGGGTGCAGCAGAGCGTAGCATAACTCCCCACGGGAGGAGTATAGCCTCAGGGCAGTGTATGCGGAGGATGGGAGTGATGGTGCAGGGCAGCAGCAGTAACGACACGGAGTCAGTGATGCAGTCCAGGGCCTTTACTCACAGTTCTTATTATCCAGACCACGTCTGCAGGTAACGGCTGCCCACGTCGTACTGTGCTCACCAGGTGAGGGGCTCAGACAACTCCCAGATAACTTTGGAGCACTTCACAGGACCCCCTTTGTGTGTCCTTTGTCTGGCCTTTCTTACCAACACTTCTGTCCGGCTGCCTCGGGCCTCCTCTTGGTAAACTTGGCGCCAGTTTCCTTGACCCTATGTGGTGCCTTCCTAGCGGGTGTAGCGAGGGGCTGCGCCACATAAAATGTCAGAGCCTCCGGTTTCTAGCTGAGGGTCGTTTCCTGCCTCCACTAGTTCGGGGACCGGTCTCCCCCTTTGGCCTGACCCCTCCACGCAGGTGGATTCGGGCGTGCGGTGGCGACTCGCCCGTCCGCACCCCTGGGATCCCTTCATTCCTCGTTCCTGGAGCCTTCTCCGCTCCTCTTCCTTCCTTCTCCCTCTTCCAGGCCTGGGCCTCTGTTACTAGGCCCGCCTCCGGAGCAGAGCTCATGCAGAGCCCCTGCTCCCTGCCACTTCTGCTCAGACTTCTCTGCACTGAACTAAGATGGTGCCCACCTTTTATACTCCCTTCTCAATGCACCCAGGAACTGCTTCCTCCCTGCTCCTGCACTACAGGGTTCCCCTTCCTCAGTGTTCCCTCCCCCCACTCCAGCCAGGGACAGGGACTGTCGTGCCCATCTCAGGGGCATATTGGTCGCCCTGCCCCACGGCAATGTGGTGTAATGCATGCAGGTGTCGGGTCCTGATCCACACTCCATCCTTACCTGAGAGTGAGATATCACACCTCTGGGTGAGGTGCAATACGTCTGTAGCAACCGAGCCCTCAGGGTGCTACAGTTCCATTTATCTTCAGCCTAGGTGACGTATTGCGATACAGGGCCGTGATTTTGGCTATAAAAGGGTCCCCTAGACCCCTACCCCAAGCTTTTTAAGAGAATCATATATGGCGTGCCAGGAGACTCTATGGAATGCTTTCTCAGCATCCAACGAGAGTATCTAATTACAAATTTTTAACTGCATCTAGCCCAGGAAATACTTTGTGCCTAGTAGCAGTGTCTGCTAGTCAGCGGATTATCCCGGCTGTTAAGCAAGCTACACCACCTGTAGTTTAGACACTTAATTTTTTCAAAGGAAATGCTTCGGGACCATGGGATACTCAGTGAAGAGCATCAGGAGGCACCCCAAGGCATAGGGGCTGGGACTGGCAGTAGGATGCCTTGCGGTGGACAGCCGAGCTCGATCCTTATAAAAGCTTTTTAACTGCAGCAGCTTTAGTGGACGCTACTGGAGCTGGAATTACGCGGCTGCTGGCATGAGACTTGCCCTCCAATAGATCCTTGTAAATGGATTTAAAGTGTATTCATTCAAATTAGAGAGACAATTTAAATTAAAAAGCTTAGAGCTGCCTCCACCACAGGGGGGCTCGCTCGACCCACCAGCGGACAGGCACCAGTATTGGGAGAGGGGGGCTGGCCATCAGGGTTCACCGCGGCTCTGGCACAAACCCGGCGACACGGAGGTGGCACGGGCAGGAGCGGACTGGCCGTGTCGGCTTCTCACTTTTTGGATTTTAGAAGGGCATGACATGCCTATATCTGTGTCTCCCCCTCCTTTTACTCCTCCACCTCTTTTATTTTCGCATGACTATATGTACTTGTCACTTTTCCATGTGTTAGTTGTGTCTTCTGAGCAGTTTGTCAGCTTTTGGACACCTTTGAAGGTGTTTTCTGTGTGTTTCTATGTGTTTTTGTTTGCCTGCCATTGGTTTTAACGGTGTTCGAAGGTGTTCGACGAACAGTTCGACGAACAGTTCGGCGAACACACGGGTGTTCGACGAACCGAACCGAACTCGAACACTACGGGGGTGGCTCAACACTAATGTTGATGTTGACTTTAACAAGTTATCAGTGGGATTAATTGGGAAAAATGAATAAGGAATGTCATTAATATACAACACAATGGTCTGACGTGATGAGCTCATTAATACTGATTTCCAGAACAACATCTCTAGACCTCATAGTTACGTTCAGCCAATGTGCTGTTCGATGGAAGTAATGGAAAAATTACCATTACATCAAAGGGTTATTTGCTTTGGACAATCTCTTTTGTTATATTAGTCAACTGATGTAAAGTTGACCTTGGGGTGTTACTATTTGCAAGTGTTCATATTCCCCACAACAACTTCAGTGGGGAAATGAAGAATTACAACTTCCAGGTCCTCCAGTGAAAGAGATTATATTTGTAGTTGCTTTTCACACTGGATAATTGGTAAGGAAGGATCACCAAGCTACGTCTTGTCTTCTTTGGACACATCAAACGAAGAGAGCAATCACTGGAGAAGGACATCATGGGCGGAAGAATAGAAGGAACAAGGCGAAGAGGAAGACCAGTAACCCGATGGCTAGATACTATAAAAATAATGGTGGAGAAGACTCTGGTGGAACTATCTAGGCTTGCACAAGATCGATCTTCCTACAGAGCGTTCATCCATCAAGTCAGCATGGCTCGAGATCGAGCTGAAGGCCAGTTAAATAATTAATTGGTAAGGTTCCTGAATGGGTCAACAAAACTGCTCAGGCCCCATGAACACCTGAATGTCTATCTGGACTCGATCATTGGACCGAGTCTGAAGATGAAACATCCAGATAGCATACAAAGCTCAACTTCAGGGGGTTCCAGGAGAATTCAAAGAGCATTATCAAGTACATATTTGATTTCCAGACAATATACCCATAAACAGATATATCTATGAAGTATGGATCAGAATAGAGGGAAATTGCTTGTAATACAGTTGGCTATTGTGGTGTTTCCGAGGAAGAGGTTGGCACAACCTCGAAACCTTGTGCCAAAAAACAGCAGCCATAGGTTCTTTGAAGCAGGTGCCTAGCAGGGCTGTGGAGTCGGTAAGCCAAACCTCCGACTCCGACTCCTCAATTTCCATGACACCGACTCCGACTCCACAACTCCGGCTCCGACTCCCTCATACATGGTTCATGTTTAAGTGATAAATTTACTGTAGCACAGATTCATCTCAGCTAAAAGTCTAGACCCTTAGATGAGGAATAGGACAGACATTTATAAGACATTTCATAACTTTCCCAAATTCTTATGAAAAAAATATTCCCCACAAACAGCATTGAACTATTGTACTCAATTTATTACATATTTTAGGAGTTGGGGTCGGTCCATTTTATACTGACTCTGACTCCACCAAAATGGACACTGACTCCGACTCCACAGCCCTGCTGCCTAGCTCTCTGAAAATGAAAATGGTGGAGGCCCACAAAGCAGAAGGCTATAAGAAGGTAGAAAAGCATTTTCTAGTTGCCCTTTCCTCAGTTTGAAATGTAGTTAAGTGATGGCAGTTAACAGGAACACTGGGGGTCAAGATAAGGTCTGGAAGACCAAGCAAAATTTCAGTGAAAGCTGCTGGTAGGATTGCTAGAGACGCAAATCAGAACCCCCAGAACAGTATTATCCTGCTGTAATTAAAACCACCACAGGCTGATGGGTGGAGTGACTGACCGTCACTTCAAAACAAAAAAATGGTATGTACAGGTGCATCCTAAGAGTAACCTTCTCCATACGTAACTAACATATAAAGTTGCACTCTGTAGTGCTATAGCATGTGAACATGAAATATATGAAATTTGAATTGCATTACTGTTCTAGAAAATAGGAAAAAGCAAAGTTATTTATCTATGGAGATGATGGTCAGTCATTTGATATTTGTATACATTGGCTCTCTGACCGAGCACTCCACCCATCAGCCCTTTGCGGTTTTAATCACAGCAGGATCCTACTTTCCCATATAAATGTAGGAGAGGATTCACATTAGGACAGGTTTCCAGCAATTAAGGTCACCTTGTAGTGGCTGCTGGGCATGCATGAATTGGCCAAATTATGTTCTAAGTATCTTTGTTTTTTCCTATTTTCTAGAGCAGTAATGCAATTCAAATTTCATATCTTTCATGTTTACATGCTATAGCGCTACAGAGTGCAACTTTATTTGTTAGTTTGGAATAAATTATGTAACACGTACGCATCCGGAGACAACAGAGGATTGCGAGTTAAATTTCGATTCCAGTCTTTGATTTACTCCTTCTTTATGAAATTCTGAATTACTGCGGAAACTTCCAAAAAACAAAAAAAGTGACCGATCATCGTCTACGGTTTATAGAGAAAAAGAGACAATTTATTTTAGATAACGCCATTCAGATGTCTCAGAACTGAGGGGCACGGACAGATAATGACCCTGTTTGTAGCTGATTTCTTGGATTAGATGTTCTGTTGTGAGGAACAAAAGTCGTTGTGTCTAGATGAGGGTCCTGACTTGTGATTATTTTTAGATGAGATTGAAGCCCGGACTTTGTGTCAAAGTAAAATTGATCCACCAGCGATATGTGAAAACATTTCTGAAGCGGTAATACTGCATGTAATGTATAAAGACGTGGAAGCGATGTAAGCACTCAACACGGCAAGACAACTCTCCATTCTATCTATCTCCTCTATCTATCTATTAATCTATCTATCGATCATCTATCTATTATCTATCTATCTATCGATCATCTATCTATTATCTATCAATCTATCATCTATCTATCTATTATTTATAATCTATCTATCTATCTATCTATCCGTCTATCTATCTATTATATATCTATCTATTATCTATCCTTCTATCTATCTATCCTTCTATCTATCTATCTATCTATCAATCATCTCTCTATCTATTATTTATCATCTATCTCCTATCTATCTATCAATCTATCCTTCTATCTATCTATCTATCTATCATCTCTCTATCTATTATTTATCATCTATCTCCTATCTATCTCCTATCTATCTATCCTTCTATCTATCTATCTATCTATCTATCTATCTATCTATCTATCTATCTATCTATCATTTATCATCTATCTCCTATCTATCTATCTATCCTTCTATCTATCTATCTATCTATTTATCTATCTATCTATTTATCTATCTATCTATCCTTCTATCTATCTATCTATCATTTAACATATATCTATCTATCCTTCTATCTATCTATTATTTATCATCTATCTATCTATCTATCTATCTATCATCTATCTATCTACTATCTATCTATCTATCTATCATCTATCTATCCATTATCTATCTATCTACTATCTATCTACTATCTATCTATCTATCATCTATCCATCTATATTTTTATCTATATATCTATCATCTATCTATCTATTATCTATCTATCTATCTACTCTCTATCTATTATATATCTATTATCTATCTATCATCTATCTATCTATCTATCTACTCTCTATCTATTATATATCTATTATCTATCTATCTATCATCTATCTATCTATCTATCATCTATCCATCTATCTTCTATCTAGTGGTGAGGGCGGGGTTATATAGAGCTCAGCATTTTGAGCTCTGCTAGATTTGCAACAGAGAAAACAGTGATCTTATCAAAATAACAGCATGCAGACCAGCAATTAACATATCCCTGGAATCAGACTCTCAGCCCCTACATCATGCTGCTCTTTGATAACATAGCAAAAACCTGCTGACCGATTCCCTTTAACCACATCTTCCTTTTAGAAAATGTTCGGTTTTGTGCTCTTGTGCAACTCTAGAACATTTTTGGAATTCATCTAAGCACAAATATGACAAAGCCTTAATCGCATGTATCTCTTATAGAACACTGGCCCTTTAATTTACGGTACATGAATGTTTTAAATAAATTTTATTAGATTTAATTAAAATAACCTTAAACATTTTATAATGGCTTTTTCCTGGAAGCAAAATTAGAAAGTCTATAAAAAAAAAAAGCGTAAAGGGCTTGTGTCATTTTCTATGTATAAGGCTTCTTTCTGGAATAAATGAAATCTCATTTCGCACTTCACAGATTTCAGCGTTCTGCATTGGCAACAAATTAAACTTATTATGAAGAGAAAAAAAGCGCATTTATCTAAATTCACAAATTAGGGCTCGATGCTTCTTTGCAAAAGGAATATCAGTAATCTGACCCAATTTGGCAATAGTTGTATAATATAAGAATTAGTCAGCGGTATCTCGTGCGTATTCTATAGAATAATCATTTCTATTATGTTTTTTAATGCAAACGCTAAGAAAGAAAATAACAATATACTGTAAGAGCTAAATTGACATTATTAAATCTTAGCGCTAGAATTATGACTTTAAGTTAAAAGGGTTATTTAAACTTTTTTTATATTGATCTGAAAAATGTATTATACATTTTTTTAAATTGTCAAATTTTATATATATATTGTTATGGGAAAAAATACAAGAAATACATAAAAAAAAAATTCACATCAACATAAAAAATATCTTTTCACACACATCTGTACCTGCATATATACAGTGGCATGTAAAAATTTGGGCACCCCTCGTCAAAATTACTGTTCTTGTGAACAGTTAAGCAAGTTGAAGATGAAAAAAGGAAAATGGGCCAATGCAAAAGTTTGGGCACCCTTGGAGATTTGGGTGCTCAGATAACTTTGACCAAGGTTTCAGACCTTAATTACCCTGTTATGGTTATAGCTTGTTCACTATCATCGTTAGGAAAGGCCAGGTGATGCAGCTTTATAAAAACCCAGCCTCCTCTAACCTTGGGCCAAAAATCAGCAGCAATGGGTTCTTCTAAGCAGCTGCCGAGCACTCTGAAATGAAAATGGTGGAGGCCCACAAAGCAGGAGAAGGCTATAAGAAGATAGAAAAGCATGTTCAAGTTGACCTTTCCTCAGTTCGAAATGTAATTAAGAAATGTCAGTTAACAGAAACAGTAGAGGTCAAGAAAAGGTCCGGAAAACCAAGCAAAATTTCAGTGAAAGCTGCTTATAGGATTGCGCAAACTAGAACCCCCGCTAGACTGCAAAAGACCTTCAGAATGATTTAACAAGCTCTGGAGTTGTGGTACATTATTCCACTGTTCAGGGACACCTGCACAAATATGGCTTTCACGGAAGAGCCATCAGAAGAAAACCTCTCTGCATCTTCACCATAAAATTCAGCATCAGAAGTCTGCAAAAGAACATCTAAGCAAGCCTGATGCATTTTGGAAACAAGTATTATGGACCGATGAGGTTAAAATAGATCTCTTTGGCCACAATGATCAAAGGTATGTATGGAGAAAAAAGGGCACAGAATGTCAGGAAAAGAACATCTCGCCAACCATTAAGCATGGTGGTGGATCAGTCATGTTTTGGGGTTGTGTTGCAGCCAATGGCAGGGGAACATTTCACGGGTAGAGGGAAGAATGGATTCAATGAAATTTCAACAAATTCTTGATGCAAACATAACAGCATCTGTAAAAAACTGAAGTTGAAAAGAGGATGGTTTGTACACATAAATAATGTTGATCCTAAACACACGTCAAAATCCACAATAGACAACCTCAAAAGGCACAAGTTGAAGGTTTTACAATGGCCCTCACTGTCCCCTGATCTGAACCTCATTGAAAATCTGTGGCTAGACCTCAAAATAGCAGAGCATGCAAGAAGCCACAGGAATCTCACAGAACTGGAAGAATTCTCCAAGGAAGAACGGATGAAAATCCCTCAAACAAGAATTGAAAGACTCTTGTCTGGTTACAAAAGGCGTTTACAAGCTGTGATACTTACCAAAGTGCGTGCTACTAGGTACTAACCATGAAGAGTTCCCAAACATTTGCATCGACCCATTTTCCTTTTTTTAATTTTTAAACTGTAAAAAACGACAATATATATATATATATATATATATATATATATATATATTTTTTTTTTGCCTAAAATCCAAAGTGAATGTGCCATCTTTAACTTTATGCCTTTTAGAGATCATTTTGTCTTGAAGTTGCTTAACTGTTCACAATAACAGTAATTTTGACTGAATACTTTCCGCACCCACTGTATATATATATATATATATATACTGTATATATATATCTTATATTTTTTTCACATCAAGATGAAAAAATTCTTTCTCTCTCAGTCTCTGTATGTGTGTATACCTTTAACATAACATCCTTATTTAATGAATAGGTCATTTTCAGATGATACATTTCCTTTAAACACAAGACCATGAGATTCAAAGACTATGAGCTTTTGGGAGAATGTATACCTACAAAAAAAAACCTGTGAGATCTGGGCTTGCAATGGTAGTAGTGATAAAATAGTTTTCCGCGGGTCAGTTTCACAGTGTGACACGTATAGAATCTGAGCATGGGTTGACTGATATCTGCAATGACACTAAATAACAGTGCCATATAGCTATCTTCAGGCGAATATGGAGATCAGAGACAACAACATTTTGAAGAAGCTCCTGCCTGCAGCATTGTATGCTTTACTGAATAATCAGAAGATTCAGAACAAATGTAAATGTAACATTTGCACTCACCGGCCTACAGCAAACTATAGCAACTGGATAGTAATTGAAAAGTCCTCCCTTGTTAAATTACTGTGGGGCTCCGGAATCAGTTTCCTTCCCTTTTTAACCAGCGCTTTAAAATTGAATGCTGAATTCTAATTGGCTGCTCCGAAAGCCGCACTTTTTTTTACAAATTGTCTCTTCAGAGAGGAAGAGGACTAGAACTCTGGCGCCACCTATAGCAAGTAACATTCATAAAATTCAATATCGACCCTCTAACAAGCCTTGTTACATGACTTAGGATAAAAGTCAAAACCAGAAGCTCAATTTGCAGACACAGTGTTTCGGGGTCCTGCCCCTCATCAGTGCAAAGTGTGAGATCTGGTTTGGCTGGGTGAGAGGCGTCTGTCCGAAATCCAAGGGGTAACGTTTCTCCTTGCGGAGAGTGACATGTCAAGCCTGACATGCCAAGGTAAGGAGACTTTTAAGCTGCCATGCTCCTCTGGGAAATACATGCAGTCATGTGCCTACTAGATGTGCACAGCCTCACTCAATTCAAGAGGATTGAGCGAGCCTGGACACCTCTAGTCGGAATGTGGCAAATCGCATACTTGCGGTCACATAAGCACCCGCTGGCGCCGGCATCAAAGAATCCTGACAGTACGCAATGTGCATGTTGTGAGGATTCATATAGAGTGACTACAGACTTGAGCCCCAAGACTGAGCAACCCCTTTAAAGAGGATCAGTCAGTTTGATCAATCCCACAAACCCAATGTATCGGCATGTAGGTCTTTAAAAACTATATCCATCTGACAGTCTGCTCTCCTCATCTACATATCTAAAATTGGTAACTTCCACTTTCAATTAAAATATGTTCTGAAGGCAGATTCTCGGGGAGATCTATATCCTGCCCATAGATCTTAACAGCTCATTTACATATTACGAAAAACACTGTCAGTAGCCCCGATAAGAACAAATCCTGCCCAGGTTAATTATCACATAGTGAAGCGTGTTCTGATCATTGAAATGCAATAGCTTTATAATCCAAGACTTTGGGCAGGATGCTAGGGAACTACAGGATCATATCCAAAGCACAGGAGATGCTGCAGGCTGTGTTCTGAGCAGCAGCATACATGTCATAGGCAGTATGCAAAGGATAAGCAGAAATGAGAGGTTAGCAACACTCATATATCATCAGTACGAAGCAGCCTTAAGGAGATTCGGTGGCAACAGCAAAATATACCCACAAGCAAAGTGATGGTTGTCACCTATTCAAAGATGCAATACCCCAGGCAACTTGTACAGAAACTTAGAAAGGGTTGTCTGGGCATTTTATACTGATGCTTTATCGTTCGGATTGGTCCTCAATATCAGATAAGTGAGGGTCCAACAGCTGGCACCACCACCAATCAGCAGTTATTTGTTCCCGTGGTGGCCTGACGTGAACAGCACAAGGTTGTTCAGTGTGTAGCGGCAACTACCAGGTATTGCAGATCACATCCTATTTAAAAAAGAATAGGAACTGATCTTCGGTTCTCGGCAGCAGCCGCTACACATTTAATGGAGCTGTGCTGTTTAGATCCTTTCAAAAATACAATTTGGTACCTCTGCCATCTTTAATGCTGTCTGGAAAAGTAGAACTCTATCTTTTTTAACCTACTGTAAAAGAACTAAATAAAAGTAAAAAATAAAAATACATCAGAAAACAGTGGTAGAATTGCTATTTTTTGCAAGCGCCCCTAAAATAGTATAAGATAATTAAACAGCACCTTCCTTTTTTTCAGCTACGGTAAGTGCCTCATCCAATTGGTGCAACTCCAGTTGTTTCTTCTTCTGGGCCCCTCCACTCCAAAGTTATACTCCCCAGTAATAAGGATTCAAGTTTTCTCTTCAACCAACTGGGCTTATACCACAGAACTTCTCTGTGGGTATTATCTTTTTCTTTTCTGACGCTGCCCAATCAAAACACAGTAGCGCCTACAGAGAAGTTCTGTGGTACACGCCCAGTTGGTTGAAGGGGAAATTTTGCATCATTTTGACCAGAGAGCAATGTTGGAATGGAGGGGCACAGGAAAAAAAGAAAAGCTGTTCCAGAATGAGTGGAGCAGCAGCAATTAGAGGAGGTAATCATTAAAAATAAAAAATAAATCACGGAAATGTCATCTTTAATTAAATATATGTGCTCCAAAATGATGCCATTGAAATATACAAATTGTGCCAACAAAAACAAAAATGCTTGATCCGTAAGGTCTAAAGTGGTCTTTAAATGGGTTGTCCACTGCTTGGACAACCCCTTCTGAATCCCTGTTTCCCTCCTCAGTAAAAAAATAACAATTATACTCATCTCTGGTACCGACTCCATTCCAGAAGTGTTGGCACTGGCTCACCCAGGGCTTGTGTAACATTGTTATGTCACGCAATTCCTGCGGCAATCAGCACTGTCTTCACTCTCACCTCCTACGGACATAATTAACAACCAGAGGAAGGGAAAGTTGCAGCAGCTCTCTCATCCTCTGGATGTCTTGATTTGTCCAAAGGAGAGAAGGTGAGTGAAGCCTGCGATGATTGCCATTCGAGCCCCAGAAGAGCCAATGTCGACATCACTGGAATGGCACTGGCACCGGAGGTGAGTATAAGTGTTTTATTTTACTGGGGGGAAACATAGAGATTCAGAAGGGGTTGTCCAAGTAGTGGACAACTCCTTTAAGGATTTAAACCTGTCCAAACTCATCTTCCGGTACCTTGTAGTTGTGAGGGGGAAGAAGGGTTAGACATTAGTTTTGAAGGTCTCAGGTTTGGTCTCTGCAGGTCCTACATCTTCTCACCTAAATAGTCTACATTGTATTGAACAGATCTGCCAAGAGGTTGGTTTATCACCCTTCCCCTATTTTGGAGTAATTACTATTACATTTGAAAGCACCCAATAATGTTAGTGGTCAGTCATTGATTTTAATGGACAATCACAGTACTCAGGAGTGAGGACTGAAATTAGGGGTAGGAGTTTTTCCCATTCTCTATAGCTTCGGTCTTCTATTATCTCTATATACCCTAATGGGCCATATGGAAGGAGTTTATCTATATTAGACATTCACTTAAGTAATAGAAATCTCAGTTCCTCATTGACCTTGAACTTCAGGCTCAAGGTTATTGTCATTTGGAGCCTATATATAGACATATAATCCTAATATGATCCATAAAGATCAGTCGATAAAGGATTATGCTCGAATACGGAGACCAAAAAGTAATGGCATTTCTTGTAATGACTTAGATAGTAAAATGGGAATATTTGTTCCGGTGGCTGAACTTGTTATAATTGCAGGGGAGCTGAGATACGATCAAAGCCCTGGTTTCATTGCTGAGAGACAGGACACGGAGCAAGAGGAGATCAGTGGAAGCAAACATCTGTTAGACAATCAGTAATTCTCCGTCCTGCTGGCTTCTCCTGTTGTGCCTATTGGGACCCTGTCTTTCTGTTCATTGTCACAATCCCTATTTCTAGGAGATCCTCGCCTTCTTTTGTACCGGAAACCACAGGAGGAATATCAAAGGTTTTTTTTCTGTTCAGCATCATTATATAAAGCCTGCCCTTCCAAAGGATATAAGCCCTCCTCCGCACCATCCTCCATTGTAGAGGACAGCAGGATGTTATGTATTGACTCATTGCCTGCCAATGTGGGAGACTAAAAATCATTATAATCTTATCTTGATGTAGTTACATTTTCATGATCATGTCATCAGTGAACGCTAATTGCTGGCCAGGGCTCAGGACAAGCTCACATGGTGTCCACGGCATGGTTTCAGACACCTTTACTTCTTGGTCTTGGAAGTTTTTAACATAGAGGTCTAGGTACTGTTTGACTTTGTGGAAATCACTGGGAAATTAGCTCTCCTCCAGGAGTAAGAAAGCTGTCTCTCTAGTTCCACTAACTGGAATTTGCTACCCGTAAGCGATGAAGACATGGCTCTTACATAGTTTGTTTTTTTCTGTGGTGACATACAGATGTGAAACCTGGATGATAAAGAAACAAGACAGAAGAAGAATCTACGCCGTCGAAATGTGGTGCTGGAGAAGGATGTGATCAATACGATGGATGGCAAGAAGAACAAACCAATCAATTTTGGAACAAATCTAACCAGACATATCACTGGAAGCAAGGATCACCAAGCTACGACTTGCCTACTTTGGACACATCATACAAAGAGAGCGATGACTAGAGAAGGACATCATGTCAGAATAGAAGGAACAAGGCTAAGAATAAGACCAGCAACCCGATGACTTGGAACTATCAAGATATCGGTGAAGACCCTGGTCGACCTATCTAGACTTGCACAAGATCGATCTTCCTACAGATCGTTTGTGACGCTCGCAAGACCTGCCCTGGGAAGATGGGGGATACTCGGAGCCAGGTCAGATGTTGAGGGGGATGCAGCCGTGGCCTGGACCCGTTCCGTGCCCAGGGCCGCCAAATGATGTTAGGGCTTTCTGGGTTGAGTGGTAATTTGTCGACTACGCCACCTGTGGTGTCTGGTGATGAGCAACCAGCGCCGCTACAGTCCGCTGAGGCCCGGTGTCATGGCGGCTAAAGTTCTCGCTGCTCCCCACAGGCGGAGCGCGGCCTCAGGGCAGGCAAGGCAGGATAGAGGGGGGTTAGTAGTGCGGGGAGTACGGGCACCGCGTCGCGTGGTATGGCACGTAATGAACAATCCGGAGGCCATAGGGATGAACTTCCAAGGCTTTACTCACAGTTCTGTCAAGCAGCGCAAGGCTTCTCCCTGCTCCTCGCGGAGTCCTGCAGCCACCAGGGACGGGGGTCCGACTACCTCCGAGGAAGTCCAGTGTGAGGTAGCATCCCTACACCAGAGTGTTCCTGCACTACAGACTTTACCCTTTCTCGTCTGTGCATGTGTAGATAGGCCGGGTCTCCCTCTGAGCTCCTCTCAGGTGTAGGGCTCGGGTGGCAATTCCTCTCCATCCGAAGCCCGGCGGGATCCTCAGGGCCTAACCGGGCTTTCCCATCCTGGACATAGAGTACGAGGTCAGGTGTCGGGGGCCGGTACCCCTCTTGCAGCCGGAATCCCTCTGAATAGATCACGTAGGCGAGGACAGGTGGCGTGCTAGGCTCCGTCTGCATCCTCCCCGGGACCCATTTGCTAGGGAGCCACACTCTAAAGCTCCCGGGCCTTCTTGATCCTGGTCCTTGGCTGGGTTGAGACATTCCTTGTCTGCAAACTTCCTCTCGTCCCATAGATCGGGGTACGAGGGCTGTGTCCCATACCGGTGCAGGCCCACACAGGATCTGCGCTCCCGGAGGGAAGTCACATCACACACAGTTGTTTGACAGCACAGTGACAGCCGACAGACTAGCAAAGGCTAGACTGATGAACCAGAGAAGACAGGACAGAACCAATATCAAAAATGGCATTCTATTAAATATGAAATTAGAAGTGTCACTAACTAACTGTTCCTCCACCCACACCCACTACCTGGTTCCTACCACTTTGTGTTCCCCAGTCTCCCTGTAACCAGGGGAGCAGCACCTAGTGCATACTAGCTCCCTCTGGTGGAAATGTGGTGTTGGATGCAAAAGGCTAGGTCACTACCATCACACCGGCCTTACCTCAGAGGAGGAACACCACACTCTATTAAAGAAGTGCAGCATTCCTGTGGCGGTCTAACCCTCAGGGGCGCCACACGTTCATATACAGAGGGGAAAATAAGTATTTGATGCACTGACAATTTTGCAAGTTTCCCACCTACAAAGAATGGAGAGGTCTGTAAATTTTTTTGTAGGTAGACTTCACCTGTGAGACAGAATCTAAAAATAAAAACCAGAAAATCACATTGTATAATTTTTAAATAATTAAATTGCATTTTATTGCATGAAAATGAAATAAGTATTTGATCACCTACCAACCAGCAGGAATTTTGCTCTCACAGACCTGTTAGTTTTTCTTTAAGAAGCACTCCTACTCGCCACTTATTACCTGTATTAATTGCACCTGATTGAACTTGTTACCTGTATAAAAGACACCTGTTCACACACTCCATCACACTCCAACCTCTACACCATGGTCAAGACCAAAGAGGTGCCTAAGGACACCATGGAAAACATTTTATACCTGCACAAGGCTGGGATGGGCTACAGGACAATAGGCAAGCAGCTTGATTAAAAGGCAACAACTGTTGGCACAATTATTAGAAAATGGAAGAAACACAAGATGACTGTCAATCTTCCTCGGTCTGAGGCTCCCTGCACAATTTCGCCTCGTGGGGTAAGGATGATTGTAAGAAATGTCAGGAATCAGCCCAGAACTACCAGAGGACCTGGTCAATCACCTGAAGAGAGCTGGGAACACAGTCTCAAACTTTAACATTAGTAACACACTACGCCATCATGGATTAAAATCCTGCAGGGCATGCAAGGTCCCTTTGCTCACACCAGCTCATTTCCAGGCTGATTTGAAGGTTGCCAATGACCATCTGGATGAAAAAGAAGAGGTATGGGAGAAGGTCATGTGGTTAGATGAGACCAAAATAGAACCTTTTGGTATCAACTCCACTCGCTGTGTTTGGAGGAAGAAGAAGCATGAGTACTACCCCAAGAACACCATCCCAACTGTGAAGCATGATGGGGGTAAACAACATACCTTTGGGGGTGCTTATCTGCAAAGGACACAGGAGAACTGCACCGTATTGAAGGGAGGATGGATGGGGTCATGAATCGCAAGATTTTGGCCAACAACCTCCTTCCATCAGTAAGAGCATTGAAGATGGGTCGTGGCTGGTTCTTCCAACAAGACAATGACCAGAAACACACAGCCAGGGCAACCAACTGGCTCTGTAAGAAGCATTTCAAGGTCCCAGAGTGGCCTGGCCAGTCTCCACACCTGAACTCAATAGAAAACCTTTGGAGGCAGCTGAAACTCAATGTTGCGCAGCGACAGCCCCAAAACCTGAAAGATCTGGAGAAGATCTGTATGGAGGAGTGGGCAAAAATCACTGCTGCAGTGTGTGCAAACCTGGTCAAGAACTACAGGGAACGTCTGACCTCTGTAATTGCAAACAAAGATTTCTGTAACAAATATTAAGGTTTTTTTTTCTGTTGTATCAAATACTTATTTCATGCAAATAAAATGCAGTTTAATTATTTAACCGGTTCCCGACCGCCCACTGTAGATAAACGTCGGCACTTGCCGGGCTCTGTGCAGCGCCGACGTTTAAAAACGGTGGGTGGTCTCGCAGTGCTTGCAGGACCCTGGCGTTAGCTCTGACAGGGTACATCATCGGGACCTGATTAGATCAGGTCCCAGTGATGTTAACCCTTTGCTGTCTTCTATATGCTGCGATCTATAGTGATTGTGGCATATAGGAGACAGCAAGAGGAGAGGGGGTCGTCTTACTTACCTCCGAAGACCTCCGTTTCGTTTGAGGACCTGGGGTTGCTATGGCAGCTGGAGGTCACATGACCGCCTCCAGCTCTGCCATATATGGTGTCCTTCCTGTCTGGCTTCAGCCTGTATGTAGCTGATTCCAGACAGGAGACTGAAACAGTCAGTGAAGATCTCATGTAATGTAATATATGTCTATTACATTACATGAGATCAGTGATCAGAAAAATAAAAATTAATGTCCCATACAGGGACTAAGTAAAAATGTAAAAAAAAGTAAAAAAAAAGTTTTTAAACTATTAAAAAAAAAATCACAAAATAAATAAAAATAAATAAATAAAATAATAAACCAATAAATCCGCATATTATTACAAAACCAAAAAAAGTACACATATTTGGTATCGCCGCGTCCGAAACAACCCGAGCTATAAAACTGTCACACTAATTAACTCCTTCTGTGCACACCGTAATAAAAATAAATAAAAAACGGAGCAAAAAAATATGCTTTTTCATCATATCGCCAAACAAAAAGTGGAAAAAAATGCGATCAAAAAGCAGAATAGAAATAAAAATGGTACCACTGAAAACTTCATCTTGTTCCGCAAAAAAAAGCCGCCATACAGCTCCATCAGCCGAAAAATAAAAAAGTTATAGCTCTCAGAATAAAGCAATGCAAAAAAAATATTTTTTTTTCTATAAAATTGTTTTATTGTGTAAAAGCGCCAAAACATAAAAAAATACAGTAAGTGTAGTATCGCTGTAAACGTACTGACCCGAAGAATAACGCTGCCTTATCACTTTTACCACACGCAGAACGGCATAAAAAAAACCTCAAAAAACAATTCCTGAAGTGTTTGTTTTTGTTAACTTTACCTCCCAAAAAACGGAATAGAAAGCGATCAAAAAATGTCACGTACCCAAAAATGGTTCCAATAAAAATGTCAACTCGTCCTGCAAAAAACAAGCCATCACATGACTCTATCGGCCGAATTATGGAAAAATTATAGCTCTCAAAATATGGTGATGCAAAAACTAGATTTTGCAAAAAAAGCGTATTTTAGTGTGTGACAGCTGTCAGTCATAAAAACCCGATATAAATCTGGTATCTCTGTAATCGCACCGACCCGAAGAATAAAGTAATCTAATCAGTTATATCACACTAGGAACGGCATAAAAAATAAATAAAACAAATATTATTCACCTGCTACTGATTTGTTTATTATGTCTCCCAAAGATCCCAGTAAGGCTCTGCCCACATTTATCCTGTGCTCTGCGCTGAGCACTTACACCAGAGTTTCAGTGTAAATCTCTGAAATACGTGATTCAGCCAGAACCCATGATGGAAGATTCCCTGTAATGAGGCAGATATAGGCCACTGTGGACGCCGTCTAGCCTGGGATCCCACGGTGTCATTTGTTTTAGGCGTGCATAAAAGTGCGGTTGGCCACAGTTTTGTGCACTTCTGAAAAAAAGGACACCACTAAACAGAGGCCAGACGGAGTCCAGAGTAACTCTGCTGCCTCATTATAGTGAATGGATCCTGGAGGGGTTTCATCTGAATTACATCACTTGGAAATTTAGATGGAAACCCTGATGTAAGTGCTCAGCCTAGAGCGCCGGATAAATGTTACGTAAAATGTTCCCAATAAAAGCTTCAACTCAGTCCTCAAAAAAAGCTAGTCCCCACTCAGGTCCATCATCTGTTAAAAATATAAGGGACTTCCAAGTTACTGGTAGCAGAAAGGCTCTGGAAAAGCGAAATGGCCCTTGCCCCCAAAAGAAATTCAGAAAATTTTGTGCTCCCAAATCCAAATGCCTATTCTACAATAATTTGTTCTCCAATTGTCAAATAGCGCTCTGTCCCCCCCAGATCTCGCCATATTGCTGAGCGGTACGATACAGCCACATATGGGGTATTGCCACTTTTAGAAGAAATTGTGTGACACATTTCGGCACCATTTTTACCCATTGCCCTGTGTGAAAATGTAAAATCTGAGGGTAAAACATTTTTTTGTGGTAAAAATATAATTATGCTTTTTCACTGCCCAATGGTATAAATTTAAAAATTAAAAAATGCTCACTACTTCCCTAGATGAATTCCTTGAGAGGTGTAGTTTACAAAATGGGGTCACTTGTGGGGGTTTCTGCTGTTTTGGCATGTCAGCGACTCTTCAAATGTGACATGGTGTCTGCTGCCTATCCCAGCCAACATAGCGCTCCTTTCTCTTCCGAACCCTGCCGTACACCAAAGCAGTGGTTTTCCCCCACATATGGGGTATCGGTGTACTCAGGAGAAATTGTACAACAAATTTCATGGTGCAATTTATCCTGTTACCCTTATGATAATGCAAAATTAGGGAATGAAAAACATTTTTTATGGGAAAAATGTGAAAATTTTATTTTTACGGCTCAATATTATAAACTTCTGTGAAGCAGCTGGGGGTGCAAGGTGCTCACCACACATCTAGATAAGTTCCCTAAGGGGTATAGTTTCCAAAATGGTGGCACTTGTGGGGGGTTACCACTGTTTAGGCACATTAGGGGCTCCCCAAATGTGACATGGCGTCCGCTAATTATTCAAACAAATTTTACATTCAAAAAGTCAAATGGCGCTCCTTCCCTTTCAAACCCTGCCATGTGCCCAAACAGTAATTTGCCTCCACATATGGGGTATCGGCGTGTTCAGGAGAAATTGCACAACAAATTTCATGGTGCAATTTATCCTGTTACCCTTATGATAATACAAAATTAGGGAATGAAAAACATTTTTTGAGGAAAAAATGTGAAAATTTTATTTTTACGGCTCAATATTATAAACTTCTGTGAAGCAGCTGTGGGTGCAAGGTGCTCACCACACATCTAGATAAGTTCCCTAAGGGGTCTAGTTTCCAAAATGGTGGCACTTGTGGGGGGTTTCCACTGTTTAGGCACATTAGGGGCTCCCCAAATGTGACATGGCGTCCGCTAATTATTCAAACAAATTTTACATTCAAAAAGTCAAATGGCGCTCCTTCCCTTTCAAACCCTGCCATGTGCCCAAACAGTAATTTGCCTCCACATATGGGGTATTAGCGTGTTCAGGAGAAATTGCATGACAAATTTCATGGTGCAATTTATCCTATTACCCTTATGATAATGCAAAATTAAGGGATGAAAAACGGTTTTGTGGGAAAAATGTGAAAATTTTATTTTTACAGCTCAATATTATAAACTTCTGTGAAGCAGCTGGGGGTGCGAGGTGCTCACCACACATCTAGATAAGTTCCCTAAGGGGTCTAGTTTCCAAAATGGTGTCACTTGTGGGGGGTTTCCACTGTTTAGGCACATCAGGAGCTCTCCAAACGCAACATGGTGTCTGCTAATTATTCAGACAAATTTTACATTCAAAAAGTCTAATGGCGCTCCTCCCCTTCCGAACCCTGCAGTGTGCCCAAACAGTGGTTTTCCCTCACATATGGGGTATCAGCACGCTCAAGAGAAATTGCACAAAAAAATTTGGGGTCCATTTTTTCATGTTACCCCTGTGAAAATAAAAAAAATTGGGTCTAAAATAACATTTTTGTGAAAAAAGTTAAATGTTAATTTTTTTCTTCCACATTCCAAAAATTCCTGTGAAGCACCTGAAGGGTTAATGAAGTTCTTAAATGTGGTTTTGAGCACCTTAAGGGGTGCAGTTTTTAGAATGGTGTCACTTTTGGGTATTTTCTGTCATAAAGACCCCTCAAAGTGACTTCAAATATGATGTGGTCCCTAAAAAAATGTTTTTGTAAATTTTGTTGGAAAAATGAGAAATCGCTGGTCAACTTTTAACCCTTATAGCTCCCTAACCAAAAAAAATTTTGGTTCCAAAATTGTGCTGATGTAAAGTAGACATGTGGGAAATGTTATTTATTAACTATTTTGTGTGACATATCTCTCTGATTTAAGGGCATGAAAATTCAAAGTTTGAAAATTGCAAAATTTTCGCCAAATTTCCGATTTTTTACAAATAAACACAAGTCATATCGAAGAAATTTTACCACTATCATGAAGTACAATATGTCACGAAAAAACACTCTCAGAATCAGGGGAATACGTTGAAGCACTCCAGAGTAATTACTTCATAAACTGGCAGTGGTCAAAATTGAAAAAATTGGCCCGGTCACGAAGGCAAAAACAGGCTCTGGCGCGAAGTGGTTAAAAATCACACAATGTGATTTTCTGTTTTTTTATTTTTAGATTCTGTTTCTCACAGCTGAAGTGTACCTGCGATAAAAATTACAGACCTCTCAATTTTTTGTAGGTTGGAAAACTTAAAAAAATCGTCAGTTTATCAAAAACTTATTTTCCCCACTGTATCAATTCGCAATGGCTCGGGATCACGAAAAAGATTCAATGTTTGTTCCTTCAGTGAGCCGTGCAACATTAAAAAGGATAGTCATCTTGCAAGGCTTATATTGTTTAATACCCCATAAAGATTACACTAATGCATCCGCCGATATTGAAAGATTTGATCGACAGTATAATGTGTATGGGAGCCTTGGACAGATGATTGCCAGGGAAATTAAGGATCCTGTTTGTTTGATTTTGGACTGTCGATCCTTTCGTTCTCAAAGAGATAAGCCACCATCAAAGGTATCTGACAGCAGCTCTCTGATAGAGAACGCAAATGCGCTGCCGAGACAGCTGCCAGACAAACAACTGACCGAACTATCATTCGGCACACAGTTATTTAAGGTGTATGGGGGCTATAAACATGTAACAAGGCTTACAAAGGAGGTGCACATTGACTTACCTCCAAATATTTGGTTCTAGAGAAAACTTCATACTTTCTGGAGGTGAATTAATATGCACAGGTTTTTAGCATGATGGCTGTAACCTGAACAATCATTCATTGTATTGCATGTTGTATGGACAGATTGTATGTACACATTCTTAAAGGGTGAATAGCTGGAGATGACCCCCCAAAAAGGGAGGTGGGAGAAAAAGCAAAAAGTGTTATCTGAACGTAGTAGTGAGTAGATATGGAATGGAACACCTTTTGCGCTTTCTCCCACCTCCCTTTTTGGGGGGTCATCTCCAGCTATTCACCCTTTAAGAATATGTACATACAATCTGTCCATACAACATGCAATACAATAAGGTGCAGGGGTTTGCTTCAAGCTGGTGCTGTCATCCTATGGTGTCCTTCAACACTCTTGGTTCCCGGTCAGATGCCTCTCACCCAGCCAAACCAGATCTCACACTTGCACTGACGAGGGGCAGTACCCCGAAACACAGTGTCTGCAAATAGAGATTCTGGTTCTGGCTTTTATCCTACAGTAAGTCATGTGACAAGGCTTGTTAGAGCGTCGATATTGACATTTAGGATTGCTACTTCCTATAGGTGACTCTAAAATCCTTTTCCTCTTCTTCTCTGAAGAGACAATTTGCATGTGGTGTCCTTCCAAATGGAATCTAAGATAAGTCGAAAACCGACCTTGGAGACAGGAAACACCTTTAGTGCTGCAGGTACACTCCATGTTAGTTGTTAGTACCGGAAGAAATGTATGACCCAAGATGTAAGGAGTAGAAGCTGGATTTTATTGGAATAACAAAAGGTTTTAGCACTGAACCAGTGGCCTGAGGACGGTATTGGTTCACTGCCGAAACTTGGAACCTTTTTTTATTCCAATGAAATCCAGCTTCTACTCCTGGGTAATACATTTCTTCCGGTACTAACAAATAACATGGAGTATACCTGCAGTAACAAAGGTGTTTCCTGTCTCCACGGTAAATTCTTAACGGGGTTACGTGACATGCAGAAGTAGTGCTGTTGCAGAGTGTGACATGCAGAAGTAGTACTGTTGCTTTAAAAGCATTCAGCAACTACTAGCAGTAACACAAGCACAGGAGACAGGAAGTGTTGTGCTCCAGAAGCATCCAGCAACTAGAGGGGTTTACGCAGTCACAGGAGAAGGGGAGTCTTTTAGCAGAGCCCCAGGGGGATTGTGGGGAAGTTGTTTACTGTCTAGCTGGAGCTGAAGAGAAAGGTGGTGTGTGTGCTCTGTATCTCACATAAGCGCCCCTGCAAGTGAAAAGGATTCAAGTCAGGAGTGAAGCTAAGCACAGGTCAGGTAGAGTTCCTGAACTAACAGTGCAGAGTATTGTCTGGCAGATAGATAAGGACTGGAAGAAATAGTATCACAGGCATCATCTCCCTCAGCAAACCCTCCCCGTGTATTCCATCTCACTGTGTTGTAAAGAATGCTGTGTTCATTAATGTGCCTTTGCATTAGAACTGTGCTGTCCTGTACTACTGGGAAGACTGTGAACTGCTGTGCTGCTAAGGAAACTGTACTGTTTGTCACTGGAGCCTGTTGCTCATAAGACTTAACTTGCACTGGCTGTGCGGCTTCTTATTAAATTCTACTGTTCTGCCGTTTATGAGGACTCTTGTCAAGTGTGTCTGGTCAGCAAGTGAAACAACCTATGTGTCTGTGCCTGAGGGTCAATACCCCTGTGTGCCTGAGAGAAGCTGCAGCACATGGTCTATGGTCGCCCTGAGTAATGGTTCCCGCAGGATTCCAAAGAATTCATGTAACCGGTCTCGCCCCTATCTGAACCTAGCGGCGTGCGTGTAACAGTTATCCGGCGATGTGCAGAGTCACTAACTCCAGCATAATGCCATTAGCAGCACTCACATCCAATGCTCTGAACGTTACCTTATACTCCCTTTTGTATGGTGCCTATAGCTTGCTATATATCTATGCCTATGATATATTTTGGGCTACACAGAGCTGTTTTCCCTCAATTTTATAAAGGGGGTATTACAAAGGGGCATGTGGTTTGCTTATGAGTACTTAATATGAGTCCACAGGGACTCCATGTGATAGATTACAGGCTTTTCCATTGCATAAGTCATACTTGGCAACTTTTTAAAAAGTTTTGCAGGGGTGCAGCATGTGATCTTTTTCCATAACCACACTCCCTTACATGCCACACCCATCCCATGTCCCTGTTCTCTGCCCCTTGAATGTGTGCCAAGACATCTGATGATAAAGTATCCTGATTCTACGTATGTATGAGAAATACTCTCCGAGAGGCTTCTGATGCACAAAAGAGATTTGCTAACCCCCCAGAGAGCCTTCAAGATGTTCTATGAGGGTTGGCAAATGTAGTGTAATAACAGCATCAGGTAGACACCGGATGAGCAGTGCATTAGCTATCGCTAAGTGCTCAGTGGTTAGCACTGTTGCTTTGTAGTACTGCGGTCCTGGGTTCAAATCCCACCAAGGACAACATCTACGAGGCGTTTATATGTTCTCCTCGTGTTTGTGTGGGTTTCTTCCGGGTTCTCTGGTTTCCTCCCACACTCCAAACACATACTGATAGGGAATGTAGATTGTGAGCCCCAATGGGGACAGTGATGATGATGATTTCTGTAAAGTGCTGCGGAATATGATGGTGTTATACAAACAAGCATAATAAATAAATAAAATGAATAAATTACCAGTAAACAATATAACTAAAGTGGGGTTCTCCTGAAGTTGCTGTTCGCAGCCTCCCCTCCTCCATATATGATTTTTCTACATACACTTATAACATTCTTCTTCCATAAACCTTATATACATCAAGTCCAAAAATGCCGATCTATAATCAGATACAACTTTCATTTTCCGGAAACTTTGCAAATTTATTCAGCAGATTTCGTCTCTAAATTTGGCTTTTTATTTGCTATTATTCAGGCAGATCCGCAGGGTATTAAATTATGTATACGGCCCTTCGCTATAGAATTCACATTTTCCATTAGTCGGTCATATTGAATTTCATTTTTTTCTACTCTCTGGACAAGGAAAGTAGATTATGTATTTCTGTATGGGGCTAGACTGTTACAAATTACATTTGATGGAAACCACCAACCTCTTTTTATTTGTAGATACAGCACCATTTTTGTACAGCGACTGTGTCTTGATTTGAGCTGAGCTGCAATACCAGATACCACCTATGGGTAATTGTGGCGCTGTTTCTCAAAAAACAGCTCCAATTTTGAAAGTTATCACCTATGGACTGGATAGTCTTTGCAGCATCGAGTCTGTAGAAGGCAAACAATGCAAAATCTTTAATGAAACCCAATGGCAAAAATGATTTCTAGCCAGAATTAAAGAGACAGCCAGAGTCCCCATAGACAAGGCAGAGATGGTTTATTTCCATCTGTGCCTTCTCGATCGCTGTATACACAGCACTAAAGAAGCTCTTTGTATGTATTAATAGGATGCAATAACCACAATTCCTCCTCCACACACAGCGCTTATGTGATCGCTGTATATAGGGATGGAGCAAGAGCTGTTGGGTCATAGGAGACTCAGACAGCGCTGAGATGTAGTCAGGGGACTGCATTTCCCCTGTAACTGGGGCTAATATACCAACCCCAGTTACAAGGTAAGCAAGATCAAAATATTTCAATATTTAATTGCCCCCCAAAGATCTTTTATTACCTTTTGGGGGGCAGACAATGTGTAAAATAAATAAAAGATTAATTAAATATAGAAATAAATAAAAAATAATAGGTAAAAATAAATAAATAAAAAATAGCAGGTAAAAATAAATAAAATACTAAATAAATAAAAAAATAGCAGGTAAATAATAATAATAATAATAAATAAATAAATAAATAGCAGGTAAGAATACATAAATAAATAAAAAATAGCAGGTAAAATAATAATAAATAAATAGTAGGTCAAAATAAATAAATAAACAACTAAATAAAAAGTAGCAGGCAAAACAAAAGACTAATAAATAAACAATATCAGGTAAAAAAATAATTAAATAAGTAAAAAATAACAGGTAAATTAATAATAATAGTTAAATTAAAAAAATAACAGGTAAAAATAAATTAATTAATTAATAAATGAAAAATATCAGGCAAAACAAAATAACAATAAATAAATAAATAAATAAAAAACACTGTCAAATTGCTGTTACTAACCTTGCCTCTGTAAAAAAAAAAATAAAACATGTTCAATATATAAAAATATTTGTTACAAATGTCCCACTGCAGAGTCCAGTAGCACAAATCTTACATGACCGTCCGGCATCTAAAGCCATGTATTTTTATAAAAATCTGTCCTGGTCATGAGATGGACTTCCAGGTACAAGGCTTGTTATCGGAGCTTTGCACCTGAGCAGATTTTAAATCAATTGAGTAAACAATAAAGGTTTGTATCAAACGACAGCAAACAATCTGAAACTGATTTAAAAAGCATTTTGGAAAACAATGCACCTTTTTTATTATGCAAAAAATAACATTTATTTGCAAAAAAACAAAAACAGAATACCCCTTTAAGGCGGCTATTAAGTGACAATCCCTAATAAACCATATCATGTATATACATATTTATGGATATGAAGAACCATAATGAAAAGGTGACATTTCCAATCATCACAATTCATGAATTCAGTATATTTAGCATCACTATGTATAAGGGTTTGGTTTATACATATATTGTCCTCATTATCTCCATAAAAGACTGTTAAGCAGGAATATGACCGGGTTTGGATGTATTGGTAAATGTTGGGATGGTCTGGATTTATCCACCACTAACTAGGCATTCATCCGTTTTCTGGCCAATGTTTCATCATAATGTGGCACCCTGAGGATTCGGCTGCTACAGGGGTATTGCACCTCAACCCAGAGGTGTGATATTCCACTCCCGGATAAGGATGGAGAGTGGAACTGAGCTCGGTAGGCTGCATGCACTACACACATCCCATTTCCGGGGAACAGACCAACGGTACTCCCACTTAGAAATGTGCAGGTACGACCGAGTCTGTTCCTGGCTGGAGTGGGAGGGGGGTGGTACATCCCAAGTAGTGTAGGGGCAGATAGGGGGAGCAGCCTGGGTAAAGTTAGGAGCTCATTGGGTGCTGGTCACCTGAGCTCACACATAGAGGGAGTATTTAAGGTGGGCACCATCAAAGATCAGGGTCAGTCTGTCAGAGTCAGTCTGTCAGAGTCAGCAAGAGGAGCAGAGCAGAGAAGCCTGAGCCAGAGTGAGAGAGGAGAAGAAAGAGAGACCCAGAGGGGGTGAAAAGAAAGGACTCTAAGAACCCAAATTCAATCCCCGGGTGAAGAGTCGGCAATAGGGTACCGGAGCCCAAACTGGTGGGGGCAAAAGCACACCCTAGCCAGAGACCGGAGGCCGTGGGCAGCGTCTGCCACGGCCACCCACCACATCCACCCCGAAGGCAGACCACGTGGAGGGTCAGGGAACCCAAGGCCAAGGGTCTCCCAACAGAAGGCCCGAGGGAGCTGGACCTAGGTGGATCACTAGTGGGGACGGCCAGAGGAAAGGACAGAAGGAGAGCTCAGGGCCACGCTCCGGACTTGTTTGGGGGTTTGCTGGATCCAGGACCTGGTGGACGCAGCACGGCTCGGGTGGTCACTTGAAGCTGGAGTGACCGGAACATCAGCAGTGAGTAAATACCCTAAACTGCACAACCCGACTCTGTCTTCATTACCATCTATGCTGCATCACCACAACCCCCATCCTCTGCACCTGACCCCCTGAGGCTATACCCCACCCGTTGGGGGTTATACCACCAAAAGCTGCACCAACACCATCGGCCTCAGCGGACCCTGCTGCAGCGGCGGCCATAGTGACCGCAATACAACGGGTGGCGTAGTCGACATTAAGAACTTAATAACATCTGTAGGACTGCCACATACAACTGAGCTTGACACCCTGGGCACGGACCGGGTCACAGCCACTCGGAAGACTACAACCCCCATCTGATCCGGCTCCGGGTATTCCCCTAAAGAATATGGCCCAGGGGGCGCGTCAATAACGTGGTCTATTGTTTAACTCAGTATTTTGCATTAAATTTTTTTTTTCTTTTTTAATTCATTTTTTTAGTTCACAATCTGCTTTAAAAAAAAACTCTTGCAATTTTTACACTGGCCACTGGGACTATTTTACATTCATACTTCGTGTTCTTCACACAAGACTTTTCAGAAGTCTTATTATCATCACAGACAATGATAGCTGATAACACAGGATCCACCATTCACAATAGGTGATGTCACAGCTCACCCTCCTCCCTCTCTTGTACAATGACTGATAACACCTCTATATACAATAGATGACACAAGATCCACCATTCACAATAGGTGATGTCACAGCTCACTTCCTCCCCCTGTACAATTCCTGATAACACCCCTATATACAGTAGATGACACAGGATCCACCATTCAAAATTGGTGAAGTTTAAGCTCACTTCCTCTTCCCCCTGTACAGTGACTGATAACACCCTATATACAGTAGATAACTCAGGATCCACCATTCACAATAGGTGATGTCACAGCTCACCTCCTCCTACTGTACAATGACTGATAACACCTCTATGTACAGCAGATAACTCAGGATCCACCATTCACAATAGTTGAGGTCACAGCTCACCTCCTTTTCCTGTAAAATGAATGATAACACCTCTATAAACAGTAGATAACACAGGATCCACCAGTCACAATAGGTGATGTCACAGCTCACCTCCTCCTATACAATGACTGATAACACCTCTATATACAGTAGATAACACAGGATCCACCATTCACAATAGGTGATGTCACAGCTCACCTCCTCCTCCTGTACAATGACTGATAACACCTTCTACATACAGTAGATAACACAGGATCCATCATTCACAATTGGGGATATCACAGTTCACCTCCTCCTCCTCCTGTACAATAACTGATGACACCTGCATATATAGTACATAACATAGGATCCACCATTCACAATAGGTGATATCACAGCTCACCTCCTCCTCCTCCTGTACAATGACTGATAACACCTCTATATACAGTAGATAACACAGGATCCACCATTCACAATAGGTGATGTCGCAGCTCACCTCCTCCTCCTGTACAATGACTGATAACACCTTCTACATACAGTAGATAACACAGGATCCATCATTCACAATAGGGGATATCACAGTTCTCCTCCTCCTCCTGTGCAATCACTGATGACACCTGCATATATAGTACATAACATAGGATCCACCATTCACAATAGGTGATGTCACAGCTCACTTCCTCCCCCTGTACAATCACTGATAACACCCCTGTATACAGTAGATGACACAGGATCCACCATTCACAATTGGTGATGTTTCAGCTCACTTCCTCCTCCTCCTGTACAGTGACTGATAACACCTGTATGTACAGTAGATAACACAGGATCCACCATTCACAATGGAGGATGTCACAGCTCACCTCCTCCTCCTGTACAATGACTGATAACACCTCTATATACAGTAGATAACATAGGATCCACCATTCACAATAGTTGAGGTCACAGCTCACCTCCTCTTCCTGTACAATGACTGATAACACCTCTATATACAGTAGATAACACAGGATCCACCATTCACAATAGGTGATGCCGCAGCTCCCCTCCTCCCCCTCCTGTGTGATTACTGATAACATCTCTATATACAGTAGATAACACAGGATCCATCATTCACAATAGAGGATGTCACAGCTCACCTCCTCCCACTGTACAATGACTGATAACACCTCTATGTACAGCAGATAACACAGGATCCACCATTCACAATAGGTGATGCCGCAGCTCCCCTCCTCCCCCTCCTGTGTGATTACTGATAACATCTCTATATACAGTAGATAACACAGGATCCATCATTCACAATAGGGGATGTCACAGCTCACCTCCTCCTGTACAATGACTGATAACACCTCTATATACAGTTGATAACACAGGATCCATCCTTCACAATAGGCGATGTCACAGCTCACCTCCTCCTCCTGTACAATCACTGATAACACCTCTATATACAGTAGATAACACAGGATCCACCATTCACAATAGGTGATGTCACATCTCACCTCCTCCTGTACAATGACTGATAACACCTCTATATACAGTAGATAACACAGGATCCACCATTCACAATAGGTGATGTCACAGCTCACTTCCTCCCCCTATACAATGACTGATAACACCTTCTATATACAGTAGATAACACAGGATCCACCATTCACAATAGGTGATGTCACAGCTCAACTCCTCCTCCTCCTCCTGTATAATGACTGATAACACCTCTATATACAGTAGATAACACAGGATCCACCATCCACAATAGGGGATGTCACAGCTCACCTCCTCCTCCTATACAATCACTGATAACACCTCTATATACAGTAGATAACACAGGATCCACCATTCACAATAGGTGATGTCACATCTCACCTCCTCCTGTACAATGACTGATAACACCTCTATATACAGTAGATAACACAGGATCCACCATTCACAATAGGTGATGTCACAGCTCACTTCCTCCCCCTATACAATGACTGATAACACCTTCTATATACAGTAGATAACACAGGATCCACCATTCACAATAGGTGATGTCACAGCTCAACTCCTCCTCCTCCTCCTGTATAATGACTGATAACACCTCTATATGCAGTAGATAACACAGGATCCACCATTCACAATAGGTGATGTCATAGCTCACCTCCGCCTCCTCCTCCTGTATAATGACTGATAACACCTCTATATACAGTAGATAACACAGGATCCACCATTCACAATAGGTGATGCCACAGTTCACCTCCTCCTCCTGTACAATGACTGATAACACCTCTATATACAGTAGATAACACAGGATCCACCATTCACAATAGGGGATGTCACATCTGCCCCCCCCCCCACTCTTCCTTCATAATGACTTTTGCACACACTCATTAGATGCATCAAAAGATCAGGTCTGAGTCTATCTATTGCTGCTAATGTACATGTGCATTTCCTGAAAGTACAGGATGCATGAGTCTAAATTGCAAGATTTCTATTTTTCTATACAGATCATGAAATTAAAAATAAGAACAAAAACATTAATAGAAAGTGTAAAAAAAATGTTTAAAACTGTTTCCTGATGACACATTACCTTTATAAGGGTAGCACAATCTCACATATTTATGTCATATCCCAATTCTGTTAAAAAAAACATCATTTTTTCCATAAATTAATAGTACACATGAAAATATGGAACTTTGTAATTTTATTAGAGAAATCTGCTTCTTTCTCCTCCTGGACTGATCTTTCAGTCTCAAAATTCTCAATTCCGGGGTAATATCTATCTTCAGTGAACACAGACTTTCCCATTACTGAGCTAGCAGATGACAGTTGGTGCTCATAAAATTCTATGGAGAACTCTTAACTGTAGTTTCTAGAGAACTTGCAGCGGAATGTCTGTTTCAAACTCTTCCGTTCTCCTTGTCTCTTCATAGAATTTTAAAAGCACCAACTGTCATCTCCTATATCACTGATGTAAAAATCTCTCTTCACTGAATCCAGATTTCACTGATTTTACCTGTGAATTTGAGAGTGAAAGATTAGTCCAGGAGGAAAAAGAAGCAGATTTCCTTGATAAGACATATTACAAACTTTATTATTTTCATGTCTACTATTAATGCATGAAATAAAAATTAAAATGACAGTTACTCTTTAAGTTTAGTATTAAATGGGGTATTCACATCTCCAAGTTCCTATCCCAATATGTAGTAGGTTTAATGATAGTAATATTGGCAAATACCTCCAATTAGAAATGTAGTATAGTTCTTATGATTAGCTATGTAGCTTACCTCATGTGCAGGGCATTGCAGTAGCTTATATATCCATGGTTACGACCACTAACAGCCAACTGTCACCATATGAGTGGTTGTGACCAAGGATACCTAAGCTACTGCAATGCCCTGCACAAAGCTTATCAGAAGAACTATACTACATTTCGAAATGGAGGTATTTGCCAATATTATCATTAAATCTACTACATATTGCGATCGGATCTTGGAAATGGGAATACCCCTTTAAGTCTAACTGTATGCAGTGAGATCCTAAACTCCCCCTAGTGGAGGCTGTAAGTAGTCTTGTGTTTCAATCTTCATATATTTATAGGGATTTGGAGCTTTTAATCCGAAAAAAAAAAAAAGTATAAAAATATCTTAGAAAAGGAATCAGCATGTAATTTATATAGAAAAAAAAACCCCATCAAGGGTGGACATTTATTTTAAGGCCATGGCAGAATGGCTGTGCTGTATAATCCCTGCTGCACTTCTATTGCTGCCGAGTCCATTCTGTATACACAAATAATCGTAATGTGCGGCCGTTAAGCATCTCCTGCAATTCTTATAAATAAATCCTTAATGACGGAGGCCTCGTTAGCGGCTCCGCACTATTTATATCTGCTCTTAGGATACTAATGATGAATTCGTTTTGCAGAAGCCTTGTAATAATAATGTATCAAAAATTAAATGGCGAAAAAACTTTTAATTACCCGTAAGCAAAAAAAAACACTGTAACTGTTCCCCAGATTAGAATAACGGCATGAATTTTTATGACACTGACAATGGATGAGACTGTTAAGGCTATGTTCACACATCATGTTTTTTTTTTTCAGCATTCATTTTCTGCAGCAAAACCTGATCTTTTGCCAGGAGGTTGTTTAGGATTTTTGTTGCTCCTTTCTTGCTTTTTTTTTTTTTGGTGCGGTTTTTTTTTTCACGTTTTTTTTCACTGTCCTTTTGTCTCTGTTATGCATGTACATAAAGTTCAGTGAAAAAAAAATCTCATTCTGGTTTATGCACAAAAAAAACGTTGACACCTGCGTTTTTGGTGCGTTTTTTTCAGCGTTTTTTTCACCACCCATTGCTTCCAATGGGTGAAAAAACTCATGAAAAACGCACCAAAATTTGCATCAGCGTCTTTTTTCAGCGTTTTTGATGGCAAAATAGAATGGGGTTCTTTTTTTTCACAGAACCTTATGTATAAATTTTATTAATTATTTATTTATTATTTATTACTTATTTATTTATTACTTAACTTTATTACTTTATTTAGACAGAAGGACAGTGAAAAAAATGCACAAAAAACGCAGCAAAACCTGCATTTTTGACACAGCTGATTTTCTGCCAGAAATCAGTTTTGCTACAGATTTGTGTTGTAAAACAAACCCAACATGTGTGAACATAGGCTAAGACTGAACAGTCAAACAAGTATGTAGCCAATTTTCCACATTACATGAATACAAGACCTCTTATGGCATTATGATTGATGAAGTATTGTAGTCTATGTCCTCTGAAACATGGTTGGAATTTTCACAGGTGGTCACAATTGAGAATTATTATTATTTTTTTTTTTAGAAAAATGCTGTTTTGCCCATTGTATCCTATTATATTGTAACCCACCAGAAGTGGTGACATCCTCTCAATCAGTCATCTAACCTCTACAATCAATAGTGGTCTTCTAGAACTCTAGTGAGTGATGGACAGAATGGCCTGGCGAACAAAGACCCCCAGATCGAGGATTTGTGTGGTAATTCCTTCTATCACTTTATTTTAGAAAAAAATCGTAAACCGTTTTAAGGAGTTTCATTGGTTAGGATAAAAGGCAGTCAAGTACTTTAAGTCTTCCAATACCATAGTGTGACATCTGTATTGGTGCCTGACCTTCCTGCCTCTGCTTCTGTCACTAGGCGCCGCGCTCCTGTTGTGAGCATTGCAGGGCAATAGTTCCAGTAGTCCCATCCATACTGGAAGATATAGAGTTCACTGCTGTGTAGTTTGGGTTGGGTTACAAGCTATTTAAGCTCCTGAAATCCTGATGTCCACTGCCAGTTATAATCTGACTTGCTTCTGTGTAACGTGTGCCTTGCTATCCTCCCAGTAGACATTCCTGATTTTTGACCTCGACTTGCTTTTTGACTATTCTCATTCTTAGCAATTTTGTCCCTACATTGACCTCCCGATTCTGACCTGGCTACCCAACTATTCTCTTGCCTCTGGTTCTCTCCTCCGTAAAGCAGCTCTTCTATGGAAGCAATCCAGTGGACCTCTTTTTAAGTCTAGATCCCTATACATGGGTTTAAGGGTGAAAGTCGATGTTCCTCTGGAATCTGCCACATGGAGTGGCTTGTCTGATCTAGCCTATTTGAGCCTGCAGCCTCTGACAGACGTAGAGTATAGTTAAAAAAGACCCATCGCCTCCTGGAAAACTTCATAAAACTATACACTGATCTATAAAATCTATCTCAAATATATATGATAAGGAAAAAAATCCTAATTTAGTGATGAAAGCTCTAGCCTTTAAAAGGGGCAAACTGAAGTGGCTCTCCATTGTCTCGCTATTATGACAGTTGGGTGAGACTTCCTGCTTCTTAGCTAGTTGCTACCACTGTGTAAGAGGAGACGATGAGTCTGGATAGGTAATAATAACGTATTCTTATACCTTTAAGCTTAAGATCAAATGAATAGATTTTTAATAATAAAAGTGTTGAATGATTTTGAATATATAGGAAAAGAAGATAAATATTGTTTATGTAGAAAATTATTTATAGCTTTAACATTCAAGTTAAAATACAGTAGTCTGTCTCTCATTTCCTACAGAGGGAGGATGAGAAAACTAGAATTAACTCCACATTCACACATTGTTAATGTCAGTCAAACCCACCAATTTTAGCCAATTGTCTAATTTGTATGGCGGTGTCTCAACTCTCCTACGATGGCAGGTGTTGAGGGAAAGAAGAATTAGTTTGTTGGATTTCAGGCATGACGGGTCTTTGTGTTTTCTTGGCATGATAAGCCAATACCAGAGTTGCCCGGCAGCGGCTTACTACTCTCTCCCTATTGAGAACACTTGGCTAAGCTGGACAAGCAGGTGTATTAGGATCAAGAGGAATAGCTGTCAGCCAAATGAACGTTCACTCAACTCACTCTAAATTATGTGTCCAGCTTTATTTTACACTGGCAGTCCATTAAACTTTGTAGAAGGACTGCCTGTTCCACTATGTCCCATTTTCTGCCCAGAAAGACAGCCATATAACCATAATCATTACTAATAAGGGGGACATTGACCACCTGATGGCACCATGGATGGTTCCTGCTGTTTTGGAGATCAAGAACTCATTGGCAGGAACTTTCCTTCTCAATGCTTCTACTTCCACCCCAAGAAGTAGTAAAAAACCACAGATCCCATCCAAAAGTGAGAACATCAATTTTAGTATAAAAAGGAAGAAGTTGTCAAGAATTTTCATGAACTGTCACAAGACAAAAAAGTTAAAAAGTCAAAGTGATCAAAAGAGCAATCAAAGGTGTGAGTGGTGTCAAGTCAAGAATGTCGTCATGTACAGTATGTCAGATCAGGTGAAGGTGCTCTCACCATGCTTGGATGGCAACTTGAAGATTATGTTCAGGTCACTGAGCAGTACTTTTATGTCTGACAGAGTGGATTGACTCACCTATCATCAGAAACTGACAAGCTGACAAGGCTGCTTGTACTTTAAAAAAGGCTATAAAAAATAGCTCGGTGATCCTCTGGATTATTAAAAAAATAGTACCAAATTGTCTACTCTTGCTCGATGAGGTTTCATAAAGTCAGTGTGACCTCGGCAAAAGTTAAAGACTTGTCTAGAAGTTTGTGACTTTTCTTTGTTTTGCTTATTATGTATTTTGTGATGTACAGAAAAGATAAAGGCCACTAGAAAAAAAATCTAAATTCCTCCAATAAATTAATGCCAACTCACATCCCAACACAGCATTGCATCTATCCAATGGTCATTTCTGGTATTGAAGCTTCTCTTAGGCTTCTCTTCTTCAGAAAAGTTAGAGGAGGAAGAGCATCGCTTTCAGGCAACACTCTTTATTGGAGTGTTTGGGATTTATGGAAAGAGAAGAGAAAGTATCTCCCGTAATACCCAAAGACTTAAATGGAGAAGGTCACAGGAATCACAGTCACCTCTCCATTCACTCCTGGGCTGAATCCAAGTGATTATCTTCTCCTACAAGGTGTCCAAAAGATTTACGATGAGAATGCCACTTCATGGTACAGATGTTTCCACCCTTACCTTTCCATGCATTTTGTTACAAATTCCCAAAAAACACATACAATATATTACAGTGAAATACAAGCAAAACCTCAACAGGTTGCAATACACATCACAACCACAGGGTGACCACATATGGACACAGAGCATTAACATCTCCAAACAGAGTATCACAAAATAATTTTTTTTTTCTTAAGCCACTAATCTCAACATTTGTCAAACCAAAAGAAAAAGCATAGGAAGGACACATCTAAATTATTCACAAATTTGGGGGGTGCTTTGAAAATGGATGTTATTCTTGATCTAGAAAACATGGGATTTATTTAAATGACAGACTTAACCATTGATGATCAATGCCTTATTTTGTGATATTTTGGAAGAAATCAGAACTGACCATAAGTTTTGAGAACACTATGGTCAGTAGTTTTTCACAAACAAGCAAATATATTACCATGAAATACTAGCAAAACATCAGCAGGCTGCAATATACATCACAACCACTGGGTGACCACATATGGACACACTCCAAGCAGAGTATTGCAAAATGTGCTTTGAAAATGGATGTTATTCTTGATCTAGAAAACATGGGATTTATTTAAATGACAGACTTAAGCATATTTTGTGATATTTTGGGAGAAATCACAACTGACCATAAGTTTTGAGAACACTATGGTCAGTAGTTTTTCGATATAATCATCCGAAAATACAATATAGAGTTTCATCCCACCCCTGCATCAACCCATGGGCAGACAATAAGGGGGGACAGGATATGAAATGAACATGTCAAAGCATTTAATAATCGTCCTGCTCCTGCTGATCTACTTCAATCATCTGGGATAGATGCAGTGCTGAATATTTAGTCCTGTCTATGGCCACCCTGTGGAGGTTGGGTCAAGGATACAAGGCCGGCAATATATTTTAACAGGAAATATGTTTGAAGTGCTGGAGATCTCAACAGACCTCATTTGTTGAATCGGAGGAGAGCATGAGACCTGTAATTGGGCTCATCCTGTGAAGCACTTCTACGTGCGAGGTGTTTAATTTACCAGCGCATCTGTGAAATGGATTAATGTTTCTTATTATAATCCTGAGAATGTGAGAAGTTGGAGCTTTCATCAGGACCAAAATAACTGCAAAGTGTGCAGGATTGACACATATAACCAACTCCCTCATCATAACAGCAAATGCTTTCCAATATCTGATATTATTGTAGTGACCATACAGATATCCTTACTTTTCCTCCTGGCTCAAAATCAGTGGTTCAAGTTGACAAATGTTTTAAAAAAAAATTTATATTTTGTGATACTTTGTCGAGAGATGTACTGTATATGACATACTATAGGTGTTTATTTGTGGCCACTAAATGATTTGGATGTGATCTGCAGCCAGTCGAGGATTCTGATAGCATAAGGCTTAACGCTTTTGAAACTGGAATCCTTAAAGGGGTAATCTCATGTTAATAAATTGCTTTAATTAGTTAGACAGCATGAAAAAAAAAAACAAGTTTGCTATTGACTTGACCTTCCTATCTGCTATAGTTTTACTGATGTAATAGCTTTTATCTTATGTAAAGTATAGCTTGTTTCCAAGGAGCTTGGCCAATAAAACTTGGTCAAGCATGTGCAGTAGTTACATTCTAAGAGAGGAGTTAACTCCTAAGATCCTAGCCACCTCTTTCAATCCCATTGATCTCTTCACAAAAGTTAGTTACTCACTTCCTCTCCCTTTCAACTTCAGGCAGGGCTCTTAGCAGTCCTGCATTATCACAATCCACCAGTACCCAGTATCAGCAGGTTCAGGAGAAGTTCTCCTAATCACAGCTCTCACTTTTCTGAGGACATGTACTTGTTCAGATCCACTCAAATGCCCACTTAGCTCTATATGTTAATACAGTAATAACAAACACAGACTGAATGTGTTGTACCAGGACAAAGCTCTTGGATCAGAACTGTCACTCAAGGAGGAGCACCCACCCCTCATGCAACCAGGAAGTAAGGAGACTGTAGAGCTATGAGCTGTTCAAGAGACAACTCAAAAATAACTCTTTAGTGAGATTTGCAGAAAGGTATTAGTGTACACATCTGTATGCACAATAAGCCAGATTTCAAAGTTTGCAACTGTCTATTGTGTAGGATAAAACATTATCTTCATTCAAGGCTAACTTTAGAGGTGTCATGTAAAATGCATCTTCTTCTACTGAAGAGACTTCACTAACCAAGGCTGGGCAACTGACGTCAAAAAATGCAGCTTAACCTAATGTAGCTGCATTCCCTAGTTTACTGGTTGGGCAGTGCTAGTTAGGCACAGTATCCTCTCATTATTTGGGCACTATATGGCACACTACAAAATAAAAGGGCTGAATTCGTTCTATAGGACTGCAAAAATAAAGCAAACGCTGTGCTCGCCTATCTCCGGCAGTCCAATAGAGAAAGGCTGGAATGGTGGTGTCCATGCCTGGTCACATCTCCATCCAGATAAGGCATTTCTCGTGAATAGTAAAGGTCCCAAGATCAATGACTCATCACTTATCTGGTGGATATATGATAACTTGGGAATAACCCTTTAATATTCTTGGATGTATCCACCTACCACTATTACTACTATTACAAATACCGATCTTGATTCTTGAAGGACACTTAACGCAGAACCATTGTGAAGGAATTCGAAGTTTAAGAGGGTTAATACCCCTATCTACTTGCATGTTCTCCCTCATCTTATTAAAAACAGCCCCCCAAATGTACTGTACTCTTGCATGTGATCGACCCTCAAAACTAATTAAAAATTTTTTAACTCCACTTATTCAATTTCACCCAGAACATGGGTTGTCTAATAAAAGCATGTTATCACCTACGTTCAGTATAAGTGATTACTTACTGATTATTGGGGGTCCGACCATTGGGACCCACACAAGAGTTTTTATCCCAGATGGGGAACCTTTATTCACGTTACAAAATGGCATTTTGTATGAGGTTGCAAGAAAAAGTGGCGCTTGGTGACCCAAGTGGGAATAAATTGAGCACGCGCACTGCTGCTCTAATCGGAGAGGGATAAAAGTTTCTCGTTGTGCCAATCCCAACAATCGAACCCCCACCGATCAGCAAGTTATCTTCAATCTGTATCCCCCTTCCTTACTATGTTATGTATAGACCTTAGAGATGAGCGAACCCAAACTTAAAAATTCAGGGTTTGTAATGGACAGTTTGTGTCCGGTGCTAAACGTCGAACATGGACTTCTCCCAGAAGACTCTTGCAATGTTCCCGGGGGAAAAGAAAGAGAGAATTTTCCAGCTCAAAAGTCCGGCTCACCATTGTTTTCAACGGGATTTGGGTTCTGGTTCAAGTTCGGATACAGTTCTGGTACCCGAACTGAACTTTGGAATAAGGTTTGGGTTGAGAACCAAAACCACTGGTCCGCTCATCCCTAATAGAGCTGTAAAGCGCAACTCGTAGAAATTGGGGGAAAATCCCAGAGAGAAGTGCAGCTCTGGAACACAACTGCACATAATTAAATCTAATAAACCTTTCACGATAGAATCCAGACAGCCCCCCTTGACTTGCTCTTAAGCAATTATTATTTTTTTTACGGGTCACTTTAAATCTGCAGTTAAATAGCTGTTTAAAGAACCTTTCCGCGCCTCTCCGAAAAGCACAGTGACAGGAAAAGCTATCTTGTAAACCACTGAACAAAGACAGATGAGCAAATGTTGTGGAAAATTTAAAGTTGCTAAAAATATCAGTTGTTTGCAGCTGGTGTATTGGTTCGTGAAAATTGCTCCGGGAAAAAAAAAAAAGTGTAAAAACTTTCCTACATTCTTCTGAAAGTGTTCTTCTTAAACATGTTTCACTGGACACAGAATCTGTAATCTTCTGCTATATCCAATTTTTATCATTAGCAAATTAGATGATTTTCCCTCATTGTAAAGCAAAGTTCACGAGCGTCTAAAAAAATTATCTGATTTTCATCCAGAAAAAAATGGACACATTTTTATCGAAATTGTCAACCATACGCCATCTGTATGTCCATTTTTTACTTCTGTATGTCATTCGACAAGTCCAAATACAGTTTCATATGTTTATAATGGCAATGTATCCATAAAAATCTACCTTGTGTTGGCCTTAGCAGTGGTGCAGCCACAACAGCTCAATTAGTCATTAGCAGTGGTGCAGCCAAAACTGCTCACTCTCTACTGGCCATTGACAGCAGTGCAGCTATGACTGCTTGCCCTATGCTGGCCATTAGCAGTTGCCTATCCACAACTGCTTGCCCTCTAATGGCCATGGATAATTTCACAACAGCTTGCCATCTGATTTCGATTGACAGCAGTGCAGCCACAACAGCTTGCTCTCTTCTGGTCATTGACAGCAGTGCAGCCACTACAGCTTGCCCTCTGCAGGCCATTAGCAGCGAAGTAGCCAAGACAATATTTATTGAGTTTTTAAACTCCACCAAGTGGTGGTTGCCGGTGAGGATAATTGTATAATTTAACTCTATTTTACCTTTGTATCAAGAAAATAAAGAAAAACATATTAAATTGACAAATAATTTTGAACCTAAAATGATATGGTGATGAAATGTGGACATTTGCATTAAGACCTTGTGCACTTGCAAAGTACTAGGCACTGTAGGCAATTCATGAGCTTCTATACTAATATCATAGAATGTTAGAGTTGGAGGGGACCTGCAGGGTTATTGTGTCCAACCATCTGCTCAATAAAGGATTCACTAAACCATCTCAGACAGATGTCTGTCTAGCCTCTGTTTAAAGACTTCCATTGAAGGAGAACTCACCACCTCTCGTGGTCGCCTGTTCCACTCATTGATCACCCTCACTGTCAAAACGTTTTTTCTAATAACTAATCTGTATCTTCTTCCTTTCAGTTTCATTCCATTGCTTCTCGTGTTTCCATGTACAAATGAGAATAAGGATGATCCCTCTACACTGTGACACCCCTTCAGATATTTGTAGACAGCTATTAAGTCTCTTCTTAACCTTCTTTTTTTGTAAGCTAAACATTCCCAGATCCTTTAACTGTTCCCCGTAGGACATAGTTTGCAGACCAGTCACCATTCTGGTCGCTCTTCTCTGAACTTGCTCCAGTTTTTCTATGTCTTTTTTAAAATGTGCCTTCTCTGCATGCTTCCCTATGAAATCTGAGATATAGAGGTGCAGTTTGCCCCTATAAACTGTAATGGGTGCCATATTATACCTTTGCACAACTGTATGGTGCTATTACATGGCTGTGTGCATGATGTCTCAATTTAATTCCAATCTGTATCATCACCATGGAGAATACATGTTAGTGCTCAGCATCAGTAGTTTTATTTCAGGCAGGTTAATTGAGTTCTTACGAAATTAATTGGTATCCTACCAGTATAATTGGTATCCCATGAAATTGGCCCCTGTGTTTTTTTATACAAGTTGTGGGGAAATAAGATCGTCATCCCCACTGGGGCACAGAACTATTCTAGAAATAAATACAAGAGGTTTAGGAGCGATAACTAAAGAAATGGGATAGATTCAGCAACACAAAAAAAAACTTGCAAAAATGGAGGTAAAAGAAAAAAAAAATCAAGGACTAGATAAAGTGAGATTCTTCTTAAGTGTTGTACACAAGAACACAAAGCCTTAGTGCATACGAGATGCACAAAGCAGAGCAAAGAAGTGCTCTGGTCATTGCTGTGGATGTGAAATTGTATAAATTGGAAGATGAAAGCGTTGCAAGGCTACAATTCACAAACATAAGAGGTATGAAAGCTAATGACAGAGAATAAAAGCCAAGGTTATCGACAAGTTCAAACCCATATTGCAAAAAGTTCTGATCTAAGAGTGTTCATTATGGTCAGTATTATATGTTACATCCAGAAGAATAAAGGAAAAGAATTTACCGGGAGGTCGAAAAAAACACAGTTTCACCCAAGATCAGGAGCTGAGGGTCAAAGCTGATTTCAGTATTATGGTCCTTTCTTTATGACAAATATCTTTTTCTTCTTAAAAACAAAACGGAATGTAGGAGCTCAGATCAGTTGTAACAGGACGACAACAGAGAGCACTGTCAGTGCATCTTGTAAGATTAATAACCCTGTCCCGGTAAGTGACGTCACTTGCGTGGACAGCGCTGGTCTCTGCACACTGGGTATTCTTACAATGCACACTGACAATGCGCTCTGTTGCTGGCTCGTTACTATTGATCTGAGTCAGTGAGAGAGCGCACCGTCATTGTGCACAACGCACAGTGAGAGGGCAAGGACTAATCCAGCCCTTGAAATGAAGGTCACCAATGACGCATGGTTTCATGAAGGGGGTAAAGGGTGCGGCAGTGACTGCAGCCTCTGTTCCCTGATGACGCTTTGTTTGAGTATCCCATCATGCACTGGGATTCTCAAACAAAGTGTCATCAAAAGGAAGGGTGCTTTAGGGCAACAGAGGGGGATAAAAAAACCTACTTATACAGTGGTGGCCAAAAATATTGGCACCCCTGCAATTCTGTCAGATAATACTCAGTTTCTTCCTGAAAATTATTGCAATCACAAATTCTTTGGTCTTATTATCTTCATTTAATTTGCTTGCAAACACCAAAGTGAATGACGCAAAAATCAAATCATTGATCATTTCACACAAAACTCCAAAAATGGGCCAGACAAAAGTATTGGCACCCTCAGCCTAATACTTGGTTGCACAACCTTTAGCCAAAATAACTGCGAACAACCGCTTCCGGTAACCATCAATGAGTTTCTTACAATGCTCTGCTGGAATTGTAGACCATTCTTCTTTGGCAAACTGCTCCAGGTCCCTGATATTTGAAGGGTGCCTTCTCCAAACTGCCATTTTGAGATCTCTCCACAGGTGTTCTATGGGATTCAGGTCTGGACTCATTGCTGGCCACCTTAGAAGTCTCCAGTGCTTTCTCTCAAACCATTTTATAGTGCTTTTGGAAGTATGTTTTGGGTCATTGTCCTGCTGGAAGACCCATGACCTCTGAGGGAGACCCCGCTTTCTCACACTGGGCCCTACATTATGCTGCAAAATTTGTTTGTAGTCTTCAGACTTCATAATGCCATGCACACGGTCAAGCAGTCAAGTACCAGAGGCAGCAAAGCAACCCCAAAACATCAGGGAACCTCCACCATGTTTGACTGTAGGGACCGTGTTCTTTTCTTTGAATGCCTCTTTTTTTCCTGTACACTCTATGTTGATGCTTTTTCCCCAAAACCTCTACTTTTGTCTCATCTGACCAGAGAACATTCTTCCAAAACGTTTTAGGCTTTCTCAGGTAAGTTTTGGCAAACTCCAGCGTGCCTTTTTTATGTTTCGGGGTAAGAAGTGGGGTCTTCCTGGGTATCCTACCATACAGTCCCTTTTCATTCAGACGCCGACGGATAGTACGGGTTGACACTGCTGTACCCTCGGACTGCAGGGCAGCTTGAACTTGTTTGGATGTTAATGGAGGTTCTTTATCCACCATCCGCACAATCTTGCGTTGAAATCTCTCGTCAATTTTTCTTTTCCACCCGCATCTAGGGAGGTTAGCCACAGTGCCATGGGCTTTAAACTTCTTGATGGCACTGCGCACGGAAGACACCGGAACATTCGGGTCTTTGGAGATGGACTTGTAGCCTTGAGATTGCTCATGCTTCCTCACAATTGGTTTCTCAAGTCCTCAGACAGTTCTTTGGTCTTCTTTCTTTTCTCCATGCTCAATGTGGTACACACAAGGACACAGGACAGAGGTTGAGTCAACTTTAATCCATGTTAACTGGCTGCAAGTGTGATTTAGTTATTGCCAACACCTGTTAGGTGCCACAGGTAAGTTACAGGTGCTGTTAATTACACGAATTAGAGAAGCATCACATGATTTTTCAAAGGGTGCCAATACTTTTGTCCACCCCCTTTTTTAGGTTTGGTGTGGAATTATATCCAATTTGGCTTTAGGACAATTCGTTTTGTGTTTTTTCATTGAAGACAAATTAAATGAAGATAATAATACCAAATAATTTGTGATTGCAATCATTTTCAGGAAGAAACTGAGTATTATTTGACAGAATTGCAGGGGTTCCAATACTTTTGGCCACCACTGTATATGCAATGGAAAGGTTTGTTTGGTCTGTTGCAGGATAATTTCGCTAAAAATAAAACAAAATGGGAGAAGGACCTCTCTGATGCTAAGATTGTCGATGGTAGGGCTGCAGTCAGACAACTGTATAAATCGGACTAATATCGTCATGCAGTACATGGACAGTCCGCAGCTCTCCAGACCTGAGTGTGACAGCTGCATAGAAATATATGCTGCTGTCACGCTTGGGTCAGGAGAGCCGCCAGCCTGTCCATGCACTGCATGACGATATTGGTCCAATTTATACGGCCGTCTGACTGAGCCCTAGAGGTCAGTGATCGCCTGCAGCGGTCCCATGAGCATTTATGGCACATCATAACTGCAGGACAAATGAAAGAACAGTGGGATCTACCGAATCAGCGGTGCTGGAACAGATGGTGAATTAAGGTACGCTTAAAGTTTTTTTTTATTTCATATTATACACTGCTTTTAGTAATTATTTTTCTCTGAAAGACTCCAGGACAAACTCCTTAATAATCAGATGGATACATGGTAAAGATTATATATTCATTAGATAAAGATTATTATAGTAATTATATTGCAATATATTAAATAAATCAGTTTCATATTATATGTCTGCTCTAGCTTCTTAATTATATACTGAGATATCATTAAAGTCTGTAACCTCAGATTTACTCTTCCAAGTAATCACAAAGCCTACTAGGAGATGGAGCAACAATAAAAATCCTTCTTCGGGCTTTCTGATTTCTTCCTTCATTGCCCCAAAAAATAACTTTATTGAACTAAGTTTCCCAAAAATAAGACCTTCCAATAAAAAACAAGCCCTAGAGTGATTTTACATAATTTAAAATACAAGCCCTACTCCAAAAATAAGCCCTGGGTACAGTCAGGGCCAGTGTTAGGGGGATAAAACTGGGCAATTGCCAAGGAACCCCACTCTCTTTGGAGCCCCCAGCATTTCTATTCCGAGGTTAAGACTGCTTAAGGATCATTGGTGGCATCATGGTCAAGAAACCATGATGTCCCCAAAGGTCCTTTAATTGCAGGAGTCTAGAATAACTAGGCTTGTATTGACTGTATGTGCAGTGTATGTATATATATATATATATATATATATATATATATATATATATATATATATACATGTGTATATGCAGTGTGTGTGTATACATGTGTTCAGTGTGTGTATGTGCTGTGTATATACATGTGTATACACAGTGTGTGTATACATGTGTATGTGCAGTGTGTGTATGTGCTGTGTGTATACATATGTTTTTGCAGTGTGTGTATACATGGGTATGTGCAGTGTGTGTGTATGTGCAGTGTGTGTATACATGTGTATGTGCAGTGTGTGTGTATGTGCACTGTGTGTATACATGTGTATGTGCAGTGTGTGTATACATGTGTATGTGCAGTGTGTATATGTGCCGTGTGTGTATACATGTGTATGTGCAGTGTGTGTATGCATGTGTATGTGCAGTGTGTGTATGCATGTGTATGTGCAGTGTGTGTATGCATGTGTATGTGCAGTGTGTGTATGTGCAGTGTGTATGTGCAGTGTGTGTGTATACCAGTGTATGCGTGTGTATACATGTGTATGTGCAGTGTGTGTATGTGCAGTGTGTGTATGTGCAGTGTGTGTGTATACATGTGTATGTGTGTGTATACATGTGTATGTGCAGTGTGTGTATGTGCAGTGCGTGTATGTGCAGTGTGTGTGTATACATGTGTATGTGTGTGTATACATGTGTATGTGCAGTGTGTGTATGTGCTGTTTGTGTGTATGTGCTGTGTGTGTATAAATGTGTATATGCGGTGTGTATGTGCAGTGTGTGTGTATACCTGTGTATGTGCAGTGTGTGTACATGTGTATGTGCAGTGTGTGTATGTACTGTGTGTGTACATGTGTATGTGCTGTGTATGTGATGTAATGATTATATTTTAATAAATGTTTATTTGTTCAAGAATAAATGTGGATTGTTGTTAAAAGGAAAAAAAATGGGACATTCACTGAAAATAAGCCCTCTTCCCATCTTTCAGCGCAAAAAAATAATATAAGACCCTGTCTTACTTTCAGGAAAGCATGAGTAATATACAAATGAAAGAGCAGCTTCTATTCAGAATTTTCTAAGTTTATATGTTACAGCATACAGTAATATTATTTTATTTATTTTAATTACATTCTATAATATGTCTGCTCCGGCCTCTACTCATAATCACATAAGTATGCCACGTGATATCTTATATTTCAGTTTTTTTTTCTTTATTTTCCGCAGTTTCTATGCATAATTATTTAAGTGTATTAATGCTAATATTCTACTTTGTAATATTATTTTTTTCTCTTTATCAACTCTAGCTTCTGCTCATAATTAAACTACTACCTTATGTTAAGTAGATTTTTGGTAATATTCTATGTTGTAATATTATATTATTCATTTTATTTATATTAGATGTTTTCGTCGGTACTGAAAAACATAAACCAAAATGATTTCTACCAAACAAGCAGCAAAACAAACAATTAATGTAAACTCATTTCTGTTGTTATTACAGAAGCAGTTAAATAACAACATCATTTGCTCCCTTGAGTATTATACTATGCAGAGCTTCATCTAAGGATGAGCAACGTTTCGTGAAGGTGAAATTTTCTTCCACAATCTCTATATTGGCCTAACATAATAATAATAAAAAAAAAGCATACAAAATATGAAAATCAAGAACATTTCTCCCCAGAAAGGAAACTTACTCGATACCTACTGCTGGAAACTATTTTTATTGGTTATGGAATTGAAATTATAAGGAAGCTTTTATAATCAGACTAGTAGTATAAATGTATAGGTCTTAGAACAACAAGAAAAATGATACCTCTCTTGTAATAATCCGATGTACCAGTGCTGAGAAATTGAGCTTTGAAACCACATGCAAATTAGCCTGGAAGTGCATTGGGGCGTGTTGATGTCTGAATGTGCTGACACACCCCCAACGCACTTCAAGGCTAATTTGAATCTTCCTTAAAAGCTCAATTTCTCAGCACTGGTACATCGGATTACTACAAGAAAGGTATCATTTTTTTTGTTATTCCAGGACCTATACAGCCGTCTCATGAGTTTCATTAGATAAACATGTGACAGTAACTATAAGCAGTCATTACTATGAAAGTGACAGATACAGTTATATGAAAAAAGTTTGGGCACCCCTATCAATCTTAAGCTTATTGTTTTATAAAAATTGGTGTTTTTGCAACAGCTATTTCAGTTTGATATATGTAATAACTGTTGGACGCAGTAATGTTTCTGCCTTGAAATGAGGTTTATTGTACTAACAGAAAATGTGCAATCTGCATTCAAACAAAATTTGACAGGTGCATAAGTATGGGCACCTCACCAGAAAAGTGACATTAATATTTAGTAGATCCTCCTTTTGCAAAAATAACAGCCTCTAGTCGCTTCCTGTAGCTTTTAATGATTTCCTGGATCCTGAATGAAGGTATTTTTGACCATTCCTCTTTACAAAACAATTCCGGTTCAGTTAAGTTTGATGATCGCCGAGCATGGACAGCCCTCTTCAAATGATCCTACAGATGTTCAATGATATTCAGGTCTGGGGACTGGGATGGCCATTCCAGAACATTGTAATTGTTCCTCTGCATGAATGCCTGAGTAGATTTGGAGCGGTGTTTTGGATCATTGTCTTGCTGAAAGATCCATCCCCTGCGTAACTTCAACTTTATCACTGATTCTTGAACATTATTGTCAAGAATCTTCTGAAACTGAGTGGAATCCATGCGTCCCTCAACTTTAACAAGATTCCCGGTGCCGGCATTGGCCACACAGCCCCAAAGCATGATGGAACCTCCACCAAATTTTACTGTGGGTAGCAAGTGTTTTTCTTGGAATGCTGTGTTTTTTTGCCACCATGCATAACGCCTTTTTGTATGACCAAACAACTCAATCTTGGTTTCATCAGTCCACAGGACCTTCTTCCAAAAAGAAATTGGCTTCTCCAAATGTGCTTTTGCATACCTCAGCCGACTCTGTTTGTGGCGTGCTTGCAGAAACGGCTTCTTTCGCATCACTCTCCCATACAGCTTCTCCTTGTGCAAAGTGCGTTGTATAGTTGACCGATGCACAGTGACACCATCTGCAGCAAGTTGATGCTGCAGCTCTCTGGAGGTGGTCTGAGGATTGTCCTTGACTGATCTCACCATTCTTCTTCTCTGCCTTTCTGATGTTTTTCTTGGCCTGCCACTTCTGGCCTTAACAAGAACTGTCCCTGTGTTCTTCCCTTTCTTTACTATGTTCCTCACAGTGGAAACTGACAGGTTAAATCTCTGAGACAGCTTTTTGTATCCTTCCCCTGAACAACTATGTTGAATAATCTTTGTTTTCAGATCATTTGACAGTTATTTTGAGGAGCCCATGATGCCACTCTTCAGAGGAGATTCAAACAGGAGAACAACTTGCAAGTGGCCACTTTAAGTAGCTTTTCTCATGATTGCATACACCTGGCTCTGAAGTTCAAAGCTCAATGAGGTTACAAAACCAAAAAAAGTGCTTTAGTAAGTCAGTAAAAAGTAGGTAGGAGTATTTAAAACAAGAAAATGATAAGGGTGCCCATACTTATGCACCTGTCAAATTTTGTTTGAATGCAGATTGCACATTTTCTGTTAGTACAATAAACCTCATTTCAAGGCAGAAACATTACTGTGTCCAACAGTTATTACATATATCAAACTGAAATAGCTGTTGCAAAAACACCAATTTTTATAAAACATTAAGCTTAAGATTAATAGGGGTGCCCAAACTTTTTAATATAACTGTATGAGGTGTACCTCAATTCCTCCAAACCTCTCCCTCTCTGCATCCCCTGCTTAACTCTCTGCATTGCTGCCAGTCATGGTCTCCTGTCTATTATCCTTTGTCAGATATTGGAACACACAAAAACTTCTGAATGGCCTAAGGACAAATATGCCTCAACCGGAAGCAGAATGAACAGCCATATTGGCTGCAGCCTGAGGCTAGTTTGTCATTCGGCATTAGCGCCCAATGGCCAGGAAGAAGCCACATCTATTAGATCAGGTGCAACTGGAATGGTCAATACGTGGTCCATGGTCATTATCGCCAGAGGTTCAGGCCACTCATTCAGCATTACAATTAAGCCTAAAGAGTACAATAATCATAACAAGTCCTTAATTTAATATTTTTGCTATCTCTACTAATAAAACCATTACTTTTTCTTACAGAAAAATTTTATGCAGATTTGAATTAAGCCATAAGCCTATATTTAATATAAAAAATATATAGTGAACAGCCCCTTTAAAGAAGAACAAGGCTTTATTTTTTCAATAGTTTTGCCTAGTATAGAAAGTTATTAAAGTTTGCAAATTGCTTTATTAGGGGATGAGTCTTAAAGGGAATCTTCCAGCAGAGTTTTGCTATGTAATCTGAAAGCAAACGCGCGTCGGGGTCCACCACCGCACCCCTTGTGCTGCCTCTTCTGTCGACGGCTCACAGCCACTCACTATTGGTAAGATCACCATTGGATTAACTAGCCTGTCTATATGTAAATTGCTGATGGACGCCCCAGATACACTTAACCTGGCATTTGTTATATGATGGTGATCATTCCTCTGCCCTACCTGTGCTGCACTTTACATTTACACTTTTTGCAGCTTATTTTGATATTTCTTATTAGGGTTCCGTCCCCTTTGGGCTGGTGAGGATTTGGCTGCACTTTGTTGCCTTCAGAAAGCTGGCATCCAGCTTGCCATGCCGCAGACACTGAGAAGCGCAGGCATGCTTGCGCTCCTCAGTGTCTGGCTGTGACGGCATCAAGATAAGCCGAGATCATGTCCAATGAACTCAGCTCACCTCATGCACGTCACTGACAGCGTGGGAGAATTCTCCTGCGCTTGCCGTGAGCATGAGAGAATTCTCCTGCGCTCACGGCAAGCGCAGGAGAATTTTCCCACGCTGTCAGTGACGTGCATGAGGTGAGCTGAGTTCAATGAACTCAGCTCACTCATGCACGCCACTGACAGCGTGGAAAAATTCTCCTGTGCTTGCGCTTGCCGTGAGCGTGAGAGAATTCTCGTGCGCTCACGGCAAGCGCAGGAGAATTCTCCCACGCTGTCAGTGACGTGCGTGAGGTGAGCTGTGTTCATTGGACATGAACTCGGCTCATCTGGATGCCGTCACAGCCAGACACTGAGGAGCGCAAGCATGCCTGCGCTTCTCAGTGTCTGCGGCATGGCAAGCTGGATGGTAGCTTTCGGCTGCGATCCAACATGTCATGTGAATGTAGCAGAGATGGAGCCGTCCTGGGAATCATGGAAAGATAAGGACGAGGTTGCTTTATTATTTTACTTTTATTGCAGAAGACATTGGCTTCAGCTGGAATGGGCGTGATGGTAAGTATGGTTTAATTTAGAGCAATAAAGAATTGGGTGTTTATTTCAATTAAAGGACTTTATTCTGGGTGTTGTGTTTTTTTTTAACTTTGACTATGGGGTTAGTAATGGGGGTGTCTTATAGACGCCTCTCCATTACTAACCTGGGCTTGATGTCAGCTGGCATTATAAGCTGACATCAACCCCAGCCCTATTACCCCACTGCCACCACTACAGGGCAGTGGGAAGAGCGAGGCTAAGTGCCAGAATTGGCGCATCCCATGGATGCGCCATTTCTGGGGCGGCTGAAGGCTGCGGTTTCTAGCCTGGGAGGGGGCCAATATTCATGGCACCCTTCCTGGGCTATTAATATCAGCCCCCAGCTGTCTGCCTAGCCTTTGCTAGCTATTAAAATAGGGGGGACCCCACGTTATTTTTTTTGGGGTCCCCCATTTTAATAGCTAGTAAAGGCTAGGTATTCAGCTGGGGGCTGATATTAGTAGCCTGGGAAGCTCCGTGGGTATTACCACCTTCCCAGGCTTCAAACATCTGCCCCAGCCGTCTGCTTAACTCCCGCTAGAGACTAAAATTATGGGGAACCCCACGCTAATTTTTTTTTTAATAAATCCTTTATTTTAACACTAAATGACAAGTACAGTAATCAACACTATCACTGTACTTCTTATATATGTGACTGACATGTTTCTATGTATCTAATCTATGTGTGATGCTCTATTCTTTCTGTTCTAAATTGTCGGGTACCGATGCTGAATTGCCGGCCGGCTTTTTTAAAGAGACGGTGCATGAAAACACTATTATTTTTTTTAATAAATCCTTTAACACTAAATGATAAGTACAGTAACCAACACTGTCACTGTACTTCTTATATATGTGACTGACATGTTTTTATCTATCTAATCTATGTGTGAAGCTCTATTCTGTCTGTTATAAATTGTCGGGTACCGCTGCTGAATTGCCAGCCGGCTTTTTTAAAGAGACGGTGCATGAAAACACTATTATTTTTTTTAATAAATCCTTTAACACTAAATGACAAGTACAGTAAGCAACACTATCACTGTACTTATTATATATGTGACTGACATGTTTCTATCTATCTAATCTATGTGTGAAGCTCTATTCTTTCTGTTGTAAATTGTCGGGTACCGGTGTATGCCGCTGATGAATTGCCGGCTTTTCGCATAATACATTCTACATTATTCTTAGTTGTTTTCCTTCATGTAGAATTAACCTACAAGGAAAGAAAGGGTTTATTTTCATTCCGATGTTTGTGTCCCATTGACTTGCATTGGTTTCCGGTATCGGAATCGGTGATATCCGATATTTTTTGGGTATCGGTCCGATCCAATCTGATCCGATATTTCCCGATATCGGAAGGTATCACTCAACACTACTGGTGACAGATTCACTTTAATTCCTGTAAAACATTTTTGCATGTATGCGACCTCCATGCCCCTACTTGCCCCAGTCTATTTCTGCCTTCAGCTGCATTGATATCAGATTATAAATATTTGGAGTACAGATGATGGCAGTGATGGGTCAGCCCCTGTCTCCTCCTCTGAGTGTTCTGCTCATCAGAACAATCTCCTGAAACAGATGAGACACAGGTGCGGCTGACCCATCGCTGCCATCATCTGTACTCCAAATGAGTATGTTTTGATATCAGTGCAGCTTATTTTCTGCAACACTGCCATCCTATATTTAACATTTTTTTTAAGGGGGAGCGAAAAAAGTAAGAAAAAAATGATTTATTGTATTAACAAACTGAGCAATTGTCTCCTATACTACATGGTGCACTATGACCGGAACGGCTCCTAAGGTAAGATTGCTTTGGAAGGAATCTGTCAGGAAGTTTTTCCTATGCAATCTGACTGCAGCATGATATAATGGCAGAGACCCTGATTCCAATGATGTATTACTTAGTTTACTGGGTGCAGCAGTTATGATAGAATCACAGTTTCCATTGTTGTAAATTTAGCAGTGCTTGAAAGGCTGAGCTGTGTATAACCCCGCCCACATCACTGATTGGCTGCTTATTGACAGAAAGCTGCCAATCAGTGCTGGGGGTGTGGTCGGACTAGGAGCCACGAGACACCTTATCCTGGTGTGATAATCTCCTCCTGATAAAACACTGATTGTATTGAAACAGCAAAATACTGCCCAGTAAGTGATACATTGCTGGAATCAGGCTCTCAGCCCTTACATCATGCTGCGTTCACATTACACTGAAAAAACATGACGACAGATTCCCTTTAATACTATAACTAACCCTGGTTCTGCTCTCCCCCCAGCTGATCCGTCATATGGCAAAAATAGGATAATGAAATAAATAAAAGATGTAAAAATATCCTCCATCCTGTGTCACTATTTATTATTTATCAGGATACAGAACTCAGAAATATTTTATTTATATCCTGACTGGAGCTATAGTGACCTTAATCGGGACGGCGGAACAATAGGTGAAAAATTAAGAATTATCCTAAAACCAAGATGCTATAGATCTTAATACAGAAATCTCTGCAGTCTGCAGGGGCCAAGACGGCATCATGGAAGCAAATTAGCAGTTTAAAGATGAATATAAATATAGAGATGAAAGTCAAAAGAGGTCTTAGCGATGCCGGTATCATCCCCAAACCTCCGGGTAATCTCTTCCTTTTGTTTGGCTCAGTGCAAACATCTGGAGCTGAATTTTTCAGTTTCGTGCTTGAAATACACAGCGCTGGAGCGCGGGAATCTGCTCAGGTTATCTGCGTCTGAGTCTGCACGGAAGAAATCTGCATCAGGTCCTTAACGGGGGATTTATCTGTCAATTATTAATTCAGGAGGATGCAAGTGCGAAAAAGAGAAAACGCACCAGTGCCGATTGTATAGACGATTTAGTCTACATCTATATATATTAATCCAGCTGAGACTTGTATATGGGAAAGATAACAGCTCACTGACAACTGCTGTGACATTAATGTGTGCATTATTCCCATACTCTGACATCACTGTGTGCATTATTCCCATACTCTGACATGACTGTGTGCATTATTCCCATACTTTGACATCACTGTGCGCATTATTCCAATATTTCACATGACTGTGTGCATTATTCCCATACTCTGACATCACTGTGTGCATTATTTCCATATTTGACATGACTGTGTGCATTATTCCCATACTCTGACATCACTGTGTGCATTATTTCCGTATTTGACATGACTGTGTGCATTATTCCCATATTTGACATGACTGTGGGCATTATTCCAGTATTTGACATGACTATGTGCATTATTCCCATACTCTAACATCACTGTGTGCACTATTCCCGTATTTTACATGACTGTGTGCATTACTCCCATACTCTGACATTGCAGTGTGCATTATTGCCGTATTTGACATGACTGTGTGCATTATTCCCATACTCTGACATGACTGTGTGCATTATTCCTGTATTTGACATGACCGTGTGCATTATTCCCATAGTCTGACATGACTGTGTGCATTATTCCAGTATTTGACATGACTGTTTGCATTATTCCCATACTCTGACATAACTGTGTGCATTACCCTTGTAGGGAGCATACATTTATTTATTTTACTCACTTATATAGCACCATTAATTCTACAGTGCTGTACAGACATTATGGGCACTGTCCCCATTGGGGCTCACAATCTAGATTCCCTATCAGTATGTCTTTGGAGTGTGGGAGGAAACCGGAGAACCCAGAGGAAACCCACACAAACACGGGGAGAACATACAAACTCCTTGCAGATGTCGCCCTTGGTGGGATATAAAGATAAGTAGGTAATTCTCGGCATATAATGGGGCAGAATAAGAGGGTATGATCATAGTCATTATCTGCCCGTTGGGTTTTATCTTTTCTTCCTTGGCCTTATCTGCCCAGAAGTCTACTAGACATTGCCTCTTTATTCATTGCTTCCAACATTTCTGGGAATGTCTAAGTCCCATCCCCAAGCAAATCTATACCCCTCCCAGAAACACCCACACTTATTCCAGGAATGCCCTGGCCCAACCCAGAATGCCCACTTCTTGGTGAAGTCTACATAACTCAGACCCTTTTTGGCCTAGGAATCCCCGGAAATCTGGGAGAGTTGGCTAGGATATTTTCCTTACCGATCTTCTTAACTCAGTGGCTACTTTAACAAAGTAGTTGGGCCCTTTATAGGGTAGGACAGTATCAAGAACATCAGAAAGTTCAATAGAGGTTTGGGAGCTGAACCCCTTCCAAATAAGAGTCACAGAATTCAATTAAGAGATCCCCTTTAGGACCCATGATGACTATTGTGGTCCAAAAGTGCAATGGATGAGTAGCCACAGCTAAAATTCATGTATTTTTTGTGTTGAGACTCCTTGGGGTTATCACAAAAACCTTATTGGCCATTCTTGAAAGCTTTTAGACAAGAACTTTCAGAAGGAGAGTGCATGCAGAGCACAAAGCAGATCCTCCTTCATCCCCATGCCTCTTTTTCAGGCCATGCTCATCAACACCTCTTCCACACGCCTTTCTAAACCTCTTCCATGTCTACTTCATGCCTCCTCTATCATACCCCTTCCTCAGAAGAAACCTTCCATTAGTGCTGCTTTCAGGGAAGTTTTGGGAAAATTCAATTGCTGCTAAGAGATGGGTCAACTTTTCCAGAAGTCCGAGAGGCCTCCCTTTTTCTGTGAGCCTCCGGATTGTTCTTGGAGAGTTGTCATGTAGGTTATTACTCCCCATAGCTAAATTACATGGTGAAAGTCTAAGAATCAAAACCCCGTGTCTCTGAGAGCTAAAATTCCCAAGATCTGAACTGAAAGATGCGTTCGATGTCACAATATAGACACAGTGATGTCACAGTACAGGGATAATACACACAGTGATGTCACAGTACAGAGATAATAAACACAGTGATGTCACAGTACATTGATAATACACACAGTGATATCACAGTACATTGATAATACACAGTGATGTCACAGTACAGGGATAATACACACAGTGATGTCACAGTACGGGGATAATACACACAGTGATGTCACAGTACAGGAATAATACACACAGTGATGTCACAGTACATTGATAATACACACAGTCTTGTCACAGTACATTAATAATACACACAGTGATGTCACAGTACATTGATAATACACAGTGATGTCACAGTACAGGGATAATACACACAGTGATGTCACAGTACAGGAATAATACACTCAGTGATGTCACAGTACATTGATAATACACACAGTCTTGTCACAGTACATTAATAATACACACAGTGATGTCACAGTACATTGATGATACACACAGTGATGTCACAGTACAGGGATAATACACAGTGATGTCACAGTACAGAGATAATACACACAGTGATGTCACAGTACAGAGATAATACACAGTGATGTCACAGTACAGAGATAATACACACAGTGATGTCACAGTACAGGGATAATACACAGTGATGTCACAGTACAGAGATAATACACACAGTGATGTCACAGTACAGGGATAATACACAGTGATGTCACAGTACAGGGATAATACACACAGTGATGTTACAGTACAGGGATAATACACAAAGTGATGTCACAGTACATTGATAATACACACAGTGATGTCACAGTACAGGGATAATACACACAGTGATGTCACAGTACAGAGATAATACACACAGTGATGTCACAGTACAGGGATAATACACACAGTGATGTCACAGTACAGGTATATTGAATACAGTGATGTCACCTACAACCTGGACACAGGGGTGGACACAGACAGAAGCTGCATGCTGCTTTGGAGGTGGTAGTGACCTTCTTCTATCTTTGGCCCTGAGGACTGCGTACGATGCACCAATGATGTGTTCGTTCCTGCCCGAAATCAGCACTCAGTGAGCGTAAAATGTACCACAAGCTGCAATCGTATTACCATTGAGTGCTTTTAATAGATAAATGAATGGGTTAACATTAGAAGCTGAAGGTATTATATCCATAACATTGCCTAGATGCAATATAAAGATATTCACTCATTATATGAAGTAACAAGGCTAACTCCTTACATCATGCAAGAGAGTTCATTTGACTTCTAATCTGTCCCTGAGGATGCGGCACCCCCCAGCTATTTTTGGTATCCTGGGTCTGTCAGTCCCTGACAAGCAATGAAACTCTGTGCCTAGGGGCAAGCTGATGGTCTATTTACTGAAGGATAATTGCTGGCCCAGATATCAAACCGCTGGTCGCGCAAAGTTACAGATCAGAAATAAATCGTACTCTACATGAACTTTCCCGTAATATTATACACGGGAGTCATCATCTCCATTAATCTCAATGCAAACTGTACTTTAAATATGATTTCCCTAATTTCTGGTTATTTGGGTCAGGAGAGGGCGAGGGCTAGAGATAGGGGGCTTTTATTTAGTCCTAGAACATTTTCACCTATCCTGGAGCTTTAGTCCCATGAGGTCCAATACAAATTCTGTAGTAGAGCCCCAAAACCGTCTGATTGCTATTACAGGACAGCTGTTTGGTGTAGTAATACCGATCAGGATAACTTCCACTGGGGTCAAGGTGTTACCTTTGCAATCTATATAGCAGTACTAATTAGTAAGTTCAACTTAGTAGGGGTTATCCAGGACTATTAATTTTTTTTTACTGTAAGAGTCCAAGAACTAGCAGGCAGGTTGTTGTCCGGCATCAATCTCTGCTGGCACAGAACAGTCATAGACCGCTTATGACTTCCTCTGATGTCATGGCGACAGGGCAGTGGCTTCACTTCCACTCCGCTCTGTTGATGGGACTTGACTGCCAATGTCATACTAATTGACAGTTGGCTCCCTGTTGTCTAACTGCGGGGAGCCAGCTGTCAATCAGCATGACCTCGACAGTCGCATTCTATCGACAGAGCAGCTTGGAAGAAGAAGAGCTGCTCTGTTGACATGGAGCAGGTGAATTGTCAGCTCCACGGTGCTGGGTAAATCAAGTAGGTAGTTGCCCCTGTTAGCAACTACTTGCCTGTTAGTTTTTAGGTCCATAGTAAAAAAAAATAAAATAGTACTAGACAACCCTTTTAAAGGGGTATTGTGTGACAATGAGAAGTAGTGCTGTTGCTTCCAAAGCATCCAGCAACTGTTACAAATAACACAAGCACAGGAGACAGGAAGTGTTGTGCTTCAGAAGCATTCAGCAACTAGAGGGGGTTAACACAGTCACAGGAGACAGGGAGTGTTTTAGCAGAGCCCCAAGGGGATTGTGGGGAACTTCTTATTGTAGTCTGGCTGAAGCCAAAGAGAAAGGTGGTGTGTTATCTGGATCTGACAGAAGGCAACTGACCAGGATTCAGATCAGGAGAGAAACTAAACACAGGTCAGATAAACTCCCTGAACTAACAGTGCAGAGTATTATTGGGCAGGAAGATAAGGACCTGAAGGAATTGTATTACAGAGATCCTCTCCCTCATCAAACCCTCCCCATCCTCCATCTCCATGCAGGATAAAGAATGCTGTGTACTATTGTGTCCTTGTGAAGGAAAAACCTGTGGTTGTGTATGCATAGAAGTGTGCTGCTAAGAGATCTAATCTGCGGCTTGTGAAGAAAATACTGTATTGTTACTGGAGCTGGTTGCTCAAGAAACTCAGACTGTACTGTACTGAAGATTGTTGCTAGCGGCGAACCTAGCGGCATGCGTGTAACAATTGCCATCTTGGAATTGGCTTTCACATCACTAAAATATGTGATCACTAGACCTACAATCATAAGATGATGGCATATCCTTGATATGGGAATACCCCTTTAAAGGGTATGATCTTTCGGGTCTGATCACCGGAACCGCCACCATTCCAGAGAACGGGCATCCTATGTATGGAGCCGTAGTGTGCATGCATGACCACCAGTCCAATCATGTCTATGGAAGCGGTAGGGGCTATGCGTGATTGCTACTGGAAGTGGTAACGCACATGTGTGACAACTGCTCTATTCACTTTTATGGATTTATGGGAGGCAGTAGGCAGAATTGATGCAATTGGAAGGACCAAATCCATCGACCACGTTCGTGATCTCTACTCCTTGGATACAAGGATAAAAAGAAGAACTTGGGATGGCACTTCCATTTGAATGTGGAGATCAGACAGTCCATAAATCCATATTAAATTTATTGGTTTTAAAAACAGATTTTACTGTCAAACCACATTTACCATAAAAAAAACTTTTTAAAACACAACGCGTTTCAACTTCTATGAGTCTTCATCAGGTGAAAAAGAAATAGTAACATATAGAAACATTTATACCTTATACTTAATTAGTTATGGGTGGAGTGTTCTCTCTCACAGATCCCAATCATCAGTATCTAGAATGGGGTCAGACATAAGGAACCAGGTATATCTACTCCCCAGAGAATGTTATTAAACCAGAACAATACTGGTACAAATATAAAATGCATAAATACATAAATCAACATAAAAAAACCCCAAAAAAACCAACCATCTAAGAAAAAAACTACCTATGTTTGATTCTCCATTGAGTATTAAAACTACATACAGTATATCATGAACATTTCACAATGACAACACCTAATTTTCTTTGCCTGTTAATCCTGATATCACGTTTCATTGTTTTCAAAATGTTGTTCGCTCACCAATCTCAGATAGGATTTACTTTCCTTTTTTTTTTCTCTCCTTTTCCTTTTTTTTCCCATTCTTTCCCTTCCCTTTTTTATTTTTCCTTTTCTTTCTCTTCTACTCCATGGATGGGAGCCCTGAGAACCGACTCCTACCTGACGGCATCTGTGACTCTTCTTTTTATTTATTAACCTGCCTGGCTTGACCTCATCATTGCGGTATGATGCACATGTCATGTCTTGCCAGGCTGGCTAATCAAACGAAGAAATGGGGATTCTATCACGTGGGATGCGGTTCTCAGGACTCCCGTCCAGCGACCACAGGCTTCCGACCTGCTGTATAGACCGGGTCTTGTGAATCGATTTGCATCAACTCCACTGGTGGGCATGCGTAATCATGACTCCATTCAACTTCTTTGGGTCTACGAGAATGGAAGTGACCATGCATGACCATTGGTCTATTCACTTCTCTAGGTCTACGAGAGTAATAGTGCGCATGTCTGACCCCTGTCCCCACAAGTAATGAAGGGTCAAGTATGGCTACTATCACCCCATGGAACCACTGATCTCGTGATCAACATGGACCTCATCAACTAAACTCCATCAACTATACATTTACCTATTAGCATTCCTTTCAAGAAACTTAAAGATGTTGGCTCTGATGTAGACATGCCAATATTAAGGAAGGATTTAATTACCGCCTGTGATCAGAGACCATTATTGCTCCCCATAAAGACTAATACTATTCACACATATAAACAGGTATGTTAAGCCCTGGCATGGCGTGCTCCGGAGCTTCTCCGGTATGAATAGCCGGGATATTTTTAACTCCAAAACCAATTAAACAATTCAATGCAACATAAAGGCATAATGTATGAAAATAAGTAGAAGATTTCCCTCCATCAGCATTAATGCACCATGTAGAGACAACACAATATCATTCTAGACAATGGCTGTGTACTAAGCAGTTTGGCCTCATTTCCTGCCAGATGATGAAGACGTGCGAGCGCACTGATGGATGAACTGGTTTTCTTTCTGATCTGACATAAAAAATTAAAAAGACCCAAAGGGATAAGCGCCATCCCTATAAATCATACATGGCGTCTCACCTGGCATGCATTGTACAGAAGTTGGTGCTCAAACTTCTTAATCCCCAAGATCTGTTGAAACATTTCATACAGTTGTTCCTTGCTGAGAATAAGCTCGGAGGCTGCGCTTGCTGTCATCCTGGCTTGCTGCTTGCGGGGATCTTCTTCTCCTCGGTAAATGGCATCGAATTTAGCCATCCAGGAACTCAGGACAGTCTCCTTGCTGAGGCCGTCGATCTCGGGAAGACTTCTTACTCTCTTTTCTATGTGCTTTTTGAAGACCTCGCGAGAGTCATTGGCAGAACAACCTCCACTCTGCACCATTCTGGCCACACGGTCGCTTTTCAGGAATACCTAAAATAATCAAAAAGAAAAATATAAGTTTTTGTAACTTATAGTGCACCTATCACCACTCCTGACATGTCTGTTTTAGTGAATTTTTGCCGGGTGTCAGACCGTCACATATTTAATATTGATAATAACCTAACCCAAAGATAGGTCCGACGTTTTAGAGTAAATATAGAGGGAAGATCCGGTCAGAGACCATAACCGGAGTCGAGAATAGTCCAGTGCTGCCCCCATGTCACGCGAAGTGTGGGAAAGACTAAGTGCAACACAAAGGGAGGAGGGGGAGGAAGCTCAAACACTAGAAAAAGGGGGAGTGGAGACCCCTAGGCAAATCTAATATCACCCTGCCTACCCTACCGTCCCTATATAGGATCCACGCCTATCGCTGAGCAGGACCTTAAACCCTGGATGACCCTAGAGCTTGGCCCTAGATAGGGAGGAGGAGGGATGAGCACTGGTCAGGCTCCACTACAAACTAAAGACAACAAGGTAGACAAACAAAGGGGATTAACTTAGCTTGAGCAGACACCAAAGGAGAAACGCCAGCTGTCCTCCAAGGGCACCAGAGAAGACGCTAGCCGACTGCTAGTGTTCCAAGTCTGTATATAGAAGTATCACCAATGACTGCATGGAGCAAACTGAGGATTTTTAACTCACATGCAAGGGTGTGTCAATCAGCAGCAGGAGGGAGATTGCTGCTGGGTAATAAAGGAAGAAGGATTAAGAAGGTGTCTGCAATGCCAAGCGCAGTGACCCTCTACAGCCAGATCCAGAGCGACTGTCTATTACACCTGACACACCCGTGACACCCCAGGTGGTTCTTTCCAGCACCGCTCCAGGTGATCAACAGGTAACTTCTATAGCAAGAGGTCTGTCAATCACCTCTAGTAGCACTGGGAAAAGCCGGCTGGGGGCTGCACTGAACTAGACTCATCTCATATATCATATTGCCCCTGACCAGATCTTACAACTATATTTTCTCTGAAACAATGGAGCGTTCAATATCGATTATGCAGCCAGGATCTCATTTATGCCGCCTGAGGTTTGGGCAGCATGAATCCAGTGACAGGTTCCATCTAAAATGTAGCTCTCATTTTGATATAGAAAAGGATAAAACGCTCAGTGGCACCAAGTGCCACCTTCGTAATGGAGTTAAAAGTGTGTGTCGTCTCCTTGCTCTACCCCTTCATTACTAATCAGCTATTTTTGGAGAGCAGAGTGATTGTCGTATGGCCGCTAGAAGTCGATCCATCAAGAGATCTGTTTTGCTGGAGTACACGGTCCTAGATTCATTAAGAGGTGCACTCCATTTAATGAATTCAGCTCATCTTCTGAGTGGCCTGCTCTTCTATGCGCCGTGCCAGAAATGTTACTCCAGTCAGGGACTGGAGTAGCATTTCTGCCATACAAAAGCACTTTTGATTAATTGGACAGGCACAGTGGCCATGTCACATCCTGCCTTGGCTCCTCCCCAGCTGCACACAGTTCTGCAGAGTTGATCCAACACCAAAATTCACAAATTTTTGTACAGGAAAAATATATACAGTGGGGAAAAAAAGTATTTAGTCAGCCACCAACTGTGCAAGTTCTCCCACTTAAAAAGATGAGAGAGGCCTGTAATTGTCATCATAGGTAGACCTCAACTATGAGAGACAAAATGACAAAACAAATTCTGAAAATCACATTGTTTGATTTGGAAAGAAATTTTTTTCAAATTTTGTTGGAAAATAAGTATTTGGTCTTCTACTTTGGTTTCATCTGACCATATGACATTCTCCCAATACTCTTCTGGATCATCCAAATGCTGTCTAGCAAACTTCAGACGTGCCTGGACATGTAATGGCTTAAGCAGGGGGACACGTCTGGCGCTGCAGGATCTGAGTACCTGGCGGCATAGTGTGTTATTGATGGTAGCCTGTGTAACGTTGGTCCCAGCTCTCTGCAGGTCATTCACTAGGTCCCGCCGTGTGGTTATGGGATTTTTTCTCACCGTTCTTGAGATCTTTTTGACCCCACGGGGTGAGATTTTGTGTGGAGCCCCAGATCGAGGGAGATTATCAGTGGTCTTGTATGTCTTCCATTTTCTAATTATTGCTCCCACAGTTGATTTCTTCGCACAAAGCTGCTTGCCTATTGCAGATTCAGTCTTCCCAGCCTGGTGCAGGGCTACAATTTTGTTTCTGGTGTCCTTCGACAGCTCTTTGGTCTTCACCATAGTGGAGTTTGGAGTGTGACTGTTTGAGGTTGCGAACAGGTGTCTTTTATATGATAACAAGTTCAAACAGGGGCCAGTACTACAGGTAATGAGTGGAGGACAGAGGAGCCTCTTAAAGAAGAAGTTACAGGTCAGTGAGAGACAGAAATCTTGCTTGTTTGTAATTGACCAAATACTTATTTTCCACCAAAATTTGAAAAAAAATTATTTCCAAATCAGACAATGTGATTTTCAGGGTTTGTTTTCTCATTTTGTCTCTCATAGTTGAGGTCTACCTATGATGTCAATTACAGGCCTCTCTCACCTTTTTAAGTGGGAGAACTTGCACAATTGGTGGCTGATTAAATACTTTTTTCCCCACTGTATCTTTGTACCGTGCTATCCAGTAGATAGAAAAATATTAAGATTTGAGAATCCTCAGTGGTTACCTTTTAATGGATAACTGAACAGATGGTAGCAAATTGCAAGCTTTCGAGACTACAAAGGTCTCTTCATCAGGCATAGAATAACAGAAAATCTGGAGTCACATATTTATGCACAACTGTTCCAATATTTACGGCCACAACTGTTTATCCCTCTCCCATAATGATAGTTCTGCTTCACGTCACTTGTCTCATCTATTGCATTATTTGTGTCTTGTTGTGTATAAATATGTGACTCTTCAGATTTTTTGTTATTCTATGCCTGATGAAGAGACCTGAGTAGTCTCGAAAGCTTGCAATTTGTTACAATCTTTTCAGTTAGCCATTAAAAGGTATCAACCACTGAGGACTCTCAAACCTTAAAATTTTTGTGCAAAAATTTTGCAACTTTTCAAAGCTTTTCCACTGCTTTTCTGCCATATAAGCTTAGATAAATCTGCGACTTAGACTTTCTATGAGCCCCTATATCACTCACCCTTCTCTCAGATTCAGCCCCTTGTTTTAGCGCTCATCAGAGATCTTCTTACTAAAATCGCTACTGGTCTATACTTCTAAAATGTTGGATGTGATTTTTAAAAAAAAAATAGTTTCCCTTTAGGAACAATAAAATTGAATGGTCCACAAACACAGATACAATAAGATATCTAGTCACTTTCCACTTCTACTCTATAGCCGGACCGCCATTGAATATATACAGTTATATGAAAAAGTTTGGGCACCCCTATTAATCTTAAGCTTAATGTTTTATAAAAATTGGTGGTTTTGCAACAGCTATTTCAGTTTGATATATGTAATAACTGTTGGACACAGTAATGTTTCTGCCTTGAAATGAGGTTTATTGTACTAACAGAAAATGTGCAATCTGAATTCAAACAAAATTTGACAGGTGCATAAGTATGGGCACCCTTATCATTTTCTTGTTTTAAATACTCCTACCTACTTCTTACTGACTTACTAAAGCACTTTTTTTTGGTTTTGTAACCTCATTGAGCTTTGAATTTCATAGTCAGGTGTATGCAATCATGAGAAAAGCTACTTAAAGTGGCCACTTGCAAGTTGTTCTCCTGTTTGAATCTCATCTGAAGAGTGGCATCATGGGCTCCTCCAAACAACTGTCAAATGATCTGAAAACAAAGATTATTCAACATAGTTGTTCAGGGGAAGGATACAAAAAGTTGTCTCAGAGATTTAACCTGTCAGTTTCCACTGTGAGGAACATAGTAAGGAAATGGAAGAACACAGGGACAGTTCTTGTTAAGGCCAGAAGTGGCAGGCCAAGAAAAACATCAGAAAGGCAGAGAAGAAGAATGGTGAGATCAGTCAAGGACAATCCTCAGACCACCTCCAGAGAGCTGCAGCATCAACTTGCTGCAGATGGTGTCACTGTGCATCGGTCAACTATACAACGCACTTTGCACAAGGAGAAGCTGAATAGGAGAGTGATGCGAAAGAAGCCGTTTCTGCAAGCACGCCACAAACAGAGTCGGCTGAGGTATGCAAAAGCACATTTGGAGAAGCCAATTTCTTTTTGGAAGAAGGTCCTGTGGACTGATGAAACCAAGATTGAGTTGTTTGGTCATACAAAAAGGCGTTATGCATGGCGGCAAAAAAACACAGCATTCCAAGAAAAACGCTTGCTATCCACAGTAAAATTTGGTGGAGGTTCCATCATGCTTTGGGGCTGTGTGGCCAATGCCGGCACCGGGAATCTTGTTAAAGTTGAGGGACGCATGGATTCCACTCAGTATCAGCATATTCTTGACAATAATGTTCAAGAATCAGTGACAAAGTTGAAGTTACGCAGGGAATGGATCTTTCAGCAAGACAATGATCCAAAACACCGCTCCAAATCTACTCAGGCATTCATGCAAAGGAACAATTACAATGTTCTGAAATGGCCATACCAGTCCCCAGACCTGAATATCATTGAACATCTGTGGGATCATTTGAAGAGGGCTGTCCATGCTCGGCGACCATCAAACGTAACTGAACTGGAATTGTTTTGTAAAGAGGAATGGTCAAAAATGTCTTCATCCAGGATCCAGGAAATCATTAAAAGCTACAGGAAGCGACTAGAGGCTGTTATTTTTGCAAAAGGAGGATCTACTAAATATTAATGTCACTTTTCTGGTGAGGTGCCCATACTTATGCACCTGTCAAATTTTGTTTGAATGCAGATTGCACATTTTCTGTTAGTACAATAAACCTCATTTCAAGGCAGAAACATTACTGTGTCCAACAGTTATTACATATATCAAACTGAAATAGCTGTTGCAAAAACACCAATTTTTATAAAACATTAAGCTTAAGATTAATAGGGGTGCCCAAACTTTTTCATATAACTGTATATACAGGTGAGTGCGTTTTACAGATGGCTTCCTCGCAGTGTTCAATGTCTGCATTTGCTCTTATAAAGATCCGCGGGTTTCCATGTATCTCACTAAGTATTCACAGCACATTCTGATGAGTATAAAAGGAAGCGCTAGTGAGGTGGAACAGCAGGAGCAAGACAAAATAAAACATCTAAGAGCAGTTTCTTAGCAATTCTGCAACCATCACTCGCTACTACAGCATGCAGATAACCTTTCCATGTACAATACCTTCTCTATTATTTATGCTGGAGAAGATGAATCCCAAAGACTAGTTAACATTTACTGAGAACAGATAATGACGCAGCAATGGATGTGGTTTTTCCCAATTACTGACGTCTATCCAAACATTTTATAATTACAGAAATTAGTATCTGAAGCCGTAGGTTGGAGAATTGCTTAATTAGTATTCCTTTAATATTCTGACGGTATTGAAGTAGACAATGTATTCAGCTACATTGCATCATGAGTAAATTGTGATAGGAAATTAGTGTTGAGCCACCCCCGTAGTGTTCGAGTTCGGTTCGGTTCGTCGAACACCCGTGTGTTCGCCGAACTGTTCGTCGAACTGTTCGTCGAACACCTTCGAACACCGTTAAAACCAATGGCAGGCAAACAAAAACACATAGAAACACATAGAAAACACCTTCAAAGGTGTCCAAAAGCTGACAAACTGCTCAGAAGACACAACTAACACATGGAAAAGTGACAAGTACATATAGTCATGCGAAAAGAAAAGAGGTGGAGGAGTAAAAGGAGGGGGAGACACAGATATAGGCATGTCATGCCCTTCTAAAATCCAAAAAGTGAGAAGCCGAGACGGCCAGTCCGCTCCTGCCCGTGCCACCTCCGTGTCGCCGGGTTTGTGCCAGAGCCGCGGTGAACCCTGACGGCCAGCCCCCCTCTCCCAATACTGGTGCCTGTCCGCTGGTGGGTCGAGAGAGCCCCCCTGTGGTGGAGGCAGCTCTAAGCTTTTTAATTTAAATTGTCCCTCTAATTTGAATGAATACACTTTAAATCCATTTACAAGGATCTATTGGAGGGCAAGTCTCATGCCAGCAGCCGCGTAATTCCAGCTCCAGTAGCGTCCACTAAAGCTGCTGCAGTTAAAAAGCTTTTATAAGGATCGAGCTCGGCTGTCCACCGCAAGGCATCCTAGTGCCAGTCCCAGCCCCTATGCCTTGGGGTGCCTCCTGATGCTCTTCACTGAGTATCCCGTGGTCCCGAAGCATTTCCTTTGAAAAAATTAAGTGTCCAAACTACAGGTGGTGTAGCTTGCTTAACAGCCGGGATAATCCGCTGACTAGCAGACACTGCTACTAGGCACAAAGTATTTCCTGGGCTAGATGCAGTTAAAAATTTGTAAGTAGATACTCTCGTTGGATGCTGAGAAAGCATTCCATAGAGTCTCCTGGCACGCCATATATGATTCTCTTAAAAAGCTTGGGGTAGGGGTCTAGGGGACCCTTTTATAGCCAAAATCACGGCCCTGTATCACAATACGTCACCTAGGCTGAAGATAAATGGAACTGTAGCACCGAGGGCTCGGTTGCTACAGACGTATTGCACCTCACCCAGAGGTGTGATATCTCACTCTCAGATAAGGATGGAGTGTGGATCAGGACCCGACACCTGCATGCATTACACCACATTGCCGTGGGGCAGGGCGACCAATATGCCCCTGAGATGGGCACGACAGTCCCTGTCCCTGGCTGGAGTGGGGGGAGGGAACACTGAGGAAGGGGAACCCTGCAGTGCAGGAGCAGGGAGGAAGCAGTTCCTGGGTGCATTGAGAAGGGAGTATAAAAGGTGGGCACCATCTTAGTTCAGTGCAGAGAAGTCTGAGCAGAAGTGGCAGGGAGCAGGGGCTCTGCATGAGCTCTGCTCTGGAGGCGGGCCTAGTAACAGAGGCCCAGGCCTGCAAGAGGGAGAAGGAAGGAAGAGGAGCGGAGAAGGCTCCAGGAACGAGGAATGAAGAGATCCCAGGGGTGCGGACGGGCGAGTCGCCACCGCACGCCCGAATCCACCTGCGTGGAGGGGTCAGGCCAAAGGGGGAGACCGGTCCCCGAACTAGTGGAGGCAGGAAACGACCCTCAGCTAGAAACCGGAGGCTCTGACATTTTATGTGGCGCAGCCCCTTGCTCCACCCGCTAGGAAGGCACCACATAGGGTCAGGGAAACTGGCGCCAAGTTTACCAAGAGGAGGCCCGAGGCAGCCGGACAGAAGTGTTGGTAAGAAAGGCCAGACAAAGGACACACAAAGGGGGTCCTGTGAAGTGCTCCAAAGTTATCTGGGAGTTGTCTGAGACCCTCACCTGGTGAGCACAGTACGACGTGGGCAGCCGTTACCTGCAGACGTGGTCTGGATAATAAGAACTGTGAGTAAAGACCCTGAACTGCATCACTGACTCCGTGTCGTTACTGCTGCTGCCTGCACCATCACCCCCATCCTCCGCATACACTGCCCTGAGGCTATACTCCTCCCGTGGGGAGTTATGCTACGCTCTGCTGCACCCACAACACCAGCCTTAGCGGTCTGCCCTGTAGCGGCGGTTCACTCTGACCGCAATCCACGGGTGGCGTAGTCGGACATTTAAACATCAAAACCACATAAATAGTTCCGCCACTGGTTTGACCGCCCTGAGCCACGGAACCGGATCGCCGCCACGAAGAGTACAACCACCAGCATCCACCAAAAAGGGTCCGGCTCCGGGTGTCCCAAGTCCCAGAGACCTCTCCCATCTATGTTATCTTAATTTTGGGCCCTTTATTGAACAATTCCATACAGACCACGGTTGGCAAGTTAGAACTGTAAGATTCACTACGTGAACCACTGGTGTTTTGTGGAAAAGCACATGTACACCGCGTTCCAAATTATTATGCAAAAAGTGTTTAGGAGTGATAAGGGAAGAATTTGTTTGTTTGTCAGTTAAACTCATTGATGGTGATGTGTGTCAGGGCTCTTTATATCACTGTAAGCAATTGCAGACACCTGTGCTAATTAGTTTGGCAGGTGTGTCCAATGAAAGACAAGACTACTTAAGAAGGCTCTCTCACATTATTAAGCAGCCTACATTTTCTGCCAAAATGGGAAAGAAAAAGGATGTGTCGGCTGCTGAGAAGCAACAAATTGTGGAGTGTTTAGGTCAAGGCATGACTACAATCAACATTGTGCGATGATCAGGATGAAGTGTCTTGGCAATCAAGAAGTATGTAGCTGATTCACAGTACACACGTGTGCGTGCTGATAAGGGCAAATTGAGGACTCTTTCCTACAGGCAATTACGTCAGGTTGAAAGAGCAGCGGCAAAAAAGCCTTGTCATAGCAGCAGACAAGTTTTTGAAGCTGCTTGTGCCTCCAACGTCCCCCGAACAACAAGATGCAGGGTCCTTCAGAGGTTTGCAGCTGTGCATACGCCATCCTGTCGACCTCCTCTATCCACTTCACACAAGCAGAAACGGCTCCAGTGGGCCAAACATTACATGAAGACTGATTTCAAAACTGTTTTGTTCACGGATGAGTGCCGTGCAGCGCTCGATGGTCCAGATGAATGGAGTGGAGGATGGCTGGTTGATGGACACCCCACGCAAACACGGCTACAGCGCCAACAAGGAGGAGGTGGAGTAATGTTTTGGGCTGGAATCATGGGGAGAGAGATTGTCGGCCCCTTTAGGATCCCTGAAGGCGCTAAAGATGAACTCCATAATGTATGTGGATTTTCTCAAACAGCACTTCCTGCCATGGTTCAAGAAGAAGAACCGTGTATTTCACAGCAAGATCATTTTTCTGCATGATAATGCACCATCTCATGCTGCACATAAAACATCTGCATCTCTGGCTGATATGGGCATAAAAGGGGACAAACTTATGGTGTGACCCCCATGCTCCCCTGACCTCTACCCCATTCAGAACCTTTGGAGCATCATTAAAAGGAGTGTCTATGATGGCGGGAGGCAGTTCACATCTAAGCAACAGCTCTGGGAGGGTATTCTGTCCTCATGCAAAACAATTGAAGCAGAAACCATCCAAAACCTGACAAATTCAATGGACGAGAGAGTTCAGAAGCTCCTTTCGAACAAGGGGTCCTATGTGAAAATGTAACATCACCTAGAATAAAGTTTTGAGTTGAAAACTGTTTGATTTCAGTTTCTAACAACCTGCTAATGCTTATAATTTCAAAAATGACCATTTTTTTGGTCTTTATTAAAATGAAAAGGTTGATCGAAAAGTTTGGGGGATCTAAGAGTGTGGCAACCCAGTAGTCATGATTACTTCGAATTCTGACAATATGAGGGTCATGCTGCAGGTAGTGCAGCAAGAAGGCACTTATGTGTCTTGCGCATCTCGGAGCCCCAAAATTATTTTCCGGGCTAGATGCAGCTAAAAATTATTTTTAATTTTAAATCTGGTGAAGCTTATTATAGATGGCCTAATAGGATCAGTGCTGCACACTGCTACAAAGCCCAAATTATTTTCCAGTCAAGATACAGATAAACATGATTAGTAATTTGAAAGCTTAAAACGGTTGGTAGGGTGATTTTAACCAATCATCAAGCTTTTACTCTCCCCAGGATGACACAGGGGTAGAAAAGTCGTTTCGGATCCATGATTTGTTCATCTTTATGAACGTGAGTCTGTCTACATTATCAGTGGAGAGCCGCGTGCGCTTATCTGTCAGCACACCACCAGCAGCGCTGAACACACGTTCAGACAGAACGCTGGCTGCGGGGCATGACAAGATCTCCAAGGCGTAAGTGGCTAGCTCTGGCCATTTATCCAGATTGGAAGCCCAAAAAGAGCAAGGGTCCAGTGACACAGTCGTGGCTTCAATGTTTACTTGGAGATACTCCTGTACCATCGTCTCTAGGCGTTGACTATGTGTCAGACTTCTTGTCTCCTGTGGCCTTGCAAAGGATGGGCTAAAAAAGTGGTGAAATGATTCCGCAAAATTGATGTTACCAGCAGATACTGTGGTTCTGTTACGGTTTGAGTGCTGAACACTTGACGGTCCCACGGTTGGCAAGTTGGAACTGTGAGATTCACTACGTGCACCACTGGTATTTTGTGGAAAAGCACATGTAAGATTCTGCAACAGTCTCTGCTGATACTCCTGCATGCGTGCATCCCTTTCTATGGCAGGAATAATTTCTGCAAATTTACTTTTGTACCGGGGATCTAACAGTGTGGCAACCCAGTAGTCAGGATTATTTCTAATTCTCACAATTCGAGGGTCATGTTGCAGGTAGTGCAGCAAGAAGGCACTCATGTGTGTTGCGCATCCAGGAGCACCAAGTCAGTGTTGTGTTGGTGGCGAGGTAACAATCATGCTTCCTTCCTCTGTCCTCTCCGCCCAACCTCGCACAACAGAAATGTGATCAAGGTCTCCCTCATCTGATGAGTCTTTCATCAGTTCGTCCTCCACTTCTTCCTGGGCTCCTGCACCTTCCTCACTAGTTTGGCTGCTACCATGCGCCCTGGTAAAATCATCTCCCCCACCCTCACATGCCTGCCGCCTTGGTGCTGCCGACCGTCTGGACCTTGCAGATGTTAGCCCTTCCGCATACAACTCCTCCTCCTCTACTTCCTCCACCTCCTCTTGTGCCACCACCTGACTCCGAATTCTGTTTAACATGTGCTCCAGCATGTAAATCACCGGAATAGTCATGCTGATAATGGCATCGTCAGTAGAGATGAGCGGTGTTCGACTAGAACTGTTCGCCAATCTCAAATTCGAGCTGTTTTGGGCGGTGTTCGAGTTGTTCGACGAACCCGAACGATTTGCAAAAAATTCGGCTGTTCGAGGTTGTGTTCGATAACTGTTCGTGCACCAAAAGCGTGTCCTGCATGTCTGGCGCTATTTAGAGCACCAATCATGCAGGGATTGTCTGCCACTCACTGTAATGCCACAGCCATGGTGGTTGTGGCATTACAGTGATTGCCCAAATCGATGGGAACAGTGCCAACAGTGAAACATGAAAAGCCGGCAATTCAGCAGCGGCATACACCTGTACCCGACAATTTAGAACCGAAAGAATAAAGCTTCACACATAGATTAGATAGATATAAACATGTCAGCCACATATATACGAAGTACAGTGAAAGTGCTGCTTACTGTACTTGTCATTTAGCGTAAAGGATTTATCAAAAAAAATAATAGTGTTTTCATGCACCGTCTCTTTAAAAAAGCCGGCCGGCAATTCAGCAGCGGTACCCGACAATTTATAACAGACAGAATAGAGCTTCACACATAGATTAGATAGATAGAAACATGTCAGTCACATATATATGAAGTACAGTGATAGTGTTGGTTACTGTACTTGTCATTTAGTATTAAAATAAAGGATTTATTATTAAAAAAATTGGCGTGGGGTTCCCCTTAATTTTAGGCTCTAGCGGAGGTTAAGCAGATGGCTGGGGCAGATGTTTGAAGCCTGGGAAGGGGGTAATACCCACGGAGCTTCCCAGGCTACTAATATCAGCCCCCAGCTGAATACATAGCCTTTACTAGCTATTAAAATGGGGGACCCCCCCAAAAAAATGACGTGGGGTCCCCCCTAATTTAATAGCTAGCAAAGGCTAGGCAGACAGCTGGGGGCTGATATTAATAGCCCAGGAAGGGAGCCATGAATATTGGCCCCCTCCCAGGCTAGAAACACCAGCCGTCAGCCGCCCCAGAAATGGCGCATTCATAGGATGCGCCAATTCTGGCACTTAGCCTCGCTCTTCCACGCTGCCCTGGTGCGGTGGCAGGGGGTAATAGGGCTGGGGTTGATGTCAGCTTATAATGCCAGCTGACATCAAGCCCAGGTTAGTAATGGAGAGGCGTCTATAAGACACCCCCATTACTAACCCCATAGTCAAAGTTAAAAAAAACACAAACACCCAGAATAAAGTCCTTTAATTGAAATAAAGACACAATCCTTTATTGTTCTAAATTAAACCATACTTACCGTCACGCCCATTCCAGCTGAAGCCAACGATCTCCTGCAATAAAAGAAAAATAATAAAGCAACCTCATCCTTACCTTTCCGTGGTTCCCACGACAGCTTCAGCTCTGCTACATCGAGATGACAGGCTGGACCGCAGCAGAACGCTGCCATCCAGCCTGTCATCCCGAAGACACTGAGAAGCGCAGGCTTGCTTGCGCTGCTCAGCATCTCTCTGTGACGACATCCAGATGAGCCGAGTTCATGTCCAATGAACTCGGCTCACCTCATGCACGTCACTGACAGCGTGGGAAAATTCTCATGCTGAAGCGGTGAGTGCAGGAGAATTCTCCCACGCTGTCAGTGACGTGCATAAGGTGAGCTCATGTCCAATGAACTCAGCTCACCTCCTGCACGTCACTGACAGCGTGGGAGAATTCTCCTGCACTCAGCGCTTCAGCGTGAGAATTCTCCCACGCTGAAGCGCTGAGTGCAGGAGAATTTTCCCACGCTGTCAGTGACGTGCATGAGGTGAGCCGAGTTCATTGGACATTAACTCGGCTCATCTGGATGCCCTCACAGAGAGACACTGTGGAGCGCAAGCAAGCCTGCGCTTCTCAGTGTCTGCGGGATGACAGGCTGGATGGCAGCGTTCTGCTGCGGTCCAGCCTGTCATCTCGATGTAGCAGAGCTGAAGCTGTCATGGGAACCATGGAAAGGTAAGGATGATGTTGCTTTATTATTTTTCTTTTATTTCAGGAGATCGTTGGCTTCAGCTGGAATGGGCGTGATGGTAAGTATGGTTTAATTTAGAACAATAAAGAATTTTGTGTTTATTTCAATTAAAGGACTTTTTTCTGGGTGTTGTGTTTTTTTTAAATACTTTACTAGAAATTCATGGTGGTCATGTCTAATATTGGCGTGACCCCATGAATTTCGGGCTTAGGGCCAGCTGATAATGCCAAGCTGGCCCTAACCCCTTTATTACCCAGTGAGCCACCGCATCAGGGCCCTGGATGAGTTGGGTACAGCGCCAGAAGATGGCGCTTCTATGAACGCGCCATTTTCCGGGGTGGCTGCGGACTGCAATTTGCAGCGGGGGTGGCCCAGAAAGCTTGGGCCTCCCTGCGCTGCGGATTCCAGCCCCCAGCTGCCTAGTTGTACCTGGCTGGACACAAAAACAGGGCGAAGCCCCACGTCAATTTTCTTTAAATTATTTCATGAAATAATTAAGAAAAAAAGGGCTTCCCTATATTGTTGTGTCCGGCCAGGTACAAATAGGCAGCTGGTGGTTGGGGGCAGCCCGTTCCTGCCTGCTGTACCTGGCTGGACACAAATATAGTGCGAAGCCCCACATCAATTTTTTTTAAATTATTTCATGAATTTCCTGAAATAATTTAAAAAAATTGAAGTGGGGCTTCGCACTATATTTGTGTCCAGCCAGGTACAGCAGGCAGGAACAGGCTGCCCCCAACCACCAGCTGCCTATTTGTACCTGGCCGGACACAACAATATAGGGAAGCCCTTTTTTTCTTAATTATTTCATGAATTTCATGAAATAATTAAAAAAAATTGAAGTGGGGCTTCGCACTATATTTGTGTCCAGCCAGGTACAACTAGGCAGCTGGGGGCTGGAATCTGCAGCGCAGGGAGGCCCAAGCTTTCTGGGCCCCCCCCCGCTACAAATTGCAGTCCTCAGCCACCCCGGAAAATGGCGCGTTCATAGAAGCGCCATCTTCTGGCGCTGTACCCAACTCATCCAGGGCCCTGGTGCGGTGGCTCACTGGGTAATAAAGGGGTTAGGGCCAGCTTGGTATTATCAGCTGGCCCCAAGCCCAAAATTCATGGGGTCACGCCAGTATTAGACATGACCGCCATGAATTTCTAGTAAAGTGTTTAAAAAAAACACAACACCCAGAATAAAGTCCTTTAATTGAAATAAAGACACAATTCTTTATTGTTCTAAATTAAACCATACTTACCATCACACCCATTCCAGCTGAAGCCAACGATCTCCTGCAATAAAAGAAAAATAATAAACCAACCTCATCCTTACCTTTCCATGGTTCCCACGACAGCTTCAGCTCTGCTACATCGAGATGACTGGCTGGACCGCAGCAGAACGCTGCCATCCAGTCTGTCATCCCGCAGACACTGAGAAGCGCAGGCATGCTTGCGCTCCTCACTGTCTCGCTGTGACGGCATCCAGATGAGCCGAGGTCATGTCCAATGAACTCGGCTCACCTCATGCACGTCACTGACAGCGTGGGAAAATTCTCACGCTGAAGTGCTGAGTGCAGGAGAATTCTCCCACGCTGTCAGTGATGTGCATGAGGTGAGCTCATGTCCAATGAACTCAGCTCACCTCCTGCACGTCACTGACAGCGTGGGAAAATTCTCCTGCAATCAGCGCTTCAGCGTGAGAATTTTCCCACTCTGTCAGTGACGTGCATGAGGTGAGCCGAGTTCATTGGACATGAACTCGGCTCATCTGGATGTCGTCACAGAGAGACGCTGAGCAGCGCAAGCAAGCCTGCGCTTCTCAGTGTCTGCGGGATGACAGGCTGGATGGCAGCGTTCTGCTGCGGTCCAGCCTGTCATCTCGATGTAGCAGAGCTGAAGCTGTCGTGGGAACCATGGATAGGTAAGGATGAGGTTGCTTTATTATTTTTCTTTTATTGCAGGAGATCGTTGGCTTCAGCTGGAATGGGCGTGACGGTAAGTATGGTTTAATTTAGAACAATAAAGGATTGTGTCTTTATTTCAATTAAAGGACTTTATTCTGGGTGTTTGTGTTTTTTTTAACTTTGACTATGGGGTTAGTAATGGGGGTGTCTTATAGACGCCTCTCCATTACTAACCTGGGCTTGATGTCAGCTGGCATTATAAGCTGACATCAACCCCAACCCTATTACCCCCTGCCACCGCACCAGGGCAGCGTGGAAGAGCGAGGCTAAGTGCCAGAATTGGCGCATCCTATGAATGCGCCATTTCTGGGGCGGCTGACGGCTGGTATTTCTAGCCTGGGAGGGGGCCAATATTCATGGCTCCCTTCCTGGGCTATTAATATCAGCCCCCAGCTGTCTGCCTAGCCTTTGCTAGCTATTAAATTAGGGGGGACCCCACGTCATTTTTTTGGGGGGGGTCCCCCATTTTAATAGCTAGTAAAGGCTATGTATTCAGCTGGGGGCTGATATTAGTAGCCTGGGAAGCTCCGTGGGTATTACCCCCTTCCCAGGCTTCAAACATCTGCCCCAGCCGTCTGCTTAACCTCCGCTAGAGCCTAAAATTAAGGGGAACCCCACGCCAATTTTTTTAATAATAAATCCTTTATTTTAATACTAAATGACAAGTACAGTAACCAACACTATCACTGTACTTCATATATATGTGACTGACATGTTTCTATCTATCTAATCTATGTGTGATGCTCTATCTTTCTGTTCTAAAATGTCGGGTACCGCTGCTGAATTGCCGGCCGGCTTTTTTAAAGAGACAGTGCATGAAAACACTATTATTTTTTTAAATAAATCCTTTACACTAAATGACAAGTACAGTAAGCAACACTATCACTGTACTTATTATATATGTGACTGACATGTTTCTATCTATCTAATCTATGTGTGAAGCTCTATTCTTTCTGTTCTAAATTGTCGGGTACAGATGCTGAATTGACGGCCGGCTTTCTTAAAGAGACGGTGCATGAAAACACTAATATTTTTTTTAATAAATCCTTTACACTAAATGACAAGTGCAGTAACCAACACTGTCACTGTGCTTCTTATATGTGTGACTGACATGTTTCTATCTATCTAATCTATGTGTGATGCTCTATTCCTTCTTGTCTAAATTGTCGGGTACCGGTGTATGCCGCTGCTGAATTTGCCGGCCGGCTTTTTAAAGAGAGTGTCTTCTGAGCAGTTTGTCAGCTTTTGGACACCTTTGCAGGTGTTTTCTATGTGTTTCTATGTGTTTTTGTTTGCCTGCCATTGGTTTTAACGGTGTTCGACGGTGTTCTAAGGTGTTCGACGAACAGTTCGACGAACAGTTCCTCGAACATCCCGGTGTTCGACGAACCGAACCGAACCCGAACACTACGGGGGTGGCTCAACACTAATCGTCAGCACTAAACATCTTCGTCGCCATTTCAAAACTGTGCAGAAGGGTGCATAGGTCCCTGATCTGAGACCACTCCTCCAGCGTGATTTGCCCCACCTCTGAATCTCGTTGGCCCAGGCTATACGTCAGAACGTATTGCACCAGGGCTTGTCGGTGCTGCCACAGTCGCTGCAACATGTGCAGAGTTGAATTCCACCGGGTAGGCACATCGCATTTTAGCCGGTGAAGTGGCAGGCCCAACGACTTCTGTAGAGATGTAAGTCGCTGAGCTGCGGGATGCGAACGGCGGAAGTGAGCACACAGCGACCGTGCCCTCTGCAGAAGGCCATCTAGTCTGGGATAGTGGGCTAAAAATTGCTGGACAACCAGGTTCAACACGTGAGCCATACAAGGCACGTGTGTGACATTGCCCCGGCGAAGGGCCGCACCCAGGTTTGCAGCATTGTCGCACACGGCCTTCCCTGGTTTCAGGTCCAGTGGAGACAACCATTCATGAAATTGGTTCTCCAGAGCTGACCACAACTCCTCAGCTGTGTGACTCACATTTCCCAGACATTTCAATGTAAAAACCGCCTGATGACGTTGAGCCCTACTGCCAGCATAGTAAGGAGGTGTGCAGGATCCCTTCTGCGCAGTTAGAAAGCTTGTGGCATGACCAGACAGGCTTTGGGTGCAGGTGGAAGACCGAGAGGAGGTTGAGAAGGCAGAAGCAGTGGAGGAACTTTGACATAAAGAGGATTGACGCACAACTCGTGGGGACGGCAAGACTTGGACAGCAGCCCCTTGTCCTGCTGTCACCATAGTTACCCAGTGCCCAGTCAGCGACATGTAACGCCCCTGTCCATGCCTACTCGTCCAAGTGTCTGTGGTGAAATGCACCCTGTCACACACAGAGTTTCTCAAAGAAGCGGTGATGTTGTGTGCGACATGCTGGTGGAGCGCAGGCACACATTTCTTTGAGAAGTAGTGCCGACTGGGCATCTGGTACTGGGGCACTGCGACGGACATAAGGTCTCGAAAATCCTCTGTGTCCACCAGGCGGAAAGGCAGCATTTCTGTAGCCAAGAGCTTGCAGATGGTGAAATTCAACCTCTTAGCTTTCTCATGGCTAGGAGGAAATGGTCTTTTACTTGTCCACATCTGAGGGACCGAGGGCTGGCTATTGTGCTTAGACGGGGTTGATAAGGGTGTCCCCGGCAAACTGCCGGTCTGTGAGGAAGATGCAGGCGGACATGTTAGGTTGCCTTGATCCAAAGGTGGTGCTATCGATGTCGGACAGCGCTCAAGACCAGCTGGTGTTACCACCTCCAAAGAAAATGATGACCTGCCAATCACGCTGGCTGTTGCGGGTAAAGAGGTGGCAGGTCTGCGCCCCAAAACAGGTGTGACTGCTGTCCCCCCAGTCACAGAGGATGAAGAGGCCGCGGATGCACAAGATATGGCAGACGGTGGTTGGCCCGGCCGGCTAGGCCGCATTGTAGCACACTGAGCTTCCCACTGCAACTTATGCTTCATGTCCATGTGCCGGTTCATGCATGAAGTACTCAAACTATGTATTTTTTGGCCTCTACTTAGCTTTTGCTGACAAATGTTACAGATAACACGAGTTGGGTCATCTTTATCGATCTGAAAAAATGCCCAGGCTATGCAAGGCTTAGCACCCATGCGACCTGAAGAGCCACCACGACTTGTGGTGAGAGGCAGAGTTGTGTTTGAGGATGCAGTTGTTGACGTGCTTCCAGTACTACGTCTCTGTCCAGGAAGGCGCAACCTGACCTCGTCGTCACTAGCATCTTCCTCCACCTCCTCTGCTGACCTCATCTCTTGGCTGACTGTGGGTTGACAGTAAGTGGGATCTCCGACCTCATCATCATCACCCTGTGCGTTATCACACCCGTCGTCCTCAGAGCCAACCTGTTCCTGCCCTGACAAAAAACTAAAGTTGTCGCTCCAATCAGGTATTTGAGTCTTATCATCGTCTTCCTCATTGTCTCCACCAACAGGAGTTACAGTTTGGGAATGAGGGTCTACATTATGGTCAGAACCTTCTGCGTCTGGTCCTGGATCCGACTCATAAAGATTCTGGGCATCAGTGCAGATCATTTCCTCGTCTGGATTCACAGAAGCGCTGGAGTCGACCTCTGATTCCCAGGCTATAGTATGAGTAAACAGCTCTGCAGACTCAACCATCTGTTCTACCTCATACTCAGACGGGCAGCTGGAGATTTGGGAGCTGTGAGGAAGCAAGTGCGATTTGGGTGACACCTTTGAGGACTGGAGTATTTGTGATGTTGAAGTTGATGTGGAGGAGAGCCCACTTAAAGGAGCACTTGATATCCGTTGAAGCACCTGCTGTTTTTGTGCCTCATCTGGAATTTGTAGCGATTGGCGTGGCCGTAAGAAAGGGATCTTATCACATTGTCCGCTAAAAGAAGTAGACATTTTAGTTTGGCTGGAAGATGGTCTTTCTTCTGCACCTACATCACGGACACAACCTTTTTTCCCCTTCCCAACACGCCTATTCCCCTTTCCACCAGCAGCAGGCCTTTTTCCACTCATTTTGGTGGTTAATTAATTCACAACTCTGGAGTTGTTTGCACAAAAAAACAATGGATGGTAACCGAGCAGAGCTGAGTGGCCAAACTGTGGTATTAGGCCAAAACTATTGGCTGGGTTAGATGCAGAAAAAAATTATTTTTAATTTGCAACCTGATGGAGGTCAGTATAGATGGACTAATAGACCAAGTCCCACACACCGCTAGAAGCCCAAATATTTTTTCAGAGCTAGATGCAGAAAATTTTTTTATTCAATTTGCAACCTGATGGAGGTCAGTATAGATGGACTAATAGACCAAGTCCCACACACTGCTAGAAGCCCAAATATTTTTTCAGAGCTAGATGCAGAAAAAAATTATTTTTAATTTGCAACCTGATGGAGGTCAGTATAGATGGACTAATAGACCAAGTCCCACACACCGCTAGAAGCCCAAATATTTTTTCAGAGCTAGATGCAGAAAAAAATTATATTCAATTTGCAACCTGCTGGAGGTCAGTATAGAAGGACTAATAGAACAAGTCCCACACACTGCTAGAAGCCCAAATATTTTTTCAGAGCTAAATGAAGAAAAAAATTATTTTTAATTTGCAACCTGATGGAGGTCAGTATAGATGGACTAATAGACCAAGTCCCACACACTGCTAGAAGCCCAAATATTTTTTCAGAGCTAGATGCAGAAAAAAATTATTTTTAATTTGCAACCTGATGGAGGTCAGTATAGATGGACTAATAGAACAAGTCCCACACGCTGCTAGAAGCCCAAATATTTTTTCAGAGATAAATGAAGAAAAAAATTATTTTTAATTTGCAACCTGATGGAGGTCAGTATAGATGGACTAATAGACCAAGTCCCACACACTGCTAGAAGCCCAAATATTTTTTCAGAGCTAGATGCAGAAAAAAATTATTTTTAATTTGCAACCTGATGGAGGTCAGTATAGATGGACTAATAGACCAAGTCCCATACACCGCTAGAAGCCCAAATATTTTTTCAGAGCTAGATGCAGAAAAAAATTATATTCAATTTGCAACCTGCTGGAGGTCAGTATAGAAGGACTAATAGAACAAGTCCCACACACTGCTAGAAGCCCAAATATTTTTTCAGAGCTAGATGCAGAAAAAAATTATTTTTAATTTGCAACCTGATGGAGGTCAGTATAGATGGACTAATAGACCAAGTCCCACACACTGCTAGAAGCCCAAATATTTTTTCAGAGCTAGATGCAGAAAAAAATTATTTTTAATTTGCAACCTGATGGAGGTCAGTATAGATGGACTAATAGACCAAGTCCCACACACCGCTAGAAGCCCAAATATTTTTTCAGAGCTAGATGCAGAAATTTTTTTTATTCAATTTGCAACCTGATGGAGGTCAGTATAGATGGACTAATAGACCAAGTCCCACACACTGCTAGAAGCCCAAATATTTTTTCAGAGCTAGATGCAGAAAAAAATTATTTTTAATTTGCAACCTGATGGAGGTCAGTATAGATGGACTAATAGACCAAGTCCCACACACTGCTAGAAGCCCAAATATTTTTTCAGAGCTAGATGCAGAAAAAAATTATTTTTAATTTGCAACCTGATGGAGGTCAGTATAGATGGACTAATAGAACAAGTCCCACACGCTGCTAGAAGCCCAAATATTTTTTCAGAGATAAATGAAGAAAAAAATTATTTTTAATTTGCAACCTGATGGAGGTCAGTATAGATGGACTAATAGACCAAGTCCCACACACTGCTAGAAGCCCAAATATTTTTTCAGAGCTAGATGCAGAAAAAAATTATTTTTAATTTGCAACCTGATGGAGGTCAGTATAGATGGACTAATAGAATGATGCTATGCCCAAAAGATTTTACTTCACTAGGTGCAGTAAAAAAATTGGTATTCTATACACAGGTGGTATATCTTGCAACACAGATAGGCTACTCCACTGACTAACACACTCTGCAATAGGCCAAAAAGGATTAGCTTTGCTAGATTCAGCCAAATGCTGTGAAAAAAACTTGCACAGCACTGGCACAGACCTGCCTGGCAAAAACTGATAGGAACTGATGTAACCTAGTCCTGAAAAGGACTCCAATTACAATTAGTCTTTCCTCCCACAATCTATCTATTTAAGAGCACAGACCTGCTTGATAAAAGTCGTAGGAAATGCTGTAACCTAGTCCTTAAAAGGACTGCAATCACAACTATTCCCTACTCCCAAGCTATCTGTATATTTGTGCGAAAATTGGCTTGAAATTAACAAGGTATAGCGCACACAGCAACAGCGGTGCCGTCTAACACGCAGCTGCAGCAGTGAGAAAATGGTGGCGACGGGGAAAATGGCTTGGTCTTATAGGGCAAGGACATGTGACATACACTGCCAATCACACATGCCCTTGCTTGTGTGAAAAAAGCACTTCGCTCCATGTGTGCGCTGCTGATAGGCTGACAGATTGCACCTCCCCACTGCAAATGCGGGAAAGAGAAAAAAAAATGGAGATCTTCATTGTTCCTGCAGAGATCCATCCCCTGCCCCTCCCCCCACCCCGCTGTACACTCAAACTGCGTATTAACATTAATTTTCATCATTACTGAGAAAAAATCCAGTTATGATTTTGGTGCACGAACAGTTATCGAACATAACCTCGAACAGCCGAATTTTTCTCAAATTGTTCGTGTTCGCCGACCGGCTCGAACACCGCCCAAAACAGCTCGAATTTGAGATTGGCGAACAGTTCGAGTAGAACAACGCTCATCTCTATACGTGATACTTTTCTCCTCCTGTGATGACTGCAGAAAGGGAGCTTTGCTGTGCAGAGTGTGACTGTATCGGCAGAGTAATCTCATTAGTAAGACCTAACAGCAAATCTCTGGTGTTTTTTCGTATTTCATTTGTGACTTTTTATATAAAAATACTCTGAAAATATTTCAGTTTTCACATTGGCTATTGGGGCACATGAATAGGATGACATTTCCTGTTGTCTGCAGCTTAACTTTCAGCTTTGCTGTGTAGAGTTTGGCAGAGTAGTCAGAGTCTTCTCATCGGTATTATAAGCAAGACATGACTGTCAATCTCTGGGGATTTTCTATTTTTTTTGTGACTATCTGTATAAAAATACCCTGAAATATTTTATTTCAAAATGACCAGCAGGCTGATATGTCCTTTTGCCTGCATTTCACTTTCAAGCTTTGCTGTGTAGAGTGTAACAGAGCCAGCAAAGTAATTTCACTAATAAGATAAGTAAAACATGGAATCCAATCTGAAATAAAACTATGCAATGCATCCTTTACAACTATTAGAGCACTGAATTGAGATTTATTGAGTTCCTTAATGATTTTTCTTATATGCAAACCCTAAGGAAGGTACTTCGGCATCTTATTTCGAATCAATACATCATAAATTGCTGGTCGTTTGGTATTTCATATTTGTCTGTCCATGTAAAATAATCCTGGAATATTCTGTTTTACACTGAGCTTTGGAGTATGCATAGTAGGCTGAAATGCCCTGCTGTCTGCAACTCACTTTTCAGCTTTGTTGTGTAGAGTGTGACGGAGTTAGCAGAGTCATCTTGTTAGTGTTAGAGAATGGCAAACAATCATAATTATTAGAGGGCAGGGAATTTTAATGGGTTGTCCCATCAAGACAAATGTTGTCCTGTTAAGACATACAGTATGTACATCTTAAACTTGGGTCACTTTCTCGAGCCTCAACTGAATAGGTGGCTGGCTTTTTGGCAGACTTGATCTTTTCTTGTATTTTACCTGAATACCCACCATGTAATTTTACATTTTCCATGGAAGAGTCGCTGGTTGAGGCTTCCACTGCAAAAATCAGCTGTCTGCCAGAGGGTCGGTAGTGAGATCTAGATGATCACCTGATCGCCCAAGAAGCTGAACTTTGAAAAGAGTTGTCTCTAATGAGGCAACCCCTTTAAGGACAGATGACAGCTGCGTTGTACAGCTGGCGGACTAAACAAGGCAGATCTGCAGTGATAACATATTGCAATGTCTTACCTCATAGTAACTCTGCACAGCGTTCATGAATGCCTCATCCGCTACAATCTGAGTCTCTCCATTAAAGAAGGCCTGGAAGCGATCCTTCACGGTCTGAAGCTGCTGTTTACTGATCTGTGAAAGACATGAGATGCAAGGAGTCAGACCTCAATTACCAAGATGTTTGTGGAGTTGACTAAAATGTGTACGATCAAAAAATTACGCAATAACAATGCATTGCATTAACATAGTTTCCAAATGTCAGATCAGGCATAGCAAACATGATTTACCAAACCTGTGCCAGCTGTGTGGCAGCTCCGCATGCCAACCACAATAGTCAATTAACTGCTGAGAGCATGGGTAGAAGAAACGTGGCACGCGGCCACCAGACAGTTTGTGGTTTATTTCATCTAAGGGATAAAAAGAACACTAAAATGCACAAAAATGCTTTAAAAATATCCCAACAAATTTCTCCCTTAAAGCGTTGTCTAGACTCTAAGTGACTGCAGACTTGTGAATCCTAGCGGGGGGGGCGGGGGGGACAGGTGGCTTAGTATATGGCTAATATGGATTAGCGTATGACTGTAAGTATCCGATTTTCATATATGCAGGCACATGCCGACTAGACATGTGGTGCCACACTCAATGCAAGTGAATTGAGTGAAACTGGACATGTCTAGTTGGAGTGTTGCCTGAAGTATTCAAATCGGATACTTGTGGTCACATGATCACCCACTCCTGGTGCCAGCACCAAAGAATCATGACAGCGCATACAGTGCATGCGGTAAGAATACACATAGACTGCAGATTTGAGCCCTGAGCCTGGACAACCTCTTTATTCTCCTGTTCAATGCTAATTTGTCTCATGTTGCAATTACCATTAAAAAATATATGAAGAAATCTTCCTTAGGTGTTTTAGAAGATCAACCATGCTGCCCTCTTTCTCCTCTTTGCCCTGAATCTGGCTATAAGACAACTTGCTGCAGCAGGAGCCTCTCCCCTTTACTCTATCTCCTGTTAGAAAGATTGATCAACACTGGTGCCCAAAATCCGAAGTCAGCCAGCCACTAATTAAAGAAGGGACTGATTAGAAAGATGTTATCTCATTTTTGAAGAATTATATCTTAACTGTTTCCTTTCCAAAATATACTATTTAATAAAGGGAACACTTTTTGTACTCAGCTTCTTTTTCTTTAGCGCTGAGACCCTCAATCTAAGGGTCCATGACCTGCTAGAGACGCACTCATGCAAATAATTGACATTACCGATTCACTTCTACTCCAAAGCTGTTACTTGCGAGCTTAAAGGGATATTTTTATGCCATAAGTGATGGCATATTGCTGGGATGTGCCATCACTCTATGATTGGCGATCAACCGACCTCTTTACTGTGGTCCCTTAACAGTCTTTCCCTGCGCCGGAAAAGGTCCCACCGGTCAGAGTAGACTATGAAGGCACATCCTTGGTATTCGCCATCGCTTTATGAGATGGGAGTGACCCTTTAAAACATATTATAAGTAAACTCCAATCAGTCCATTAGACATCAATGACAACCCTGAGGTGGAAGGCGCAGAGGAGGTGACACATCCAATTTTAAACAGTTTTATTCTTTTTTTTTCCCCATTTAGCATTTAGATAACAGAATTCTTTAAAAGGAAAAAAAATTCCACCATGAAGAATTCATGAGTTTCCCGAGCGCTCGCATTCAGAACATATCGTTTATGTAGATTATCTCTCTTTATTTACCGCATCTGCTACTTTCTTATATGAAATGTAAGATCAGTGACCACACAAAGGAATGTAAAGCACGTTCCCAGCCGCTGAAACTCACAATTTTATACTGAAGATGCAAAAAATAACGACGATTCTCCGATCCAATTGTAAGAATGCATTCATTACCCTCACTCAAAGGACCCATAAATACTGAAAATATCTAAAATATTCAGATCTGTGTTTAGTAAGTGTGCGTTTAAAATAAAATATGGGAATAATGATGTTCTCCTACAACTAAATATTAAAGACTAAGTCCTCACTAATTAAAAAAAAAGATCCAACCGTTCTGTGCTTACAGATCCTATACGGAACAATGTTTCTCCTAGGTGACAGACTACAAATAAACCTTGTGTAGTCTGATTCTGCAGCCATGTGTTACTCCATTCTCTCTGCTTATAAGTTTTGCCAATCAGTAGAGGAAGGGACAAAGTGAGTAGAGTAACATGACTGCAGGATCACACTAAACATAATTCTTGTGTTACGATTCCACCCCTCAGTGTGTCTGGGATTCAATTACTGACAGCTCAGCCGCCCAATCTGGTGCAGGGGCGTGCTGGAGCTGTCAGTACTTTGATTGACAGTCCAGTCTGGTGCAGGGGCGTGCTGGAGATGTCAGTACTTTGATTGACAGTCCAGTCTGGTGCAGGGGTGTGCTGAGCTGTCAGTACTTTGATTGACAGTCCAGTCTGGTGCAGGGGCGTGCTGAGCTGTCAGTACTTTGATTGACAGTCCAGTTTGGTGTAGGGGCATGATAAGCTGTCAGCTGTCAGTAGTTTGATTGACAGTCCAGTTTGGTGTAGGGGCATGATAAGCTGTCAGTACTTTGATTGACAGTCAAGTCTGGTGCAGAGGCGTGCTGAAGCTATCAGTACTTTGATTGACAGTCCAGTCTGGTGCAGGGGTGTGCCGAGCTGTCAGTACTTTGATTGACAGTCCAGTCTGGTGCAGGGGCATGCTGAAGCTATCAGTACTTTGATGGACGGTCCAGTCTGGTGCAGGGGCTGTTGGTATTTTGATAGAGAGCTTGGTCGTCCAGTCTGAGACTGGGAGGTGCTGGGCTGCTTTCAGGTGTTCCCTGTCCCAGGTGATTGCCCAGCTACTTAGCTGGGCTGTCAGTCCCAGATCTCTGCCAGACTTAGATTCAGCTCTGTTTCTCTGTGCCTTGTGCTTTGCTTGTAAATATTTTTGCTGCTTGACCTTGGACCTTGTTCTGACTATCCGTTTTGTCTAGCCCCTTTGCTCTCTGATCCATTATCCTCCTGGTATTCTGACCACATATCGTTACCTACCTGCGCTTTTGTCTCTTCCCTCTGTTTATGACATACCCTCCTAGCCCTTGACCTCAGATTCCTTTACTACCCTAATTCACGGCTAGTCCATGAGAGGTGACTCAGGGTCACAGCTTGATTGTAGTCTGTAACCTTGCTGAGTTTCTTACAGGTGTTCCCTGTTCAAGGTGATTACCCAGCTACTTAGGTGAGCTGTCAGTCCCAGACATCTGCCAGACATAGCATCTGCTCAGTGGTTTGCCTTGTATTCCTGTGCTCTGTCTATTGATCTTTTGCTGCCTGACCTTGAACCTCATTCAGACCATTCATTTGTCTAGCCCCTTTGCTCTGATCCGCTATCTTCCTGGTATTCTGACCTTGGACCGTGATATGACTTTGCCTTTGTCTTTTCCCTTAGTTTACTGCGTGCTCTCTTAGTATCTGACCCCGGAACGTTTGACTACTCTGCTTCACGGCTTGTCCGTCAGTTGTGACTTGCGTCCCATCTACACTTTGATTCATGTCGGGCATGTTTTCCAGTTGTTATAAACACTTTAAGTGGCAAATGTTTCAAGTCAAGCGTTGTGTGATACTGTCAACTGATTTAAAAAATTGCACAAAGATATATTTTTCTTTTTTTATATATGTGTCAAAGGAGTTTTTCAAAACTTTAAGCCCATGTTCCCACAATGAGTATTTGGTGAGTTTTTGAAGCTTCTTATCTTTAAAAAAAATGCAAGTCATCTATTTTACTTAATAGGTGCAGAAAATCTGCAACATCATAAACTCACCAAAAAAGCTCATTGTGGGAACTTAGCCTAAGGGTATGTCGACATGCTGAGTATTTGCAGGAGATTTTTCTGTTTCAAAAAAACAGAGAGTTGGCAGGAAAAACGCTGCAGAAAATACACGCATTTTGACGTATTTTTGACACATTTTTGCATGCGTTTTTACATGCCTTTTTCTCATTTATTTGAATGGGTAAAAAAAAAAATAAAAAAAGCTGAAATAATTAATATGCTGCAGATTTGAAAAAACAAAAAACAAAATGCAATGATGGTTCAAATCTGCAAGGAAAAAATAAGCAGCATGTGCAGGAGATTTCAGAAATCTCATTCATTCTGCCGGTACTGTAAAATAATGCTTATTTTCAGTAGACAAAAACATGGCGAATTCACCATGTGAACAAGCCCATAAACAGTTTATCTAGTAGGAACACTACTCTGTACACTTTGAAGTGGCCGTTCTCTGGCACTACAGTAAAGCTCCCATTGTAGTGAATGTGAGTAGACAGGCACTGGAAACAAATGGGTTAAACTGCGCTGTCTTCAAAGGATGAATAAAAAAGGAATCAATTTCCGCGGTTTATTGATCAACGCGTTTCGAAGTTTCAAACTTCTTCATCAGGACAAAACCACGGTAAAGAATGATTACTCTGATTTTGTCCTGATGAAGAAGTTTGAAACTTCGAAACGCGTTGATCAATAAACCGCGGAAATTGATTCCTGTCTCTTCATCCTTCGAAGGCAGCGCAGTTTAACCCATTTGTTTCCACTGTCTGTTGATATACGGGGTAATGTTGCAGCTGCGAATAGCTGATATGTAGCGGTGCCGGGTGTTCGACCCCCACTAATTTGATATTGATGACCCATTCTAAGGGCAGGTGCGGACGGCCAAAGATTCTCTCATCGGAGAGAATTGTTCCAATTATGCAAATAACACTCTGATCGGAGTTTGATCAGAGTTTGATCATAGTGTGATCCGATTCTCTTGAATGAGGAGAAGATGGAGAAAAAAAAATGTCTCCATCTTCTCCATTCTTTGAGTGAGCAGAAATCAGACTGCACTCAGATGTCATCCGAGTGCAGTCCATTGTTTCTTACACGCTAATCGACTTGCATGGCGGTCTCTGTCCAAGAAAAACATTTGACATGTGCACGGCCTCATAGACTAATATTGGTCCGATTTTTTTGCAGGATTGCAAATACGCTCCTCTGCATCTGCCCTTAGGATGCGTAATCAATGTTAAGGTTCTGGACATCCCTTTACAGAATTATCAGACAGGACGGTCCACTGAAGAATATTTCCATAAATCACTTAATTTAAGAAGCAGGTTTCGGAATAAGTGGCAAAATCTTCACCTCTTTCCTCTGAATGTCCTCTCTACCTAATAATCTGCTCTCCAGCATCCTTCAGCTTTTCTCATTTACATTTTAAATGAACACTTACAATTAAACCCTCATCACATTATTTGAAAACTGCTAATCAAATACATTAAATCTAATGAGGTGGCTGTTGAAAGTTCTTTATTTAGTTTCCGTGGAATAAATTGTTGAATTTGACGAAGGATTTACTGGGGAAATGTGTCGCTTATTCTTACAGGGAAATTGCATGGATCTTGAAGACGCTAATACTTGTACCCCGCACTCTGAAATATAAATTTTATAGCATTTCTTTATAGAATTTGGAATTATGCCATTACTTTTTTATTCTTTCCGAAAATATATGAACAAACTGATAAGTGGCCATAGCCTTTCCATTTGACAATAGGATTGGGCGTCTTAGGGGAATTGCTTTTTAACTATATACTCTAGCATTGCAGTAATATAGAATAAGCGATCAAGTGATTGTTGGATTAAAATGACTAAGAAATAAAGTAAAAACACAAAAAAAAACCATAAAAAAGGATAGATGCGGCGTTGATCAAGGGAACTAGCCTGATTGCCATATGTGGAGTCGGGAAGGAATTTTTCCCTTTGTCTCTGCCCTATGGAGTTTTTGCCTTCCTCTGGATCAACATGTTAGGTTATAGGGTGAACTCGATGGAGTTAAGTCTACTTTCAACCTTAAAAACTATGAAGCACCCAAAAAGTTTCTGATTTTAAAAAACTAAAGAAAAACATAACCTATCAATAAAAGTCCAATCTATCAAGATATAAAATTATTTCCACCATACGTTCAACACTGAAAGGAAAGAAAAAGAGTCAGAACGCAAGAACGTCTTTTTATCGGCTGCCGCACCCCCACTAAAAAAAATTATCGGAAAACATCATATGAAAGCAAAAGTGGAATCTGTAAAAATGTAAGCTCAGCGCGCAAACGACAAGCACTTACGCCTTCCGAATTAACGGAAAAATAAAAAGTTACGAGTCTCAGAACGTGGCGACGCAAGGAAAAAGTTCGGAATGTTTTTGGACTACTGAAATATATAAAAAATAAACCTTATAAGTTTGGTATCACCTTATTCATATTGACCGGAAGAATTGTACTGCTACATCATTTTTACTACACGATGAAAAAAAAAATTGTGTTTTTTCACCGGTTTACCGCATTTGGAATTTTTTTCTGTTTTTCATGGTAAATTAAAACTACAACTCGTCCCAATGAAATCAAGTTAAGAAAAAAAAAGTTATGTCTTTTGTAAGAAGCGAAGTAGAAAATGAAAGCTCAAAAACAGAAAATGTCCCGGTCATGCAAATACTCAACGTGTGCACAAAGTCTTGGATTTTGGAGAAAGCCGTAGGTGCAAAAGTAATGCATTGTTCTCTTAGGGTGATACCTGGAGCAGGGGCGAACATGAACATAAGAGGGCCATTGGGCAACAACAATTTATGGGCCCTTTTCAGTCTTAAATATCATCATAATGTTGCTTTAGAAATGGAATGGCCACCTTATTCCTTGGGCAGCACAGGTTGCACCAATGGTGACCCTGACCCGGAGGAATGATGCCCAGATGCATTTGACCCATAGGTGCTGTGATTTTTGACCATGTCTTACGGGTTACAGACATAAACTCCGTCGACATCATTGTGAAGTCAACAGCTCATGTACCAATAAACTTGGGTCCTGCCTTTGCGATAACTTAAAGAGCATTATGTAATCAATTTTATTTATAACTTGAACACAGCGGCTCTGGAGAGAATCTGCATAATTACATAGGAAAACAAACGACATCGCGTGAAATCTGATAAGAAGAAAAAGAACGAAAAAAAAAAACATCACAAATTCAATCAAAATAACCGCACAGCTGAGAAAGCAGAAAATAAAGCAAACAATCCACTGCCAAAATGTTCTAGGACAAAAAAAAAGTTTACTCCCAAAAAGACAAAAAAAAGTTTATTCCTTAAAAACAAATCCCATTTGGCTTACTGTGTGGAATCACCTTTATATTTCTCACTTGTGGTGTTGAAAGGATGTTGGGTTGGATTTACATTAGACCCCTGCAAAACTTGTTATGGCCCACCCTTCAGGAGTTCGTGTTAGAACCATAGGAACAGGATAGCCCTTCTTCCACCTTGGTATCTTCGGTGAACTTTATGACAGTTTTCCCTTTTTTTTAAAAAAAACTCTCTGATATCTGTTGAGTAGAAGAGCTCTACACACTGTCCATGGAAAAAGTCAATATGCGAAAGGACATTTCTCCATAAGTCCTGAATACATCTTTGGAACTTGCCTCTCTAATGTGCAGACCAAACACATTAGGCGGTGCTTCACGGTACCCTCAACAAAATACACTATTAAGGGGGATAACTAGTTTTGAATGTTTTTCTTGGAATTTTCGGTTTTTGCATTCTGATCTAATGAAGCAAATTGCTTTTTTTGGGGACTTCTATCAACAGGTGGAATGGAGAGTTGTTGAAAAAAATGTCCTCCTGTCTGGAAAATACTTACAGGGTTTTCTTTTACAAGTTTTCCCCAACTTGGAAAGATATCACCTATTCACAGGCTGGGTAACAGCTTGGTGGACCCCCATCAATCCAGAGAAAGGGGTTTTTAAATGGACGGGTGGCAATGCATGTGTGCTAGTGCTGTGTTTGCTCTATCTCTGCAGTCCCATAGACAATAAATATAGAATTAATGCACATGCTCGATCTCCGGTGAATTCAGACAGAAGTCTGCAGATGTCCATTCTCAGGATTGGTTGGGAGTCAAGTTATCCCTTATCCAGTGGGTAAGGGATAAATTACACTATCGGGAGTCTTTGAGGATTGACAATTCGGGCCAGTGGCATGGCAGCACCACTGGCTTGAACTGCTTGCTCTCCGATGCTGTAGCTTTCCTTCTGCCCCATTGGAGGAGCACTGGAGGACTGAAGCTGGCCAGATCCAACACAGCACTTCCATGCTCTATAGCAAACAACTTGTTCCTTGCTTAGAAAACCAGTCACCTCCGCAGTCTACCAGAGGCAACCTAAGCATTGACTAGCAGAATTAAAAATCCCTTCATTCTTGGGATTGGAGAGGAGTTTTAAAGGGAACCTGACAGCAGGAATGACACTTATAAAATGATAACATGGCTGCATTTGTCTTTAAAATCTGATTTCAGGCAAACCCAAGTTTATAGTATATAATAATACTCACCTTATTAAACTTCTTTAGCCAGGTATTCAAATAAATTGGACTAGTCAGAAAGGCATGCACAACTCTCTGACCAGTCCTGCCCCATCTTCCAGTAGCACGCCCACTGAGGTGTGACTGAGATCCTTGAGCCGCCCTTACACTCTCCTTCCAGAACTTTGAATCCCACGGCTGCTTGTGAACTCCGCGACTTTGGGCATGTGCAGTGCAATCTCTGCCTATGTGCCAAAGGCTTGAGGTCACACTGCACATGCCCAAAGTCGCGGTGTTCACAAGCAGCCGTGGGATTCAAAGTTCTGGAAGGAGAGTGTAAGGGCGGCTCAGGGATCTCAGTCACGCCTCAATGGGAGTGCTATTGGCAGATGGGGCAGGACTGGTCAGCACCTTTCTGACTAGTCTAAGTCATTTAGAGAAGTATGATAAGGTGAGTATCACTATATAATGTGAACTTGTCATATACAATGAGGTTGCCTTCAACAAGAGGTCAATTGCAAAGTTGTTAGTTTTTACAAGCACATCACAATTTTACTTCTACTTAATGAGAATAACTCTTTAAGCAGAAAGTGACCCTTCCACAAAGGGATTATCCAAAACTAAATTATTGTTTTACTATGAACCAAAAAACTAACAGACTAACTAGTTAGCAACTACCTGCCTGTTCTACCCGGCACCAGCATTGACCAGTCACAGACCACTCCATGTCAGCAGAGCAGCTCTTCTTCTTCCAGGCTGCTCTGTTGAAAGGGCATTACCACTGATATCAAGCCATCTCCTTGCAGTTAGACAGCGAGGAGTCAACTATCAATCAGCATGACGTTGGCAGTCACATCCTGTCAACAGAACAACGCGGAAGAGAAGTCACTGCTCTGTCGAATTGACGTCAGAGAAAGGTTCCGAATCACCAGCAGGAGAGGTCTGTGCCGGCAGAGATCTGTGCCGGCCAAATAGGCAACTACCTGCCTATTAGTTCTTATGCTCTCAGTAAAAAAATAATATAGTCCTGGACCCCTTTAAATAAAAATCCATAATCCCCAAGCCTATGGTTCCCAGAACCTGTCCTTACTAGGAAACAGTAATTACAAGGTCAGTTCCATTGCCTCCATGTATTTCCGTGGTATCCAAAATTCCTAGTGCCTCAGAATGTTCTCATTGTACAGACAGATAATACATAATACACAGCCTAAATAATAGACATGGGGAATGCGGCTTCAAGTAAATATTCCTGCCATCATCCTCCTTTGTATTCCGAATGAACGCCGTGCGCCAGGAGAGGGTCTGAATACAGATCATCTCATTTATGGCACTTTCAAGGCTTTTTTCATTATTTTTCAGGAACATTAGAACTGCAAACAATATAATATCCTGAGGTGGCTGCTCTTTATCTGTCTTTGGCTTTGTCGGCACATTCCCCCTGGATTCATAGAAGCTCTTCAGTCCTGGAAGCGGTCAGTGACAGTGTGAGAGGTCTTTCTATAGCTACTCTTTTCTATTGTGTCTGTCATTCTTTTCTAGCCATTGGGCTCTCAATCAATATTAAATCTTATCCCCTTGGCGTGTACTGTTACTTAAAAAATAAAAACAACCATTGCCCTTTCGGGTAGCCCTGGCTTCCTACTTTCTCCTTGAGTCTTCAGAAATATGGCCAACCAAGGATCACATCTTAAAGAGAACCTGTCATATTGAACATTATCTCTGAACAGCATCTTTTAAAAAATGAGAACCTGGGCAGGAGGCTTCTTTTTCTATATTTAGTAGTCCAGTGGGTGGGACTATTCAGGGGTCCGCCTACTGGACTCCTAAGCATAGAATGAGTAGGAATTTTAGTGAAAAAAATACAACTTATACTCATACTTATAATCTTCCCCCATAAAATCATACACAGGCATATGCCGGTTCATCTCCACTGGTGCTTCCAACAGTTCATGACACTGTCTGTGCTCATTAGATGTCTTTAATACATTTTCTTTTCATGAAGTATGGTCTTCCCCAGGATATGAACATCAAACATTACAGGAATCAGCTTTAGCAGTGAGCCATAGGCAGAAGTGCTAAGTATAGGAGGATTTTTTTCTGGCTAAACCTCTAAATGGTAATCTTCTTCATTACAGGCATTATGTACTAGTACATAAAGATGTATCTCTACATACTAGAACATCTCTATTAACCTGTATAGTTGGGGTAAAATAAACATCAGAATTTTTTTTTCCCTTTAATATTTCTAAAAAATACTAAACAACAATTATAACATTCTCATTACAAAGGGATTTTTCCAGGCTCTAGAGAAATTTTTCAGTTACTCTAGGTGCACACTTTCACGTTTCTCTGGTATTTTTAGAGCGAGTGGGCGGTCACGTGACAACAATATTCAATTTACATACTAATGATCATGATCCGAGTAGATTCTCATCCGCTTCTCTCAATGTTCTGAGAACTGGATGAGAATCTACTCAGCATCTGACTGCAAGTGCTCAATTCACATACAAGACCTAGTCATGCTAGGAATACTGGGGATTCATTAAAGTGTGCACATGGAGAGACTGTAGAAAATTGCCTAGAGCCTGGAAAACCCATTTAATACACTTTTTAACAGCAAAAGTACAAAATGCATATCCATTATCCCACCTAATCATAACAACTCGTAAAATACAGTAAACAGATTATTTACGGAGATCAGTAAAAGGCACAAAAATGGTGATCGTTTTTTTTTTCTCCATTAAACCCATAAAAAAGTTTATACCACTGTAAAGTGCTATGCGTGGGTTTGGTAATATGGCACATAAAAAAAACAAGACCTCATAAAGAGAAGCTCAGGTAAAAAAGAAAGTTGTTACAACTTTGAACGAATTGAAAAAGTTGTCCGGTCATCTAACCAAGTGCGTCACAAAAACGTCATTGTGTTATCTCTGTACATGTATATTTTATATATATACTTGTGCGCATGTGTGTACTATGTATGTGCATGTATAATGTGAAAAAGTGTGAGTAATGGATTAGCAAGTACATATTTTATATATATGTGACTAATGTGAATATGCATGTAAATGTTCAGTGCATACGTAGAAGGGGGGGTAGACACAAGTCCTGCGTGGTGGCACTTCATTGTCAGTGTCCACCCCAGAATAGAACTATATATCAATCCGCTCGATCTGCTCTTTCTACTCTGCACCATGCTCCCCACAAACCAAACTAGATATTTAGGAAAACCTGTCGTTACTCCTCGAAATATTAGGTTTGATTTCTGTGTACTGTCATTGACTCATTTTAGAACCTTGAACAGTGGTTTTCCCAAGCCTACCATGTGATGAGACCCAAGTGGACATTTATTAGGATGCTGCTTTGCCATAATATATTTGGGAAGTTGTGACCAACCAACAAATCAAATTTTAGAACTTTGGCTCCCATAGTCAGATTGTGATCTGCATAGACATCATGGTCCTATGTCACATTGATCTCCTTGCGGTACCACCACACACATTGTTCTGATGAAGAACCAACAAGCTCGGTCACATCTAGAAAGTCTAGACTGATTATTCTGAAGTCTGAATGTAAGATACTTACAATGAATCTATCGGCATAGCGTCTAACACTTCACAAAAAGAAGGGCTGGAATGGAAGAGACCATGCACAAAGAAGCTCCTGTACCGCAGGATCATCGGCATTGTGCACAGAAGAATACGTCAGGGATTAGTGAGACTTTATTACATTCTGCTTTATATAACATCAAATCGCTAAGGCAGATACATGAGTAATTTCATATCTCTATGTAACTGGCTAGACCAATGTTTCTGACACATTCCTTAAATAGTAGGAAACCATTAGAGGCCATCTCAAGGGTGGAGTGACCATTTTGGAACTACAACTGTGCCTGAGGGTCCAATTCAGTCCAAGTTTTTGTAAGATGCCCCCCAAAAAATAGACACAATATATAAATGCTACAATTAATTTCAGATAACTTTTGTGGTCAGTAAGAGGAACACGTTCATTTTTGCCCATACTGGGTCTGCCCATGGGGTCATCTACCTCTGGGTGCATCACCATGATATGACGTTTGAATGAGTCAATAGTCGAGCATGCGCACATCTGCTCCATCACAGTCTATAGGATTGACCAAGATAGACAGCTATCTTCATCAGTCTATTAGACATTGACTTGAGTTGCACAGGTGCATTCACTCTTCTCAGTAATTTGGGACATCGGACCTACATTCTTATAATCAGTTGGGTTCCAAGCAGTGAGGGTCCCAGTACTAGATGGATCTTATGAATAGGATATAAATATCTATACCTTTAATTTTTCCTTTAAAAGTAGATGAAGTTAAATTTCAGTTGACCTCAAATTCCTTTTTGTACTCTAAGGCCATGGCCCCACTATCAGTATTTAGTCAGTATTTTTTCTCAGGAGTGGGAGCCAAATCCAGGAGTGGGTGATAAATGCAGAATTGGTGACCTGTTTCTATTATATCTTTTCTCTGATTGTTCCCCACCTGGTTTGGGCTCCCACTCCTGTGAAAAATACTGACCGAATACTGATAAGTGGGGCCGTGGCCTTACTGAAAAAAATTGCTGCATGTCCGAGTTTGATCCAATATTCACTTGGTCATGCAAGTAGAGATGAGTGAACCTGAACGGTAAAATTTGGAGTTCGTACGGGAAAGTTAGCGTCCGGTGCTGAACTCCAAACACGGACTTCTTTTGAAGGGGAGGAGGGAAAGAGAGAATGAGAGAGAGAAAAAGAGAGAGAGTTTGGGTCCTCATTGATTCCAATGGGGTGCCGGTTCAGGTTCAAGTTCGGGTATAGTTCTGGTACCCAAACCTAACTTTGGACTAAAGTGCGGTTGGTACCAGAACCCGAACTTCCATGGGTCCGCTCATCCATACATGTAAGTCAATGAATACATTGAAAACAGTGGACTGCACTCAGATGATATCTGAGGACAGTCCAATTTCTGCGGCCTCACAGAATGGAGGAGACATTTTTTTTCCATCTTCTCCCCCATCTATGAGAATCGGATAACTTTGTGTTCACACTCTGATCAGAGGTTGATCAGAGTATCATTGGCATAATCCTCCCGATTCTCTCGTCTGCACCTGCTCTAATACAGAGTAATAACTTTGGAGGAGTATGTCTCCCTTTTACGGCACTGACAAAACGGGCGCGACTATGGCATGGGCTCATAAACTTCCATAGATGCCATATTGCAGCGTACGGGGTCATAACACAGCCAAATGCATCCCGTAAGTGAGCATCGAAGTGCAGGTAAAATCATTTTCCAGCAGCGGCGGATAGTCCTGCAGACATCGCAGCACTGCAGGAAAACATTCTGGAGGATGAGCGGCACAATTAAATATTGAACCATCCCTAAGCACCGGGTATAACTATCTGATGTTATCCAGGCTGGTTTATATTTCCCTGGAAAAGGATTTCTAATAACAATCAAACGTTTGCAATCTGCTTCATTCTGTTCTCCTTTTTATTAATTGTTTCTCATCGGAGAGTTTTATAAGCTGCCAATAAACTCACTGGGAGATCAATATTCCTCTATATTCTCCTTAGGAGAACCTTTAGTTTCTCGTTGCCATTATGCCGGTAGATGAATACTCCGAGCCTTTATCTCAGAAAAGGAGGAGGACCTGGAAACAGGAGCCGAGCTGTCTATAAAATCTTCTATTTGGGTTATGTACGTGATGGCTGGAACGTTTTTTTGGATGGTCTAAGATGAGGTTTATATAAATATCTGTACTGCAGTAAAATATAAATGGCAACTCTCTAATGATATTGAAGTTAATGGAATATTTAGCAAGTTATCACCTAATTGCTGGTCCAACCTCTGAGTTCTCCAACGTTACCAAGAACGGGTGTCATGAATGTGTCGCATTCTTCTGGGATCTGTGGTACATCTGAGATTAGAAGAGCACAGCATTTAGCTGAGCACAGGTCCCCTTTAAATACGGCCATTCATGAGTTAACAGGTTTCTTGTGGCATGGAAAGGGTCGAAAGTTCCTTGTGGTATATTGGCTGTGCTTCCATTATGTAAACCTGTGCCTGGCTTCCCTCCATGCCAGCAATAGAACCTTCATTCTGTTCCTGGCTTCATTGGAGAAAATGTTCTGGAGAGTAGCTCTTGTCTTGAGATTGTTGCATGCTGTTTATTGTTAATAACTCTTCCTTCCCCTTTTTGGAGTTCTTTCATGTTGCTTTTCTGCCTCTTTACTGTGTACCCATTTTCCCTTTGTATTTTATCCTCTGTGTCTGTCATTTGATTGTGCCTTGGTTTCCCCCTGTCTATCCAGCTGGTGTTACCCTTTTACTCCTGCCCCTTTCCTCCCTGGAGGAAGGGTGGGAGCAGCATAGGATTTTGCAGAAGCACAGAGAGGTACAAGCCCCAGGCATCTCCACCTTCAGAAGTAATTGTGGGGTTAGGGATAGACTAGGGCTTCCCTAGATTAAGAGACAGTATAGGGATCCTCCTCCTGGACTTTCCTACGGTCACAGTGTGACATTGGGGCTCTGAAGTGCTCCTTTAAAATTGTGTTACCCTTTTACTCCTGCCCTTTTCCTCCCTGGAGGGAGGGTGGGAGCAGCATAGGATTTTGTAGAAGCACAGAGAGGTACGAGCCCCAGGCATCTCCACCTTCAGGAGTAACGGTGGGGTTATGGATAGACTAGGGCTTCCCTAGATTAAGAGACAGTAAAGGGACCCTCCTCTCTGACTTTCCTACGGTCACAGCGTGACACTGGGGCTCTGAAGTACTCCTTTAAAATGGTGTTACCCTTTTACTCCTGCTCCTTTCCTCCCTGGAGGGAGGGTGAGAGCAGCATAGGATTTTGTAGAAGCACAGAGAGGTACGAGACCCAGGCATTGGCACCTTTAGGAGTAACCCTGGGGTTAGGGATACACTAGGGCTTCCTTAGATTACGAGACAGTATAGGGACACTCCTCCCTGACTTTCCTGCGGTCACAGAGTGACATTGGGTCTCTGATATGCTCCTTTAAAATGGTGAGGTGGCTCAAAAGTGCCCTACCGCTTCATATTGTCTCAGGGACTGGCAAAAATTTTAAGTACAGCCATCGACTATCTCCTGCTGATGCAAAGACTATGAATGGCCAACGCTCCATTCTGATGGAGATTTTCAGAGCCCTATTTTTGGGGTCGGTGGTGGCCATATCCTGCAGATAGGTGATAACTTGCCATGATGGGAAAATCACTTTGATCTCAAGTCAAGAAATGAAGAATGAAAATAGGACCACCATTGCTATTACTGGAAGTGTCTCATTGCAATTGACTGGTGAGGAGATCATACTGTCCCTATCAATGTACAAGCTTTATTTAATTGGCTACCTTCCATAGAGGCAAAGTGTATGTAAATATATATAATATTTTTCTTTTTTTGGGAGGGATAACATTTTTTAGAAAAAGCTTTATATAATGAGTAGATTTTATGAACGTAAACCAGTGGGCAGTCCTATTCAGTGCTTGACATCTTTCCTGAATTTACATACACAAATAAGTACCACCCACTGGACTCCTAAGCCCAGAAAGACCAAGGTTAAAAAGAATAGAATTTCTAGTTATACTGAATCTTTTTCCATAAAACTATTCATCAATCTTATTAGCTCAATCTGGTTTAAAGGAGCAACATTTATAGTCCATTTGGCACAAAAAAAAGTTGCATTCACATGATTTCTGTGTGTGCCTTTGGCCATAGTTGTGTCATTCAAACTTGCTTAATCCATAATAATATTCTGATTTGACCACTGCTTTGTAGCGAGGTCACAAAAAGGGGGTAACTTTTTTGGCTGTACATTATCTGGTTTGGACAATTTCTTCTCCTGTCTCCATTTTATTTGGGCATATTCAGCAGTTGGAGGGTAACTGAGAGCTATGCAACAAGATACAATTTATAAAAAACTGGATATATTAATAAAATATATATATATATATATATATATATATATATATATATATTAGACCAGATGTGCTTACTTTGATAGTCCATGTCAGCATGGCTGTGTAATTCTTGTTTCCCACTGATATTAAAATATACTACAGTTAGAGCCGACATTACATAAAATTACTGTATTTCTTTTGATTTTTCACAATAAAACATAAAGAAGCACTCCTCCTCCCATCAGAGTTTTTATCCTCTTAACCCTTTCGCAACCCTGGGATTTTTCGTTTTTGCATTTTCGTTTTTTGCTCCCCTTGTTCCCAGAGCCATAACGCTTTTATTTTTTGGTCAATATGGCCGTGTGAGGGCTTATTTTTTGTGGGACGAGTTGTACTTTTGAAGGACATTACTGGTTTTACCATATCGGGTACGGGAAAATGGGAAACAAATTCCAAGTGCAGTGAAATTGCAAAAAAAGTGCAATACCACAGATATTTTTTTCTTTTTTTTTTACCACGTTCACTGAATGCTAAAACTGACCTGCCATTATTATTCTCCAGGTCATTACGAGTTCGTAGACACCAAACATGTATAGGTTCTTTTTTATTTAAGTGGTGAAAAAAAAATTCCAAAGTTTGCTAAAAAAAAAAAAAATGGCACCATTTTCCAAGACCCGTAGCATCTCCATTTTTCAGGATCTGGGGCCGGGTGAGGGCTTATTTTTTGCGCGTCGAGCTGAAGTTTTTATTAATACTATTTTGGGGTAGATCCAATGTTTTGATCGCCCGTTATTGCATTTTATCGCAATGTTGCGGCGACCAAAAAACATAATTCTGGAGTTTAGAATTTTTTTCTTGTTACGCTGTTTACCGATCGGATTAATTATTTTTTTATATTGATAGATCGGGCGATTCTGAACACGGCGATACCAAATATGTGTATGTGTTGTTTTTTTTCTAATTTTATTTTGAATGGGGCGAAAGGGGGGTGATTTAAACTTTTATATTTTTTTATATTTTTTTTATATTTTTAAAAACATTTTTTTTTTACTTTTTGCATGCTTCTATAGTCTCCATAGGAGACTAGAAGCAGCAACTGTCTGATCGCCTCTGCTACATACAGATGATGAGCAGATCACCTCTATGTAGCAGAAATGCTCCTGTGCTATGAGTGCCAACCACTAAGTGGCGCTCATAGCGATCTTTACATGACAACCACTGGGGTCTGCTGCAAACCCAGGGATGTCATGACCACCCATCAGTGACCCGCGATCACGTGACGGGGTCACCGATGGGCGGGGTAAGTGACGAGCTTCCGGTGCAGCGATGTTAAATTCCGCTGTCAATTTAACATGTTAACAGCCGCGTGTGGATCGCAATTCCACCAGCGGCTGTTGCGGGCACATCCCAGGCTGTAAAGGGGTTAATACATTGCAGTCCTCATATTATATAGCACTGTGTACTTACAATTGCTTATTTGTGCATCTACCCAGTTAATTCTTCTCTTTTCCATTAGGTCTATGACATCTCTGATTAAAAAGAGACTGAATCCTTCTAAACTGTATGTAGAAACAGGAAGTCTCTTCTTCCTTGCATGAGTCATCATTAGAACTACAATTCTACATCATTACAAAGTCCTTGGTGGCACAGCTCCACCTGCCCTTTTACTCCTGACCCAGCTGCTCCGCTCCTCCATCCTGCCAGGGACTTTGCAGTGATATAGAATTGTTGTTCTAATGATGACTCATGCAGATAAAAGAGACTTCCTATTTCTACATAGAGCTTAGAAGGATTCAGGTAGTCTGTTTAGTCTGTGTAGACTGCCTGCACTGATGAGGGGCAATACCCCGAAACACTGTGTCTGCAAATTGAAATTCTTGTTTGCCTTTTATACTAAGTCATATGACAAGGTTCAATATTGAGTTTTAGGATCGCTACGTCCAAAAGGTCACACTAGAGTTCTACTCCTCCAGTCCACACATCATATCACAATATTGGCAGGCTGCAATACACATTTCAATCACTAGGTGGCCACATAGAGACATAGAACATAAACATCTCTCCAGAGAGTATCACAAAATCATGTTTTTTTTTTTCATAGTTGGCCAGTGCATGCCACATGTTTTCAGGTATGTGAAGCAAAGAGTGGAGGCCCCCAGCATATTTATAACCCGACTTACTCAGCTGCTTGTTTATAATATGTGTACACGGAAAACAAAAATATTCAGAATGGATTGTTCCTTTAAGAGAGCACTTTGGTGAACTTCAACATACGTATTAGGGAATAACACGAATAGCAATTTACTAATATATATTTATCATGCCCAATATCGATCCAATGAAATAACCCAAGCAGAACTGCTGGTCTTTGTAATCTGTGGAATTGTTTGTGATGTTTTCCGAGCCGCAATGAATTTCTTTTTTCATCAGGTTACAGAAAATCACATCGGGTATATGCAACGTTCTCCTGACATTGGGTAATTTTCACCTTCCTTTCTCCAGGTGCTTTTGTTGTATGAGACTACAGAATGAGATCTGGATGTGACCTGGAGACAGATGCGGCCGTCCTCCTTACCATATAATCACTGTGTCTGGTGACAGCAGATGATGTCACATAAACATTATTGTCTGCGGGGACAATCTTAGCTGGGATCTGAGTTCTATGTTCCCAGAGGAAATCACTAAAAACAGTATCAGATGAGAAATATGCTCCACAGCAACCCCCCTCTGTATATGGCATAAAGCTTGCTTTGTGACTATATGCAATATTTATTCAAGCCAGGTAATCACAGGTTAATAAGCCAGGGCAAAATTAAAGTGGTTTTCCCACAAACAAAGTTAATTGTAATCAACATTTTAATCAATAGATTTTGGACTAATAATAAGTTCCACAATTGGATGTGTTTAACAAAAATGTTCCTGTGCTGAGATAATCTTATAAATGTGCCCCTGCTGTGTACTGTGTAATGGCCGTGTCTGACCGTACAGGGACATGGTCTCATAATACCACAGCTCCTGGACAGGGGAGGAAGCAAAAGAGTATACAGACATTACAGCAGGGGATCACAGCTGTTTCTTTATTTTAGGTAAAACATTGCTTAAAAACAGACAGTGAAATGTTTTGCCTCACAAAAAGAATCAGCTGTGATCCCGTGCTGTAATGTCTGTATACTCTCTTTTGTTTCCTCCCCTGCTGTCCTGTCTGTATACTCTCTTTTGTTTCCTCCCCTGACCAGGAGATGTGGTATGATCAGACCATGTTCCTGCACAGTCAGACACAGTCATTACACAGTACACAGCAGGGGCACATTTATAAGATTATCTCAGCACAGGAACATTTTTTTAAACACATCCAATTGTGGAAATTATTTTTATTCTATTAATTAATTAAGATCTGTTAATTAAAAAGTACTTTGTTCATGGGAAAACTCCTTTAACAGTCCCTTAAAAAAGTAAAGATGGCAGCTAAAGGGACTCTACAAGCATACGATATTGATGATCTGATCATAGATATCAGAACTCCGGGTATCTGACACCCCACGTCCATTCATTACTAGAGTGACCAGATCTAAACATTGAGTGGTGCCGCACTGCACAGCCTAGCATGACATGTAGCAGCCGCTGTGCAGAGCTGCAGATCAGCTCCCATTCTCCTAAAGTTGTGGATGCACTATTGGTTTTGCAAAAGGGATGAAGAGATTGTAGTCATATATGGCATTTAAAGGAGGTTAATTTTTGCTCGAATTTTATTCTCTATGCTTACCAAAATATTACGTTTTGTTTTTTCTTTTTTTTTAAATCCATCACAGTTCCAAACATATGAGTCTTTTTGTTTATTTTTAAGTGCTATGGTCTTTCCCAAGAGGGCGTTGCTCACAGGTAATAATGCAGAGCAGCCTAAAGACTTGCCTCTCATAGCGACACCCCCTTAGCAAAGATCATAAAAATTAGCACTAGATAAAAAATATATATATCTCTGGAACAGTATGGAGGGTTTTTAAAAAAATAAAAATAAATTTGTATTAAATTTATGCGCTTATATAGCGCCATTAATTCCACAGCGCTATACAGGAATTATCATCACTGTCCCCATTGGGGCTCACAATCTACATTCCCTATCAGTATGTCTTTGGAGTGTGGGAGGAAACCGGAGAACCCGGAGGAAACCCACCCAAACACGGGGAGAACATACAAACTCCTTGCAGATGTTGTCTTTGGTGGGATTTGATCGCTGGACCTCAGCACCGCAGTTCCGGCCGCCATGGGCAACGTGAAAGCTGTGGTGCCGAGTGTCGCAACCCCACCAATCAGACATCGATGACCTACCCTAAGGTTAGGCCATCAATATTAAAGTCCCATACAAACTCTTTAATACAATAAAGAGTCCAAACCACCTCGTGGATTACCACCAACCCATCACCCACCAAGTGCCTCATGGAGCTACAAAGTTTTATGAATAAAGAGGAAGGGATCTATGTTATCGGGTATTAGGGAGCAAACCTAGTCCCCAACCGAGTACTTTCATTTTACATAAATGTCAGTACACAGCAGGGAAAAATTTTGGGGAAGAGATGGGAGAATTGTTCTAGACTAATAGAGCCATTTACTGGCTGAGACGATGGTGCAGACAACAAGGATTTGGATTCCTGGACCACGGTGTGAATTACCTCTATGACGGACTCCTTGCCAGAGACGGACTACACCTCAACAAACCCGGGAAACACACATTCGCCAGGAGACTCGCAACACTCATCAGGAGGGCGTTAAACTAGAAGAAGAGGGGATGGGAAGAAAAACGCCGGACACGAACATGCAACCAGAGAACATACTAATGAAAGATATGAAGTGCGACAAAGAAGGTCCAAGACAAGATACTTGGAAGGGAGGTAAGTACATTTCTAATACAATCCACAGGGAGAAGATTGGAACAAAACAAAATCGTGTCAACTGCGTGCTAGCAAATGCCAGGAGCCTGACAAACAAGATGGATGAACTGGAAGCAGAAATATCTACAGGTAACTATGACATAGTGGGAATAACCGAGACATGGTTAGATGAAAGCTATGACTGGGCAGTTAACTTACAGGGTTACAGTCTGTTTAGAAGGGATCGAAGAAGTCGGAAAGGGGGTGGAGTCTGTCTATATGTAAAGACGTGTCTAAAGCCTACAATACGGGAGGATGTATGGGAGGGAAATGAGGAGGTCGAGTCCTTATGGGTGGAGATACATGGGGCAAAAAACAATAATAAAATGATCATAGGAGTCTGTTATAAACCACCAAATATAGCAGAAGCCACGGAAAGTCTATTAATGAGACAAATAGACAAAGTAGCAAAAAATAACGAGGTGATTATTATGGGGGACTTCAACTACCCCGATATAGACTGGGAAACCGAAAGCTGTAGATCTCAGAAAGGAAACAGGTTTCTGTCAATTATCAAAGACAATTATTTGTCACAACTTGTGCAGGAACCAACTAGAGGGACGGCCCTTTTAGACTTAATATTAACTAACAGGCCAGACAGAATAACTGAGGTGCAGGTCGGGGGGCACCTGGGAAATAGTGACCACAACATTATACAGTTCCACATGTGCTTCAGTAGGGTGCCCAGCAAGGGAGTCACAAATACACTGAACTTCAGGAGGGCAATGTTTGATCAGCTAAGAGATGCCCTTCACCTTATAGACTGGGATAGTATCTTCAGTAATAGGAGCACGGATAGAAAATGGGAAATTTTCAAAACAGTCCTACATAGTCACTGTAGAAGGTACATACCTTATGGGAATAAAAGGGCTAGGAATAGGAGGAAGCCAATGTGGCTAAATAAGGAAGTCAAGAGGGCAATGAAAAACAAAAAAAGGGCTTTCGGTAAACTTAAACAAGAAGGCAGCGAGGAAGCGCTAATATCTTATAGGGAAAAAAACAAAATCTGTAAGAAACAAATAAGAATAGCAAAAGAGGAGACAGAGAGACTAATTGCCAAGGAAAGTAAAACGAATCCCAAACTGTTCTTTAACTATATAAACAGTAAAAGGATTAAAACTGATGGCGTTGGCCCATTGAAAAATAACCTGGGTAAAATCATAGAGGGCGATGAGGGTAAAGCAAACCTACTCAATAGCTTCTTCTCCACTGTTTTCACAAAAGAAAACAATTTATCGGAGGAAATGCAGAGTGACAAAGTAAACCCTCCGCTAAATATCACCCACCTAACCCAGGAGGAAGTTCAGAAACGCCTAAATAATATCAAAATAGATAAGTCACCAGGCCCAGATGGCATACACCCCCGGGTACTAAAAGAATGAAGTAATGTGATAGACAGGCCGCTGTATCTTATATTCAAGCACTCTTTATGGACAGGGACTGTCCCACTAGACTGGCGCCAAGCAAATGTGGTACCAATATTCAAAAAGGGGTCTAAAAGTGACCCTGGGAACTATAGACCAGTCAGCTTAACGTCTCTTGTGGGTAAATTGTTTGAAGGATTTCTTAGAGATGCTATTGTAGAATATCTTAATGATAATAACTGTCTAACTCCATATCAACATGGATTCATGAGGGATCGCTCCTGCCAAACAAACCTGATGGCCTTCTACGAGGAGGTGAGCTCACAGCTGGACCGGGGAGAGTCAGTGGATGTTGTATACCTTGACTTCTCCAAAGCGTTTGATACCGTGCCACACAAAAGGTTGGTATATAAAATGAGAATGCTTGGTCTGGGGGATAATGTGTGCAAGTGGGTAAATAGCTGGCTGAGTGATAGAAAGCAGAGGGTGGTTATCAATGGAGTAAGTTCAGGGTGTGTCAGGGTTACTAGCGGGGTGCCTCAAGGGTCTGTCTTGGGCCCTATATTATTTAATATATTTATTTATGATCTAGTGGAAGGGTTGCATAGTAAAATAGCAATATTTGCAGATGATACTAAACTTTGTAAAGTAGTTAATACAGATGAGGATAGGGCACAGCTACAGGAGGATTTAGATAAATTGGGGAGTTGGGCCAAAAAATGGCAAATGGGGTTCAATGCCGATAAATGTAAGGTCATGCACATGGGAAAGAAAAACAGCAGTCACCCATACATATTAAATGGGAAACCGTTGGGGAAATCTGACATGGAGAAGGACCTGGGTGTCTTGGTTAATAGCAAATTAAATTGGAGTGCCCAGTGTCAGGCAGCAGCTGCGAAGGCAAATAGAGTCATGGCATGCATCAGAAGAGGAATAGGGGCATATGATGAGAACATTGTTCTTCCTCTGTATAAAGCGCTGGTAAGGCCGCACTTAGAATATTGTGCACAGTTCTGGGCTCCGGTGCTCAGGAAAGACATATTGGAGCTAGAGAGGGTACAAAGGAGGGCGACTAAGGTAATAAAGGGAATGGAGGGACTAGAATACCCAGAGAGGTTGTCAAAATTAGGCCAATTTATGTTGGAAAAGAGAAGGCTTAGGGGAGACCTCATAAGCATGTATAAATACATCAGGGGGCAGTACAGAGATCTCTCCCATGACCTGTTTATACCAAGGATGGTGACAAAGACGAGGGGTCACACTATGCGTCTGGAGGAAAGGAGGTTCCTGCACCAGCATAGAAGGGGATTCTTTACGGTCAGAGCCGTGAGACTCTGGAACTCTCTGGGAGAGGAAGTGATGATGTCCAACTCACTTAATGAGTTCAAGAGAGGCCTGGACGCCTTTCTTGAGAACAATAAAATTACATCTTATGCTTAGTGATAGTTAATTAATCCAGGGATTTAATCTGACTGCCAGATTGGTGTCGGGAAGTGAATTTTTCCTCAATGATGTAAATTGGCCTATACCGCATGTTTTTTTTTTGCCTTCCCCTGGATCAACGCTGCGGAATAGCTGCAGTGCACAAGAAATAGGCTGAACTGGATGGACGCTTGTCTTTTTTCGGCCTTATAAACTATGTAACTATGTAACTATTTTTTTCATAAAATATACCCATAAGACAATAGCAAATATTAACCCTCCTCGCTCTTCATATACTGGCGGCAAATTGCCAAATCCTGACACTGCATGTGCTAAGGTCATGTTGCTAGCACCTGCCCTTGCAGTATATCAGACATGGTGACTATCCTATTTCTCTCTTTTTCCGTATCAAATAAGTCTGTATTTTTTTCTTTCTCAGACACTAATCTTCTTCGCTGCTATGTTGTCACACACTATTTGCACAGTTTCTTCAATGTTTTATGGGTTTCTTTCGCTATATTTTTTGCCTAAGCTGTGAGCTGTGACATTTCCTCACTATCAAGATTCACCACAAATGGGCTGCTGCATTCCCTGTCTTGGCTTTTATACAGACTATGATAGTCGGTCCTGATTGGCTGTGCTATGCCATGTGATGTGATAGCTACAAGGCATTTTGAGGAAGCCTGTCAGTTTGCATCTAAAGTTATGTGATCCTTCTCTGGCTTATACAATCTTCTGCAATGCATATTCGCCCTTTTGCATAAAGAGAATCACATATAACTCAGAGAAATTCTAAAAACTTGAATTTGATTGGCATGGAATCCTTTCACTTATCTCTAGCGTTTGGGGTTCTCAGATAGATTTTTTTATGTAGCCATTTCAGTTAATCTTTATGTTAGGCTCACCAGGTGAGATGGGTCCTCTAAGCCTCAGGTCCAGGTGGGCACATGGAGTCTCAATCCCAAGACACAGGTGTGTGTCTTAATGGTCCTTAAATAGATCTATGTAGATGAGTTTATAGAGCCATGGCGGGCAACTTGCAAAACCCAACGTGGAGCTTAACAGAGGGCAGTGAACTCAGGGGAAGGAAGCAGAGCACGGGATACCTGGGACAGGTATGTAACCGTGTGTCCTCATACAACTCAATGAACCTCTGTATATGAGCAATAACTTGGCTGATGACTAGAACACCAGATCTACAGGCTTACGAGAACCACCATAATGCAAAAAATATATTTCTTCTTCTCTTGCATCTGCCCTAAAGCAGTTCAGTTTTCTCTACCTGTACATCATTTTATGCTGTTTAAGTATATTGACGTGGAAGGATATTAAATCTCATATCGTAAAATCTGTTTACTCGCTGAACTGCCGCTATTTCCCGTGTTCCTCAGTGATCAATGTCTGTGTATCGCTCTGTCCTGTTCTAGGAAAGCAAACGTACTGCAGAACGACATAATAAAGAACATCAGTGCCATTAGAGACTGCAGCGAGAGATCAGACCCCATAAACCCTGCTCTCAATTTACAAGCCTGATCTATTCCTTCTGATCTCTAATGGCAATGTTCCTGTTCCCTCCTTGAATACATGTCATTATTTGGCTGCAAGGTCTGTCATATATTTTTTGTCGAAGTTCAGTGACATACTATTTTTATACGGAAAGTTAGTTACCCTTGAGTCAATAGAGTTTTCTCAAATTAAACCCCGACTTGTAAATCTCGCGGTTGCTCAGTTAAAGCGGACCTGTCACCGCATATAAAACGGGTGAATTCACACCTGAGCTGCAAATGACTTGTGACCTAGAATTTAACTTCACTTTGCGGAATTGTTTGAGCTGAGAGGTTTGGATTCTGTGAGGTCAGGTTAGTTTTCGATGCAACATCCTGCTGTGAATATAAAATGTGCCGTATTCTAATTGCAGTTTGTTAACTCTTCCAAGGAAGTACCCTCCACTGAAAAGAAAGTAGTGGGCTGGATCTTGTGAGCAAGGATTTAGATCCAATTTATCTGCTGATTTGATCTTAAAGAAAACCTGTCATCAAGTCAAAAGGTTCCAGGTCTTATTGCATTCCCGCTCCTCTCCTGAGTATTCTGTTTTTTAAATTTTCTAAATCCGCCATACGGTTCCAGAGTTATGGGTGGCTTTACTAAGAGGGTGTGGCTCACAGGATCCTCAGGGGTGTGTCTTTAGGCTGTTTTGCATAATTATCCTGTGAGCCACGCCCTCTTCAAAAATACCATAAAATTTGCACTGAATAAAAAGTCTGATATCTCTGGAACCGTATGGCGGATTTTTAAAAAATAAAATATGTAATACTCAGGAAAGCGGTGGAAATAAGATAAGAGCAAGACTGACCACTTTTGAGGTAATGATAGGTCTTCTTAAAGTGATTGTCCAGTACTCGGAAATTCCCTTATTAATAGTCCTGGGTGATGCATTTGTGGCACATTTATTTTAAAAAAATGCATTGTTGCCTGCTGGATCAATGTCGCTCTTCGTCTCTTAGCCCTGTGTCTCCCCGCAAGTCTCCAAAAATATTCAATGTCACATGACCAATGCAGACTTTACAATTTCTTATGAGTTGAAGATCAGTGTTTCTGACTGGCTGCAGCAGTCATGTGACATTGTATATTTCAGGAGACCAGCGGGTAAAACAAGACTGAGAATGGAGGACCTTGAACAAAGTGCACATTTTTTTTTAAATGTATAGGAACATTAATAAGGGGTTTTCCCAGTAGTGGAAAACCCCTTTAAATAAAGGTAAATCTACCTAAATGCAATGTTCTATGGTGTTGTTAGGGCATGGCAAAATAGTAGAGTTCATGAGTTTAGGACTCTAATGATTTCCTAAACAATGGAGCAGAAGAAAAAAGGTGATATCTGGGAAATAATTTGATTTAAAGGTTGGGGAATAGGATTCTAATATATAATCTGAAGGGTTCAATAAATTGTATAGTAGAGTCCACTTTTACAGTTCCGCAAATTTTATTAAGGATTACAGCTTATAATAATAAAAAATAAATACATTATGGTGGCTACAGTAAAATCCTCAACAGGCTGCAAGGCTCATCACAACCACTGGGTGGCTACATACGGATAAATATAGCAGAAACATCTCCAGACAGAGTTTCACAAAATCGAGTTTTGTTTTCCAAGCTGGTCAAATTGCACCGTACATCGCAGAATATGTAGGGCCAAGAAGAAAGGTATCGTAGGACACATCTGAAGCAATACAACCCATTTGATCTAGAAACTTTTTTTCCGGTTATGAACCCCCACTAATTTGATCTTTTAAGTTCTGATTCTATGTACATGACTTTTGTTGAGAAACGAGTATTTGGTTCCATGTGGCAGAATGATTGGATTCAATTCATCTGCGGATGACAGAGACAAGAATGAACTTACATTTAAATCAGTAGCTGTAATACCAGTACTGGCAACCAGGTGGCAATACAGAAACCTTACTTCAAGGGATTGTCCACCTTTGGGGACAATTAATTGATCTATTGATTTTTTTTTTATATTTAAATGCATGGTTTTAGGCCTAAAAATTATTTTTGCAATTTAAAGTTTTTGCACCTTTTGGCTTTTACAAACTCTTTTTTTTTCCTGCACATTCAACTTTAATGTGGTCTATGGTTATAAATCAGCTAAGAGGGCCTAAAGAAAGACAGATAATAGTTGGTTGATCTCTCATTGAACCATCAGAACGAGCTCACTGACAGATTCTCATTAACTCATTCTGCAGCCAACAATAGACAGTGCAACATCGAAGCTATAGAAGGTAAATGGTGCAAAATTTTTAATGAAAACTAATTACAAAAAGGTATTTTTAGCCAAGACATATGCATTCAAGTAATAAAAAAAAATGTGTCCCCTAAAGTGGAAAATTGCTTTAATTGTCATGTAAAAACTGATTTGTAGACTATTCTATGGTAGGATTCTCAGATCACATCCTACATGTAAAATTGCAAATAACCATTCCCAAAAATAAAAATGGTCATGTAACGCCTCCTGTCCGGTGTTTTTTCAAACCAACATTGGCATGGCTTAATATTTCTATTTCTAAACTTCCCCAAACAGCTCTGAAAACAAAGAATAAAGGATAGAAAAGTGAGTGATTAACATCCGCCTACACGCTGGTTAAAGGTAAAAGGAAATATTTAGAAGCTGATCTGAAAATTGCTACAGGCAGGCAAACATTTCACTTCAGAACTTCGTAATAATGTCCCCTAACTGCCCCCTTAAAACAAATAATGGCCACTAAGTGCCCTTTAAAACAAAGTGTCCCATTTAGCTTTATAAATACCCCCTAAAAAGCAATGATGCCCCGATTGCCCCCTCCAAAAGTAACAGCGCTATGTTACAGCCAACCCCTCCAAAACAAAAGGTTAAAAGGCGTTTTTCCATTAACAAAGTTGAGTTTAATCAATAGATCTTGGAATAATAATAATTTCCACAATTGGATGTGTTTAAATAAAATGTTCCTGTGCTGAGATAATCTTATAAACGTGCCCCTGCTGTGTACTGTGTAATGGCTGTGTCTGACCATACAGGAACATTGTCTGATCATACCACATCTCCTGGACAGGGGAAGAAGGAAAAGAGAGTATACAGGCAGACAATCAGGGGTTCGCAAATGATTCTTTCTGTGAGTTAAAACATTTTTTAAAAACAAGCAGGGAAATGCTTTATCTCACAAAAAGAATCAGCTGAGATTCCATACTGTCCTGTCTGAATACTCTTTTGCTCCCCTTACTGCCCAGGAGATGTGGTATGATCAGACCATGTTCCTGCACGGTCAGACACAGCCATTACACAGTACACAGCAGGGGCACATTTATAAGATTATCTCAGCACAGGAACATTATATTTAAACACATCCAATTGTGGAACTTTATCAAAATGTATTGATCAAAATATTTCTTTAAAATTAACGTTGTTCGTGGGAAAACCCCTTTAAGTCCTCTTCTCCCCTCCATTACCTTATACACTTAGAAGCTGTATTGTCAGTACCATAATTTTAAGAGAAGTGTAGAGAGATACTTCTAATTGATAAAAAAGGAGAATGCAAACACCTGGTTATCAATTTTATTGTGCATTTCCAGGAAGAATAACAAAGGAATTTCCCAATGTGGAATTGCCATAAATTGTCATTTCATGGGGATTACATGTATTTACTAAAACAGATATGTCAAAGCCCATATAATTGTGTATCTGAATACCCAGGTCTATGAGTATGATCAAGTCATTAAAGTGGTTGTCCTGTACTTTAACACTGATGGCCTATCCTTAGGATAGGTCATTAATGTCTGATCGATGGGTGTGCAACACCCAGCACCCTCGACAGTCAGCTTTTCCCTATGTTGGTGGTGGCCGGAACTGCTCAGTTACAGAGCTGCACAACACAGCTCTGACGATGGAATACGGGCCATGGCGGGGTACTGCACATTTACCCCCTATTCATTTGAGTAGAAGGCGGATGTGCAGTACCCAGCCGTGGCCACTATACAGTCGATGGAGCTGTGCTATTCTGTAATAAAGCAGTTCTGACCGCCAACACCGACACCGGGAACAGCCGACACAGCCCAATCTATCAGATCTAAGGATAGGCCATCAATTTTAAAGTCCTGAGCAACCCCTTTAATGGCTTGATTTGGGATGGGGGCAACTTTGTGACACTCACCCTCTCCTGTTTCTGTCTCACTTCTCCAATGATAGAGCTTTAACCAAAGAGGTGGAGTAACTTAATAAAACTCGGAACATCTGACTCATCAACTATACTATGTGGACACCTTACTGAAATGAATGATGGTCATATTTTCATCATTTACCATGATAAGCCTCATGCCCAGACCCAGGCAGATAATAAATACATACACTATTATCTTTAAAGCAATCCTATAAAAATCAATAATAGGATAGGGTGGGCAGTAAGCGATCTAGCAAGATGACAGGTACCGGTATTTGCCTTCTGTCAGAATCACAGATAGAGAAACATGAATTTGGTTCTATACATATGATTGTAATTCACCTGTTTAATGGTAATTTCCATTTGCTGAGAGTTACTGCTGAGAGAGGGAGGAGAAGAGCTGCTTTATTGACAGTCTGGACACAGCCATACATTCTGAAATTCTAGTAAGATAAGATTTGGACAAATTTTGTAATCATTATAATCAATATAATGAGTCTGTGATTTTTTTTAGCTTTCTTAATCTAAAATGACTCAATTAAACCGCAAGTAAATAATTAATATTTTTAAGATACAGTATGTGTCTTTTATATAGTGTGTTTCCCATCACAGTTAAGTACAAGGGCAAAGGAATTGAAGTCTAGAGATAAGAGTATTGACCAGAACACTGAGGACAGAATGTAAGAAAATCTATAAGCACAGTATTGTTTTTGCTTCATCCCTTTATATCTGCGTATTATGTGGTGATGTAAAAATAACCTTGTTCGCAGCAATTGTCTACCAACTATCATCAAGCATATCAAATCCGTTAAAATAAGATCATGAACAGCAGAGTCGAATTTAATTTCTAAAATAAGGAACAAGCTTCCTTAAATTCTTGCTTAAATTGATTTTAAAATCAATTCTATCAGAGATTCTATGAGAGATCATGTGAAGGGATGAGCGGATAGGTGGAAATTAAGATTCTGGTACGTGACCCGAAATTTTGAGAAAGTTTGGTTCGGATGTCAGGACAGTAGCCTAACTTCCGCCAGAACCCGAACCCCATTGAAAATAATGGAGACCCAAACTGGTAAGAAGAAAAATCTCTCTAAACTTATCACGGGGAAAGTCTGTGTTCGGTGTTTAGCACCGGACAGTCACTGTCCAATATGAACAGTACGCCCATCTCTAATTTTCGGGCTCATGTGCATACACATTTAAAGAAATATTAAAAGTTTACCTTCACTTCCCCAAAACATAATCTTTGTGATTTATTCCAATATTGTTACATTATTATAGCTTGATTAATAAAACTGCTAATGAACAAGCCCAGTCAAATCAATTGAGGACCTGAATTAAAATAAAGAGAAAAGGAAAAAACTGGAACCGTACCACCGCGCTCGCACTCCCTAAACACACCAGAAGGTGTACCTAATTGGATACCATCAATATGCGCATAGAAAATGGGTGGATATAAGATAAGATCTGCTAAAACTGAAAACAGCCCCACTATGGTGGCTGCTCCATCTCCAACCGATTAATTATGCCTATAGACAAGTGAGTAGGGCATATGTAGAAAATTGGATAGCGGGACTAACGCGGTGGCAGCGTCAGTTCGCGGAGCATCTGGGCACTTACAAGGTATTTTAACATTTATCACTTAGTTTATTTGTAGTAGAGGTCACGATCACCATCATCCTAGATAGCAATCAGCTTTTCTGTGCATGACCTTTTAATTACGTATGTGCCAAACACTATCCAATTTTCTACATATGCCCTACTCACGTGTCTATAGGCATAATTAATCGGTTGGAGGTGGAGCAGCCACCATAGTGGGGCTGTTTTCAGTTTAATCAGATCTTATCTTATATCCACCCATTTTCTATGCACATATTGATGCTATCCAATTAGGTACACCTTCTGGTGTGTTTAGGGAGTGCGAGCGCGGTAGTACGGTTTCAGTTTTTTCCTTTCTATTCAGGACAGGTTATTTACACAGAGCCTGTGTCACTACCAGCAGTTGCACACAAATCCAGAAGTGCAGCGCGAGCGTGTTTTTATATATTAATTATTTTTTTTATATATTATTTGTTAAAATAAAAACAATCTACACTCACCTCCTGCAGCAGCATTATTCCAGTGATGCTGACACCGCTATTCCCAGCAATTACGTGATATTTTTGTGTAACATGCCGCCTGCAGTCAAAGAGCTGACACTCGTCAGCTTCAGCTCATCAAAATGCTCTTAGGGAAGATGTCCATTCTGATGGAATAGTAAAGGCTGCAGCTGACAAGGGACTGTATATTGGTTGCGGCCCACGCGTGACACAACAATGTAATATCACCGGCGAGAACAAAGGTGCCACCTGCAGGAGGTGAGAGTAGATAGTTTGTATTTTTATTAGCGTCTTTATTGACTAAGCTAGACAACTCCTTTCAGAGTCTCATTGCTTTTTTGGGTTTTGGGATAAGTTAGGTTCCCATTGTAGTTCCAATATTTCTTACTGTAAGAATAGTGATATTGGAACCGTAATGGGCACCCATTGTACCCCAAAATAATGGTTTCCACTAAGATTCAATTAACAAAATACCTGTCAGTAGCTATTTCACAATGGCTACCGGAGTTCATATTGTGTCTAAATGTGGGACTGCATGCTTATCTTTCTCAGCAGAGGAGTGTTCTAGAACAATTCTATTAACTTGTTTAACACATTCAATTTCTTCCTTACTATTTTTATTGTATTCTGCATCAAAAGTTGTAAAGAATGGAGCATGTTGTACGGCTTCCAGTGAAAATCATGGCACTGCTTTCAACATGGAATCCAAATCAATGTATTCAGAGAGTTTTAGTAATTGCAATAATTCACAATGAGGCACATATGATCCCTACGTCACGTACTGAGAGACCCCTGCTGTGGCTTTTCATTTCCTCCTGAATGTGAAGTAAGCAAAAAAAAAATGAAAAGCATGAAGTAAGAATGTCTTTCAAGATTAGAAAACTATGTCATGTTCTAATAGTGAAAAAAAAGCAGACTTTTTCATTGCGGAGTGTGTGGATTCCTGCTCTATAGATCTGAAATACAACTCACTGTGGTCCTAATTAAATAAAAATAAATCTGAGAAATGGAAGAAAAATGTTATGCTTTTCAGAGGGGGTTGGAAATTTTTGTATGGTAAAGAAATAATCTTAATATTGTCTCATACAAAAACATTTATTGTATCACACGGTGTCCTTCTGATCAAATGTGCTAAAACAATACCATCATGCCATAATAAAGCCATATAGACCAAAGTCCATCATCAAAGTCTAAGTGTCAGAATTCAGGGTCCAACGGGAAAATTCAACAAATGGTCTTGGCAGTCCACATGCTTCCTCTTAAACCCAGATAGAATATTCAGATGTACCACAGGTGGACCTTTTCCATCTAAAGATATTGTAGCCAAGACAAGATTTGTTTGCACCCCACAGCATGCAGTACCCCTACAGTTATACCCCTGTACTCACAATACATGTCTACCATACATCGGTCAAACGTTATGGATAAACAAAGGAAACAAGTTTCTCGTAGAGAGACTTTACAAGACCATTATCTCCTAAATGTTTTACACCTCCTTTAAGAAACATTTCCGAACTTCTGACAGTTTGTTTAAGACCTTTCCGCACACAGGTGGTCAAATGCTATTAAGTGCCATAGAGTAAAAGCCAATCATCCTGTAATCCACCATTCTGCTCCTCTGTGAAGCTGTTTATTCAATTATCAGATTTTTACCTGCCTTCGGCCACCTGGGTGCACATGACGTGTTCTCTATCTTTCTACTCTGTTGATCCACGGACAGATTGTATTTTAAAACTTTGGAGAGACATATAAGCACTGAAAGCCGGCAATCCGACCGCTCATATTCAAGAATTATAATCCCTTTAGCATTTAATGAGTCGCCTCTCGAAATTAAATGAACATAGAAATGGACAGTAATAGCAAAGTAAATGACTGCTACTTGAAGTGAATGATTACAGCAGAAGGTCAGGCTAACATCTTAAAAGTCCAACATTAGGTTAATCCATTCTAAAAAATGTGAAACATGCAAAAATCAAGAGCGAAGACCCATTATTGATAAAGGAATTAATAAGATTAAAGAGATTTTGTCCTATGTATATGTAACATCTATCAATCATATATAGACCACCCTTAACCAAATCCAGATAGTAAATTCAGTAGTAATCAGTAATCAGGTGAGAAGATGTGATGTCTCTTAGATACAGGTGAGAATATGTGATGTCACATAGATACAGGTGAGAAGATCTGATGTCTCTTAGATACAGGTGAGAACTCCTGATGTCTCGCATATAAGTGAGAAGATCTGATGTCTCATATATACAGGTGAAAAGACCTGATGTCTCATAGATACAGGTAAGAAGACCTGATGTCATGTAGATGCAAGTCAGAAAATCTGATGCCTCATAAATACAGGTGAGAAGACCCGATGTCTCATATATGCAAGTGAGAATATCTGATGACTCTTAGATACAAGTGAGAAGGTCTGATGTCTCATATATACAGATGAGAAGACCTGATGTCTCATATATACAGGTGAGAAGACCTGATGTGTCATAGATACAAGTGAGAAGATCTGATGTCTCATATATACCAGTGAGAAGACCTGATGTCTCTTAGATACAGGTGAAAAGACCTGATGTCTCAAAGATACAAGTGAGAAGTCCTGATGTCTCATAGATACAGGTGAGAAGACCTGATGTCTCATACATACAGATGAGAAGACCTGATGTCTCATAGATACAGGTGAGAAGACCTGATGTCTCATATATACAGGTGAGAAGACCTGATGTCTCATAGATGCAAGTGAGAAGATGTGATGTCTCATACATACAGGTGAGAAGACTTGATGTCTCATATATACAGGTGAGAAGACCTGCTGTCTCATAGATACAAGTGAGAAGATGTGATGTCTCATACATACAGGTGAGAAGACTTGATGTCTCATAGATACAGGTGAGAAAACCTGATGTCTCATAGATACAAGTGAGAAGACCTGCTTTCTCACAGATACAGGGGAGAAGATGAGATGTGATGTCTCATAGATACAGATGAGAACATCTGATGTCTCATAGAAACAGGTGAGAAGTTATGATGTCTTTTAGATACAGGTAAGAAGACCTGATGTCTCTTAGATACAGGTGAGAAGACCTAATGTCTCAAAGATACAAGTGAGACGACCTGATGTCTCATAGATACAAGTGAGAAGATGTGATGTCTCATAGATACAGGTGAGAAGACCAGAAGTCTCCTATATACAGGTGACAAAACCTGATGTTTCATAGATATGTGACGCCTACTTCGCTACTCGCTAGCCCACCCTGAGAGATGGGGGGGTACTCGGAGCCGGGTCAGATGTTGAGGGTTGCAGTCGTGGCCTGGACCCGGTCCGTGCCCAGGGTCGTCACATCAAAATAAGGGCTAGGAGGGACGGTGGTAATCGAGTGGATTAAATGACTACGCCACCTGTGGTTTCTGGTGATCCTCCACCAGCGCTGCGTTCAGTCCTATGAGGCGAGATGTCGGGGCAGCAGCAGATGGTACTACTCCCCACAGGTGGAGCAGGGCCTCAGGGCAGAGAAGACGGATCAGGGGGGGTTGTAGTAGGTGGTGCGGTGTGGTGTCGCGCTGAAATAAGGGACCGGAGGCAATGGATGCAGTCTTCCAAGCTTTACTCATGTTGTTAGGTGTCAGCTGCAAGGCTTCTTCTTGCTCCTCACGGCGGGCTGCGGCCACCAGGAAGGGGTTCAGCACACTCCGGGTAGTTCGGGTGCAACAATCAGGACCCCCTGCACCAGAGTGTTCCAAAACTTTCCCACTAGGTCCTCTCCTGTCCGTATGTGGTGCGTGTTACAAGGCTGGGTCTCCCTCTGGACTATGCACAGAACAAGGGTACGGGTGGTGACTCCGCTCCGTCCGTTACCCGGTGGGATCCTCTGAGCCTCCGGGCTTCTCTGACTAAGACTTGAAGTGACAGAGTCAGATATCGGGGGCCAGTACCCCTTTTACGGAGCTTTTCTCCTCTGCTCCCCGCCTACGGAGCTTTCTCCTCTGCTCCCCCGCCTACGGAGCTTCCTTCTCTGCTCCCCGCCTATGGAGCTTCCGCCTCTGCTCCCCGCCTACGGAGCTTTCTCCTCTGCTCCCCACCTTGGCCTTCTTGCTTCTGGGACCCTGGCCGGGGTAGAGGCGCCAATACTCCACCGCCGATCACTCCACCCGGCTCCTCGTCTCGAGGCCTGAGACCGAGGACCGTAAGTCTCCAGCCAGATGAGGCCCTGCGCTGCCTTCCAGCCGAAGACCCACAACCAAAGACCCTGAACTTAAGATGGCCGCTGGTTAAATATGAATTGGATGAGTGTAACCTAAAGGTGCGTCCTCCACCCTCACCCACTACATGGTTCCCCCTATCTTTTGTTTCCCCCCATCTCCTCTTATCCCGGCTGGGGCAGCACTATGGTGCCTTAAAGCCCCCCTCAGGACAGGAGTGGTGTAGTGTTGAATGGATGGCTGAGTCCTGAGAGGTGCTCCACCTTACCCCGGAAAGGAGATACCACACCTCGGTCTGAGGTGCAGTACCCCTGTGGCGACTGAACCCTCAGGGGCGCCACAGATACAAGTGAGAAGACCTGATGTCTCATAGATACAAGTGAGAAGATGTGATGTCTCATAGATACAGGTGAGAAGACCTGATGTCTCATAGATACAGGTGAGAAAACCTGATGTTTCATAGATACAAGTGAGAAGACCTGATGTCTCATAGATACAAGTGAGAAGATGTGATGTCTCATACATACAGGTGAGAAGACCTGATGTCTCATAGATACTGGTGAGAAGACCTGATGTCTCATTGATACAGAGGAGAAGATGAGATGTGATGTCTCATAGATACAGGTGAGGAGATTGGATGTCTCATAGATACAAGGGAGAAAATGTGATGTCTCATAAAAAACAGAGACACCATCAGTAACACGGACCCTTAAGCACAGCTGGACTTTTGGGGTTTGCGTCCTGCATGTTTGCATAGGGCACATCACCACAAGCACTGATCACTCGCCTTCCATTATGTTATGCATGTAGCAATGATCTGGTCACTGTATGTTGATATTTGCACGCTTTACCCATTTTTGCAATGCTGTCGGCACGGTATTGCATTAATTTTGGGTAGACGTATGGAAGTGTTATTGGAGCACTGTATGATTTGATCATTTTTACACTAAATGGGAAGGAAGAGAGCCACCAACAGAAGGTAACGCACAAGGCACCATCTAATGTGACACTGAGCGAGGCCAGCGCATGTGGCATTACTGTGTGTATGGACATTCAAAGAAAATAAAGTAAATTCCAAGAATGTAAAATTAATGTCATAATTGTCCTGAAGAATAGACGAGAAGTGGCTATTCCTCCTGACAATACATTCCATAATGTGGAGCATTTAACAAGTCTACGGAATGATGTGACGTCACTTCCCAACAGGGTGCAGATCACTTTCAGATCATATTTGCAAATGCTTCTCAGAGTCTAAAGTGCATGGGTAATTGCACGTCTGCTTTAAGCCTTTCTCCACTAAGTAAGAAAGTCAGTTAATGGATAAATGGGCTCGCCCCTAACAGGGGTAGTGCTTAAGTAATCTGCAGCGAGGATTTAGATGTGACAGCTGCATGGACTGAGAGAAGTCGTCCTGAACAATAATGCAAATTACTGTGTGGTGTAGAACACTATAACTCTCAGCACACCTAACAGCTTCAGGGCTTGGTAAAACCAAAGATAACCAATTCTGGTATCACTGTCACGCACAGTGTAGGAAAGACAAAGTGCAACATGAAGGGAAGAGGGGAAGGGAGCCCAGACACTAAGGAAAGAGAGGGTGAAGACCTCCTAGGCTGATCTGATATCACCCTGTCTTCCCTACCGTCCCTATATTGGTTTCTCACCAATCGCCAATCAGGAACCTAAAACCCTGTATCTCCCTAGAGCTAGGCCCTGACTAGGGAAGGGGGGGGGATGTGCGCTAGTCAGTCCCCACTAACAACTAAAGACAGCAAGGAGAGACAGACATGGGGAAGTAGCTTAGCTTGAGCCGACTTCAGAGAGATTACACACAGGCTCTTAGCACCAAAGAGGAAGTGAGCAGACTGCTGCAACAGCTCCAAGCCTTCACAAGGGGTCATGTGAATATCACATGATTGCTAAATGAATAAGATGTTGCCTTTGTCTGTACATAGTCATTCAAGTATACTGTGCCAAGTACTGCTTATATAAGAGGGGGCCCACCTGAGGATTCTCCAGTTCTCCTGTGGGCCAGTCCTAGCCTGTTTTCTCGCATGCGAATTGTCTCTTCAGAGAGGAAGAGGACTAGAACTCTAGCGCCACCTATAGGAAGTAGCAATCCTAAACGTCAATATCGACTCTCTAACGAGCCTTGTCACATGAATTAGGATAAAATCCAGAACCAGAATCTCAATTTGCAGACACTGTGTTTCGGGGTACTGCCCCTCAGCAGTGCAAAGTGTGAGATCTGGTTTGGCAGGGCGAGAGGCATCTGACCGGTATAGAAAAATCTGATTTAAACATTAGTTAATTTTTGATGATACATTCCCTCTTTTCCCAAAATATAAATCAATCTCTAAATAATAAAAAAGTAATTATTTAATATCACCACATGTATAATATATACAGTATATATATATCATATATTTATATATATACATAGTATATATATTATATATTTATATATAATATATATTTCTATATATTTATATATTTATTATTAGATTATATATTATATTATATATGTATATATATACAGTACAGACCAAAAGTTTGGACACACCTTGTCATTTAAAGATTTTTCTCTATTTTCATGACTATGAAAATTGTACATTCACACTGAAGGCATCAAAAACTATGAATTAACACATGTGGAATTATATAATTAACAAAAAAGTGTGAAACAACTGAAAATATGTCTTATATTCTAGGTTCTTCAAAGTAGCCACCTTTTGCTTTGATGACTGCTTTGCACACTCTTGGCATTCTCTTGATGAGCTTCAAGAGGTAGTCACCGGAAATGGTTTTCACTTCACAGGTGTGCCCTGTCAGGTTTAATAAGTGGGATTTCTTGCCTTATAAATGGAGTTGGGACCATCAGTTGTGTTGTGCAGAAGTCTGGTGGATACACAGCTGATAGTCCTACTGAATAGACAGTTAGAATTTGTATTATGGCAAGAAAAAAGCAGCTAAGTAAAGAAAAACGAGTGGCCATCATTACTTTAAGAAATGAAGGTCAGTCGGTCCGAAAAATTGGGAAAACCTTGAAAGTGTCCCCAAGTGCAGTTGCAAACACCATCAAGCGCTACAAAGAAACTGGCTCACATGAGGACCGCCCCAGGAAAGGAAGACCAAGAGTCACCTCTGCTTCTGAGGATAAGTTTATCCGAGTCACCAGCCTTAGAAATCGCAGGTTAACAGCAGCTCAGATTAGAGACCAGGTCAATGCCACACAGAGTTCTAGCAGCAGACACATCTCTTCAACAACTGTTAAGAGGAGACTTTGTGCAGCAGGTCTTCATGGTAAAATAGCTGCTAGGAAACCACTGCTAAGGACAGGCAACAAGCAGAAGAGACTTGTTTGGGCTAAATAACACAAGGAATGGACATTAGACCAGTGGAAATCTGTGCTTTGGTCTGATGAGTCCAAATTTCAGATCTTTAGTTCCAACCACCGTGTCTTTGTGCGATGCAGAAAAGGTGAACGGATGGACTCTACATGCCTGGTTCCCACCGTGAAGCATGGAGGAGGAGGTGTGATAGTGTGGGGGTGCTTTGTTGGTGACACTGTTGGGGATTTATTCAAAATTGAAGGCATACTGAACCAGCATGGCTACCACAGCATCTTGCAGCGGCATGCTATTCCATCCGGTTTGCGTTTAGTTGGACCATCATTTATTTTTCAACAGGACAATGACCCCAAACACACCTCCAGGCTATGTAAGGGCTATTTGACCAAGAAGGAGAGTAATGGGGTGCTACGCCAGATGACCTGGCCTCCACAGTCACCCGACCTGAACCCAATCGAGATGGTTTGGGGTGAGCTGGACCGCAGAGTGAAGGCAAAAGGGCCAACAAGTGCTAAGCATCTCTGGGAACTCCTTCAAGATTGCTGGAAGACGATTTCCGGTGACTACCTATTGAAGCTCATCAAGAGAATGCCAAGAGTGTGCAAAGCAGTCATCAAAGCAAAAGGTGGCTACTTTGAAGAACCTAGAATATAACACATATTTTCAGTTGTTTCACACTTTTTTGTTAAGTATATAATTCCACATGTGTTAATTCATAGTTTTGATGCCTTCAGTGTGAATGTACAATTTTTATAGTCATGAAAATACAGAAAAATCTTTAAATGAGAAGGTGTGTCCAAACTTTTGGTCTGTACTGTATATTTCTATATATATATATATAATAAATACATATATATTTATTATATTTAATAAATATATTTATATATATATTCTATTTACATATACTATATTTACGTATATATTATATATATATTTAAATATATATGTTTATATATACAGTACAGACCAAAAGTTTGGACACAACTTCTCATTTAAAGATTTTTCTGTATTTTCATGACTATGAAAATTGTACATTCACACTGAAGGCATCAAAACTATGAATTAACACATGTGGAATTATATACTTAACAAAAAAGTGTGAAACAACTGAAAATATGTGTTATATTCTAGGTTCTTCAAAGTAGCCACCTTTTCCTTTGATGACTGCTTTGCACACTCTTGGCATTCTCTTGATGAGCTTCAAGAGGTAGTCACCGCAAATGGTTTTCACGTCACAGGTGTGCCCTGTCAGCTGTAATAAGTGGGATTTCTTGCCTTATAAATGGGGTTGGGACCATCAGTTGTGTTGTGCAGAAGTCTGGTGGATACACAGCTGATAGTCCTACTGAATAGACTGTTAGAATTTGTATTATGGGAAGAAAAAAGCAGCTAAGTAAAGAAAAATGAGTGGCCATCATTACTTTAAGAAATGAAGGTCAGTCAGTGCGAAAAATTGGGAAAACTTTGAAAGTGTCCCCAAGTGCAGTTGCAAAAACCATCAAGCGCTACAAAGAAACTGGCTCACATGAGGACCGCCCCAGGAAAGGAAGACCAAGAGTCACCTCTGCTTCTGAGGATAAGTTTATCCGAGTCACCAGCCTCAGAAATCGCAGGTTAACAGCAGCTCAGATTAGAGACCAGGTCAATGCCACACAGAGTTCTAGCAGCAGACACATCTCTTCAACAACTGTTAAGAGGAGACTTTGTGCAGCAGGCCTTCATGGTAAAATAGCTGCTAGGAAACCACTGCTAAGGACAGGCAACAAGCAGAAGAGACTTGTTTGGGCTAAAGAAAACAAGGAATGGACATTAGACCAGTGGAAATCTGTGCTTTGGTCTGATGAGTGCAAATTTGAGATCTTTGGTTCCAACCACCGTGTCTTTGTGCGACGCAGAAAAGGTGAACGGATGGACTCTACATGCCTGGTTCCCACCGTGAAGCATGGAGGAGGAGGTGTGATGGTGTGGGGGTGCTTTGCTGGTGACACTGTTGGGGGTTTATTCAAAATTGAAGGCATACTGAACCAGCATGGCTACCACAGCATCTTGCAGCGGCATGCTATTCCATCCGGTTTGCGTTTAGTTGGACCATCATTTATTTTTCAACAGGACAATGACCCCAAACACACCTCCAGGCTGTGTAAGGGCTATTTGACCAAGAAGGAGAGTGATGGGGTGCTACGCCAGATGACCTGGCCTCCACAGTCACCAGACCTGAACCCAATCGAGATGGTTTGGAGTGAGCTGGACCGCTGAGTGAAGGCAAAAGGGCCAACAAGTGCTAAGCATCTCTGGGAACTCCTTCAAGATTGTTGGAAGACCATTTCCATTGACTACCTCTTGAAGCTCATCAAGAGAATGCCAAGAGTGTGCAAAGCAGTCATCAAAGCAAAAGGTGGCTACTTTGAAGAACCTAGAATATAAGACATATTTTCAGTATATAATTCCACATGTGTTAATTCATAGTTTTGATGCCTTCAGTGTGAATGTACAATAAATGAGAGGGTGTGTCCTGTACTGTTTATATACTGTATATATATATATACATATACTGTGTATATATGTATGTATATATATATATATATATATATATATCACATAAGATGCACTCCAAAACAAACAAAAAAAAAGAAATGTCAGAATTGCTGTTTTTTATCACTTTCTCTAGAAAAAATGTAGAATAAAAAGAGATGACAAAATCATATCAACCCCAAAATGGTAACAACAAAAAACTACAATTTGACTGGTAAAATAAAGGTCCTGATACAATTCTATTGAGTTATACATAAAAAAGTTATAACTCTTATAAGTCTAGTCCTGTCGTGAAACCATAACTCACAACAAATCTGACAGATTGAATGTCTTGCTGGGGGTTGTAGTATTGTATAAGCAAGATAACGATAGGCAAAAGCAAATATTTTTTTCTGGAAAATAAAGATTATTCTAATTCCTTACCTGCTCGACAAGCAAAGTGGGGACCGACAAGGCAATAATCACAGACAAGGCGGTGAATCAGCGTCTTACTTAACCCTCGAATGTTCCCATAATGAAATTAGCCTCATGGAGACGCAGGAGCCTCAGTGCATCTGAACAAAACCATTATTTTTACCCTGTCGACACAAGCTGAGTCGGATAATCAGGTCTTGGCAGAGGTTAATGTACTATTCCTACTAAGGAACTGGCGCGGGATGGAGATTTGTGCAGAATTCTTATTCCTATGTTTGTCAGACCCGGGAAGTAAAAAAATAAAGAAAATTGTACAATCTGTTTGTTAGACGCTTTGCGGAATCGTTTTTTTTAGGTTAATAGATATTGAACCCATCATGATGCCTAATGAAGCAGCGATTTCATTTAGGATAGAAGCAGCTAAACCCGTCTCATGCATTTAATAAGAACGCAGCGTAATGCCATGCGATGCCGGGTTGTCGCGGCGTCTGCTTTGTATTCTCAGCTCATTGAAGATGATAATTATATCTAAGGCGAAGCAAAACTGCAGGAAAAAAAGGCGACCATATTAACAACCAGAAAAAATAAGACAAAACGGTGCAGTAACCGCAACACTAGACGTCTCCAAAGAGTCCATAGAAAATACGGAGTTAGGTCTGCGGCCACGAAATAAGGCAAACGTTGGCCCAATTATTACAACCGTGGTCCTTTGATTTGGGCAGATTCACTTGGTTAGGATGGATTTGATGCCAAAGAGCCCCCGATTGCCGGGAGCAGACATTTATTATGCCCCCAAAGCCTAGGCAGAGAAAAAGGAAGGATAAAAAAAATAAAATAGATCATACTCATGTGTCCTAGGACCTCACCTAGGGGTAGAACTACAGTAGGTGCAGGGGTTGCAATCACACCTGAGCCCTGGAGCCTAAAAGCCCCAAGAAGTCCCTTTAGCCTATATGAAAAGACCAATACTATTAAAGACTTGCAATAATTGGGGCCCCGTTGGATCTTTTTCATTGGGGCCCATGAGCTTCAAGTTCCGCCACTGACCTCACCTGTCCTTATACTTCCACCACCATAGCTCCCGGTTCCACGTGCTGGTCTTAAGATCTTCCGCTGCTCCCTTCCAGCTCTAAGTCTAGTGATTGGCTTCATGTGAGGGAGGGTGGGGAAGAATGATGCGTCATTGACATCAATGATGCGCTCCGCCCCCCGAGTAAGGTCAATCACTCACCTTAATTCCTCATTCAGACTTCCGATTTTTTCACATACGAGAAAATAGGACTGATTATTATGATCAGACTCTGATCAGAGTTTGATACGAGTGTCATCTGATTTTCTCGTACCTGGAGTAATTAAAAAAAAAATTTTCTCCACCCTTTCCATTCTGTCAGTCCGTAAAAATTGGGCGGCACTCGGATGTTATCCAAGTGCGGTCCAATTTTTTTCATGGGTCCACTGACTTGCATTGCTGATATTGATCCGACCATCAGATTTAAATCAGACATGTCTCCGATACTTTCCGCAGAGCCCTTGGTCCGAGGAAAAAATCAAATATGTGAATGGCCCCACAGACTATGTAACATCCCTGGCGGCATGCTTGCATAGTGCACCACCTCCCACTATGCAAGACCGCAATCTTACCTGTCAGTCCAGCATGCGAATCTTGCTCCAGTTCATGCTGTGCGCATGTCTCTTGACTGACTGCTTAGGGCGGCGGCCCGGTTACTTCCTGATTCTTATAGGTGCTGTGGTCGCACCCCTAATGCGTCTCCAGCCTATTGCTGTGAGTCTCTGGATATTTAAACCCCCTCCACCCAGTAGGAGGTGCCTGAGCAACACTAACATTCAGTGTGCTCCTTGACTCTGAAGTTGCCAGGTCCAGTTCTGCTTCTTGTCTGTTTCCGCCATCTCTGGGGGCTGCATACCCAGACCTGTTATCTGTGACTTCTTGTCCGTTTCCGCAATCTCTGGGGCTGTATACCCAGGCTCGTTCTTGTATCTCTTTGCAGTAGCAGTTCCTGTCTGAACTGTATCCTAGCCTGTTACCTGTTTGTCTCTATGTCCGTACCTTCCCTTTTCCTGCAGTATCTGAACCTGCACCTAACTCTAACTCGTTGTCTCTGTACTTCTGTTGGTGAGTTTTGTGTCCACTCGCTACTTCATAGGAAGTACCTTGTGTGTATCTGGTTCTGCTTGTCCCTTTTCCCTTCCTCCGTATCTTCCTGTATTTTCCAGTCTGTTCCATGTGAACAGAGCCCTGTCCTCTCTGCCTTGTCCACCGCACCTGCGGTTTCGCTCCCCACTAACTTGCCCACCGCTCCGGCGGTTTCCCTCTGCTCTGCCTTACCCACCGCTCCAGCGGTTTCTCTCTGCTCTGACTTGCCCACCGCTCCGGCGGCTTCCCTCTGCTCTGCCTTACCCACCGCTCCGGCGGCTTCTCTCTGCTCTGACTTACCCACCGCTCCGGCAGCTTCTCTCTGCTCTGACTTGCCCACCACTCCGGCGGCTTCTCTCTGCTCTGCCTTGCTCACCGCACCAGCGGTTTCTCTCTGCTCTGCCTTGCCCACCGCTCTGGCGGCTTCTCTCTGCTCTGCCTTGCCCACCGCTCCGGCGGCTTCTCTCTGCTCTGCCTTGCTCACCGCACCAGCGGTTTCTCTCTGATCTGACTTGCCCACCACTCCGGCGGCTTCTCTCTGCTCTGCTTTGCCCACCGCTCCGGCGGCTTCTCTCTGCTCTGCCTTGCCCACCGCTCCGGCGGTTCCGCTCTGCTCTGCCTTGTCCACCGCACCTGCGGTTTCTCCCTGCTCTGCCTTGTCCACCGCTCCGGCGGTTCTGCTCTGCTCTGCCTTGCCCACCGCACCTTCGGTTTTCGCTCCGCTCTGCTTGCTCACCGCACCAGCAGTTCCTCTCTGCTCTGCCTTGTCCTCCGCTCCGACGGTTTCGCTTTACTCTGCTTGTCTACCGCATCTGCGGCTCTGTACCTGTCTCTCAGTCTGTACTGGACCCTATCCAGCCTGCGCTCCAACCTGCTAGTACCTCCCGGTCTGCACTCCAGCCGTTCTTGCCAGTATCTCCCTGTCTGCATACCAGCCGTGCTTGCCAGTGCCCACCTGTCTGCATACCAGCCGTGCTTGCCAGTGCCCACCTGTCTGCATACCAGCCATGCTTGCCAGTGCCCACCTGTCTGCATGCCAGCCGTACTTGCCAGTACCCACCTGTCTGCATACCAGCCGTACTTACCAATACCCACCTGCCTGTGTGCCAGTCTAACTTGCCTGTTCCTGCATTCCCCAGTTTGGGTCAACAACTGTGACCGGGGTCTGACCAGGAGTCGCACCTGGTCCCTCTGCTCGGTTCCTCCTTGGTCCACGGAGTCGACTAAGCCGCCGTGCGACCTTGGTCAGATCGGGTTGATACTTAGTTACGCCCCTCCAGGCACTCCTCGGTTCATGGTACAGTGGGATCACTAATCACGCTCACGCCAGTCAGTCCGGGCGCGAGCGTAACAAACTATCACAGGTGTAACGCCGGCATCACTGCATGCCTCAACACCTTCCCTCCGGCAGGGATATCGACTTACTCATTGCCTAGGCCACCCTGCCGCGTCCCCTGCTCCAGCTTATGTGAACCAGGGCCTGTGCACGTCTCGCAGGTCCCCTTGCAGAACACTTAGGGCACATGCACACATGTTCCTTGTCTCTTAAGGAGACAGCACGCACACTCTTAATGTATTCCCAGCCAATAGCTGGGAGCCACTTATAACTTAAGGCACTGCCACCTGTTGGGAGGTGCCTGAGCAACAATTGTGTTTAGTCAGTCTGCAAGCTGCTAGCCTATTGTAAGGTCTCTATACCCGTCCACTGAATCCTGTACCAGTACCATTCCTATGTACCTGTGCCAGCCTAGTCTGAATCAGTACCTTGAGCATGAAACCGCACCTGCGGTAACTGAACCTAAAACCAATCCGGCAGTACCTGTACCTGAAACTGCTACGGTGGTACCTGAACCTGAAACTGCTCCGGCGGTACCTCAACCAGTACCTGTGCTTGAAACCCCGCCCTGACTGAACCAGCTCTAATATCTGTGCCACCAGAATCCGGTCCTACCTTTGACTCCGTGTCCATGTCTGCTGTCCTGACCCTTGGGGTCAGCTGCTGCGGTACCGGGATCTGTCCTGCAGTAGCATCTGGCGTCCACTTATGGCTCAAGTCAAACCACACCATCAGGGGTAGTGTTGAGCCACCCCCGTAGTGTTCGGGTTCGGTTCGGTTCGTCGAACACCGGGATGTTCGAGGAACTGTTCGTCGAACTGTTCGTCGAACACCTTAGAACACCGTCGAACACCGTTAAAACCAATGGCAGGCAAACAAAAACACATAGAAACACATAGAAAACACCTGCAAAGGTGTCCAAAAGCTGACAAACTGCTCAGAAGACACTCTCTTTAAAAAAGCCGGCCGGCAAATTCAGCAGCGGCATACACCGGTACCCGACAATTTAGACAAGAAGGAATAGAGCATCACACATAGATTAGATAGATAGAAACATGTCAGTCACACATATAAGAAGCACAGTGACAGTGTTGGTTACTGCACTTGTCATTTAGTGTAAAGGATTTATTAAAAAAAATATTAGTGTTTTCATGCACCGTCTCTTTAAAAAAGCCGGCCGGCAATTCAGCATCTGTACCCGACAATTTAGAACAGAAAGAATAGAGCTTCAGACATAGATTAGATAGATAGAAACATGTCAGTCACATATATAATAAGTACAGTGACAGTGTTGCTTACTGTACTTGTCATTTAGTGTAAAGGATTTATTTAAAAAAATAATAGTGTTTTCATGCACCGTCTCTTTAAAAAAGCCGGCCGGCAATTCAGCATCTGTACCCGACAATTTAGAACAGAAAGATAGAGCATCACACATAGATTAGATAGATAGAAACATGTCAGTCACATATATAAGAAGTACAGTGACAGTGTTGGTTACTGTACTTGTCATTTAGTGTTAAAATAAAGGATTTATTAAAATAAAAATTGGCGTGGGATCCCCCATAATTTTAGGCTCTAGCGGAGGTTAAGCAGACGGCTGGGGCAGATGTTTGAAGCCTCGGAAGGGGGTAATACCCACGGAGCTTACCAGGCTACTAATATCAGCCCCCAGCTGAATACTTAGCCTTTACTAGCTATTAAAATTAGCTATTACTAGCTATTAAAATGGGGGACCCCCCCAAAAAAAATGACGTTCATAGAAGCGCCATCTTCTGGCGCTGTACCCAACTCATCCAGGGCCCTGGTGCGGTGGCTCACTGGGTAATAAAGGGGTTAGGGCCAGCTTGGCATTATCAGCTGGCCCTAAGCCCGAAATTCATGGGGTCACGCCAATATTAGACATGACCACCATGAATTTCTAGTAAAGTATTTAAAAAAAACACAACACCCAGAAAAAAGTCCTTTAATTGAAATAAACACACAATTCTTTATTGTTCTAAATTAAACCATACTTACCATCACGCCCATTCCAGCTGAAGCCAACGATCTCCTGAAATAAAAGAAAAATAATAAAGCAACATCATCCTTACCTTTCCATGGTTCCCATGACAGCTTCAGCTCTGCTACATCGAGATGACAGGCTGGACCGCAGCAGAACGCTGCCATCCAGCCTGTCATCCCGCAGACACTGAGAAGCGCAGGCTTGCTTGCGCTCCACAGTGTCTCTCTGTGAGGGCATCCAGATGAGCCGAGTTAATGTCCAATGAACTCGGCTCACCTCATGCACGTCACTGACAGCGTGGGAAAATTCTCCTGCACTCAGCGCTTCAGCGTGGGAGAATTCTCACACTGAAGCGCTGAGTGCAGGAGAATTCTCCCACGCTGTCAGTGACATGCAGGAGGTGAGCTGAGTTCATTGGACATGAGCTCACCTTATGCACGTCACTGACAGCGTGGGAAAATTCTCCTGCACTCAGCGCTTCAGCATGGGAGAATTCTCACGCTGAAGCGCTGAGTGCAGGAGAATTCTCCCACGCTGTCAGTGACGTGCAGGAGGTTAGCTGAGTTCATTGGACATGAGCTCACCTTATGCACGTCACTGACAGCGTGGGAGAATTCTCCTGCACTCACCGTTTCAGCGTGAGAATTTTCCCACGCTGTCAGTGACGTGCATGAGGTGAGCCGAGTTCATTGGACATGAACTCGGCTCATCTGGATGCCGTCACAGAGAGACGCTGAGCAGCGCAAGCATGCCTGTGCTTCTCAGTGTCCGCGGGATGACAGGCTGGATGGCAGCTTTCTGCTGCGGTCCAGCCTGTCATCTCGATGTAGCAGAGCTGAAACTGTCGTGGGAACCATGGGAAGGTAAGGATTATGTTGCTTTATTATTTTTCTTTTATTGCAGGGGATCGTTGGCTTCAGCTGGAATGGGCGTGATTGTAAGTATGGTTTAATTTAGAACAATAAAGAATTGTGTCTTTATTTCAATTAAAGGACTTTATTCTGGGTGTTTGTGTTTTTTTTTAACTTTGACTATGGGGTTAATAATGGGGGTGTCTTATAGACGCCTCTCCATTACTAACCTGGGCTTGATGTCACCTGGCATTATAAGCTGACATCAACCCCAGCCCTGTTACCCCACTGCCACCGCTACAGGGCATTGGGAAGAGCGAGGCTAAGTGCCAGAATTGGCGCATCCTATGGATGTGCCATTTCTGGGGCGGCTGACGGCTGGTGTTTCTAGCCTGGGAGGGGGCCAATATTCATGGCACCCTTCCTGGGCTATTAATATCAGCCCCCAGCTGTCTGCCTAGCCTTTGCTAGCTATTAAAATAGGGGGGACCCCACGTCAATTTTTTCGGGGGTTCCCCCATTTTAATAGCTAGTAAAGGCTAGGTATTCAGCTGGGGGCTGATATTAGTAGCCTGGGAAGCTCCGTGGGTATTACCCCTTCCCAGGCTTCAAACATCTGCCCCAGCCGTCTGCTTAACCTCCGCTAGAGACTAAAATTATGGGGGATCCCACGCCAATTTTTTTTTTAATAAATCCTTTATTTTAACACTAAATGACAAGTACAGTAATCAACACTGTCACTGTACTTCATATATATGTGACTGACATGTTTCTATCTATCTAATCTATGTGTGATTCTCTATTCCTTCTATTCTAAATTGTCGGGTACCGCTGCTGAATTGGCGGCCAGCTTTTTTAAAGAGACGGTGCATGAAAACACTAATATTTTTTTTTATAAATCCTTTACACTAAATGACAAGTACAGTAATCAACACTGTCACTGTACTTCTTATATATGTGACTGACATGTTTCTATCTATCTAATCTATGTGTGAAGCTCTATTCTTTCGGTTCTAATTTGTCGGGTACCGGTGTACGCCGCTGCTGAATTGCCGGCTTTTCATGTTTCACTGTGAGCACTGTTCCCATCGATTTGGGCAATCACTGTAATGCCACAACCACCATGGCTGTGGCATTACAGTGAGTGGCAGACAATCCCTGCATGATTGGTGCTCTAAATAGCGCCAGACATGCAGGACACGCTTTTGGTGCACGAACAGTTATCGAACATAACCTCGAACAGCCGAATTTTTTGCAAATCGTTCGGGTTCGTCGAACAACTCGAACACAGCCCAAAACAGCTCGAATTTGAGATTGGCGAACAGTTCTAGTCGAACACCGCTCATCTCTAATCAGGGGCTGTAGTGAAAACCCAGGTGGTCACTTAGTTTCACCCTTACAGGCTCTACCTGGTCCATGTCACAGAGGGTCCACGATCCACCAGCGTGACAACAGGTACGAGTGGCGCAGAAGGAGAATCGTAAGGGTAGGTGAATATAATGTGTTTTATTAGTTTAACCTCATCAGTCCTATCACCAATTTTGTTGGATTCATATAAATGAAATATCCAAAATTTTGGATTCTCCAGAAACCCAAATGTTTGGCAAATTCCTAAGGAATTCAATTCGAAACAGGTCAATTCGCTCTTCTCTAAATGACATGCAGAACGCCAGTTATAGTAAATTCCTAGACTTGTAATTGCTAATAATTTTGGTAAATTCTATTAAATTTTCAAACATTTTTGTCATAGAAATATACGGTAAATTACACCAGCGAGTTATAGGATGAGTAATATTCTTTGCTGTTTGCTTTTTTTTTTAATTAACGAGAATCGTTGAAGCTTCAGCATGTGATTATTTCATCCCTTCTGTTGTCCCCAGGAGAATTAATTGCTGTAAACCCAGGCTCATGTTCCCATTGTAAACCCCCAACTGTTCTCCTCCGGAAGCTTTTGAAGCCTGTTGTCCTATTGTCTTTAGGTTGTAAACTGTGAATCTATCAAGAGGGGGTGAATAACATTAACAGCAATTATGGACTCGCTTGTTGGACCCACTGCAAAGAAAAGATTTCTAAAGGGGAATTAGTTGTGTTCCAAAATATTAGCTCATATCTTTCCTCATCTGTCCTAATGTGCCAACAGGTCCTATTTACAGGGATATTTGGCTTTTGAACACCGGGCCAATTTCCCTTTCTTTTCTATTTGATTTCAATGAATTTAGGATGATTTATCGACTTAATAGAAAGGATCCACGCAAACAGAGGCTTCATATTGTCCATCTCCGTGCCGCCGTCCATGCCTACCCTTCTGATGCCTGCTGGGGGCGAAGAATGACCGGCGAAGAATGAATATGGGAATACTATTTTAGAATAACAAGAGAATTAATTTTGCCCCAAACAAACCTGGGAACAACATTCGGTAAGAGGATTCAGAATTAATTGGGTCTACAGCAGAGGCTGAACATCCCCTGATGGTCGCCCTGCACGTTGGTAGAATTATATTCCATTCAGTCCACAGATAACTCATTTCTAGATTAAAGGGATTTTCTGATTTTGGAAAACTCCTGTTCCCCCGACTGCGGTTTGTTTTACAAAAACAAAATGTCCTTTGTTCACCCTTCCCGGGTCCAGCGCTGAGTCTCCGATATCTGACGCTGCAGCCAATCATGAACTCAGTGGCTCTCTGTGGCTCATGCTGTCAACTGCTGAGCTCAATGATTGCCAGCAGCAATGTTAATGCACTGCAGACGATAACAGACACCGGGAGCAGCATAGGAGACGAGTGCTGGACCTGGGAAGGGTGACTATAGAACAGTTTTTTTTTCTAAACAAACTGCAGCTGAGGAATGGATTTTCTCAAAAAACCCTTAATATCTAAATAAAACTTCAACATGGAGCCGTTTTGGTCCTACGTTCAAGTTGTAATAATTATTAAAGGGGTTGTCCGGGACTTTAACATTGATGGTTTATCTTTAGGATAGATCATCAATGTCCGATTGGTGGGCACATCCCACCATCAGCTGTTCCTGGTGTCGGTGGCTGCTGGAATTTTGCAGTTACAGAGGTGCACAACAGAGCTCTGTCAACAGTATAGTGGCCGCGGCGGGTACTGCATATTTGCCCTTATTCATATCAATAGTGAGTGGATGTGTAGTATCCAACGATGGCCACTATTCTGTTGACAGCGCTGTGCTGTGCTTCTCTGTAACTGAGCAGTTCCAACCACCGCCTAAACAGGGGACAGCTGATCGGTGGAGGTGCCGTGTGTCGCACCTCCGCCAATCAGGCATTGATGACCTATCCTAAGGAGAGGCCATTGATGTTAAAATCCCGGACAAGAGTTATATGAAGTAGAGCTCTGATCTCAGTATCATCCAGTCTGTCTGGGATTACAAGAAGACAAAAAAGGATCTGCACAAGCTAAATCTACAGAAGATCTGTGGTCAGTTCTCCAAGATGTTTGGAACAACCTCCTGCCAAGTGCATCAAGAACCTAGAAGAATTTATGAGAGTAAAGTGCAGTCACCAAATAATGATCAGACTTAGATTTCTCATTTGTTCTCTCGATTTAAATTTTTTCAATTGATAAAAATAAACTATTAACACTTCTACTTTTTTAACGCTTTCTTATGTTGCAGCATTTTTTCCACATTTTTATGACTCTGACGCTTGATGACGGATGGTAATTCCCCATGACACTGCGATGCCTCCCGCAAATTGTTTATTCTGCTGACATTACTAGCGATCAGCGGCACATGAAACGGTCTGAGCGTTAAGCCGTTCAATACTAATTTACCCAATCATATTCCTCTTAATCTTCATGTACCGTCACAGTGTGTTATCATTTTTCCACCACTACCTTGATAGCAAACATTTCAATTTCAACCATGTGCACCTGCTAATTTGCATCGACGGGCTACCTTTCTTCTACCGGGCGCGTTCCTGTAACACCAGCCTCTAGAAAAACCCAACAGCTTCATTGTTGAATGCTAAGAACGTGTTATACCAGCTCAGAAATGTAGACAGATCGCATTAACATGAAAATCCCCTTAATAAAAAAATACTATATATATATATATATATATATATTTATATCTTCACATTATCCTCTTCCGTCAGTTCTATGTAGATCTACAAAGAGTGTTTCTTGCTCTGGAGGACCCAATGTGTCCATATATTACAAAGACAACCTATTAATATTAATAGTGACTTGTAATACTTCATTTCTCCTGCGGGAATGCTGCAGTAAAATTGAACATTCTAAATTACATTTCCAATTTTGTTTATATCACTGGATAATGAAAATCCTCTGCAACTTTCTTAGTTTCTCACTCTTCACGATTTCAAAATCTCTACTTACAGTCAGTGAACCCCTACTGTACCTCTGGAAATATTTCGAACCTGAAAAGCAGCATGCTACAAGAAAGAAGCCCCAGGTCATGATCAGGACAACAACTTAACCTCAGATATAAACAAGAGGGCTCCAATTCATTGGCAGCAATCGGAGATCGTAAAAGTTGTAAAGAATTGAAACAAAAGTATGTAAAAAGTTGGTAAAAAGTTGCGTATCTTTGAACTACATGGTGATTAAATCTGTTGTCTCTTTTATAAACTTCAACTTTCAATTAACCTGTTAGTGAATTCTGAGCTAATAGATGGGACAGTTGCTCGGGACTGTAGCAATTAGGCTTCTATCAGACTTCATAATTCTTGTTTTTGTTCCATGTTTTTTACGGTGACAGTGCGTAACTATAACAGGCTACAGGCACAGATACATGTCTGTGTCCAAAAAAAATTGAGACATCCATTTTTAGTCCAATTTGGCGAATAAACTCACCGATCCAAGTGAAAGGGTTGGTAAAAAAAAAAAAGGATAACGCTCGGATGCCATCCGTGTGTCATTGGAGTGCTGGTTTCCAATGGGAAGTTGATAGAAGCTTTGAAAAAACTCTCTATTGTTTTCATACTGTGTTAGGGGTCACTATGGGAGCATTATGCTGTGCATGGAGGGGGGTTCTGTAGGTGAATTCACAGTGGGGACATCATACTTTGATGGGGGACTGTGAGTGGCATCATACTGTGAGTTTGGGGGTACTGTTGATGCAAATTGTGTGAGAGAATTAACTGTGGGGTCTTCATCCTGTTTTAGGGGCACTGTGGGACATCATACTGTGAATGTGGGGGCATCATACTGCATTGATGCACTATACTGTGAGTGTAGGGAGGTAATGTGGACACAAATAGTGTCAGAAAATTCACTGTGGGGTATCATTCTGTGGTGGGGGCACTGTGGGGGCATTATACTGTGTGTGTGAGGAAACTATTTGTGGAGGCATCATCCTGTGTATGTAGGGGTACTGTGGGGAAACTCACTGTTGGGGTACCTTACTGTGTTGGGGGCACTGTGGGGGCATCATACTGTGTTTGTGAGGAAACTATTTGTGCAGGCATCATACTGTTTATGTGGGGGTTACTGTGGTGAATGCACTATGGGGGCATCATGCTGTGTTGTGAGCACTGCTGGGGCATCATACTGTGTTTGTGAGGAAACTATTTGTGGATGTATCATACTGTTTATGTGGGGATTACTGTGGTGAATGCACTGAAGGGTATCATACTGTGTTGGAATCACTGCTGGGGCATCATACTGTGCGTGTGAGGAAACTATTTATGGAGGTATCATACTGTTTATGTGGGGGTTACTGTGAGGAATGCACTGTGGGGCAGCATACTGTGTTGAAAGCACTGTGGAGGCATCATACTGTGCGTGTGAAAAAACTATTTGTGGAGGTATTATATTGTGTATGTGGGATTTACTGCGGGGAATGCACTGTGGGGCATCATAGCATCATACTGTGTTGGGAGTACTGTGGGGGAATCATACTGTGCGTGTGAGGAAACTATTTGTGGAGGCATCCTACTGTGTACTGTGGGGAAATTCGCTGTGGGGGCATAACACTGTGTGTGTGTGAGTATTGTGGGCGAGCCATAGTGTGTTGGGGAGCACTGTGGAGGCATCAAACTGTGTGTGGATGGGCAAATTGTGTGAATTCACTGTGGGGTGCATCATACAGTATGTGTGGGGGTTACTATGGGGGAATTGACTGTGGGGGAATAATACTGTATGGGGGTCATCATGCTGTGTGTAGGAGGGTACTGGGTGGGGGCAAATTATGTGGGGGGAAATTCATTGCGTGGATATCATACTGTGGGGGTGAGAACACTAAGGGGCTTCAATAGGAATACAATTTTTGGGAGGTAAAAGTTGAGAGGTATGCCTTTCTTATGCTGCACCTCTGACCCTTGACACCGCCTCATTCACCCGTATGTTTTTTTTTTCAGGGGGAGCAGAGGGTCTTAATTCGGACTTTTGTTATAGGGCCCCATAATTTTTTGGGACGCCACTGTATGAGGCCTAAGCGGGAACATCGTCAAAGAGGATCAAGCATGTCAGCTGGTACCTTGATTGATTTCAATGAGCACAATGCAATGTTTCATTTCTCCTGTGGTGGCGCTATAGGAGAATGAAATACTTGCCACACATGGTAATGACCTCTAGTACTTTCCATTGCATGGCTCGGTCATTTCTTTGCACCGCTTTACCGACTTGTCAGTCCTACTTTGTAGCGATATCATTTCCAGGTATATATCGTAATTCCGATTCTCTGTGAACTAAGTGAAAGTCACAGTCTTCAGAGGAGCCTATTACTTCAGGAGAACGTGGCGGTATTGGATTCTGACACGCCCGGGTAGCCTTCCTACCACTTGGTGAAGTCTGATTCTAATCACACTTGATGGATGACTCACTTAATCCTAACTTTCATCTCTTCCCCATGAAAAGGAAATAATAACATTTCACTGAATATCAGATCATTTCCCCAGAACATTTTAGAGCCTCAAGTTCCATTTACGACTGGCGACAAATGACATCTAAAGTTTTTTAAGAAAAAAAAAAAAAATTAAATATTAATGAACTTTGAGAAAGTCGTATTTAATGAGCGCCATGATGTTTGCTGTTAAACCCTCGCTTTATAACTGGAATTAAAATTGCATTTTATTGATTGAGCTTAAATGAACTATCAACCTGGGTTATGAAAAATGAGCTAGATCAATATTCCTTTTGGACTAAGCACAGACGTCTGGTGACACTGTTTTTCCAGATAAATATCAAAAAGGACAGTGACACTACTCAGTGGTCAGACTTCTTGTGTTATCTACTGTATATAGAGGTGTTATCAGTCATTGTACAGGAGGAGGAGGAGGTGAGCTGTGACATCACCTATTGTGAATGGTGGATCCTGTGTTATCTACTGTATATAGAGGTGTTATCAGTCATTGTACAGGAGGAGGAGGTGAGCCGTAACATCACCTATTGTGAATGGTGGATCCTGTGTTATCTACTGTATATAGAGGTGTTATCAGTCATTGTACAGGAGGAGGAGGTGAGCTGTGACATCACCTATTGTGAATGGTGGATCCTGTGTTATCTACTGTATATAGAGATGTTATCAGTCATTGTACAGGAGGAGGAGGTGAGCTGTGACATCACCTATTGTGAATGGTGGATCCTGTGTTATCTACTGTATATAGAGCTGTTATCAGTCAGTGTACAGGAGGAGGAGGTGAGCTGTGACATCACCTATTGTGAATGGTGGATCCTGTGTTATCTACTGTATATAGAGGTGTTATCAGTCATTGTACAGGAGGAGGAGGTGAGCTGTGACATCACCTATTGTGAATGGTGGATCCTGTGTTATCTACTGTATATAGAGGTGTTATCAGTCATTGTACAGGAGGAGGAGGAGGTGAGCCGTAACATCACCTATTGTGAATGGTGGATCCTGTGTTATCTACTGTATATAGAGGTGTTATCAGTCATTGTACAGGAGGAGGAGGTGAGCTGTGACATCACCTATTGTGAATGGTGGATCCTGTGTTATCTACTGTATATAGAGATGTTATCAGTCATTGTACAGGAGGAGGAGGTGAGCTGTGACATCACCTATTGTGAATGGTGGATCCTGTGTTATCTACTGTATATAGAGCTGTTATCAGTCAGTGTACAGGAGGAGGAGGTGAGCTGTGACATCACCTATTGTGAATGGTGGATCCTGTGTTATCTACTTTATATAGAGATGTTATCAGTCAGTGTACAGGAGGAGGAGGTGAGCTGTGACATCACCTATTGTGAATGGTGGATCCTGTGTTATCTACTGTATATAGAGGAGTTATCAGTCATTGTATAGGAGGAGGTGGAGGTGAGCTGTGACATTACCTATTGTGAATGGTGGATCTTGTGTTATCTACTGTATATAGAGGTGTTATCAGTCATTGTACAGGAGGAGGTGAGCTGAGACATCTATTGTGAATAATGGATCCTGTGTTATCTACTGTATATAGAGGTGTTATCAGTCATTGTACAGGAAGAGGAGGTGAGCTGTGACATCACCTATTATGAATGGTGGATCCTGTGTTATCTACTGTATATAGAGGTATTATCATTCATTGTACAGGAGGAGGAGGTGAGCTGTGACATCACCTATTGTGAATGTGGATCCTATGTTATCTACTGTATATAGAGGTGTTATCAGTCATTGTACAGGAGGAGGAGGTGAGCTGTGACATCACCTATTGTGAATGGTGGATCCTGTGTTATCTACTGTATATAGAGGTGTTATCAGTCATTGTACAGGAGGAGGAGGTGAGCTGTGACATCACCTATTGTGAATGGTGGATCCTGTGTTATCTACTGTATATAGAGATGTTATCAGTCATTGTACAGGAGGAGGAGGTGAGCTGTGACATCACCTATTGTGAATGGTGGATCCTGTGTTATCTACTGTATATAGAGCTGTTATCAGTCAGTGTACAGGAGGAGGAGGTGAGCTGTGACATCACCTATTGTGAATGGTGGATCCTGTGTTATCTACTTTATATAGAGATGTTATCAGTCAGTGTACAGGAGGAGGAGGTGAGCTGTGACATCACCTATTGTGAATGGTGGATCCTGTGTTATCTACTGTATATAGAGGAGTTATCAGTCATTGTATAGGAGGAGGTGGAGGTGAGCTGTGACATTACCTATTGTGAATGGTGGATCTTGTGTTATCTACTGTATATAGAGGTGTTATCAGTCATTGTACAGGAGGAGGTGAGCTGAGACATCTATTGTGAATAATGGATCCTGTGTTATCTACTGTATATAGAGGTGTTATCAGTCATTGTACAGGAAGAGGAGGTGAGCTGTGACATCACCTATTATGAATGGTGGATCCTGTGTTATCTACTGTATATAGAGGTATTATCATTCATTGTACAGGAGGAGGAGGTGAGCTGTGACATCACCTATTGTGAATGTGGATCCTATGTTATCTACTGTATATAGAGGTGTTATCAGTCATTGTGCAGGAGGAGGAGGTGAGCTGTGACATCACCTATTGTGAATGTGGATCATATGTTATCTACTGCATATAGGAGTGTTATCAGTCATTGTACAGGAGGAGGAGGTGAGCTGTGACATCACCTATTCTTAATGGTGAATTCTGAGTTATCTACTGTATATATTGTACAGGAGGAGGAGGAGGTGAGCTGTGATATCACCTATTCTGAATAGTGGATCCTGTGTTATCTACTGTATATAGAGGTGTTATCAGTCATTGTACAGGAGGAGGAGGTGAGCTGTGACATCACCTATTCTGAATGGTGAATTCTGAGTTATCTACTGTATATATTGTACAGGAGGAGGAGGAGGTGAGCTGTGATATCACCTATTCTGAATAGTGGATCTTGTGTTATCTACTGTATATAGAGGTGTTATCAGTCATTGTGCAGGAGGAGGATGTGAGTTGTGACATCACATATTGTGAATGATGGATCCTGTGTTATTTACTGTATATAGAGGTGTTATCAGTCATTGTATAGGAGGAGGAGGTGAGCTGTGACATTACTTATTGTGAATTATGGATCCTGTGTTCTCTACTGTATATAGAAGAGTTATCAGTCATTGTACAGGAAGAGGAGGAGGTGAGCTGTGACATCACCTATTGTGAATGATGGATCCTGTGTTCTCTACTGTATATAGAAGAGTTATCAGTCATTGTACAGGAAGAGGAGGAGGTGAGCTATGACATCACCTATTGTGAATGATGGATTCTGTGTTATTTACTGTATATAGAGGTACTACCTTCCATTGTATTCCTGTCTGTGATAATAATGAGACTTCAAGAGGGCAATGAAAAACAAAAAAAGGGCTTTCGGTAAACTTAAACAAGAAGGCAGCGAGGAAGCGCTAATATCTTATAGGGAAAAAAACAAAATCTTTAAGAAACAAATAAGAATAGCAAAAGAGGAGACAGAGAGACTAATTGCCAAGGAAAGTAAAACGAATCCCAAACTGTTCTTTAACTATATAAACAGTAAAAGGATTAAAACTGATGGAGTTGGCCCATTGAAAAATAACCTGGGTAAAATCATAGAGGGCGATGAGGGTAAAGCAAACCTACTCAATAGCTTCTTCTCCACTGTTTTCACAAAAGAAAACAATTTATCGGAGGAAATGCAGAGTGATAAAGTAAACCCTCCGCTAAATATCACCCACCTAACCCAGGAGGAAGTTCAGAAACGCCTAAATAATATCAAAATAGACAAGTCACCAGGCCCAGATGGCATACACCCCCGGGTACTAAAAGAATTAAGTAATGTCATAGACAGACCGCTGTATCTTATATTCAAGCACTCTTTATGGACAGGGACTGTCCCACTAGACTGGCGCCAAGCAAATGTGGTACCAATATTCAAAAAGGGGTCTAAAAGTGACCCTGGGAACTATAGACCAGTCAGCTTAACGTCTGTTGTGGGTAAATTGTTTGAAGGATTTCTTAGAGATGCTATTGTAGAATATCTTAATGATAATAACTGTCTAACTCCATATCAACATGGATTCATGAGGGATCGCTCCTGCCAAACAAACCTGATCGCCTTCTACGAGGAGGTGAACTCACAGCTGGACCGGGGAGAGTCAGTGGATGTTGTATACCTTGACTTCTCCAAAGCGTTTGATACCGTGCCACACAAAAGGTTGGTGTGATGAACCTGTAGCCGCCATCTTGGTAATGATAAATCATATCCAGGGATGGCCACACTTCAGCAGCCCCCACCCTTGGGACCTTCTGTTAAAACGTCAACTAGATAGTTTCCCCCCATCCAGGCTCCTGTAAGATAAGAAGCCTACTTAACACTTGAATGCTAGGAGCTTCAAAGACTTCGAGAGGAAACACAGCCAGCAGGGGGGGGTGCTTCGTCTATCTGTACCTGACCATTTGTCCCATAGGACTAGTTTCTTTGTCTGTCACAAGCATGGAGGCATAAGATATAGAAACATGAAAAGTACACGCATGTTGCATGGGATGGGCCAATAAAAAAATATCACGGCGTCCCGGAGCCATTGCGCACACAAGCCTCCGCGGTAGACGTTTGTACGTGCTCTGGAAGCCAAGATATAGCGCGGAGCCATTCCTGAGGACCGTATGGTATCATAATTGATATCAAAAGGTCGGTTACGGCGGCCCGAATCCATGGGAACCCCTGGGGGTATCATGAGACCATCCCAGAAGAAGTTATTGGGTTCCATAGAATTTGGGCTTCTGATCGAAGTTAGACCTGAGGGTGGAGACTGAGCCAGCTGACCTCACCAGCAGTGGGCGGGACGGGGCAGGTAAGATAGCAGGACAGACAAGAGACAAGTCAGTTTTTGACCCAAGAGTGGTGTGCTGAACATCTGAGCACCAGCTGAGGCCACCAAGGGGAGGAGCAGTTTGACCATGCGGTGGTAGGCCTCAGCCTGTAACAAAGAACCGTGCCTGCGACCGCAGAATCCTCTCCCTGCGTCACAAGAAAATCAAGAAACCGGTAACTGATATGCTGTGGTGATTCTGTGTGTTGTATTCCATTGTTGTATAGTTTAGCCTGACCTTATACCTGTGTATATTTAGTTGTATATCGTGTATCTAGTGTATTATTATAATCAATTACCTCAAGTAATTGTGGGCCTGCCTTTTATTCTGCATAACGAACGCACGTCCGTGTGAGCTCGGCTCAAGCCAAAACGCTACCCAGGGTTGGTTCCTGACCCGATATAGGCCCATTCACGGACTGGGCGTATATCTAAAATAGGGACTGGTGGCAGCATACCAACTGGGGATTGGGGAAGGCTGGTAGTGACGGTCGGAGGTTCAGATATATATATTCCTGGCGCGGCCAAGGAAGATATATATACCGCCCTCACTACAGAGGGCCCCGATACCCAGTAGGTTACAGGACAGTCTCCCTGGCGACCGCTTATCCTAGGTGCAGTTCCTTGACTGACCTGAGGCTAAGAGGGCGCTAGCGAGTTGTGCTGTGTAGTGACGTTACGGTTTAGTGACGTTGAAGGGATAACACACTACCGTGTTCCCTGCGCTGGTTGCAGCTACCTGGCACTACTTTCTCTAGGTGCAGTACCTTGACTGACCTGAGAGGTAAGGGGGCGCCAGAGAGCTGCACCCACCGGCCGGCTTTCATCACATTGGTGGCAGAGCGGTGGGATTGCAGAATAATAGTGTTGTGGGACCCCTACTCCCAGGCACTAAAGACTGCCAGTGGTAACTTCCACTGCTGGAGTCTTAAGGTCAGCCCAACGTTAGACGGTCAGGCTAAAAGTATAACAAGGTGTGTGCAAACTCAGGGTTGCAGCGGTGTCGGTTACCAAGATGGCAGACGGCACCAGGAGCAAGACCCAGCAGGAGGCTAATGCTACGGTCCGTGTGGCAGGAGGGGAGGACATTGTTACTCATGGCGAGGAGGAGTCCAGCCCGGGCACCTCAGGGAGCCAGTCCCCAGTATACGGTCCCGCAGTGGGCTGCCCACCACCTACCCAGCCCAGCCTGTCCAGATCACAAGCCCTTTTACAAGCGGCTATGGCAAGTCTCCAGTCTCATGGCGATGCCGTCTACAAAACCCTCCTGGCAGCATCAGAGAAGGCTGCGGAGCGTGAAGCTGCAGAGCGCCGGGAGGTTGCGGAGCGTGCAGAGCGAGCTGCGGAGCGCCAGCACCAACTGGACCTGGCCCAGCGGGGGCTTCCGCTAGAGCAACCAACCCATCAGGAGACCAAGTCGTCCAAAGTCCGAGCTGAGGACTTCCCTCTACTGGAGAAGGATGGGGACCTGGACTCCTTTCTGGTGGCATTTGAACGGACCTGTCTTCAGCACCATCTGGCCCGGGATCAGTGGGCCAGATACCTGACCCCCCGTTTGAGGGGTAAGTCCCTGGATGCCTTGGGGGACTTACCTGCCGGGGAGGTACAGAACTACGACTGCATCAAGCGGGCCCTGATCCGGCAGTACAACCTCACTCCCGAGTCGTACCGCCAGAAGTTCCGGAGCCTGCTGCGTGGCCCCAAGGACACCTGGACCGATCATATGCGGGCGCTGTTGAGAGCCGCAGAGCACTGGACCTCGGGTCTAGCGCTTACTACCCGCCAGGAGGTCCAGGAACTGTTCGTCACGGAGCAGTTCTTGTGGAACTGCCCAGAGGACCTCCGACAGTTCCTCCGTGACCGAAAACCAACAGGGGCTTCTGCTACAGCCGCCCTGGCAGACGAGTATGCCAATAACAGGGCGCCTGAGCTGAAGAAGTCTGCCAGCAGCACCTGGAGAGGGGGTAAGCCCAGTCATGCCCCTGTTTCCCCGGCCCCTAGAACACAAGGGGTGTATCCCCCTGTTGCCCTCTCCAGGCAAGGACCAGACGTAAGACGTTGTCATCTATGCAACAAACCAGGACACTTTAGGGCTGAGTGTCCCCAGCGCCAAAAGACCCCATCCCAGTCCCAGAGAGCGCCCAATGTTTTGTGTGTGGGAGGGGGTGGTGGTAGGTCCCTGGACAACATCCAACCCGTCACCATAGGCCGTTCTGCGGTCATGGGACTGCGGGACACGGGCGCTGAACGAACACTGGTACGGCCTGAGGTGGTGTCCCCCCAGGACTTGGTACCAGGAAAGACTCTTTCCGTCTCCGGGGTTGGAGGCGTGGAGCCGGCACTTCCCGTTGCCATGGTGTATTTGGACTGGGGTGCCGGAAGGGGGATGCGGGAGGTGGGAGTAACGCCAAATATTCCCGCAAATGTTTTATTAGGGACCGACTTGGGGCGTCTAGTATCGCAGTATGTACCCTCTGAACCCCCAAGTTCGGCCCCCCAAGAGTGTATTGATTTGTCTGCTGCTAATGCCAACCATGTTGTATGTAGTGTGTGTCCTGCTGAGGAGGAGGGAGTGAAACCTGAGGGTAACACCTGCACAGACACAACACAAACAGGGTTAGTGAAAGCAGGTGGGGAGTGTGGGGATGCCCGCAGAGGTGCTCAGCCGGCGTGCCGTGACCTCTTGTCCTCCGGTGAGGGAGGGGGCGGGCAGGATTCTGTAGAGGGAAGCTCAGGGATGGAGAGGGGGGCAGCTACCGGCAGTGTAGGGCTCCCAGGGGTATCCAGGCTGCTGAGTATAGGCCCACTGCAGGGGGAGGAACAGGCCATGGGAGGTGGGGGTGTCCCAAGAGAGGAGCCGCCAGGTAAGACCCCAGGGCAGGAGTTCCCCACATCCGAGATGTCCAAAGGCCTAGGAAGCCTGCCTGATCGGGCGGCTTGGTCAGAAACAGAGGGGAAGCAGGCACTACCCACGGTCACAGCGGTCATAGCCGCTGTCACCAGGAGTGGGAGCGCCGGAGCCCAAGGAGCCTTGCAGAGGTCCGACGGCTTCCCCACTTCTGACCAAGTGTCTGCCGGGTCAGACAGCGGCCAGGTGACATGCCCGGAGGGGCTGACGGAGGATGTGGCAGTTTCGTCGATTCTGGCCACATCAAGTCAGGAATTTCAGGCTGCGTTGGAAGCAGACGACAGCCTGAAAGCTCTCAAGGAACAGGCGGCACAGCCTCCCATGGAGTCAGACTGCGAGCGTGTGGTCTGGGACCAGGGACGGCTGTACCGGGTAACGGTCCAGCAGGGTTCACCGGAGGCGTGGCCCAGGGACCGACAGTTAGTGGTACCCTATCCGTTCAGGGCGGAATTGTTGCGGATCGCACACGAGATTCCGATGGCCGGACACCTAGGGATCGCTAAAACCAAGGCCAGGATAGCTCAGCATTTCTACTGGCCTGGGATGGGAGCCGCGGTGGGTGCCTACTGCCGTTCGTGTGACACCTGTCAGAGGGTGGGGAAGGCGGGGCCGCGCCCCAAAGCCCCACTGGTAACTCTGCCAATCATCGAAGAGCCTTTCTCGAGGGTCGCTGTGGATCTTATTGGACCTCTGTCCACTCCCAGCCACTCCGGGAAATGCTTCATACTCACGGTAGTGGACTATGCCACCCGGTACCCGGAAGCGGTAGCTTTGTCGTCCATTCGGGCCGACAAGGTGGCTACCGCCTTACTGGAGATCTTCTCCAGAGTGGGTTTCCCCCAAGAAATGCTCACCGACCGAGGGACCCAGTTCATGTCGCGGCTGATGGAGTCCCTCTGTAAGCAAATGCAGGTGCAACATCTGGTGGCCAGCCCGTATCACCCACAGACTAATGGCCTGTGTGAGCGGTTCAATGGCACCTTAAAGCAGATGCTTAAGATGTTGGTCGACTCCCACGGGAGAGACTGGGAGCGTTACCTCCCACACCTCCTATTTGCTTACCGGGAGGTTCCGCAGGCCTCAACGGGGTTCTCCCCCTTTGAGCTCCTGTACGGGCGACGGGTACGGGGCCCCCTGGCTCTGGTGAAGGAAGCATGGGAAGGGGATTTGGCCACCCCCGAGGTGTCGGTCATCGAGTATGTCGTGCGCCACCGGGACAGGATGATGGCCTTGGCAAAGCTGGTGCAGGACAATATGGCCCAGGCCCAGGCCGACCAGAAGCGGTGGTACGACCAGAATGCTTGTGAGAGGACCTACCAGGTGGGTCAAAAGGTGTGGGTACTGGTCCCCGTACCACAGAACAAGCTTCAGGCAGCCTGGGAAGGTCCCTACTTCGTGCACCAGAAACTCAATGCCGTCACCTATCTGGTCACCCTGGATCACGCCCGTGGAAGGAGGAAGGCCTTCCACGTGAACATGATGAAGGCTCATCATGAGCGGGAAGCGACTGCCCACCCAGTGTGCAATCTTCCCGAGGAAGGAGAGGTAGAAACCCTCCTGGATCTGCTCACCCAAGCCAAGGCGGGTGGGTCCATCGAGGATGTGGGGGTTGGCCACCAGCTCACGGAGGACCAACGGTCCCAGCTGGGGACCACCCTGCACCCCTTCCGGGGGCTGTTCAGCAGCCTGCCCGGAAGGACTGAGATGGCTGTCCACGACGTGGACACTGGCGATCACCCGCCGATCCGGCGTTCAGCATATCGGGTCTCTTTCGAGGTGCAGGGAAACATGCGCCAAGAGATAGACGAGATGCTGAAGCTGGGGGTGATCCAGGCATCCAGCAGCGCGTGGGCCTCGCCTGTAGTCCTCGTACCAAAGAAGGACCGAACTACACGGTTCTGCGTGGACTACCGGGGGCTCAACGCTGTAACGGCCACCGATGCGTTCCCCATACCACGCATCGATGACCTGCTCGATCGGATGGCCGGGGCTAAGTACCTGACCATCATGGATCTGAGCCGGGGGTACTGGCAGATTCCTCTGACCCCCGCGGCAAGGGAACGCTCTGCCTTTATCACCCCTTTTGGACTGTACGAGTCCACAGTGATGCCATTCGGCATGAAGAATGCCCCTGCCACTTTTCAGCGGATGGTCAATACGCTGCTTGAGGGACTTGAAGGGTACGCGGCTGCGTACTTGGACGATATTGCAGTCTTCAGTCCCACTTGGGAGGATCACCTAGAGCACCTGCGGCAGGTGCTCGGTCGGATCCACCGGGCAGGCTTGACCATCAAGCCGGAAAAGTGCCAGCTGGGCATGAGTGAGGTCCTCTACCTGGGTCACCGGGTAGGCGGGGGGGTTCTGAAGCCAGAACCTGGGAAAGTGGATGCCATCGCATCCTGGCCCACTCCTAGGACCAAAAAGCAGGTGATGTCCTTCTTGGGGACCGCCGGGTACTATAGGAGGTTCGTCCCACACTATAGCACCCTGGCCAAGCCCCTGACGGACCTCACCAAGAAGAAGCTGCCCGTCGCAGTCGACTGGACAGTCGCCTGCGAGACAGCTTTCGGGGCACTCAAAGCCGCCCTAAGTAGCTCCCCTGTACTGCAAGCTGCCGACTTCGACCGGCCGTTTGTGGTACAGACCGACGCCAGTGACTTTGGCCTCGGTGCTGTGCTAAGTCAGGTCAACACGACAGGCCAGGAACATCCTGTCTTGTACCTGAGCAGGAAGCTACTGCCCCGGGAGGTGGCTTACTCCACGGTGGAAAAAGAATGCCTGGCAATTGTATGGGCCCTGCAGCGTCTGCAGCCCTACTTGTACGGGAGCCATTTCACCGTGGAGACGGACCACAACCCCCTCAGCTGGTTACACACGGTCTCTGGGTCGAATGGCAGGTTGCTACGCTGGAGCCTCGCTCTCCAGCAGTACCACTTCTCCATTCGCCACAGAAGAGGCCATGACCACGGTAACGCTGACGGGTTATCCCGGCAAGGGGAGGGTGCAGAAGGACGCACGGGGGAACACAGGAATGTGCTACCCCCTCGCGCCCTCGTATAGGGGGAGGTGTGATGAACCTGTAGCCGCCATCTTGGTAATGATAAATCATATCCAGGGATGGCCACACTTCAGCAGCCCCCACCCTTGGGACCTTCTGTTAAAACGTCAACTAGATAGTTTCCCCCCATCCAGGCTCCTGTAAGATAAGAAGCCTACTTAACACTTGAATGCTAGGAGCTTCAAAGACTTCGAGAGGAAACACAGCCAGCAGGGGGGGGTGCTTCGTCTATCTGTACCTGACCATTTGTCCCATAGGACTAGTTTCTTTGTCTGTCACAAGCATGGAGGCATAAGATATAGAAACATGAAAAGTACACGCATGTTGCATGGGATGGGCCAATAAAAAAATATCACGGCGTCCCGGAGCCATTGCGCACACAAGCCTCCGCGGTAGACGTTTGTACGTGCTCTGGAAGCCAAGATATAGCGCGGAGCCATTCCTGAGGACCGTATGGTATCATAATTGATATCAAAAGGTCGGTTACGGCGGCCCGAATCCATGGGAACCCCTGGGGGTATCATGAGACCATCCCAGAAGAAGTTATTGGGTTCCATAGAATTTGGGCTTCTGATCGAAGTTAGACCTGAGGGTGGAGACTGAGCCAGCTGACCTCACCAGCAGTGGGCGGGACGGGGCAGGTAAGATAGCAGGACAGACAAGAGACAAGTCAGTTTTTGACCCAAGAGTGGTGTGCTGAACATCTGAGCACCAGCTGAGGCCACCAAGGGGAGGAGCAGTTTGACCATGCGGTGGTAGGCCTCAGCCTGTAACAAAGAACCGTGCCTGCGACCGCAGAATCCTCTCCCTGCGTCACAAGAAAATCAAGAAACCGGTAACTGATATGCTGTGGTGATTCTGTGTGTTGTATTCCATTGTTGTATAGTTTAGCCTGACCTTATACCTGTGTATATTTAGTTGTATATCGTGTATCTAGTGTATTATTATAATCAATTACCTCAAGTAATTGTGGGCCTGCCTTTTATTCTGCATAACGAACGCACGTCCGTGTGAGCTCGGCTCAAGCCAAAACGCTACCCAGGGTTGGTTCCTGACCCGATATAGGCCCATTCACGGACTGGGCGTATATCTAAAATAGGGACTGGTGGCAGCATACCAACTGGGGATTGGGGAAGGCTGGTAGTGACGGTCGGAGGTTCAGATATATATATTCCTGGCGCGGCCAAGGAAGATATATATACCGCCCTCACTACAGAGGGCCCCGATACCCAGTAGGTTACAGGACAGTCTCCCTGGCGACCGCTTATCCTAGGTGCAGTTCCTTGACTGACCTGAGGCTAAGAGGGCGCTAGCGAGTTGTGCTGTGTAGTGACGTTACGGTTTAGTGACGTTGAAGGGATAACACACTACCGTGTTCCCTGCGCTGGTTGCAGCTACCTGGCACTACTTTCTCTAGGTGCAGTACCTTGACTGACCTGAGAGGTAAGGGGGCGCCAGAGAGCTGCACCCACCGGCCGGCTTTCATCACAGTTGGTATATAAAATGAGAATGCTTGGTCTGGGGGATAATGTGTGCAAGTGGGTAAATAGCTGACTGAGTGATAGAAAGCAGAGGGTGGTTATCAATGGAGTAAGCTCAGGGTGTGTCAGGGTTACTAGCGGGGTGCCTCAAGGGTCTGTCTTGGGCCCTATATTATTTAATATATTTATTAATGATCTAGTGGAAGGGTTGCATAGTAAAATAGCAATATTTGCAGATGATACTAAACTTTGTAAAGTAGTTAATACAGATGAGGATAGGGCACAGCTACAGGAGGATTTAGATAAATTGGGGAGTTGGGCCAAAAAATGGCAAATGGGGTTCAATGCCGATAAATGTAAGGTCATGCACATGGGAAAGAAAAACAGCAGTCACCCATACATATTAAATGGGAAACCGTTGGGGAAATCTGACATGGAGAAGGACCTGGGTGTCTTGGTTAATAGCAAATTAAATTGGAGTGCCCAGTGTCAGGCAGCAGCTGCGAAGGCAAATAGAGTCATGGCATGCATCAGAAGAGGAATAGGGGCATATGATGAGAACATTGTTCTTCCTCTGTATAAAGCGCTGGTAAGGCCGCACTTAGAATATTGTGCACAGTTCTGGGCTCCGGTGCTCAGGAAAGACATATTGGAGCTAGAGAGGGTACAAAGGAGGGCGACTAAGGTAATAAAGGGAATGGAGGGACTAGAATACCCAGAGAGGTTGTCAAAATTAGGCCTATTTACATTGGAAAAGAGAAGGCTTAGGGGAGACCTCATAAACATGTATAAATGCATCAGGGGGCAGTACAGAGATCTCTCCCATGACCTGTTTATACCAAGGATGGTGACAAAGACGAGGGGGCACACTACGCGTTTTGAGGAAAGGAGGTTCCTGCACCAGCGTAGAAGGGGATTCTTTACGGTCAGAGCCGTGAGACTCTGGAACTCTCTGGGAGAGGAAGTGGTGATGTCCAACTCACTTAATGAGTTCAAGAGAGGCCTGGACGCCTTTCTTGAGAACAATAAAATTACATTTTATGCTTAGTTAATTAATCCAGGGATTTAATCTGACTGCCAGATTGGTGTCAGGAAGTGAATTTTTCCTCAGTGATGTAAATTGGCCTATACCGCATGTTTGTTTTTTTTGCCTTCCCCTGGATCAACGCTGCGGAATAGCTGCAGTGCACAAGAAATAGGCTGAACTGGATGGACGCTTGTCTTTTTTCAGCCTTATAAACTATGTAACTATGTAACTATGCTGAAAAGTGTTCTATACACAAAAGGAAGTGTGTGCTTAGTTTATGTTCTAGTGGCCAGTGTGAAAATTTAAAGAATTTTCACTTTTTTACATAAATAGTGATATGGAAAATTGAAAAAAAAACATTATCACACATTAATCCCTTAACCACCTTGGGTTTTTGCGTTTTTGCGTTTTCTATTTTTGCTCTTCTTCTTCCCATAGCCATAACTTTTTTATTTTTCCTTCAATATTGCCATGTGAGGTCTTGTTTTTTGCAGGACAAGTTGTACTTTTGAACGACACCATTGGTTTTACCATATCATGCACTGGAAAACTGGAAAAAAATTCAAAGTGAGTTGAAATTGCAAATAAAGTGCAATTTCACAATTGTTTTTTCGACTTCTTTTCACCGTGTTCATGAAATGCTAAAACTGACCTGTCATTATGATTCTCCAGGTCATTCCGAGTTCATAGATACCAAACATGTATAGGTTCTTTTGATTTAAGTGGTGAAAAAAAATCCAAAATTTTGAAGAAAAAAAAAGTCGCCATTTTCCGAGACCTGTAGCGTCTCCATTTTCCAAGATCTAGGGCCAGGTGAGAGTTTATTTTTTGCTCACCGAGCTGACATTTTTATTGATACCATTTTAGGGCAGATACGATCTTTTGATCGCCCGTTATTGCATTTTATTGCAATGTTGTGCCGACCAGAAAAACCTTAATTCTGGCATTTTGATTTTTTTTCTTGTTACGCCGTTTACCGATCAAATTAATTTTTTTTTATATTGATAGATCGGGTGATTCTGAACTCGTCGATACCAAATATGGATATATTTGACTTTTTTATTGTTTTATTTTGAATGGGGCGAAAAGGGGGGTGATTTGAACTTTTATATTTTTTAAATTGTTTTAATATTTTTAAAAACATTCCTTTTACTTTTCACTGGCTTCAATAGTCTCCCTGGGAGACTAGAAGCTGCAATCGTCTGATTTGATCATACTCATACGTTCAAGGTCGTAAAGGGGTTAAAATACATTTAACATAAAAACCTGTTCTGTACAATATGTCATTTTCTAATGACGTATTACCATTAATATACTGGAAAACCCTTTTAAAAACCAGGATGGATGAGAATGCCTTGGTAATGATCACACATGCCCCACCAGCCCTCACCCCTGCCCCCTACTTTACCCAAATGCAGTGATACCTTGACTAAGGAGTGCATCTTATGTATCATCATATGATAGGAGCCAAGATCTGAGTTATAAACGAGAAAGTGGTTATCCTGCCGTGCAATCATCTCTGTCATTGCTATTGCACTTTTGACCTTTTTTTGTGAATTATTTTCCTGGGGTGTACTTTATTTTTAGCACTGCATGCATTTGACATGTAACTGTACATAGGATAATGGTTATTTTTTGCTTTACGCTTCTGCTATTTTTTCTGTGGCAGTACTGTATGTTATTTCACATGTGCAGCAAGGTACAGTATAATGCACTATTATGTGCACTGTCTGACTTTTGGAGTGTTGGCTTTAGGGTTTAATATTTGCTATATTTATATGTGAAGATGATTAAGTGAAGTTAATAAAATTAAAAAAGAAGTACAGTACAATTGATTATTACAAGTTTAATAGTTTTTCATACTGTACATTACTGTATTTGTTATTAATAAAGTTAATTTTTCTTATTTAAAAACACCTAACAAAAAAAATTGGTGTGGACTTTGGGGGTCTGGAATGGATTAATAGCATTTTCAATTCATTTTAATGTGAAATTTAATTTAATATAAGAGCAAATTGAGTTAAGAGCTCGGTCACAGAACGAATTAAACTTCAAAGTCAAGGCAATACTGTAACAAAGCCTAAACTCCTTCATTGGTTATACAAGAACAGCGCCATACATACAATTGTGGCTGTACCTGGTACTGCGGCCAGATTTTGTATACGTGATGTCACACGAGACAGACCACTACCAATGAAATGCCTTTGGCTAATCCTACCCCTTTAATAACACTGGTGATTTTTTTTATTGCAGTACAGTTAGTAGTATTATTCTTTTAGCGGGGTCATAGATAAGTGTGACCGTGTGTTTAGTGGATACAAGCGCAGTACCTGATCTGCCGCACTCTTGCTAAATTCATGTGGTCACTGAATAGGTTAATAAGTCGCAAACTGACGCCCGGATGTGTCACTCCGCTTTAATGTCATCTCTGTGAGCCATCTGCCTCAGTGCTGAGTAATGGCAGACAGTCATCTCCTCAGAGTCAGGATGTGTTCCCTCTTTCCTGTGTATTACTCCTACAGGCGGATCAGGGACGAAAGAAGAAACGTTCCCTTCACCTCCATCTCACTGTACAAAGATAAGACGCCTGCAGGAGGCATGGAAGTCTAGGTAGTAAAGATAGCAATGCTTCTACCAGCTTTACCTGGTAACATTTCCTTTGTTTAGGAGACAAAACACAAAACTCTAAGTGTCACAAATGATCTATTATCTATCTATCTATCTATCTATCTATCTATCTATCATCTATCTATCTATTATCTATCATCTATCTATCTATTATCTATCATCTATCTATTATCTATCTATCTATCATCTATCTATTATCTATCTATCTATCATCTATCTATCTATCTATCTATCTATTATCTATCTATCTATCTATCATCTATCTATCATCTATCTATCATCTATCTATCTATTATCTATCTATCTATCTTCTATCTATTATCTATCTATCATCTATCTATTATCTATCTATCTATTATCTATCTATCTATCTATCTATTATCTATCTATTATCTATCATCTATCTATCTATTATCTATCTATCTATTATCTATCTATCTATTATCTATCTATTATCTATCTATTATCTATCTATTATCTATCTATCTATTATCTATCTATCCATCTATCTATCTATTATCTATCTGTAGCACCCTGAGGATTCGGCTGCTACAGGGGTATTGCACCTCAACCCAGAGGTGTGATATTCCACTCCCGGGTAAGGATGGAGTGTGGAGCTGAGCTCAGTCAGCTGCATGCACTACACACATCCCATTTCCGAGGAACAGACCAACGGTACTCCCACTTAGAAATGTGCAGGTACGACCGAGTCTGTTCCTGGCTGGAGTGGGAGGGGGGTGGTACATCCCAGTAGTGTAGGGGCAGATAGGGGGAGCAGCCTGGGTAAAGCTAGGAGCTCATTGGGTGCTGGTCACCTGAGCTCACACATAGAGGGAGTATATAAGGTGGGCACCATCTAAGATCAGGGTCAGTCTGAGAGAAGTCAGTCAGCCACAGACAGTCAGTCTGTGAGTCTTTGCAGAGCAGTGGAAGAGAGCAGAAGAGCAGAGCAGCCCCAGCCCAAGAGTGAGAGAGGAGAGCAAGAAAGACCCAGAGGGGGAGAAAGAAGGAACTCTGAGAGCCCAAATACAATCACAGGGTGAAAAGTTGGCAACAGGGTACCGGATCCCAAACTGGTGGGGGCTACAACATACCTCAGCCAGAGACCGGAGGCCGTGGGCAGCATCTGCCACGGCCACCCACCATATCCACCCAGAAGGCAGACCACGCATAGGGTCAGGGAACCCAGAGGCAAGGGTTCGCCAACAAGAGGCCCGAGGGAGCCAGACATAGGTGGATCCCTGGTGGGGAAGGCCAGAGACGAGGACAAGACAGAACGGGAGCTCAGAACCACGCTCCAGAACTACTTGGGGGTTGGCCGAGTCCAGGACCTGGTGGACGCAGCACGTCTCGGGTGGTCACTCAAGGCCGGAGTGACCGGAACATCTGCAGTAAGTAAAGAACCCTGAACTGCACAACCCGACTCTGACTCTCATTACCATCATCCCTGCACTTCCACAACCACCATCCTCTGCACCTGACCCCCTGAGGCTATACCCCTCCCGTTGGGGGTTATACTACCTAAGCTGCACAAACACCATCAGCCTCAGCGGACCCTGCTGCAGCGGCGGCCGTAGTGACCGCAATTCAACGGGTGGCGTAGTCGACATAAAGAACTTTAGTAACATCAGTAAGGACTGCCACACACTGAGCTTGACACCCTGGGCACGGACCGGGTCACAGCCACTCGGAGACTACAACCCCCATCTGATCCGGCTCTGGGTATTCCCCTAAAGAATATGGCCCAGGGGGCGCGTCAACTTTGGCGTAGTCGGCAGGATTACGTGCCCGCAACACCCGGGTACTGCGTGCCTGAAGAAAAGAACAAGTTTACCTCAAAAAGAAGTCTCCTGCCGGTTCCGGAGGGTCCCCGCCATCGGACTCCATCACAGATCGATTCCCGCCGGTTGTCCGCCATTAACAGCTTTTTCCCGCCATCTGCAGAGTTTCCCGCCACTGGGAGACGATTCCCGCCATTTCCAAAGGTTTCCCGCCTTGGAAGAGCGGACGCCATTATGGGCGTGCCAGAGGGTGGTAAGAGGCCGCCTCCCATCGTGGGCCAGGACCGAACATGGCGCCAAAAGTGGAAACCGCCCCCACCAACAGAGACTGTGATGCTAGAGGTGTCTGTCAGCGTGAAAGAACTGCCCCTGGAGCTGACAATCACCAAGTGGCCCCGGGACCGCCCTCGAAGTGGGAGGACTGAGAAGAAGAGAACAAAGATGGGTGTCGCTTGGAGCAGTCTGGAGAGAGCGCACCCGGAGACAAGAAGCCTGGAGCAGAGTCCAGAAAGAGCCTACCCGGAGATGGAGGGAGAGCCAGGCAGCACCGACCCAGTGGTCAGGAGCCTGATGCGGGCCGCCACTCCAGGCAGCACCGACCCAGTGGTCAGGAGCCTGTTGCCGGTCGCCACTCCAGAAGGCCTGCTGGAGACAGCGGGAGGAGAGCAGAGCAGCACCGACCCGTTGGTCAGGAGCCTGCTAGAAGCAACGACCCCACTAGGCTTAGTGGAGGTCTTGGCACAGCTCCCCCGAGATCGGGAGTGTGCACAGACTGCGCTGGAGGGCCTCGCACGGAGGATGGCCCGGGTGCAGCGAGAGACGTTGGCGGAGTGGAGCCGTGAGATGGCCCAGCAGACAAGAACCCGTCCGCGGAGCACGCCACCCGAGACGAGGAGACAGACCGCCTCTGAGGATGGCGCAGGAGGACTCAAGGCCGGAGACGGCGCCGAGAAGGGAGCCGAACGAAAGGAGGCAGGTAAAGGGGACGTCTCTACCCCAAACCGGGAAACCGCGTACCTGCCCCAGCTCCCCGTCGCAGAGCCCGAAGTACCCCCTGCCGTGCCCGTAACCGCAACGTCACCGCCGCCGACTAGGCCTCAAACGGAAGCCGCGACCCCTGTGACGTCACACGCCTCGACCCCGAGCGTGACCAAGCAGGAAGTACCACCAGCCTGGTCGCAGGGCCTAGTACCCCCGGGCGCCGCAATACCAACAGCGCCCCCTACCTCCGCGGAGCCCCCGGCCTGGTCGCAGGGCCAAGTAGCCCAGGGCGCCGCCGTCCTTACGGTGCCCTTCACTTTCCAGGTGCCCCAGGCCTGGCCGCAAGGCCTGGGCAACCCAGGCGCCACCACCACCGCGCCCATAAAACCAAGAGTGCCGCACCTGGGTGAAAATCTATTTGCCCAGCATACGTGCCCGGACGGGTCTGAAGTTAAAGTTAATCACAAAGAAAGAGCAGGAGGACGTCGTCGTTGAGTACAGCAGAGTAGAAGCTGTATATAGTTGCCCGTCGGGGCACAGTGAACCGTTGCTGCTAATATAGTCCCCGTTGGGACCAGAGAACTGAACTGTTAACCCCGTGTGTCCCTATTCCCACTGACCGAGGACTGAGAGCGGTCATCCCTTTCCTAATACCTGGCCGAGGACTGAGAGCGGCCATATCCCTTTGTATATAGTTGCGCTTCCTAAAGCGCCCCCTACCGGTTTTATAGGAAACCGTGTTTCTTCAAGAGACTGTCGCACTTTACCCGGTCACAAGTTGCACCGTGACCGGAGGTACCAGAAGACAAGAATGTTTTTATGAAAAGTTTTTATGAAAAGTTTTATATGATGTTTTATTATGTTGTTTATGCAAAAATTGTATGTTTTGGTGTTGTTTATATCTTACAGCCCGAGGACGTGCTGTGATTTACCAGGGGGGAATGTAGCACCCTGAGGATTCGGCTGCTACAGGGGTATTGCACCTCAACCCAGAGGTGTGATATTCCACTCCCGGGTAAGGATGGAGTGTGGAGCTGAGCTCAGTCAGCTGCATGCACTACACACATCCCATTTCCGAGGAACAGACCAACGGTACTCCCACTTAGAAATGTGCAGGTACGACCGAGTCTGTTCCTGGCTGGAGTGGGAGGGGGGTGGTACATCCCAGTAGTGTAGGGGCAGATAGGGGGAGCAGCCTGGGTAAAGTTAGGAGCTCATTGGGTGCTGGTCACCTGAGCTCACACATAGAGGGAGTATATAAGGTGGGCACCATCTAAGATCAGGGTCAGTCTGAGAGAAGTCAGTCAGCCACAGACAGTCAGTCTGTGAGTCTTTGCAGAGCAGTGGAAGAGAGCAGAAGAGCAGAGCAGCCCCAGCCCAAGAGTGAGAGAGGAGAGCAAGAAAGACCCAGAGGGAGAGAAAGAAGGAACTCTGAGAGCCCAAATACAATCACAGGGTGAAGAGTTGGCAACAGGGTACCGGATCCCAAACTGGTGGGGGCTACAACATACCTCAGCCAGAGACCGGAGGCCGTGGGCAGCATCTGCCACGGCCACCCACCATATCCACCCAGAAGGCAGACCACGCATAGGGTCAGGGAACCCAGAGGCAAGGGTTCGCCAACAAGAGGCCCGAGGGAGCCGGACATAGGTGGATCCCTGGTGGGGAAGGCCAGAGACGAGGACAAGACAGAACGGGAGCTCAGAACCACGCTCCAGAACTACTTGGGGGTTGGCCGAGTCCAGGACCTGGTGGACGCAGCACGGCTCGGGTGGTCACTCAAGGCCGGAGTGACCGGAACATCTGCAGTAAGTAAAGAACCCTGAACTGCACAACCCGACTCTGACTCTCATTACCATCATCCCTGCACTTCCACAACCACCATCCTCTGCACCTGACCCCCTGAGGCTATACCCCTCCCGTTGGGGGTTATACTACCTAAGCTGCACAAACACCATCAGCCTCAGCGGACCCTGCTGCAGCGGCGGCCGTAGTGACCGCAATTCAACGGGTGGCGTAGTCGACATAAAGAACTTTAGTAACATCAGTAAGGACTGCCACACACTGAGCTTGACACCCTGGGCACGGACCGGGTCACAGCCACTCGGAGACTACAACCCCCATCTGATCCGGCTCCGGGTATTCCCCTAAAGAATATGGCCCAGGGGGCGCGTCATATCCATCTATCTATCTATCTATCTATCTATTATCTATCTATCTATTATCTATCTATCTATTATCTATCTACAGTATCAATCTATTATCTATCTATTATCTTTCTATATCTCTATTATCTATCTATTATCTTTCTATATCTCTATTTATTATCTATCTGTTATCTATCATCTATCTATTATCTATCTATCTATTATCTATCTATCTATAATATATCTATCATCTATCTATCATCTATCTATTATCTATCTATTATCTATCTATCATCTATCTATCATCTCTCTCTCTGTCTATTATCTATCTATCTATTAACTATCTATCTACAGTATCTATCTATCTATTATCTATCTATATCTCTATTTATTATCTAGCTATCTATTATCTATCTACAGTACAGACCAAAAGTTTGGACACACCTTCTCATTTAAAGATTTTTCTGTATTTTCATGGCTATGAAAATTGTACATTCACACTGAAGGCATCAAAACTATGAATTAACATATGTGGAATTATATACTTAACAAAAAAGTGTGAAACAACTGAAAATATGTCTTATATTCTAGGTTCTTCAAAGTAGCCACCTTTTGCATTGATGACTGCTTTGCACACTCTTGGCATTCTCTTGATGAGCTTCAAGAGGTAGTCACCGGAAATGGTCTTCCAACAATCTTGAAGGAGTTCCCAGAGATGCTTAGCACTTGTTGGCCCTTTTGCCTTCACTCTGCGGCCCAGCTCACCCCAAACCATCTCGATTGGGTTCAGGTCTGGTGACTGTGGAGGTCAGGTCATCTGGCGTAGCACCCCATCATTCTCCTTCTTGGTCAAATAGCCCTTACACAGCCTGGAGGTGTGTTTGGGGTCATTGTCCTGTTGAAAAATAAATGATGGTCCAACTAAACGCAAACTGGATGGAATAGCATGCCGCTGCAAGATGCTGTGGTAGCCATGCTGGTTCAGTATGCCTTCAATTTTGAATAAATCCCCAACAGTGTCACCAGCAAAGCACCCCCACTCCATCACACCTCCTCCTCCATGCTTCACGGTGGGAACCAGACATGTAGAGTCCATCCGTTCACCTTTTCTGCGTCGCACAAAGACATGGTGGTTGGAACCAAAGATCTCAAATTTGGACTCATCAGACCAAAGCACAGATTTCCACTGGTCTAATGTCCATTCCTTGTGTTCTTTAGCCCAAACAAGTCTCTTCTGCTTGTTGCCTGTCCTTAGCAGTGGTTTCCTAGCAGCTATTTTACCATGAAGACCTGCTGCACAAAGTCTCCTCTTAACAGTTGTTGTAGAGATGTGTCTGCTGCTAGAACTCTGTGTGGCATTGACCTGGTCTCTACTTATTAAATCTGACAGGGCACACCTGTGAAGTGAAAACCTTTTCCGGCGACTACCTCTGGAAGCTCATCAAGAGAATGCCAAGAGTGTACAAAGCAGTCATCAAAGCAAAAGGTGGCTACTTTGAAGAACCTAGAATATAAGACATATTTTCAGTTGTTTCACACTTTTTTGTTAAGTATATAATTCCACATGTGTTAATTCATAGTTTTGATGCCTTCAGTGTGAATGTACAATTTTCTTAGTCATGAAAATACAGAAAAATCTTTAAATGAGGTGTGTCCAAACTTTTGGTCTGTACTGTATATCTCTATTTATTATCTATCTATTATCTATAATCTCTCTATCTATCTAACCTCGACCCTTGTAATGACTACTCTTCTGTTTGCTGTTTTTCACCGTGTCTGCTCTCCTGTTTCTTTAGTGGTGACTAGTGTTGAGCATTCCGATACTGAAATATCGGGTATCGGCCGATATTCACGGTATCGGAATTCCGATACTTAATTCCGATACTTTTACAATATCGGATACCGGAATCGGAAGTTCCCATAATGCCTGCGCTCTGCAGTGTCTGTGAAGGATGACAAGTTGGATGGCAGCGCTATCCAGCCTGTCATCAGAATGCCATCCCAGCGGGGGAGAATTCTCCTGATTGTTTAAAAGCCGGCGGGCGGTATAAAGCCGCCGGCTTTTAAACAATCACACAGCCCCATACTGCTTCCCCGCAGCCTCCCACCCCGATCCTCCGCTCCCCTCGCCACCTCCCATCCCGATCGTAAGTTAGGACCGAGCGGGGAGCGCAGCTCCAAGGAGCGGGGAGTGAAGGACCCGGGCGGGGAAGCCGGCAGTGAAAAGACTTCACCGCTGGCTTTCCCGTTCTGTGCTGCGCTTTCCCGCCGGTTATTTCAAATGAACAGCTGAGGTATCAGCTGATGCCGATCAGCTGTTCATTTGAAGTCGCCGCGTTGCCCTCAGAGGGTTCATGTGAGTTCATGCTTGACTGCATGAACTCACATGAACTTTCCCACGGCCGCACAGGTCAGCCTCACCTCCCAGACCATCAGCCCGTCATGATTAGTGTGTGTGCGGGGTGTGTGTGCGGTGTGTGTGCGCGATGTTTGTGCGGGTGTGCGCGGTGTCTGTGCGATGTGTGCGGGTGTGTGCGGTGTCTGTGCGGGTGTGTGCGTGCAGGCAGACATAAGCCGATGTGACACTACTACTCCCATCGGCCTATGTCTGTCCCCCATCCACTCCTGCCAGCAGGATCAGCTCGATGGGAGCAGTAGTTCCCATCAGACTGATCCTGCTATTTAAATTGCCCTACTGTGTCCCCAATAAATGTTAGATACATGTCATTGGTGGCCAGTGGTTACCTAAAATAAATTAGTTTATACATTACCTGTCCCCGCCGATCGCCACCTAAAATAAAGTAAAAAATAAAAAACTACACCTATACTCACCTAGACACCTAATTCCCCGAAGCCATCGATCTCCTGTAATAAAATATAAAATAATAAACCACAACCTTATCCTTACCCCTCCGTAGCAGTCCACGAGTGTCCCACGAAGATCTCCAGTTCAGAGCAGCCACATAAACTGTGACCGCTCTGAACCGCTGCCGCCGCTAGAATGACGGGGCCGTAAGGGTTCACCGGAGTTCAGGCAGCGCTGCTCCGGTTAGCTCCTTTACGGCCCTGCTGTATCGTGAGAAATTCCCACGGTACAGCAGTGCCGTAAAGGAGGTCTCCGGAGCTGCGCTGCCTGAATTCACTCCGGTGACCTCAGTCAGTGGCTCCCGCTGCCGGGAGCGGACGTGTTCCCGGCAGCGTGAGCTTACAGCAGCCATGCACAGCTGTCACCATCTCCAGATGTGACAGCTGTGCATGGGAGATCAGCGCAGGAACGTGGACAGGTAACTATTATTTTTAGTAAACTAAGAATTAAATAAAATTGTGTGTTTTATTTCAAATAAATTATTTTTTTCTGGGTGTAGTGTGTTTTTTCTTTTTAACACTTTGTAGGTTAGTAATGGGGGTGTCTTATAGACGCCCATCATTACTAACCTGGGCTTCATGGCAGCTGGCGCTGACAAGAACCCCACCACTATTACCCCCTGCCACCGCACCAGGGCAGCGTGGAAGAGCGAGGCTAAGTGCCAGAGTTGGCGCATCCTATGGATGCGCCATTTCTGGGGCGGCTGACGACTGGTGTTTCTAGCCTGGGAGGGGGCCAATATTCATGGCACCCTTCCTGGGCTATTAATATCAGCCCCCAGCTGTCTGCCTAGCCTTTGCTAGCTATTAAAATAGGGGGGACCCCACGTCATTTTTTTTGGGGGGGTCCCCCATTTTAATAGCTAGTAAAGGCTAGGTATTCAGCTGGGGGCTGATATTAGTAGCCTGGGAAGCTCCGTGGGTTTTACCCCCTTCCCAGGCTTCAAACATCTGCCCCAGCCGTCTGCTTAACCTCCGCTAGAGACTAAAATTATGGGGGATCCCACGCCATTTTTTTTTTAAATAAATCCATTATTTTAACACTAAATGACATTTGAGGAGTTAATAAAGATGCAGTCCCTAAATTATTATTTATTTTTTAATTAATTTTTCCCAAAACTTTTGACGTGGGCTTCGCCATATTTTTGTATGCCAGCCAGGTACAGCATCCAGCTTCTATGAACGCGCCATTTTCCGGGGCGGCTGCGGACTGCAATTTTCAGCGGGGGGCAGAAAGCTTGGGCCTCCCTGCGCTGCAGATTCCATCCCCCAGCTGCCTAGTTGTACCTGGCTGGACACAAAAATAGGGAGAAGCTCCACGTTTTTTTTTTTTTTAATTATTTCATGAAATTCATGGAATAATTAAGAAAAAAAGGGCTTCCCTATATTGTTGTGTCCAACCAGGTACAAATAGGCAGCTGGTGGTTGGGGGCAGCCCGTTCCTGCCTGCTGTACCTGGCTGGACCCAAATATAGTGCAAAGCCCCACGTCAATTTTTTTTTAATTATTTCAGGAAATTCATGAAATAATTTAAAAAAAATTATGTGGGGCTTCGCCCTATATTTGTGTCCAGTCAGGTACAGCAGGCAGGAACGGGCTGCCCCCAACCACCAGCTGCCTATTTGTACCTGGTTGGACACAACAATATAGGGAAGCCCTTTTTTTCTTAATTATTCCATGAATTTCATGAAATAATTAAAAAAAAAAATACGTGGGGCTTCGCCCTATTTTTGTGTCCAGCCAGGTACAACAAGGCAGCTGGGGGCTGGAATCCGCAGCGTAGGGAGGCCCAAGCTTTCTGGGCCCCACCCGCTGCAAATTGCAGTCCGCAGCCGCCCCGGAAAATGGCGCGTTCATAGAAGCGCCATCTTCTGGCGCTGTACCCAACTCATCCAGGGCCCTGGTGCGGTGGCTCACTGGGTAATAAAGGGGTTAAGGCCAGCTTGGCATTATCAGCTGGCCCTAAGCCCGAAATTCATGGGGTCACGCCAATATTAGACATGACCACCATGAATTTCTAGTAAAGTATTTAAAAAAAACACAAACACCCAGAAAAAAGTCCTTTAATTGAAATAAAGACACAATTCTTTATTGTTCTAAATTAAACCATACTTACCATCACGCCCATTCCAGCTGAAGCCAACGATCTCCTGCAATAAAAGTAAAATAATAAAGCAACCTCATCCTTACCTTTCCATGGTTCCCAGGACAGCTTCAGCTCTGCTACATCGAGATGACAGGCTGGACCGCAGCAGAACGCTGCCATCCAGCCTGTCATCCCGCAGACACTGAGAAGCGCAGGCATGCTTGCGCTCCTCAGTGTCTCGCTGTGACGGCATCCAGATGAGCCGAGGTCATGTCCAATGAACTCAGCTCACCTCATGCACGTCACTGACAGCGTGGGAAAATTCTCCTGCACTCAGCGCTTCAGCGTGAGAATTTTCCCACGCTGTCAGTGACGTGCATGAGGTGCGCCGAGTTCATTGAACATGACCTCACCTCATGCACGTCACTGACAGCGTGGGAAAATTCTCACGCTGAAGCGCTGAGTGCAGGAGAATTCTCCCACGCTGTCAGTGACGTATATGAGGTGAGCCGAGTTCATTGTCGGCTCATCTGGATGCCGTCACAGCCAGACACTGAGAAGCGCAGGCATACTTCCACTCCTCAGTGTCTGGCTGTGACGGCATCCAGATGAGCCGAGGTCATGTCCAATGAACTCAGCTCACCTCATGTACGTCACTGACAGCGTGGGAAAATTCTCCTGCACTCAGCACTTCAGCGTGAGAATTTTCCCACGCTGTCAGTGACGTGCATGAGGTGAGCTGAGTTCATTGGACATGAACTCGGCTCATCTGGATGACGTCACAGAGAGACACTGAGGAGCGCAAGCATGCCTGCGCTTCTCAGTGTCTGCGGGATGACAGGCTGGATGGCAGCTTTCTGCTGTGGTCCAGCCTGTCATCTCGATGTAGCAGAGCTGAAGCTGTCCTGGGAACCATGGAAAGGTAAGGATGAGGTTGCTTTATTATTTTACTTTTATTGCAGGAGATCGTTGGCTTCAGCTGGAATGGGCGTGATGGTAAATATGGTTTAATTTAGAACAATAAAGAATTGTGTCTTTATTTCAATTAAAGGACTTTATTCTGGGTGTTTGTGTTTTCTTTTAACTTTGACTATGGGGTTAGTAATGGGGGTGTCTTATAGACGCCTCTCCATTACTAACCTGGGCTTGATGTCAGCTGGCATTATAAGCTGACATCAACCCCAACCCTATTACCCCCTGCCACCGCACCAGGGCAGCGTGGAAGAGCGAGGCTAAGTGCCAGAATTGGCGCATCCTATGGATGCGCCATTTCTGGGGCGGCTGACGGCTGGTGTTTCTAGCCTGGGAGGGGGCCAATATTCATGACACCCTTCCTGGGCTATTAATATCAGCCCCCAGCTGTCTGCCTAGCCTGTGCTAGCTATTAAATTAGGGGGGACCCCACGTTATTTTTTTTGGGGGGTTCCCCCATTTTAATAGCTAGTAAAGGCTAGGTATTCAGCTGGGGGCTGATATTAGTAGCCTGGGAAGCTCCGTGGGTATTACCCCCTTCCCAGGCTTCAAACATTTGCCCCAGCTGTCTGCTTAACCTCCGCTAGAGCCTAAAATTAAGGGGAACCCCACGCCAATTTTTTTTTAAATAAATCCTTTATTTTAACACTAAATGACAAGTACAGTAATCAACACTGTCACTGTACTTCATATATATGTGACTGACATGTTTCTATCTATCTAATCTATGTGTGATTCTCTATTCTTTCTGTTATAAATTGTTGGGTACAGATGCTGAATTGCCGGCCGGCTTTCTTAAAGAGACGGTGCATGAAAACACTATTATTTTTTTAAATAAATCCTTTACACTAAATGACAAGTACAGTAAGCAACACTGTCACTGTACTTCATATATATGTGACTGACATGTTTCTATCTATCTAATCTATGTGTGAAGCTCTATTCTTTCTGTTGTAAATTGTCAGGTACCGGTGTATGCCGCTGATGAATTGCCGGCTTTTCATGTCATTCTACATTATTCTTAGTTGTTTTACTTCATGTAGAATTAACCTACAAGGAAAGAAAGGGTTTATTTTCATTCCGATATTTGTGTCCCATTGACTTGCATTGGTTTCCGGTATCGGAATCGGCGATATCCGATACTTTTTGGGTATCGGCCCGATCCAATCCGATACGATATTTCCTGATATCGGAAGGTATCGCTCAACACTAGTGGTGACCTGACCACTTCTGCCAGTCTGCACCACCGGCCAGCAGCCTACTCCGTGGCTCCAACCCAGGGTCCCCTGTGTAAATTCAAATCCTTCTACTTGGGTTAAATGATGAAGGCCTGGACAATCCATGTGATCTTGTAAACAGAGTAGTTTGCACTAAGTCTTTCCATGATAACTGTTTTTAGGGCTGCCAGATGATCAGTGAAAAAGCCTGATTACATAGGGTCACCTCGATGTCATGTCTGTGTCACACCACAACGATGACATAGCACCAAACCTTCTAATTAGAAGATTTGCCCGGGATGCCAGCATGTAAGAGGCAATTCACAAGGTTGTGGTCCACAAACTACAGAGGTGGCCATTGGACCCTGGTCCTGCAAAACACTTTGCTCATCTCTACCATGACACATGGGTGGGGCATATAGAAGTCACACAGGAGAGGACCGGCACAAGACCTCAGCCCCAGAGGATCTTACTCATCTACCATTTACATCTCCGAGGCGGTGGCAGCTGTAGGAGAATTGTCTGTCCAGCTGCAAATTCCCGATGTAGTAAGATCTTATTGCTGGAGTTTCTGAAGACGATCATGCAGACATCAGTTGCTCACCTGGATGTCTGGAAATTAAAAAGGGGACATCATATCTTAATTTATATTTCCCATCCTTAAAAAAAGAACCCTCTAATACTTTACCTTCTTTATTCCTTTTCCCATTTGCATTACTCACTTTTTAGCTTTTCATTTCAGTCTGTTTTGGAATAACAGCCATGTTATACAATATGAGGGCACGGCTGTCGTAATATAATGTAAAATCAAAAAATGGAAGAAATTAAAATAAATTCCCACTCGCCAAGTGCCCTAACGTCTTTTTCCGAGAGCCGGGCGTTGCATTGTCTACAGAGTTTCGAGTATAGAGAATGGGATTTGCTTTGATAGAAACACAGTAACATTTGTTGCTCAGTGGTGTAGAAGCTTCTATTGGTGACTAAACCGGAAAGTGACACTTAATCAACCCTGGCAGCCATTTCTAATGTTACACCGCTGCGAGAGGCAAAATTAATACGATTACACTTTTAAAATTTCCATTATCTTCTATGACCAAAAGAAATTCATCCTACTGTCTGGTGGAAAGAGCACGATAGTGGACACCGCTGTTTTTCATTTGCTTCTGAGTCCTGAAACTTCTAAGAAAACGTCATAGTCCCGAACAAGCCTGGAGCACAGATACAATTATCTGGTACCGCCATGGGGTACTGAACATCTCCATGTGCCCCATTCTTTATCATCATATAGGTAATATATACTTTGAGCATTGGGGTGCTTTAAGTCCTGACCTTCGGAACTGTACTGGGAATACCCAAAACCAGGCACAAATGCCTCTTTCAGGCAGGGATCACTTAAAGAGAATCTGTCTGCAGGTTTTTGCAATGTAATCTGACAGCAGCATGATGTAGGGGCAGAGACTCTGATTCCAGTGATGTATCACTTAGTTTACTGGGTGCAGCAGTTGTGATACAATCACAGTTTTCTCTGTTGCAGATCTAGCAGAGCTCGGAATACTGAGCTGTGTATAACCCCGCCCACACCAGCGATTGGCTGCTTTTTGTGTACATTGTATATTTTGAGAAATCTGCCAATCAGTGCTGGGGGCGTGGTTAGGCCAAGAGGCATCTAGGCCTGTAGTGATAATCTGCTGCTGATAAAACACTGATTTTATTGAAACTACAAAACACAGCCCAGTAAGTGACACATCACTGGAATCATATGCCGGAAATGGGCCAGAAGTGACCAGAAGGCACAAAGAACTATTTACTACTTGTACTTAGATTCTCTTTCTCATTCTCCCTTACACTTTCAACATGCTTACATATGCTTTTACTGTTTTTGCCCCCCTAATCCTTACTCTCCTTCCCTATCCCCACACCCCAGCACCCTCTAACCAAATCATCATCTCTCCTTCCCTCCTTCCTCCCCACCTAACTTCATCTACAGATCTACTCCTCAACCTCAGATCAATCCTCCCAAAACATAAAACAAGCCGGACACTCTCCTTCTCCCACCTGCTGTCCCTCTCTCTGCTTCTCCTCACTGCTGGCGACATATCTCCCAATCCTGGACCCCCACAGCTTGCACCCTCCACCAACTCCCCCACCTGTCGCACCAAACCAACTGCAAACTACCGCAACCCCTCTTACACAAAACCAGTCCCCCTGACGCCCACCCCGCTGCTCCCTCTCTCTGGAGCACTGTGGAATGCACGCTCTGTCTGCAACAAGCTCCATTTTGTCCATGACCTCTTTACCTCTCGTCATCTCTCCTTCCTGGGCATCACAGAGACATGGCTAACACCCTCTGACACGGCCTCCCCTGCTGCGCTGTGTTACGGCGGCCTCCACTTCACCCACACTCCTCGCCCTGGAAACAGACATGGTGGAGGAGTGGGTCTTCTCCTCTCTAACAATTGCACCTTTAGCCCTACTCCTCCTCTTCCCTCCCTTATTCTCCCTTCTTTTGAAGTCCACTCTGTCTGCATTTACTCTCCTTGCCAACCTCCAAGTGGCTGTCATATACCAACCCCCGGGCCCAATCACTGCCTTTATCGACCAATTCTCCATCTGGCTTCTTTACTTTCTCTCGGCTGACATTCCCACAATCATCATGGGCGATTTCATTCAACATCCCCACTGACACTCGCCAGTCAGCATCATCAAAATTCCTGTCGCTTACTTCATCCTTTGGACTTACTCAGTGGTCCTCCTCAGCCACCCACACCGACGGACACACACTAGACCTCATCTTCACCCGACTCTGCTTCCTATCTAACCACACAACCTCCCCCCTACCCCTATCTGACCACCATCTACTCACCTTCTCATCCCTGTCCTCCTCATCTGTCACCCATGTCCGGCAGCTAGCACACCCCCGCAGAAACCTTGCACATCTAGACACTCACACACTCTCTGACTCTGTTCTACCACTGACATCCATATCCTCACTCCATGACACAGACAGCACCACTGCTTTCTACAATGCCACTCTCGCATCAGCTATTGACTCTGTCACCCCTCTTATGCATGGCAGAGCGCGACGAGCCAACAGGCAACCCTGGCACAACAACCTCACTAAACAGCTTCGACAAGCGTCCAGGAAGAAAACACATACTCAAGATGACTTCACTGCATTCAAACAAGCAACGCTCGCATTCAAATCAGCACTCACCTCTGCTAAACAGGCCTACTTCACAACCCTCATATCCTCCCTATCCTACAACCCCAAACAGCTATTCAACACTTTTAACTCTCTCCTCCGCCCTCCACTGCCGCCTCCGACCTCCCTCATCTCTGCTGAGGAGTTTGCCACACACTTCAAAAACAAGATTGACCAAACACGGCAAGTCTTTACTGTCTCACCACCACAGCCCCTTTGTTTTCCACACAATTTCCTTAACCCCATAACCTTCCTTCCCAACATCACAGAAAGAGACCTTACTTGTCTCCTCTCCAAATCACACCTCACCACATGTGCACTCGACCCCATCCCATCCCACCTCCTCCCCAACCTCACCCCCACACTCGTCCCATCCCTAACCCATCTCTTCAACCTATCACTATCCTCTGGTACCTTCCCTGCTGCCTTCAAACATGCCACAATCAAGCCCATCCTCAAAAAGCCATCCTTCAACCTATCCACCATGTCCAGCTATCGCCCCATATCGCTGCTCCCATTTGCCTCCAAACTCCTTGAGCAACACGTTCACGCCGAACTTTCCTCCCACTTTTCATCTAACTCTCTCTTCGACAACCGACAATCCGGCTTCCGCCCCCACCATTCCACCGAAACTGCCCTTACCAAAATCACCAATGACCTACTCACAGCCAAAGCTAACAGACAATTCTCTGTACTCCTTCTTCTTGACCTGTCCTCTGCTTTCGATACAGTTGACCACTGCCTCCTACTACAGATCCTCTCTTCCTTTGGCGTCAAAGACCTTGCCCTATCCTGGATCTCCTCATACCTTTCTAACCGCACATTTAGCGTCTCCCACTCCCACACTACCTCCTCACCCCGCCCCCTCTCTGTTGGAGTCCCTCAAGGCTCTGTCCTAGGAGCCCTACTCTTCTCAATCTATACCCTTGACCTGGGACAGCTCATAAAATCCTATGGCTTCCAGTACCCATAGGCGGATTTTAATGAGGGCAATCTGGGCTACCGCCCGGGGCTTTGGGGCTCCGGGGGGCCCGAGGCTCCGTGGTGTCTATGGCCAGATTGCCCTCATTATATGTGCGGCGCCACGGCACATACTGGCAGACAGTGGCGGGGGGCCCCCGGACCGCTCCGCCAGCAGCGACGCACGGACGCTGCTTCTTCTCCGGCCGGGCCAGCACTGCAGCAGTTAACTTCCCTGTGCTTGCCCGGCGCGTCACTGCTAGGAGACACGGCCCTGTGCGCGGCCGTGTCTTCTAGCTGTGAAGTCACGCAGTGCGCGCCCTGCACTGCTACTTACCACCAGAGAGGAGCAGGACTGGATCCGAGCCGGGGGATGTTGAGTCTGTGTGTGTCTGTGTGTGAGTGTGTGTGTGTGAGAGAGTGTGTATGTGTGAGAGTGAGTGTGTGTATGTGTGAGTGAGTGTGTGTGTGTGTGCAGGTGGATATCATTGTGTGATGTCTGTTTATATGTATTTTTGTGTTTCAAATATGTTTATGCGTGTATGTAAATGTCTGTATATGTTTGTGTGTGCGTGACTGCTTGCGGCCTCCCGCTGTGTATAGATGGCTACGTGCAGCCTCTCGCTGTGTATAGATGGCTACGTGCGGCCTCCCGCTGTGTATAGATGGCTACGTGCGGCCTCCCGCTGTGTATAGATGGCTACGTGCGGCCTCCCGCTGTGTATAGATGGCTACGTGTGGCCTCCCGCTGTGTATAGATGGCTACGTGCGGCCTCCCGCTGTGTATAGATGGCTACGTGCGGCCTCCCGCTGTGTATAGATGGCTACGTGCGGCCTCCCGCTGTGTATAGATGGCTACGTGCGGCCTCCTGCTGTGTATAGATGGCTACGTGCGACCTCCCGCTGTGTATAGATGGCTACGTGCGGCCTCCCGCCGTGTTTTGATGGCGCCGTGCGGCCTCCCGCCGTGTTTTGATGGCGCCGTGCGGCCTCCCGCCGTGTTTTGATGGCTACGTGCGGCCTCCCGCCGTGTTTAGATGGCTACGTGTGCTCAATATTGAGTCATACAATTAATGTAAGGCTATGTGCCCACGATGAAGAAATGTTCCGGATTTTTTTTTAGCGTTTCTGCATCTTCCTGACAGAAAAAACGCATGCGGATTGTACATGTGGATTGTACATGAGGATTGTACATGCGGATTGTACATGCGTTTTTCCTGCCAGGGACATGCGGATGTGAAGCGTTCTTCACATGCATTTCTGCATGCGGGTTATCAAGCTCTTTTCCAAGCGATTTTAGCATCACTTGGAAAGTGCTTGACAACTTGGTCACACTATATAAATCCATGCAACCGGCAACCGGCATATATAGTGTGACCGTAAAAGAATGGTAAAAAATAAATATATACTTACCTTCTGATGGCCTGCCGACGTCAGCGGTCGCGTGACCCGTCACATGACTAAATGACGTCACGGCAGGTCCTTTTCAGACCATCGCGAGCTGCCGGCAAGCCAGGACGCATCGGATAAAGACACCTGGGGCCATCAGAAAGTAAGAATAATATTTATTTTTTATTTTATTCTTTTTTATTTACAGGTACTATGGTACCCGGGTCCGGAGGAGAGTCTCCTCTTCTCCAAACCCGAGTACCATCTGCACATTGAAACGCATGATATCCGCATGTACAGATGCAGTGATGCGGATTCCATGCGCTCCAATGCAAGTCAATGGCGGCGAAAACGCCGAGCTTCCGCAAAAAAATTGGTAATGCTGCGGATTTTTCCACAATGATGATCCGCAGCGGAAATTTCCGCAGCATGTGCACAGCAGATGCGGATTATCATTGGGGAACATGGTTGACCTAACAAGCGTTTTTTAAGCGTTTCTGCAGCGGAATTGCTTAAAAAACGCATAGTGGGCGCACAGCCTAAAAAAAATTATTATAATTAATATTGTGCCAAATTTCACGTGAACTATCACATGATCTATCACAGGGGATCATGTGATACATCAGATGTGTGTGTGTGTGTGGGGGGGGGCGCGCCTTCTAAACTGCCCGGGGCCCTTGCTACTCTTAATCCACCCCTGCCAGTACCATCTGTACGCTGATGACACCCAGATCTACCTCTCTGGCCCAGACATCACCTCTCTGCTGTCCAGAATCCCAGCATGTCTAGCAGCCATATCCTCCTTCTTCTCCTCCCGCTACCTCAAGCTCAATGTGGACAAAACTGAACTCATTATCTTTTCCCCATCTCGCATATCCTTCCCACCTGATCATTCTATCACAATAAATGACATCACTCTTTCCGCTGTACCGACAATCCGCTGCCTCGGAGTAACCCTTGACTCTGCTCTGTCCTTCAAACCACACATCCATGCTCTCGCCACCTCCTGTCGCCTCCAGCTCAAAAATATTTCCAGAATCCGTCCTTTCCTCAACCCTAACTCTACTAAACTGCTTGTGCATGCCCTCATCATCTCCCGCTTCGACTATTGCAACATCCTCCTCCGTGGCCTCCCTGCTAACACTCTCGCACCCCTCCAGTCCATCCTCAACTCTGCTGCACGACTTGTTCATCTCTCGTCTCGCTACTCCTCTGCTAAGCCCCTTTGCAAATCGCTTCACTGGCTCCCATTCCCCCAGCATATCCAGTTCAAACTACTAACACTGACCTACAAAGCCATCCATAACTTTTCTCCTCCGTACATCTCTGAACTAATCTCCCGATATATTCCCTCACGTAACCTCCCGTCCTCCCAAGACCTCCTTCTCTCCGCCACACTTATCCGTTCCTCACCTAATCGCCTCCAAGATTTCTCCCGAATATCCCCCGTCCTCTGGAATTCTGTGCCTCACCATGTCCGATTATCCACCACATCCGGATCCTTCAAACGGAACCTGAAAACCCATCTCTTCAAGAAAGCTTACAGCCTGCAATGACCCCGCTGCCTCCTCAACAACACTGGAGCTACTGCAACCCCCAACCTACTGTCTCCTCCTCATTCCTGTAGAATGTAAGCCCGCAAGGGCAGGGTCCTCTTCCCTCCATACCAGCCTATAATTGTTAGTTTGTTTACTGTAAGTGATATTTTTACTTGGTATGTAACCCCTTCTTATGTACAGCACCATGGAATCAATGGCGCTATATAAATAAATAATAATAATAATAATCAGGCTCTCAGTCCCAACATCAGGGTGCTCTTAGATTACATATCAAAAACCTGATGGCAGATTACAATTAAAACCCACCATTTTCACCCTGGGAGATGCCTGAATTTGGCAGGGATTTTTTTAGAAAATTTGATAGGCAACTTTTTCAGAATGCCTCAATTGACATTTTAAAATTTCAATCCCATAGGTATGTCCCCTACTGCACATCACAACCCCTCCACATCTCTTCCACATCTCATTGAATACACAATCTGATGCCAGCAATTGATCACTCTGGTGTCCAACACAAGAGACCTTCTACAATTTCTACTTTCCAGGTGGTTTCAAAAGTACAAGGAGGGTTTTTCAACTCAACACATGAGTTTGGGAGGTATTTTCTATCTCTAAGAAACAAAGATCTCTCCCTATATATACACATAGGGAAAAGACTTCTCACTTAAAGGGAGTAGGGCAGAGGGAAGCCATCAAAGACCGGCCTCTTGGACTAGTCCCCAGGCAATGTTTAAATGTATGTTTCGTCTGAAACGTCCATGGTTTGACCAGGATAAATCAGGTTCCCTTTAATGTGGTTAGCACATATTATTGCCAGTTTGTATAAATTACTTTAATTATTAGGTGGTGTTTTTGATTCCTTGGTGACATGATTTCCACAGATGAATTCAATTTTGGAAAAAAAAATCTTAATAAATATTCTGATCATTTAAGGAAAAAATTGCTCAATATACTCCAAAATATTGATACATAAAGGAATGATGATTGATGAATTCCATCCATGACTCTTGGAAGAAATCCACATTGCTTATGCCTGTAATTAATAAGGGACTCAAAAAAATTAGCGAGGAGGTTACAAAGGACAGCAGTAGTTGTTCTCGTTACCACTCAACCTGCTGTCTATGTCAATTCAGGAAAAAAGGACAGGAGACTAATGTTCTTCCTGTAATCAGCTATCAAGCGGTCACCTCAGCTTCTGGAGTGCACAGGGAAGTAAAGAAGAGCTGTGATATATTCTGTCAGTCAAAGAACTCCACGCTAAAACCAGCCTCTTCCTCAGGAGTCAAAAATTATCTGCGTCACCATGGCCTCTTTTAAAGATCACACTCTTACAAATCTCATTTCTCACCCTCCCATGGTAGGTTTTGAGAGGTTTTGATGGAGCCTCAGAGATTTTTGACTCATAAGGAAGTCCGGGAGGTCTCCTGTTTTTCTGGGAGCCTCCTGTATGTTCCTGGAGAGTTTGTAAACCCTTGTTTCTCACCCCATCAATATACATTTGGTTGTTGAGGTTCACCTCGAAATGGAGCATCCTGGTCCTGCTCCCAGAGGTTTCAAGAGGCCTAGAAGTTTTGTCAACACAGCTGGGAGGTCTCCTCTTTATCTGGACAACTCCCAGCTGTTTTTGGATAGTTGGCATTAAAGGTAATTTCCCCACCAACACCCATTTCACACCATATGAATGTGCAGTTGGGTGCTGGGGTTTCAGTTAATGTAGTGGTAGCAAAACTCACATGAGGTTTGGAGACGCTTTGAAGGAGCCTTGGAGATTTGTTAACTTATCAGTAGTGATGAGAGAGCATGCGCCCTACTGCTTGGTGCTCGCCCGAGCATCTCACTGCTCCAGATGCTCGGCGCTCACCGAGTATTTCCGGGTTGCTCGGGCGGGAACTCGGGTTCCCTCCCTGCATGTTTGGCGCTATTTAGAGAGCCAATGAACATGCAGGGATTGCCTGCTATGCACTGTAATGCCGCAGCCATGTTGGTTGTGGGCATTACAGTGATTGGCTGGCCGCATAGCGTCATCAGGTCTATATCAGACCGGGCGCAGCCATGCTCGTCACAGTCACTCCAGATCAGACAGTGTAGGGAGAGCTGCTGCTGTGTCAGAGAGAGATTTGATCGTGTATTAGGTAGTGTAGGGATAAAAACCGTACATTACACATATCCGTCTTAACAAACAGTCCTTTTGAGGACTAACTAATCCATCTGCAGAGATATCAGGCAGGCAGGGTATATAGGCAGGCAGTGTATATAGCAGACTGCAGTGCATATAGCACAAGAGGCTTCATTCCAATTCTGCCTTCTGCTGCTGTTAGATATTTCTATACAAAGGCCCAGGTCTCAGGGGCCAGGAATACTTTTCTTTGGATCTTAATCCTCATTATTTGCTTAAAAAGCAATCCAGAGAACACCGTTTTCTGTGCAATTTGCTTGTTGGCACTGCAGAATACAGCCAGGTCCTTTCCATATTACAGCGCTAGAAATCCAGCTATTTAAAACTGTGTTTTCACCGTCAAACGGATCACATATATGTTGTCAGAAAGTACTACAATTTCTAGCCTCCATTAAAAATTTCCTTTAGTGTGTCAGTGAAGCAATTCACACCAGTTTGCTGTTCAAATTACTTACCTACAGGCCAGGTATTTAAAACCCTGTTTTCTCCATCACACGGATCACATATAAGTTCGCTCCAAACTCAGTCATTCGTAGTGAGCGTGGAAGATACTCTTCTCCATTTAAAATGGCATGTGGCAAGGGACGGGGAACTGGACTTGATGGTGATGGTGCATGCAGAGGCCGAGGACAAGGCCGTGGGCAAGCCAAAATTGTGCCACAACAAACACCCATATTTTCTCGCCTGACCTTCCTGTCCCAATTTCTAGGGGACCGCAGCACACCACTATTGAACCCAAAGCAGTGTCAAAAGGTTGTTGCTTGGATAGCGGATAATGCTTCCAGTCACTTAGCCACCACCACCACCACCCTGTCTTCCACATGGTCAAGTCTCAGTAGCCGTGAGTCTGGACCGCATATTCCTCACCCTGATCCTCCTTCCTCCCACCATGCGGAGTACCCAGAGACAACTGATCCCACACTTGGACACTCTGAAGAACTGTTCACTTTTCCATTTATAGATTCGGACCTCTCGCCTGGTCCACTTGAAGCGGGGCAAGAGGAGATCGCGTGTAGCGATGCCCAAATATTTGAGCCACAATGATGAGACACAATTGCCAGAAAGTCAGGAGGAGGAACCAGGGTGCGGAAGTGGAAGATGAGGTGGTGGATGATATAGTAACTGACCCAACCTGGCAGGAGGACATGCAGAGCGAGGACAGCAGCACACAGGGGGAGGGAGGCAGAGCACCCCAACAGGCAGGAAGAAGCAGTGTGGTGGCCGCAGACAGAAAGCAGGCAACCGTTCCCTGTAACACCAACACAAAGGAAGTTGCCAGTACAACTGTTAGGTCTTCCCGAGTCTGGCTGTTTTTTAAAGACTCTGCTGATAACCCCAAAAGGGCTATTTGCACCATCTGCCAGGCCAGCATCAGCAGGGGTGGCAAAACAACCAGCCTGACCACCACCAGCATGATCAGGCACATGGCAGCAAAGCACCCGACTTTGTGGGCCGAACCCCAGGGTCCAGGAACAGTGTCTGCGGGTGGCACCATTGCTTCTTCCACTGTTGTGCATGCAAGCCAATCCCCTGTCCATGGTGCATGTGAAGATGCCTCCTGCCCTGCACCTGTCATTGCACACTCTCAAGTAGCAGCATCAAGCAGTACGTCCATGTCCTTGTCCCAGCGCAGTGTTCAGTTGTCCATACCCCAGTCCTTGGAAGGCAAGCACAAATATGCAGCCAACGCCCCACAGGCCACATTACTAAATTCTCACATTTCACGACTGCTTGCGCTCGAAATGTAGCCTTTTAGGCTCGTGGAGACGGAAGCATTCTGCAACCTGATGGCAGCGGCCATCCCTCGGTACTCAGTCCCCAGCCACCACTATTTCTCCCGGTGTGCCATCCCCGCATTACACAAGCACGTGTCCAAAAACATTAGCTGTGCTCTCAACAACGCAGTTACTGGTAAATTCCACCTAACCACAGACACGTGGACAAGTGCTTGTGGGCAGGGACGGTACATCTCGCTGACGGCACACTGGGTTAACATGGTGAAAGCCGGGACCCAGTCGGACCTTGGGACGGAACACGTCCTCCCGACGCCAAGGATTGCGGGCCCTAGGTCAATCAGGGTTGGCCCCATGGTCTACAGCTCCTGCACCTCATCCTCCTCAGCCTCCTCCTCCTCTTCAGCCTCCATCTCCGAAATGACCACATCAGTCACAAGCTGGAAGCACTGCCTCGGCCAAGCGGTAACAGGCTGTGATGAAGCTAATATGCTTAGGTGAAAAACCACACAATGCTGAAGAGTTGTGGACAGCTCTGAAAGAGCAGGCAGATCTGTCGCTCACACTGCTGAACCTACAGCCAGGCATGGTCGTGTGTGACAATGGCTGGAACCTGGTGACAGCTCTGAGGCGAGGCGAGCTCACACACATACCATGCCTGGCCCATGTGCTTAACCTCATGGTTCAGCCATTTCTCAAATCCTACCCCGAGCTGCTGGATCTGCTTGTTAAAGTACGCCGCCTGTGTGCCCATTTTAGAAAGTCAGCTACAGCTTCCGCCGCCCTTGCAGTGTTTCAGCAGCGTTTGCAGCTTCCAGCTCACAGACTGGTGTGTGATGTCCCCACGCATTGGAACTCTACACTGCAGATGTTGGGAAGGATTTGTGAGCAGAAGAGGGCAGTTGTTGACTACCAGCATCAACAAGGCCATCAGTATTCAGTTCAGACTCCACACATAAGACCTCAGGAGTGGACATGGATGTCAGACATATGTACAATCCTCCAAAACTTTGAGGACTCCACCAAGATGGTGAGTGGCGATGACTCCATAATTAGCGTCACCATTCCGCTTCTCTGCCTTCTGAAACGCTTTCTGCTCACTATCAAAGAGGATGCATTGCAGGCAGAGTACGATGAGAAAGAGCAAGGAACCATACAGGGTGATTACACACAGCCAAGCTTCATCTCATCCCAACTTGGATTGGGTGACAATGAGGAAGAGGAGGAGGAGGAGGAAGGACAGGAGCTAATTTCATGCACTACAGACGGTACTACCGGCACAGCTGTCATACCGTCTGTTCAGCGTGGATGGCCAGAGGACAGAGAGGAGGAGGAGGAGAGCATGGTCAGTCAACCTCTTGGTGGGGACACGGAAGTCTTGCCTGTTAGTAGTCTGGCATGCATGGCTGAGTTTATGTTACGCTGCCTTTCCCATGACCCTCGCGTTCTCAAAATTTTGGGTGACAGTCATTACTAGTTGGTGACACTTCTAGACCCACACTACAAGGAGAACTTTATATCTCTTATTCCTGAGGCGGACAGGTCTACAAAAATGGGGCAGTACCAGAAGGCCCTTATTGCGGAACTATTAAAAAAATTCCCATCCGAAAACGCTGGCGGCAGAGGGCACACTTCCTTGGACAACCAAGGAGCACAGTCGAGAGAGACACAACTTCAATCCAGCAGAGGCAGGGGAACACTGTCAAAGTTCTGGGAGAGTTTTCTCACACCCTCCCATCGCACAGGCCTTGAGGAACGGGGTACTCTCACAAGGAGTGCAAAGTTTGGGAAGATGCTGAGGGAGTACCTTGCCGACCGTACCAACGTCGTCCGTGATTCCGCTGTGCCTTATAATTATTGGGTATCCAAGCTGGATACGTGGAATGAACTGGCTCTCTATGCCTTGGAGGTCCTGGCCTGCCCTGCCGCCAGAGTTTTATCAGGGCGGGTTTTTAGTGCCGCTGGTGGAATTATAACTGATAAGGACATCCGCCTGTCAACTGAAAATGCTGACAGGCTGACTCTTATAAAAATGAACAAGAGCTGGATTGGGCCAGACTTCTCAACACCACCGAATGATAGCAGCATAACATAAACTCAAATCCAGTGTCTTTTCTTTGGAGGTGTATTCCCATGCACCTTTTCACACCCACACATGGGTATACGCTTCCTGATTTTGGCTATTTGCTCTTGTCCCCCTCCTTCTCCTCATCCTCCACCACCATATCCCCAGGGTGACCGTGGTCCGTGATGCAACACCCACATAATTATTTTAAAGGGTGTTTATGATGCCCGTAAAAAAAAATTTATACAGTATGTTCATGTATACCCCCCAGGGGTAAATGTTTGTCAGCCCATACACTTAGTGCATGGGCATTACAAATATAGGTGGCCCGCTCCTTTCTAATGGGAACATTTTTTTATGAGGCCCTCCTCCACTTCTCTTCCAAGGGGCATTGAAGTGCCTCCAAATTTTTGACAGCCCTTGCATTCACTGCATAGGCCAACACTATGGGAGATTCTCTCCTTTCTAATGGGAATTTGTCATTACTGTGGCCCTGCTTTAAGTGTCTTTAAATTCTTAGTGGGGTTTTTCCTAAAAATGGTCAGCCGATGGATTCACTGCATATCCTATAACTGTATAGCAGACCCTCTCCTATCTAATGGGAACATGTCGTACCTTGTTACTGTGGCCCTGCTCTATGTATATTTAAATTCTTAGTGGGGTTTTTCCCAAATTTTGACAGACCTTGCAGTCACAGCATAGGAGACCCGCTCCTTTATAATGGGAACATTTTTTTTAGTGAGACCCTCCTCTATGTCTCTTCAAAGGGGTATTGGGTTGCGTCCAAATTTTTGGCAGCCCTTGAAGTCACTGGATACGCAATAACAGTATAGAAGACCCACTTGTTAATAATGGGAACAACAAAGCATAGCCGGCTGATGGCTCTCCAACAATAGCTAGGGCTGACTGCTGGCCTTTTAAGAATAGTAAGGGCCGTCTGAAGTCCCTATAAAAATAGGCTTTATGTCTTTCAGAGTCCCTCCATCATAAATAAAAAAGGATGTGTCTGATGATGTGTCACACCCCACATTGCCAGATAAGGTTGTAAAATGTTAAAATGACATTTCCCAGTGAATGCATTTGTCTTAAAAAATAACGTAAAAAAACAAAACAATAGGATCTTTCTTTAGTATAAAAAACAGCGTCACCAATTTAACCTCAATGTAATCACATTGTTCAGCTCCTGCACCTCCTCCTCCATCTCCAAAATGACCATATCAGTCACAAGCTGACAGCACTGCAGCACTGCCTTGGTCAAGTGGCAACAGGCTGTGCTGAAGATAACATGCTTAATGCTTAATTGACAAACCGCCCAGCGCTGCAGAGTTGTTGAAAGCTGTAACACAGCAGCCTGATCTGTGGCTCTCACCGCTGAACATACAGTCAGGCATGGTCGTGTGTGACAATGGGTGGAACCTGGTGACTGAGAAATGACAGCCGGGGTAGATACGGTTTCCCTCTATACCAGTTCTTTCACCAAGCTAAAGAATATGGCTGTGGTGAAATACAACTCCCACTGAGAAGCTGTTTCAGATTGAAAACATTGTGCCCACCAGAGGATTTGATTCTGAGGGCTAACCTTTCTCACCCGCTCAAGAGCCCCGTAGCAGCTGCAAAGTTAGCGCTATCATGAACTCTCCTGAGGTAGAAGCCAAGGCACACCAGAGGATTCTCTGGTGGGACCGTCCAACCCTGCCGAGAAGCAGTCCTGGCTAAGAAAAATGTGTGGGAAGGTTCCCGGACACACTATGGCTGCTTTTTTACTGAGGAGGAAACACATGCAAACACGGGGAGAACATACAAAGTCCTTGCAGATGTTGTCCTTGCTGGGATTTGAACCCAGCGCTGCAAGGCTTCAGTGCTAACCACTGATCCAATGTGCTGCCGTTCACCCTCTAATATCTAACAGGCTGGAGAAACTTGCACCTACTGCCACTCTATCTTCAGCTCCTTTGTGAGAAAATGTTTTTGGGCAGCCACTCAGTCTACCAAATAAAATTCCTGAGAAGGAAATTGGGGATGGCTTCGCCACTGGTACTGGGGGCAGTGCTAATACCATGGCGTCGTACCATAGTTTGCTGGAAATATTCCAGGCTGGTAGGAGGCAAGCAAATTCCCACAGAAAAGTACCAGCAGTAATGTTCAGGCCACATTTCAAGTGCAAGCAGCTTTAGAGGACTTCCTGGGAGAAATGACATGCAGGGTAGATACGGTTTCCCTCTATGCCAGTCCTTTCAGTGAGCTAAATACAACTCTCAGCAAAAAATAGTTGTGGACTGGCTCCATATCGTCCCTGGCCACATTCACCTGTCCACGTGTTTGTGGTTAGGCGGTCCTTCCCAGTAAGTGCACTGGGGAGGGCACGGGTAATGTTGTGGAACCCATGCTTGTGGAAGTGTGGCACCCCAGGGGTCTGGTTCCCACAGTAATAGCAATATTACGTCTGTGAGCAGGTGGGAGGTTTCCTGGTCAGACATCCTATGCATGCCACACCTCCTGCCCAGTCCTGGGAGGGGAAGAACTTCCCCTATATAAAGCTGGGGCTGAGGCAGGGTTAGAGAGAAAGAGCAGAGAACACAGACAGAGACACAGTCTGGTCTGTAGTGGAGCAGCTATAGGAAAGAAAGATCAGGAGCTCTGTGGGAGCTGTGCTAAAAGAGGTCAGGGGCTGGAAGCTGTAGAGCTCGCCCTGATTGAAGAGTTCTTACCGGACCCGGAGTCCGAGGCTGTGGGGACTAATCCTTACCCAGCAGCAGAAACCGCCCGGCAGGGGATTTCAGGTCCTCTGGCCAAGAAACCCGAAGGCACGGTCACACGCAAGGGACCAGCACCGCGACGTGGAGCGGAAGCTACCAAAAGGCCCCGAGTCACCGGCCATACGGGTGAGCACCACACGGTACACTCAGGGACGTGGGCTACTTTTACCCGCCTCTAGCAAGGTAGCCAGAAGAGTACGATTAGTTGGGGAGGCCTACAACTCCGCCTGGCCAGGGGAGATCCCATCTGCTCACGGACTGACCAGGCCCCGATCGCTAGCCAGTACTCCGGGAGGGTCTACCTTTGCCACCAGTAAAGACCCTGAACTACACCGCACCGTCTCCGAGTGTTTCATCATCCACGTCCGCTGCCCTGAGGCCATACCCCTCCCGTTGGGGGTTATACCATCCCCGCTGCACAAGCGTATCACCGGCCTCAGCGGTCTGCCCTGCAGCAGCGGTCTCATGACCGCATTCAACGGGTGGCGTAGTCGAACACTCTAACATCTACTGCTAAAGACTGCCGCTCAGTTTGACTCCCTGGGCACGGACCGGGTCACCGCCACGAAACTACTACCCCTCTCAGATCCGGCTCCGGGTAGGCCCCCACGTGCGCAACGCTACTCAGCACAGGCCCAGGGGCGCGTCAGAAGGCGGAGGCGATACCGGGAAATATAGTGGCGGCTGGGGACCGAGTATGGACACACGGCCGCCGCCGGCATGAGGTTGTGAAAAGCTTCTGCCTCCACGAGCTTAAAAGGCCACATTTCAAGTGCAAGCAGCTGTCAAAAATTTGGCAGTATAGTATTGCAGCCTGTGGGTGGGTGGGTGGCTGCCTGCATACTTGCGCTTGCATTCCAAGGAATGGGGTAGGGACAACTGAACGCTGCACTGGGACAAGGACGTGGACAGTGATTCTTGCAAGTCTGCAACGACAGGTGCATGGCGGGAGGCATCTTCGCATGCACCAAGGATCACTTATGATGGGCACACTTTTAGGCAGTGACCTGGGAGTCAGAGATGCTTCCAGAGGTCTTCCCCATGCTGTTCCCATGACTTTTCAGCACTGTATGCATGTGTCTGATGATGTGTCACACACCACATGGCCAGATAAGGTTGTAAAATGTTAAAATAACATTTCCTGGTGAATGCATTTGTCTTGGTTGAAAGCAATCCAAAAGTGCAAAAACGCATCAACACTACGTGTGAACATAGCCCAAGGTGTGGAGGAGTATTTTTGTTTTTGGTTATTTATTTTGCCTTTTATACAAGTCATTAGTCTGTGTGCCCACGATGCATTATTTTAAACGTTTCCGCAGCGGCAAAAACGCTGCAGAAACGCTTAAAAAATGCATGGTAGAAGGCCTGCCATGTTCCCCAATGATAATCCGCATGTGCTGTGCACATGCTGCAGAAATTTCCGCTGCGGATTATCATTGCGGAAAAAAACGCAGCACTACCAATTATTTTGCGGAAGTGCTGCGTTTTCGCCGCCATTGACTTGCATTAGAACGCATGGATTACGCATCACTGCATCTGTAGATGCGCATTCCATGCGTTCCAATGTGCGAATGGTACCCGGGTGTAGAGGACAGGAGACTCTCCTCCGGACCCGGGTACCATAGAAACTGTAAAAAAAACTGAATAAAATAAAAAATAAATATTATACTTACCTTCTGACAGCCCCCCTGCACTCGTCCTCCCTTGCCTGCAAATCGCGATGAACTGAAGGACCTGCGCTGACGTCATAGTCATGTGACGGGTCACGCGAAGCTGACGTCGGCAGGTCCTTCAGTGTACCGCGATCTGCCGGCAGTCAGCACCGAGCGAAGCAAGACTGCAGGGGCCATCGGAAGGTAAGTATAGATTTATTTTTTATTTTTTTACATTCTCTCGGGTCACACTATATAAATCCATGCCGGTTGCATGGATTTATATAGTGTGACCAAGTTGACAAGCACTTTCCAAGTGATGCTAAAATCGCTTGGAAAGCGCTTGTCAACACGCATGCGGAAATGCATGTGAAGAACGCTTCACTTCCACATGTCCCTGGCAGAAAAAAACGCATGTACAATCCGCATGAGTTTTTTTCTGCCAGGGAGATGCAGAAACGCTCAGGAAAAATCCGGAGCATTTCTGCATCGTGGGCACATAGCCTTACCCTGGAAAGGATGTTCCTTAACATATTTCCCAGGAAAATCCATTTTGGTTTCGTTTTTGTATGTTTTATTGTGAGTCCGTAAAAGTCGTGTAATACTCTGACCACATTGCTGACAGAAGTGATCTGGGAGTCAGAGATGCTTCCAGGGGTCTTCCCCATGCTGTTCCCATGTAATTTGAGCACTGTTCCCTTCGATTTGGGTAATTTTTAGGCTCTCTGCAGACCGCCGGGGGGAGCCGCCTGAAAAATGCTCGAGTTTCCCATAGGAAACAGTTGGCTCGTTGCTCAGGTCGAGCACCGAGTATTCCAATTTGCTCGACCCGAGCAACGAGTAAACGAGCATTTTAGTGCTCGCTCATCACTACTTATCAGGAAGTCCGGGAGGTCTCCTATTTTTTCTGGAAGCCTCCCATATGTTCCTGGAGAGTTTGCAAACCCTTGTTTCCCACCCCATGAATGTGCATTTGGATGCTGGGGCTTAATCTTGAAATCTAGCATCCTGGTTATGCTTACCGAGGTTTCAAGAGGACTAGGAGTTTTGCCTACTCTGGGAGGTCTCCTCTTTTTCTTGAAAATGTGAAATTGGGTACTGGAGATCCATATAATATAGTAGTGGCAATACAGACATGAAGTTTCGAAAGGCTTTGACGGAGCCTGGGAGATTTGTTGACTCATCAGGAAGTCTTGGAGGTTTCCTCTTTTTCTAGGAGCCTCCCGTATGTTTCTGGAGAGTTTGTGACCCCTCCATTTCCAACCCCAAGAAAGTGCATTTGAATGCTGACGCTTCATCTAATGATGGACTATCCTGGTTCTGCTCAAAGAGTTTTCGATAGGTTTTGATGGTGCCTGGGAGTTTTGCCAACTCTTCCAAAAGTCAGGGAGGTCTCCTCTTTTTCTTGAAACCTCCCAAATGTTCTTGGATAGTTGACATTGAAGATCATTTTCTTTCCAACCATCATTTCCCACCCTATGAATATGCATTTTGGCGCTGGGGATTCATCGATTGTAGTAGTTTGCACTACTCACAGGAGCCTTTGATTGTGCCTGGGAGATTTGCCAAGTCTTTCGAAAATCTGGAAGCTCAATCTTTTTTTCAGGAAACATCCTAGATGTTCCAGGAGTGTTGGCATTAAAGATCATACTCTTTCAGACCCCCTTTTTCCACCCCATGAATGTGTATTTGAATGCTGGGGCTCCATTCAATAATGGAGCATCTTGGCACGACTCACAGGAGGTTCAAGACTCTTTGAGGATCACTGAGAGATTTGACAACCTTTTGGGAGTCTGGGAGGTCTATACTTTTTTGGGGCAGCCTCCTGGATGTTTATGGAGAGTTGGCAAGAATACCTTTATCTAACCAGTTAGAATCCATAAGCTATCTTAAGTTTGGGAACCAGGTTGTCCTTTTCATTATGATATGCCCAACCTTGCCTGTAGGTTCACTGTGCTGGTGTGCAAGCAACACCTGTAGGATTTAGGTTCTTAATCCACAGGCAGCACGAAAGAGTAATGAGGGGGTGCGCAAATTTGTAGGTTACAGTACCCTTGGCTTGGGTAAGGAATAGGAAGAAGATAAGAAAGCACTGCGCTCTCCTGTGGTGTCCAGCACTTGGAGGCGGTACATTTTATTTTTCCCTGTATCTACTTAATATTCACATCCTTTGCACTTTTACAAGGATTTTTTCAATGCTTGAAAGTAAAAGATGTGGAGGTTTTATGATTGCAGACATTTACGACCACATTACACGCCATTCGAGGACATTTGTTATTGCAATCATTGATATTGTGCAATCATTAAGCAGCAGGATCGTGCTATGATTTCAATCGTTTTTGCGGTATAGGCTCCTGCACATAATGTCATTAGCTTTTATGGATTTCTATTCAAACAGAAGATTTTTTTTGTTGTTGTTCTGAAGTGAAGGAAAAGGAGAAGCCGGGATGGAAAGCACTTATTGGATTTGAGAAAATGAAATGAGAGTTTTCTCAATGAAATAATTCTGACATTGATAAATCAGCAGGCCTGCGGGTACCTGGTTTGATGGAAATTGCCTTCCAGTGAAATAACAAATCAGAGCCACTTGACAGACCTATATCATGCTGTACTGTGTGCCCGTGACAACATTTCAAAGAGAAGGGAAAAAAAAGAGAGATAGATAGATAGAAAAATAAAGCAACTTTGTAAACCTATGTGCTTATTTAATTTCCCAGAGAAGCATTGCATGGCCTATAAGTCTCCTTACACTGAAATGTCAGGCATGTCACTCTCCATAAGGAGAGACATTACCCCTTAGACCGCAATCAGAGACCTCTTTTACAGCCAAATCAAATCTCATGTTTTGCACTGAGGAGGGGCAACACTCCAAAACACGTGTCTACAAATTGAGATTCTGGTTCTGGCTTTTATCCTAAGTCAAGTGACAAGGCTGGTTAAAGGGTTAATATTGACTTTTAGGATTACTACTTCCTATCGGTGGCACTAGAATTCAAGTTTTCTTTCTCTCTGAAGAGATAATCTGCATGTTTTATTTCCCAGAGAAGCATTGCATGGCCTATAAGTCTCCTTACACTGAAATGTCAGGCATGTCACTCTCCATAAGGAGAAACATTACCCCTTAGACCACAATCAGAGGCCTCTCATACAGCCAAATCAGATCTCATGCTTTGCACTGAGGAGGGGCAACACTCCAAAACATGTGTCTACAAATTGAGATTCTGGTTCTGTTTTTTATCCTAAGTCACGTGACAAGGCTGGTTAAAGGGTTAATATTGACTTTTAGGATTACTACTTCCTATCGGTGGCACTAGAGTTCAAGTTTTCTTCCTCTCTGAAGAGATAATCTGCATGTTTTATTTCCCAGAGAAGCATTGCATGGCCTATAAGTCTCCTTACACTGAAATGTCAAGCATGTCACTCTAGATAAGGAGAAACATTACCCCTTAGATCGCAATCAGAGGCCTCTCATACAGCCAAATCAGATCTCATGCTTAGCACTGAGGAGGGGCAACACTCCAAAACACGTGTCTACAAATTGAAATTCAAGGTTTGGCTTTTATCCTAAGTCATGTGACAAGGCTGGTTTAAGGGTTGATATTGACTTTTAGGGTTTGTACTTCCAATAGGTGGCACTATAGAGTTCAAGTCCTCTTCCTCTCTGAAGAGATAATCTGCATGATTAATTTCCTTAGGAACAGACAACAAATAATCTTTATATAGTCTGATCCTGCGGTCATGTTATCTTTCATCTGTCTCCTAATTTTTCTAACCTACCAAATGAATGTAGGGACTAATTGAAAATGGGTATGACTGCAGGATTATTTTATTTCTCCAATCACATAGGTCTGCATAGGAGCTGTAGACAGAAAACGGTAAGAGATTTTTAATTAGGATCACTATAGATGCAATGCCAAAAATGGTATCAAACATATTGGTTTGGTTAACCCATATTTACTTCTCTCTAAGTCTTCCATTACATTTTGTTAAGAAAATGGAGTAAATATAATTTATTTTACTCTTTTATATAGCGCCATCATATTCTGACAACAACATCACTGTCCCCATTGGGACTTGAAACCTAAATTTCTTATCAGAATGGATTGGAAATTTTTTTGAGGTCATAGCAAGATTTCCATGATTTTGGTTTGATTGTAGCTAGGTAAACCTAAACATATACCGTCTTCTTAGCTTTCTTGTCCCCTTTGTTGTCCCCTCCACAGTTTTGTGCTATAGACCGCATGCGGACGGCACACTAATCAATGTTATCCAGTGTCGCGGCATACACAGCTTTCCATTCTCCTCTGTGAATATGCAATGAATGTCTATGATGGGATTACCTTTTCACTAGTTAATAGTCAAAGCAAAAAAATAAGTGAATAAAATGTATGTAAATGCGGACTTAAAGGGGTTACAGACACTGCTTTAAAGGAAGGGTGCAACTGGTCCGATGACTGGCAGCCCCACCTTGAATAAATCAGAGTTGCGCATGCTCGATCTCTATACTACTGCTGGACGAGGAGAAGCTCCGTATCTGACTTACTTTGAATCCACAATGATTGGACCGGAGGCCGAGCATGCGCACCTGCCCTCCATTCTGCAGAGCCGCGTTCTCTGAGTTTAATAGCCCTTTTCTCAGGATTGCTGGGAGTGCCTGGGGTTGAATTCCCAGAAATCAGCAAGTTATCCCCTCTTCTATAAATGGGGGATAATTGTTATTTTGGAAATAACTCTTTATTTATTTTTCTCATTTATATATTACTGTCCCCCTTGGGGCTCACAATCCTATCAGTATGTCTTTGGCATGTCGGAGGAAACCGGAGAACCCTGAGGAAACCCACACAAACACAGGGAGAGCATACAAACTCCTTGCAGATGTCAGATTTGAACCCAGGACCCCAGTGCTGCAAAGCAACAGTGACAACTACTGAGCCACTGGGAGTCTCTTAGCAGGTTTTTGCTATTTAATCTGAGAGCTGCCTAATATGGGGCAAGAGAACCTGATTTCAGCGATGTATCACTTATTAGGCTGTGTGTGGTAGTTTCAATACAATCAGTGTTTTTTAAACATGAGATTATCACTATAGGACTAGGTCTCATGTGCAGACCAGTCAGGATAATCTTTATAACTCTGCCCCCACCACTGATTGACACCTTGCAGTTTTGCTTGTTCTGATTAAGAAGTCTTTGTTACTTCAAAACTTGTCGACTAAGTAAAGAAAAAACGCTATTACCACTTATCTGGACTTGGATCTATTATATTATTGACCAAGCAGCCCAGTAAGTGACACATCAATTGAATCAGGGTCTCTGCCCTTACATCATGCACATCATGCAGCTCTCAGATCACACAGCAAAAACCTGCTGACAGATTCCCTTTGAACTCTCAGACAACCCCCTTTGAAGTTGACCATCCACACAATGGGTGCACATCCGTAATTTTCCGGGTGTTTCTACGAACTGTAGATACGCTCATATAGATTGCATTAAAAATGTATCTCAGGAGTCAGGTACATTTCCATTAATTTTTTTTGCTTTTTAGTGTAGTTCTGCTTTAAAGGGGTGGCCCGGTACCAAAAATGTATTTTCTAGCTATCTTTACACTCTTACCAGTTTTGTAATTTGCTTTATTGCACAATATCTTACACCTTTTTGTGTCTACCTAATCTCTCAAAGTGTTTTTTTTACTGTACTTTCTGTGACGTTTCATTTGAGAGGATTCTCAAATGTGATGTCACAGGAGGCTGGTGCTGCACTCACTTCCCAAATGACAATTAGTTTGAGGGCGGTTCTAGAAGCTATGGGACAGCGCCGATGTCACTCACTGATATCACATGATGACATCTTCTTTCAGTTAGAAGCAACAGTGGCGGTGGAGAGAGCCGGAGCTGCACTCACATTTCCCACAGCGTCCATCATCCAGGATCCAGGACGTCTTCAGAGGAGGTGGTGATGCAAAAATCTAGTGAGTAACTGAAATGCTACCCCCTGTGACGTCATGTTCCTGGAGGGGCGATGGACGCTGCAGGGAGTGAGTGCAGCCCCAGCTTCCTGTTACATCACGTTTGAGACTCCTGTCAAACAAGACATCCCAGGAAGAACAGTAAAAAACATATTTAGAGATTAGCTAGATAGGAAAAAGTGTTGTTTGTTGTAAAATAAAGCAAATTCCAAAAGTGGTTAGGGTGTAAGGATAAATATATTTAGAGAATACATTTTAGGTACCGGACCACCCATTTAAGATGAGGATAGAAAAAATGGAAAAAGAAAAATAGAAAGAAAAAAGGCAATCAGCTGCTGGAAGAAATCAACCAGACACGAGATGCTTTGCAGGAGATCTAAGCAATAATTGACTTTTCACTCAATGACTTAGTCTGCATGCACATCACACCATTGATGCAATTGTAGCACCCCGAGGACTCGGCTGCTACAGGAGTATTGCACCTCAAACCAGAGGTGTGGTATTCCACTCCCGGGTAAGGATGGAGTGTGGGACAGAGCTCAGATAGCTGCATGCACTACACTCACCCCATTTCCGGGGGACAGAACAACGGTACTCCCACCAGATAGATGTGCAGGTACGACAGCGTCTGTCCCTGGCTGGAGTGGGGGGGGGGGAGGAACATCCCAGTAGTGTAGGAGCAGACAGGGGAGGGACTCTGGGCATAGGTAGGAGCCCATTGGGTGCTAGTCACCTGGGCTCGGGTGTCAGAGGGAGTATATAAGGTGGGCACCATCTTGAGACAGGGTCTGTTCAGCCTGGAGGAGTGGAGAAAGGAGCTCAGCCAGAGAGGGCTGAGGGGGAGCTGTGGCTCCGTCTGGGCCCAGCTCCAGAGCCAGGCCTGAAGCAAAGAGAGGGAAGGGAGAAGAGGAACACTAGGAAAGGCCCAGAGACGCAAGCAAAAGGAACCCTGAGATCCCACGAGTGAACTAAAACGGGTGAAGGGTTGGCAGAGAAGGGTACCGGATCCCAAACTGGTGGAGGTCAATCATCCTTAGCCAGGAACCGGAGGTCGTGGTCAAGCTTTGGCACGACCCCTCGCCACATCCACCAGGAAGGCACGCCACATAGGGTCAGGAAAGCCGGAGAGAGGTTTTGCCCCATAAGGCCCGAGGAAGCCGGACATAGGTGGGTCCCTGGTGAGGACGGCCAGTAGGAAGGAAGAGAGGGGAGCTCTGGACCACGCTCTGGAATCGCCTGGGAGTTGGCCGAGTCCCTGACCTGGTGGACGCAGCACGGCTCGGGTGGTCCTACTGTGCACAAGGATCTGATAAAGAACTGTGAGTAAAGCTTTTGAAACTGCACTTCCCGCCTCTGTGTTCCTGCCGTCACACCTGCACCCTCAGCACTGGGACACCCGCACCATCACTCCCATCATCATCTCTAACAGATCTGCCCTGAGGCCATACTCCTCCCGTGGGGAGTCATCTCATTCTCAGCTGCACAAACAACACCGGCCTCAGCGGACTGCCGTGCAGCGGCGGTTCCGTGACCGCAATCCACGGGTGGCGTAGTCGAACATTCTAACATCTACTGCTAAATACTGCCGCTCAGTTTGACTCCCTGGGCACGGACCGGGTCACCGCCACAAGACTACTACCCCCATCTGATCCGGCTCCGGGTAAGCCCCCGTGCGCGCGATGCCGCACGACACAGCAGGCCCAGGGGCGCGTCAACTTTGGCGTAGTCGGCAGGATCACGTGCCCGCAACCGACGGGTACTGCGTGCCTGAAGAAAAGTTCACATTTACCGTAAAAAGGAGTCTCCCGCCAATTCCAGAGGGTTCCCGCCATCAGACGCCATCTCGGGTCGTTTCCCGCCGTTTGCCCGCCATCTGCAGCCTTTTCCCGCCATCCACGGAGTTTCCCGCCATAAGGAGACGATTCCCGCCATCTGAGACGATTTCCCGCCCTGGCAGAGCGGACTCCATTATGGGCGTGCCAGAGGGTGGCAAGAGGCCACCTCCCATCGTGGGCCAGGTCCAGGAATGGCGCCAAAAGCGGAAACCGCCCCCACCAGCAGAGACTGCAATGATAGAGATGTCCATCAGCATGAGGGGGCTGCCCCTGGAACTGACTGTCACCAAGTTGCCCCGGGACCACCCTCAAGGGGGGCGGATAGAGAACAAAACAGAGAAGATGTGTGCGGCCTGGAGGAGTCTGGACAGATCGCACCCGGAGATGGAGGAAGAGTCGAGTAGCACTGACCCTGTGGTCCGGAACCTGTTGCAGGCTGCCACCCCAGAAGGCCTGGTGGAGATCCTGGCACAGCTCCCCAGAGATCGGGAGCGTGCACAAACCGCGCTGGAGACCTTGGCCCGGAAGATGGCCCGGGTACAGCAGGAAGCGCTGGCCGAGTGGAGGAGAGAGATGGTCCAGCAGGCTGGGACCCGCCAGCAGAAGACGCCACCCGCAACGTGGAGCATGTCTGCCCCTGAGGATGGTGCAGGAGGAACGGAGGCAGGAGACGACGCCGCAGAGGGAGCCGCAGGGATGGAAGCAGGTAATGGGGACGTCATCACCCCGAGCCCAGTAGCCGTAAGCCTGCCCCAGCTCCCCGTCGCAGAGCCCGAAGTTCCACTCACCGCGCCCGTTGCCGCACCGCCGCTGCTACCAACTAGGCCTCAAGCGGCAGGAGCCGTGGTCGGCCCTCTGTTACGCCACGCCCCTTGACCCTGAGCGCGGCAAAAGAGGAAGTGCCCCCGGCCTGGTCGCAGGGCCGAGTACCCCCGGGCGCCACAGTCTCCACAGCGCCCTCTACCTCCACTGCGCCACCGGCCTGGTCGCAAGGCCTAGTGGATCGGGGCGCCGCTGCCCCTCCAGCGCCCTCTTTCCCAAAAGTGCCATACTTGAACCCAGACAGGATGCCTACGGCCTGGACGCAAGGCCGAGTACCTCCGGGCGCCGCTGCCCCTCCAGTGCCCTCAACTTCCACAGTGCTGCCCCTGGGCGAAGATCTGTTCGCACAGCATACTAGCCCGGACGGGCTGCCTTTCGTTTGGCCACCGGAGTACATCAACCCCCGACTCCGGAGGGAACGGCCCCTGTGTGAGCCTCTAATCCCAGCTCCGGCGCCCGCCAAAATTGTTCCGCTCCCGCTAGAGGAGGCCCAATTTGCATGGGACCCCACCGGTGAGGACCTCATGGGGTTCACCAAGGAGACCCGGGCGGCCGCAGCCCAGCGGGAGGAGAGCTGCCGTCAGCAACTAGAGGTCTTCGGGAGAGAACGACGGGAGAGGCGGATCCGCGAGGAACGGCTGCAGGTCCAAAGCGCGGAGCAGAAACGCCGGGCCCGACGAAACCCCCGTGCGGCCCACGGTCCCCGCGCCACCGGGACTGTAATAAAGTTTCAACTGGAGAATGGCTGGGGCTTTATCCGGGATCACCGAACCCCCGACGACGTCTTTGTCACCCGCAGGGATGTCGAGTCTCACCTGCCGGAGGGACACCGAGGACGTGACCTTTACTCAGGTGATGAGGTCACCTTCACCCGGCACCAGTGTGCCAAAGGACCATACGCCCTTCACGTGCACCGGTTGACGGAGAAGGAGATACAGGATGAGGAAGATCAAGAGGACCCGGACGGGTCTGAAGACTACCGTCAGGAAGGAGTAGGAGGACATCGCTACTAAAGGGGAGTAGCATAAGCAAAGTACTGTAAATAAGTTACCCGTATGGGTATTCGATATGCTAGGTGAAGTGTGGTCCCCGTTGGGACTAGTGTGGAATTGTTTAAAGGAACTGTTTCCTGTGTGCCCCTATCCCCAATCAGGCTGAGGACTGTGAGCAGCCGTTCTCCTATTCCCACTGGCCGAGGACTGAGAGCGGCCATACCCTGTAAATAGTTGCGCTTTTTCAGGCGCCCCCTACTGGTTTTATAAGGAACTGTTTTTTCTACTAGTGACTGTTGCACTTTACCCGGTCACAAGTTGCACCGTGGCCGGAAGAACAAGAACGTTTTATATAAAAGAGTTTTATATTGAAAGTTTATACTACTAAAATGATAATATAAGAAGTTACCTGTAACGTTATATTTTCTGATAATGTTTTTTATAATGTTTTATATGTTAGTGTGTACTTTAAAAAATGTTTTGTATGTTTTATAATGTTATGCTCTTTTCCAGCCCGAGGACGTGCTTGGTTTACCAGGGGGGAATGTAGCACCCCGAGGACTCGGCTGCTACAGGAGTATTGCACCTCAAACCAGAGGTGTGGTATTCCACTCCCGGGTAAGGATGGAGTGTGGGACAGAGCTCAGATAGCTGCATGCACTACACTCACCCCATTTCCGGGGGACAGAACAACGGTACTCCCACCAGATAGATGTGCAGGTACGACAGCGTCTGTCCCTGGCTGGAGTGGGGGGGGGGAGGAACATCCCAGTAGTGTAGGAGCAGACAGGGGAGGGACTCTGGGCATAGGTAGGAGCCCATTGGGTGCTAGTCACCTGGGCTCGGGTGTCAGAGGGAGTATATAAGGTGGGTACCATCTTGAGACAGGGTCTGTTCAGCCTGGAGGAGTGGAGAAAGGAGCTCAGCCAGAGAGGGCTGAGGGGGAGCTGTGGCTCCGTCTGGGCCCAGCTCCAGAGCCAGGCCTGAAGCAAAGAGAGGGAAGGGAGAAGAGGAACACTAGGAAAGGCCCAGAGACGCAAGCAGAAGGAACCCTGAGATCCCACGAGTGAACTAAAACGGGTGAAGGGTTGGCAGAGAAGGGTACCGGATCCCAAACTGGTGGAGGTCAATCATCCTTAGCCAGGAACCGGAGGTCGTGGTCAAGCTTTGGCACGACCCCTCGCCACATCCACCAGGAAGGCACGCCACATAGGGTCAGGAAAGCCGGAGAGAGGTTTTGCCCCATAAGGCCCGAGGAAGCCGGACATAGGTGGGTCCCTGGTGAGGACGGCCAGTAGGAAGGAAGAGAGGGGAGCTCTGGACCACGCTCTGGAATCGCCTGGGAGTTGGCCGAGTCCCTGACCTGGTGGACGCAGCACGGCTCGGGTGGTCCTACTGTGCACAAGGATCTGATAAAGAACTGTGAGTAAAGCTTTTGAAACTGCACTTCCCGCCTCTGTGTTCCTGCCGTCACACCTGCACCCTCAGCACTGGGACACCCGCACCATCACTCCCATCATCATCTCTAACAGATCTGCCCTGAGGCCATACTCCTCCCGTGGGGAGTCATCTCATTCTCAGCTGCACAAACAACACCGGCCTCAGCGGACTGCCGTGCAGCGGCGGTTCCGTGACCGCAATCCACGGGTGGCGTAGTCGAACATTCTAACATCTACTGCTAAATACTGCCTCTCAGTTTGACTCCCTGGGCACGGACCGGGTCACCGCCACAAGACTACTACCCCCATCTGATCCGGCTCCGGGTAAGCCCCCGTGCGCGCGATGCCGCACGACACAGCAGGCCCAGGGGCGCGTCACAATCCTCTATGCAATTCCATAAATTCCCCTTGTAACAAGACAGCCAGCAGTAAACAGCCATTCTCTTACACAACTTTAATTTGCAAGCTGCATTTTTAGGTTGTGAAGGCCAAGCGGTGACATTACATTACGACCCGCAGAGGTCACCCTCTTGCTAATACTAAGATTCTAACTGCAAATGACAAATTAGCTGTCAGTGCCTGTCAGCCGGGTACAAAGACAAATGAATTAAAATATACTGGGAGATAAATACATATTAATGGCTGTAGGTTTTGAGGAAAACTAACAATGTCACAGTCCTCTGAACAGAGATTTATAATAGAGGGGAAAGGAGAATGACCAGAAAAAAATCATTGGTAAGAAAAAGTCCTGAAAAGTTACTATATGACTTTTTCAAGTTCCCGACGGAGAGGCACGTTCACATGCGCTTAATACCAAGTTAATAATGTATCATTCTCCGATTGCTGTGAAGAGCTGGAAACAAATGGGTTAAACCTGCGACAGGAATCCAAAGTATGCGGTTTATTGGCCAACATGTTTCGCAGTTTCAGACTTCTTCATGAGGACAAACCACCTGATGAAGAAGTTTTAAACTTCGAAACGTGTTTGTTTACCAAGAATCCTCATACTTTGGTTTAACCCACTTGTTTCCAGCTTTTCATTTTTCCTTCATTGTCGGTCTGCAGCAGCCTAAGTTTTGTCCTGTGGTTGTGAGTGCACAACCTAATCAGGTGACCATTATTGCCCATTCTGTCCAATCTTATATCCAGAAAAGACCCTATTGCGCTTTTTGTCCTTCCAGCTTTTTATCTATTCTCCGATTGTTAGCAGTAGCGTTCTAAAGGGGTCAGTATGACCTTGACCTTAATGACCTTGGAAAAGGCTTACAGAGTCGAATTTAGGTATTTGTAGATAATACTAAGCTGTAAAAGATAATCAACACAGAGGAGGATAATAGGTACAGGGGGATTTGGGGAAGCTGGAGACATGGGCAGAGGAGTGGCAAATTAAGTTTAACGTGGATAAATGGAAGGTCCAAGTTTAGAGACACAACTCAGCGTGGAGACTTATTTTCAAAGCAATTCCCCATGGTAAAAAATATGTAAAGTAGAAGTAAATTGGGGGAACCAGTGACCAATGACAGGCAGCTGCTGCCAAGGCAAATAAAATCAAGGGATGCATTAAAAGAGACAGAGAAGTGTCAGCGGTGTGTCAGATGTGATAGACAGTTGACCTGCAGTTGGTTGAAGAAGATCTCTTCGTTTGGCATTACAGACACCTTCCTAGACCTGTCTCACTGTAGGACCCAGTGGCTACCTCCCTCCTGCTAATTGACACCCAGGCCTGGGTGTTTAAATACTTTCTGCTTGCTACGGAGAGGTGCCTGTGATATTCACATGTTCCCTTGTGAAGGCTTGGAGCTATTGCAGTCTGCTTACTTCCTTTCTGGTATCTAGGAGGACGTTTGGTGTAATCTCTCTGAAGTCGGCTCAAGCTAAGTTACTTTCCCATGTGTTTGTCTCCCTTGTTGTCTTTAGTACTTAGTGGGGACTGACTAGTGCTCATCCCCCCTTCCCTATCCAGGGCCAAGCTCTAGGGAAATACAGGGTTTAGGTTCCTATGCGGCAATTGGTGAGGAACCAATATAGGGACCTTAAGGGAGACAGGGTGATATCAGATCAGCCTAGGAGGTCTCCACTCCCCCTTTCCCTGGGGTCTGGGCTCCCTTCCCCTCTTCCCTTTGAGTTGCACTCAGTGTTTCCTACACCTTACGTGACAAGAAGCTAATGAGAAGAATATAGTTTTGCCTCCATACAAGTCACCAGTGCGGCCGAACTTATATACTAGGTACAATTTTGGGCTCCAATATATAAGAAGGACATAGCTTAACTAGAGTGGGTGCAGAGAAGAAGGACTGTGACAGGGACAAAGGGGCATCCTCTACGTCTACAGGGAAGAAGGTTTAATCATAATCACAGATGCAGATTCTTTACCATATGAGCAATGAGATTATTGATTCTTTACTTTAAAAGCAAAGAGACTATGAATTCTTTACTGTACAGGCAGTGAGACTTTGGTTTTTATACTGTTCGGGCACTAAGGCTATGGATTCTTTACCATACAAGTGTTGAGTTAAATGATTCTTTACTGTATGAGAAGTGACACTATGAATTCTTTACTTTACAGACGTTGAGACTATGTATTTTTTTACTGTATAGGCAGTCAGACTGTAATTTTTACTGTGTGGGCACTGAGGCTTTGGATTCTTTATCATACAAGTAGTGAGATTATAGATTATTCACTGTAGGAGCAGTGAGATAATGGATTCTTTACTGTATGAGCAATGAGACTATGGATTCTTTACTGTACAGGTAGTGAGACTATAGATTTTTTACTGTATATGCAGTGAAACTAGATGTAAATACTTTCATTCTCAAGAATGACAAAAGTATTCTCGGAGTGATACCTTTATTGGTTTACCAGAAAAAAAAAAATTAAAAAAAAAATATATATATTTTATTTTTGGCATAAAAGTATTTACATCGATTTTTCTGGCTAACATGGTACCACAATATAACTTTGTATTGTACATCGGTGAAACTAGGAATTTTACTTTATGGGCACTAAGGCTATGGATTCTTTTCAACACAAAAAGTGAGATTATGTATTTTTTACTGTATGAGCAATGAGACTATGGATTATTTACTGTACAGGCAGTGAGCCTATAGATTTTTTTCAACTGTATAGGCAGTAAAGCTATTGAATATTTACTGTACGGGCACTGAAACTATGAATTCTTTACCCTACAAGTAGTGAGATTATGAATTCTTTACTGTACAGGCCGTGAGACGATAGATTATTGTAAAAGTAGTGAAATTATGAATACTTTGGTGTACGGGAAGTGAGACTAATCTATGAATTCTTTACTGCAAAGGCAGTGAATATATGGAGTATTTACTGTACGGGCACTGATACTATGGAATATTTACTGTACGGGCACTGATTCTATGGAATATTTACTGTACGGGCACAGATACTATGGAATATAGTCACTGAGATTTTGGATTATTTACCCTACAAGTAGTGAAATTATGGAATCTTTACTGTACGACCAGTGAGACGATATGACAGGAGGGCTTCATTCATAATGGCAGACATAATTCCAGCTTCTAGGATCCATTACACAGTAGACTCCCCTAAGGGGCGCCATTAATCAATAATGGGGGCCATCATGGTATCTGTCGGGATAAAAAGTGGTGCAAAAATTGAGCCATTGAAAGGTGAACAGAACAAAAGCCGTGTAGAGCAACTGAGCCATGCTGTGACTTATAGTTCTGCAACATTTCGAAGCATCGCATTCCCCCAAATCTCTACTAAAGAAATTCATCTTATCCAGAAGAAACAATGTGCACAATTAGCCGAATGTCTTCCCTCCACAATAAGATGTTAATAAGTAAGCTGGCAGGCAGCAGCGGCTCAAGCATTCGATGTGACAGGCGCAGACTATATTTGTTCTCGTGTGTTTCGGGGGGGGCGCTCTAATCTGTGTAATCGCCTCACTGGAGATTTCCTTCAATGACGAACGAGCAATTACCGTTTCATTTGCAAACCGGTCCCCTTCATTTGCCAGTAAGATGGCAGGGCCAGTCCGTGCCCCCGTCCTACCCATCTCATGCCCGCCGCCTGCTGAGGGCAAGGAGCTGGGGGGTCACGTGAGAATGGTGTCAGGAGGGGCATCTCAGGTTCAGAGGCTACTCTTCGCACTCTCCGCTGCTAATGACAAGTCATCGCACTCAGGGGTTACATAACATATAATCCAAGATTAGAGGGATTGTAACCCAGAGCCGGAGGACAGAATATTCGTATCAACAGTTAATGGAAGTCACCTCACCCCCATCCCATAATGACCAACAATCATGGGGGGGGGTGGACTGCGTCTAGACCATGCATTAATCACTTTTCGTGACATAAATAATCTGAGGGGCACAGAGTTTACAGTCACATATGCCGTGCCATTATCATGGCCATGATACCGTTCGCATTCTGTTTTACACTATCCTATGATTTTGTGCACTGCAGCACAGTTTTGCAAAGGACAATCATCCTGATCCTCCTGGTTCATGGATAGAGCAGGTAGAGATTGACGCTTTGATGTCATACAGATGTATCATAAAAGGACTCAACTATTGAGAAATAGTAGCAAAGATCTAGAGGATTCAATTCCCATCACAACCAGTATGAAGACGAATATAACCACATATAGACACATAAAGCATAAACATCTCCTGACAGAATATCCCCCCCCCCCAATTTTTTTTTTAAAGATGATCATGGTGTATGACTCATCTTGGGATATGTTGTGCTATCACAACCTGTAGGAAGACAACTATAACCATATATAGTATAAACATCTCCTGACAGAGTATCAGTTGTTTTTTTTTACATATGGTCATGGTGTATGACTCATTTTGGGATATGTTGTATCATCACAACCAGTAGGAAGACAAATATAACCATATATCGCATAAACATCTCCTGACAGAGTATCGAGATTTTTTTTTCAAAGGTGGTCATGGTGCACGACTCATATTAGAATATGTTGTGCTATCACAACCAGTAGGAAGACAAATAGAACCACATATAGCATAAACACCTCCTGACAGAGTATCAAAAATTTTTTTTTTCAAAGATGGTCATGGTGCATGACTCCTCTTGGGATATGTCGTGCCCAAAGTAGAATTGAAAAACTTCAAAAAAAAAAGTTCACTTCTGTGATCCAGTAAAATTAAAATTGGCTTTTATCAAAAAATTAACAGACAACAGGCAAGACACGGGTAAAATGATGCCACCCGTTTCTGATCACTTATCATCATTCTTCATAGAAGGAGACTATAAGTAACCCAAAATGCGTTGCATCAAGGGTTTATTTGTGAATGTCTATAACTGCCTATGTGTTAATAAGCGAGAGCTTGTTTCAATAAGATTTATTTACAATATTTGAAAAACCCCCTTTAAATCGTCATGGTAACTTGCAAAGGCCTGTAAGTATATGACATTATCAGCAGAAATGGAGGAGGGTACAAATCATCTTGGGTTATAATTTAGCACGGAAAAGGGCAGAACAGTTAAACTTAACTCATCGGAAATTAAAATCTATCTCTCGAATTCATGTTTAACGGATGAGCAGGATTTTCGCGTAGCGTTTCTGAGCAGCTGTAAAAACCCGTCGTTATCCCAACCACGGCCATATTCAGTGCAGTGACTTGTTTCACATGAGCATTTCATATAGAGTTTATGTAAAACATCACTGAACAAAATAGGATGGGGCAGATTTATCAAAACCGTCTAAAAGCAACCCAGTCTTTGTTGCCAATAGCAACCAATAACAATACAGGTTTCATTTTGCCAGCGTTGTTTAAGGAATGAAAGCTGAGCTCTGATTGGTTGCTATGAACAACAAAAACAGTACGTTGATATCTCAGTTGCGGGCAACCCCATGCCGCCCAATGATCCTGGACAATCCAGGATTTGGGGAGCCGAGGCTTTGTTCCATTTTCAACTGTATTTGTATCCTAAAGCCCCAGATACAATTGAAAATTATGTTATAGGAAAGAGATGTCAGCTCCCCATTCCTTCATTGACATATGCCATGCGAGGCCTGGCGCAGGAAGTGCGATGACATCGCAACACCATGCCGACTGTGCCCGGCCACACACAGCACAAACCCGAATAGCTCTTTATGGGTTCAGGGCTAGGGGGGTAGTTTGTTCTTATTTGCTAGTTGTCGGGGGCAACATACTGCGCCTCTGTATGGGGGGCATAATACGTTGTGGTGGGCACTGCAGGGATATCATACTCTGTTGGAGGGGACTGGAGACCATCATAACGTTTTTGGGGGCACTGTAGAGCCTCAAGCTGTAGGCGCATCATTGTCTTGATGTACTGGGGTCATCATAATGTGTGGTGGACACTGTAGGGACATCATACTGTGTGGGGGCTCTGGTGGCATTATAAGGATAAGGTGTGTTGGAGCTGCAGTGTTGAGGCATCATGCCATAGGGGCATCATTGTGGAGTACACTGTGGGGGCACCATATTGTGAGGTGCACTAGGGTCATCAAAATGTGCAGTGGACACTGTGGGACATCATACTGTGTGGGGGCTCTGGTGGCATTATAATGATAAGGTCTGTTGGTGCTGTAGTGTAGAGGCATCATGCCATAGAGGCATCATTGTGGAGTACACTGTGGAGGCACCATATTGTGAGGTGCACTAGGGTCATCAAAATGTGTGGTGGACACTGTGGGGACATCATACTGTCAGGAGGCACAGGGGGCATCACAAGGTGTGTGGGGAAAGTGTAGAGGCATCCTGCTGTAGTGGGGTGCACTAATGGGGCACTATACTGTGAGGTGCATTGGGGTCATCTGTCGCTCCAGGTGTAAATGCAACACAGAGGGAAAAGGGAGAGGGAGCCCAGACACTGGGGAAAGGGGGAAGTGGAGACCTCCTAGTCTGGTCTAGCATCACCCTGTCTCAACTAATGTCCCTATATAGCCTTCTCAGCTATCGCCGATCGCGTGCCTCGCCCTACTTTCCCTGGCGTAAGGCTACGGCTAGGGATGGAAGGAGATGAGCACTAGTCGACTTTCACTAAAACTCTAAAGACAACAAGGGTAAACATAACAGGGGAAAATGGCTTAGCTTTAGAAGAACTCCAAATGTGCACACGGCCGCCTCAAGCTCCATAGAGGACGAGGCACAGCTCCTGCTAAGCTTCCAGGGCTGGCTCCAGGTTTTTGTGGGCCCTGGGCGAAAGAGTCTCAGTGGGCCCCTTTAACACATACCACGATTCATGATGCACAGATACCGCAGAGAAATATATATATATAGTACAATGGCAAAGATTTCACTTCTTACATTACATGAGTGATATCTATAGTAAATTCTACAATAGCTCAGAAACCGGCAAATCGCTCCATACAGAATACCGGCCCCCATAAAATGCTCCGTACAGGATACTGGCCCCATAAAATGCTCCATACAGAATACTGGCCCCCATAAAATGCTCCGTACAGGATACTGGCCCCCATATAGCGCTCCATACAGAATACTGGCCCCCATATAACGCTCCATGCAGGCTGTGCCCCCACATAATGCTCCATGCAGCCTGTTCCCCCTATATAATGCCCCATGCAGGATGTCACCCCCCTTATAATGCCCCATGCAGGATGTCACTCCCCCCTCCCTTATAATGCCCCATGCAGGATGACACCCCCCTTATAATGCCCCATGCAGGATGTCCCTCCCCCCCCTTTTAATGCCCATGCAGGATATCACCCCCCCTTATAATGCCCCGCAGGATGACACCCCCCTTATAATGCCCCATGCAGGATGTCACCCCCCTTATAGTGTCCCATGCAGGATGTCACCCCCCCTTATAATGCCCCATGCAGGATGTCACCCCCCTTATAATGCCCCATGCAGGATGTCACTTCTTCCCCCTCATATAATGCCCCATGCAGGATGTCATTTCCTCCCCCCATATAATCCCCCCTGCAGGATGTCACTTCCCCCTTATAATGCCCCATGCAGGATGTCACTTCCCCCCATATAATGCCCCATGCAGGATGTCACCCCCCTTATAATGCCCCATGCAGGATGTCACTCCCCCCCATATAATGCCCCATGCAGGATGTCACTTCCTCCCCTCCCATATAATGCCCCATACAGGATGTCACCCCTCCCCTTATAATGCCCCATGCAGGATGTCACTTTCCCCTTATAGTGCCCCATGCAGGATTTCACTCCCCCCCATTTAATGCCCCATGCAGGATGTCACTTCCCCCCCATATAATGCCCCATGCAGGATGTCACTTCCCCCCCATATAATGCCCCATGCAGGATGTCACCCCTCCCCATATAATGCCCCATGCAGGATGTCACTTCCTCCCCCCCATATAATGCCCCATGCAGGATGTCACTTCCTCCCCTCCCATATAATGCCCCATACAGGATGTCACCCCTCCCCTTATAATGCCCCATGCAGGATGTCACTTTCCCCTTATAGTGCGCCATGCAGGATGTCACTCCCCCCCATTTAATGCCCCATGCAGGATGTCACTTCCCCCCATATAATGCCCCATGCAGGATGTCACTCCCCCCATATAATGCCCCATGCAGGATGTCATCCCCCCCATATAATGCCCCATGCAGGATGCCACAACCCCCCCTAATAATGCCCCATGCAGGATGTGACTTTTTCCCCCTTTAAATGCCCCATGCAGGATGTCACTCCCCCCATATAATGCCCCATGCAGGATGTCACTCCCCCCATATAATGCCCCATGCAGGATGTCACCTTTCCCCCAATATATAAAAAAAAAATCAAATACTCACCTAACTTCTCACCTACTGCCGCTGCTCAGCTCTGGACTCCAGCGCTGCCTGCGTCTTTCCACTCTGCGCTGTGACGGCTCAGGAGAGTGCACGATGGAAAGACGTCACTGCGCCCTCTGACCTGAGATGTCACAGTCAGAGGACGCGGACTACACCGGAGCTGCTGCAGAGGCACAGGGAGAGGTAAGTATTGTGCAGGGGCCTTGAGCAAGCAGGGGTGAGCAGGCAGTGACACCGTTCTCCTCCGCTCATGGGTCCCATAGCGCGGCGGGGTGCCCGAAGGCGAGTGGGCACACCTGCCTGCTCAGTACCCTGGCACTTGCCCGGGTGCACCAGGTTCTGGCGCCAGGCCTGTAAGCTTCACAAGTAGAAATGAATATAACTGGCAACGCCCTCTCAGACACACCAGGCATATATACACCCAGGCCAGAGAGCAAATTAGCAAGAGAGAGGTACTTGCTCGGTCCTAAAGACAGCCTCCTATCTAAGCAGCTGTCTGCAATGCCAAACGTGGAGATCTCCTGCAACCCACTGCAGGGCGACTGTCTGTCACCTCTGACACACCCGTGACTTCATCATAAAGTGTGATGGAAATTGTCAGGACATACTGTGTCGGGGGCACTGAGGTAATCATGTGTGTAGGAGGCACTATTATGGGGGGTACTATGAGAGCATCATACTGTATGAGGTGCACTGGGGGCATCATAATTGTGTGGGTGGCACTATGGGGACATCATACTGTGTGGTGGGGCATGTAGTAGAAGGCAATGAACCATCAGGAGAACTCTTGCAGGATGTGCCAGTGAAGAGGAGAGATTGCCATCTGCTGGCCAGGTGAAGTCAAGCAGAACCAAGATGTGCTAGAAGAGTTGAATGGAGAGCAAATTCAGATGCCGGACCTGATCAGGTGACCTCCAGGAAGAATTTCCTGGATATAAAAGTCCAGCTCACCAAGCCACAAGGAGATTTGGCGCCAAGCTGCAGAGTGGAGCAGAAGTATCCCAGAGGTACCACAGAACCCATCGCGACAGGCCTTAGCCGGAGGTCTGCAATGCACAAGAAACGGACACCGCATGATACACTCTGGACTCCACGCAGAAGTACCCCAAGTTCTGCGCATGTTGATCAGAGTCAGGACCTGCGCCCTGCACTAAGTTCTCCGTACTCAACGCCACCTGTCAAGAGCCAAGGTCTGGATCCCCTTACCCAAAGCGTGAGAGACTACCATTGATGGTCAAGCCGAGAAGAGCTGAGAGAGGACTGCAACATAAGAGACGCGCCAGCAATAGCGAAGGAATCGTGCAAGTGAACAGAGCCATCACTTACAACTCTCACCTACGGTACCGGGGACAGTTGGGATTAGGACTTCAGGTTGGGAGGGGGCCGGCTGGTGTGCGGAAGGGCATTAAGGGCATCATAATGTGTGTGGAAGGGTATTATTCTGTGGTGGCATCATACTTTGTAAGGGGGGCACTGTGGAGGTAGCATCATGTGTAAGGAAGGCACTGTTGGGGCATAATCCCAATAACCCTTTTAATGCTTCCTATCAGGATAGTACAGTAGTTCATATAATTGTCATTTGCTATCTGCACTTACCATCTATGGGGTCAATAGCACAACAATCAGCCTTCATGTAATATAAATTGGAGTCCCTCATTATCTATTCATAAAATTGCAATAATTTTTTTTGTAAAGAAATTATATTCATTCCACAAGAGTGCAGCAATAAATAATCTCCCCGAGCTGCACCCAAGGAGTCGGCTGCTGTTTCCTGCATAGGTTCATTCCTGATCATGTGACTCTTTCAGAATAAATCCCTGATGTCATAGGACTGCATACAGTCAGCACATTAACCCAGAGCCTTAAATTTCCCTGTAGAGACGGAGGTCCAGAGAAGACCTCCTGGAGCCATTGTTTTAGACTCGACACCTGTTCGGAGCGTGCCATTGCCCGTTCTTCATGTTTCGCTCTTGATTAATAGCTCGCTAAAATAACTTCTTCTCCGGTCATCAAAATGTGACATTGCGTAAAGTGAAAAATGACCTTGTTCGCTTTTCAACGCTAACACTCGCTCGTTTATTTATATCCTGTTTTTTCTTAATGAGCCGCTCGCTTACATGCGATGCGGGAGACTGCAAAGTACATGCAATCAATATCAAATTACTGCTGCCTTATTACATTGCATAAATATCATTGAAAGCTTCATGATTCTTTATAGATTGTGTATGTTAAATGCTCATAGTATTCACTTATGATCCAAAGACTCGACACAACACCGATCAATGACGGTGGATGATAGTGTCACGGATTAGATCTGGGAAGAGGAGTAGTTAGGCTTTCCTTCACTTAGAGTAAGGATTAGGATCACCACCCCCACCATTTATCTAAATATGTTAGCCAATGCAGAGTGACATCCCATCCCCCACTACAGCTGCATCCTCCGCTTACCCATATATCCTGACCTGGACAAGCGCTGTATGCTCCATCTATCAATCTGCTATTTTATCAGCAGCACGCTGTGTCTGCCAATTTGTGTGCTAAGCACCTCACTTTTATAAGTATAGTCTATATTGTTGTAATGCAATGTTCACATATACCTTGGCGAACGCAGTGTGCTTTCTGGTATACAGTGGCGTAACTAGAGTCCGATGGGCCCCAGTGCAAAATTTGAACCTTCTCACTTGTATGTTGATCAGATGTATGGGCCCTTGTAGTGTTCTAAATCCTATAAGGACATATATGTTGCACCCCTCCCCCATTATGTATTAATGTCCCCCATCCTGGGCTCTTCCCAGGTATACATGTCCCTCATCCTGTTTTCATCCTGGTATATATGTCCTCCTTCCTGGTATATATATATATATATATATATATATATCTCATCCTGGTATACATGTCCACCATCCTGGGTCCAACCTGGTATACATGTCCATCATCCTGGGTCCATCCTGGTTTACATGTCCCTCATCCTGGGCCCATTGAGGTATACATGTCCCCCGTCATGGGCACATCCTGGTATGCATGTTTCCCATCTGGGGCCCATCCTGGTATACATGTCCTTCATCCTGGGTCCAACCTGGTATACATGTCCATCATCCTTGGCCGTCCTGGTATACATGTTCCTCATCCTGGCCCATCCTGGTATACATGTTCACCATCCTGGGCCCATCCTGGTATACATGTCCAATATACTGGGTCCAACCTGGTATACATGTCCATCATCCTGGGCCGTCCTGGTATACATGTCCCTCATCCTGGGCCCATCCTGGTATACATGTCCAATATCCTGGGTCCATCCTGGTATACATGTCCACCATCCTGGGTCCAACCTGGCATACATGTCCCCCATCCTGGGTCCATCCTGGCGTACATGTCCCCCATCCTGCTAACAATGTCCTCCATCCAGGGCCCATCCTGGTATACATGTCCCCCATCCTGGTATAGATGTCCCTCATCCTGGCCCATCCTGTTATACATGTTCACCATCCTCGGCCCATCCTGCTATACATGTCCCCCATCCTGGACCTATCCTGGTATACATGTCCACAATCCTGGGCCCATCCTGGTATACATGTCCCCCATCCTGGGCACATCCTGGTAAGCATGTTTTCCATCCGGGGCCCATCCTGGTATACATGTTCCCCATCCTGGACCCATTGTAGTATATATGTCCCCTATGCTTGTCTCATCCTGTTATATATGGCCCCCCATCCTAGGGTCATCCTGGCATACATGTCTCCCATCCTGGAAAATATGTCCCCTATTCTGCCACTGTTCCTTAACCCATAACAAAAAAAATTGTAGGTTCCCTCGCTCCAACGCAGCATGGCATCCTCATCTGTAGCCAGTGCAGAAGCCAACAGTTGACTTCAACAGCACATGACATCACTGCCATGCGCTGCCAGTCACATGCACACCAACATCAACTGCAGCCTCTGATTGGCCGGCAAGCTTGTATTGCGGTGCAGGGACCTGGCGGGTCTCTGCGCTGCAATGCATCCCAGCTGAATATGCAATCTCGGACGCACATCCAGCTGAAAAAGGCGCTAGCATCTGCTGGCCTCCATCCCGCATGGGCCCGGTCACTGTTGTATGCTCTGCTGGTCATTTTTGACCCAGTTAGCATTTTTTTTTAAAATAGACCCATGACATATTTCATAATTTGGGTGCTTCTCACATAGAAGGGCAAGAACTTTAATGTTCACATATAACTTGGCAAACACAGTTCGCTGCTGTACAGCAGTTTGTTATGAGGTGCTGGACAGCTTGGACGTTTTTGACCATTGGGATGGTCCTCATACAAAAGGACAAGAACTTGACTTGGTTGTCCTACTCTCTAGCTTTGTTGGCCGCCTTTTCCTTCACGAACAACTCACGGACCTTCTAAATAAATTCAACGGAAGTAACCAACATATGATATTGACGAAACATCCAGCGCTTATGATTTAAGAACTCAATTCTTATTTATTCTCGGATGGTACTAATGAAATTGCGTTGTCCATCTCACATCCTCTATACACAAGAAAAGGATCTATACAGACTTCATATCAATCGCTGCCAACTCCTGGAGATAGATAAGAAGCAGCAAATGAATTTTTATTAAATGTCCCTGGGATGTGCCAATTCTTATTGTTCACACAAGTCTACTTGCCGCAAGATCTTTGAAGGTTGCCACCAGTAAGTTGTCAATCTTCTGTAGAACTAGTCACCTTGAGCTGTAGGAATACTTCTATGAAATCATACATAAAACATATCCTGGTGGCTTATCAGTGATGTACGAGATCCTCACTTCTAGTGACTGAATAATTAGACGTACGTTCAATACTTTTTATACTTCTCTTTTTTCCTTTTTTGCGCTTTTGTTTTTTCCTCCCTTTTATGTTCCCATCAGTGAATGAGGGCTTGTTTTATGTGCGTTGAGTTGTAGTCGTTTATACAATATATAAAAGTTTTTAAAAGTTCGGTGCCAAGTTTTGCACAACTTTAGTTAATAGAATCCTTTCCGATAATTCCTCTCCTAATTATTAGAATTCAATTAAGCTAATTAGAGAGGCGATAACAACACATCATGTTCCACGGTAAGTTGTTTATAACCTTTCTCCCCTCCGTCGGTTCCTCGACGCCAGTAAAAACTTCATTTCGGTTGCGTTAAACATAATTTTCTTCCACAGAACAGTAAATAACCTGACAGCTCCTAAAGCCTTCAATCTGTAATCTTATTGAAAAAGCAATGTTTTCTAATGAGTAATCACCGGATTCCTCTTTCTAGCCCTGTATGCTTGGCTTTGGCACGTCAGCTTTAACGTTAATCTTAGGAGACATTAGTTTTCACAACAACGATAAGAAAAAAAAAAAACATGAACGGACGGAACTAACAATCCAATATAAGTAAAGATAAACCTTCCTTATTAAAGGGGGCTTCACATTACATGTTAGTTAACTGAGCTATCTCAGCCAAACCCTCATACACATGCATGCTCGATTACACTGTCCTATGTGGGTATTGGGATTAAAATGAATCTGTAAGCATGTTTTTGCTATGTAATATGAGAGCAGCATGATACAGGGGCAGAGACCCTGATTCCAGCAATGTGTCTCTTACTAGGCTGCTTTTTGTACTTTTGATAAGATCAGTGTTTTATTAGCAGGAGATTATCATTAGAGGACTAAGTGTATCGTGTCATGTAGTCTTTCTACTCATGCCCCCACCACTGATTGGTAGATTTCTGCCTATGCACAGAAAGCTGCCAATCAGTGGTGTGGGTGGGTTTATACAGAGCTCAGCATTCAGAAATCTGGCAGATCTGCAGCAGATAAAACACTGACTTTATCAAAACTACAGCAAGCAGACCAGTAAGCGCTATATCACTAGAATCAGGGTTTTTGTCCTGACCTCATGCTGCACTCAGATTACATAAAAGAAAAGTGGTGACGGATTCCCTTTAAGTTGCCTGCCCCCCCCCCCCCCCGAGAACAAAAAGATTGGGCATGTTGAAATCAAGCTGCCCAATTCTTGGCGGTCTTCTTTTTAGTACATTCAGAGAAAAGAACTACTGAAATAAGTAGAGATGAGCGAACTCGAACTGCAAAGTTTGGGGCTTGTACCAGACACTTAATGAATTCTAAATATACTTCAGAGAGCGAGAGAGGAGAGAGAAAGAAGAGAGAGAGGAGAGAGAGAACCAACGTTCGGGTCCCCATTGACTTCTATGGGGTACAGGTTCAAGTGCAGGTAAAGTTCTGGCACCCGAACCAAACTTTGATCTAAAGTTTGGTCGAACTCGACGAACCCAGACATCCATGGGTCCGCTCTTCTCTAAAAATAAGCTTTTACTTCTCTGGAGGACCCAATACATCCATACACTGATTGCAACATAAACTGTGAAATACTTTATTTCCCCAGCAGTGGCGCTGCAGGGAAATTAAACACTCTCTGCCCATAGATAAAAAGTGATCACCATTAGTCTTCTAATATAATTGGTATTTTCTAAGGGGATAATCTTTCAGAATTAGGGTCTGTTTTAAGAGTAATTACACTTTATTTATTTTTTTTAAATTTTATCCAGCGCAGAAACTTTTCAATTCACTTTACTTAGAGATTTGACTTAATCCCTTTCAAAAATGTATATAAGTGGCTTCCAAACCATTTTTCACCAGTCTCTTTGTCTTCCTTTTCACTGCATTCCTATCAGTATGTGCCCATTTGAAGCACAGATGATGGCAGTGATCCTCTGAGTGCTGTGCTTATCAGAACACTGATGAAGTGCTGAGCTGAGTGCTGACCTATCACTGCCATCATCTGTACTCCAAATGAGAGTGTTCTGTTATTAATGCAGCTGTATGCAAGCAAATAGACTGTGAAAATCATGGGTTTGGAAACCACTTACATGCAGCGTCGGACTGAGGTGCCAAGGGCCCACCAGCAACCAACTCCAGGGTCCCACTTTTCAGCTCCATGCAAATATAACATCCTCAATCACAAGTTTATATAACATTGAACTGGGTAGATTAATTTAAATTAATAAGATGCTGCCTATGTCTGTACATAGTGATTCAAGTACTGCTCATATAAGAGGGGGCCCACCGGAGGATTTTCCTATTCTCCTGTTGGCCAGTCCAAGACTGTTTACATGTATTTTTTTTTCAGGAAATACTTATTAAAGTGATTTGCAAAGTTTCATAACTTTACTTGCTGAATAAAATTATTTAAAAAAGTAAATAAAAGTTTACTCTTTAATCACTTGCTAACTCATTAATAGACTTGCTAACGTGTTATTTTTTATTATTATTTGCATTTTACTGTTATTTTCTATAGTCCAAAAATAATATTTTCCAACAGTGAATGTTACCATCGCGGTGAGCTATATTTCCCGCAGTCATGACACGGAGGTTACACGTGCAGCCGTCATGTAGATGAAATATTCTTCCTATCAACAAATACATGCACCTTGTAATCATGAATTATGCAAACCTACATTACTCGCCTTATTATTCCAGGCAGCAGCTGCTGAAAGGGCTCAAAGGACCCAACCAGTCACACAGAGGTGTGGAGAGAGATGTCACGCTGAGACGCACCGTCGTGGATGTACTAATCCATGGACTGTCAATATATCTTACATTCTGATCTCAGATTTTGACAAGCGCTTCACTTTGTCTTAATGCGGTTACGAGTGAAGGCCGGGCATTAAGTCTGCCGGTGTTTTTAGTCTATTGGTAGCAAATGCAATTTATCAAGTAACTGATTATATCTTGTTATTTGTGAGCAAGACTTCTACTTTAGCCAAGGACATCGCGTCTCAAAATAACAGTTGGTTATAGAAGTTCTCTGCAACTTGTGGCTCTCTGCACTGCAAATCCCAGCATGTCATGATAGATTTAGAATGCAAAACATGTCAATTTTAAGAAAGGGAATTAAACTTAAAGGAGTTTTTCCCACGAACAAAGTTATTTTAAAGTTGATTTTAATCAATAGATCTTGGAATAATAATAAGTTCCATAATTGGGTGTTTTTTTTTTAAATGTTCCCGTGTTGAGATAATCTTATAAATGTGCCCCTGCTGTGTACTGTGTAATGGCTGTCTCTGACCGTGCAGGAACATGGTCTGATCATACCACATCTCCTGGGGAGGAAACAAGAGAGTATACAGACAGGACAGCACGGGATCACAGTTGATTCTTTTTGTGAGATAAAACATTTCCCTGTCTGTTTTTAAAAAATATTTTACTTCAAAGAAAGAATAATTTGTGATCCCGTGCTGTAATGTCGGTATACTTTTTTGCTTCCTCCCCTGCCCAGGAGCTGTGGTATGATCAGACCATGTCCCTGTACGGTCAGACACGGCCATTACACAGTACACAGCAGGGGCACATTTATAAGATTATCTCAGCTCAGGAACATTATTTTTAAACACATCCAATTGTGGAAATTATTATTATTCCAAGATATATTGATTAAAATGAACTTTGTTCATGGGACAACGACAACCCCTTGAAAGAGAACCTATCAACTGGATAAAAGATGATGAAAATGGCCAGTGGTTTGTTTTATTTCATTCCTTCTGTTCCCCAGTGTATGCTGTTTTTTTTTTTTTATTTCAATCCGCCATACTGTTCCAAGGATATGGGCCTTTCTGTTTGAATTCATTTTTATGGTTTTTCCCAAGGAGGCATGCCTCAATGGATAACAATGCAGAGCAACCTATAGACACGCCCCTGAGGATCCCGTGAGCACAGCCCCTCTTGTTAAAGACCATGAAAATCAGAACTAATTAAAAAAAAAAACATGTCTTATAAATTATATGGGGGATTTAAAAAAAATGAATAGAAACAATATGGGAAGCACCAGTAAAAAATAAGAGAACACAGTGACCATTTTTGATCTGGAGACAAGTATTTTTCAAGGGAAACTATCAAGATGATTTTACCAATTCAATTAGTAGTATGGCACTATACGTCATGGAACAATAGAATTGATACCAGTTTTGTAAAAATGTAATATGCAAATTGAGTTTTAAAATCACCTACTAATTAGCCTGAAGTGTCTTCTCTCTGGGAGTGCCAGTGGCCTCACAGCTTCTCAGTGCCAGAACATCAGAATAATATAAGGTAGTATTTTTTTCACCATCATAACCAAATGCTATAACAAAGACCAACTCATCCCGGTACAGCACCTTGCAAGGAGTGGATGGGCAGGAAGCTACTCCCTCTCATTAAAAAAACACTCCTCCTCCCATTAAAGTTTTTATCCTCTTAATATATTGCGGTCATCATATTATATAACACTATGTACTTACAATTGCTCATTTTGCCTTTCTACCCAGTTAATTGTTCTCTTTTCTCTGCTCTATGTAGAAACAGGAAGTCTCCTGTCTCTGCATTTATCATCCCCCACTTCAACTCCTGACCCTGCAGTTCCCTCCTTCCCTCTGCCATGGACTTTTCCAGTAACTCATGACTTGTGCAGAGAAAATTGATCTCCTGTTTCTACATAGGGTTTAGAAGGATTCAGCTAGTCCGTTTTTAATCACGTGATGTCATAGACCTAATGGAAAAGAGAACAATTAACTGGGTAGAAAGAAAAGATGAGTAATTGCAAGTACACAGTGCTATATATGATGACTGTAATATATATATGCAATATATTTACTGTGAGCCTTCTCGGGCTGATGCACCGTTCTGCTTTGTGTACAGTGGTAGTGATTCATGCAAATGAAATAACAAATTATTTGACTTAACCTTGTCCCAAAAATGTCCTAAAATTTGTCACAAATTTGATTTGTATCAATTCGCTCAACTCTAGTTATGGCTGAACAACAATGCCTCCGAAGATGTAATAAAATAAATACATTTCCTTTATATTGATTAGAACTGGACATCAATATGAGATATTGGGGGGTCTGATACCGGGCACCCTGTATTGGTTATCTCTTAGCAGGTCCCAGGGTAGCCTGGAAGTATGCAGTGTATGAAGTTAAAACAGCATAGCTCCATTTGCTGTGTAGTGGCCATCCTTGTCAGGTCCTACTGAAGGGAATTGGAACTGAGTTTCAGTGACTAAGAATAGTCATTGCCTGGTGTACGGACGGTGGTGTACCAGCTTTGTACACTGTATACTGCCAGCCCTCTGCAGCTCCTGCTTATAGTTGACCGGTTGGGTATAAGATGTCAGATCACCACTGATTTGATATTGATGACCTATCCACTGCATAGGTCATCAATGTTAAAGTCCTGGACAACTCTTTAAAGGCAGCAGTATGGTTGTCACCAGTTTGAAGGTCATTTGAATGCCAGGTACAAGGGCATTTTTTCAGTGTGTACTTGGCAAAGTTTAATGTCAAGTACCAAGAAGGGGTATCTATTTGCTATAAGCACACCACTTTTCTTAAGTGATGCCCCTTCTCACCCATTCCGCACCTTTCCAGTCTCTGTTCCCTGATGCTCCTTGAGATAGGTTTCATGGGGCCAAGGAGAGGTCAAAAGTCTTCGGAATATTCCGGAAAAGTAGTCAAGTGTGGTTTAGGTGTGGGGTCTATATTTTAACAAGAGGGTCATACATCTAAGCAATTTTTGTGCATTGTCTCCCTATAGTAATTTGTAAAATGTAGACAAGTTTGACCTAGAAGTGACTCGGCGATAGAGATGAGAAATTTGATTCGCACTGCACTGGCAGGTCCTCTATGGCAGCCGGTCTTCCCCTTTGCTCCTGGCATCTTCAATTCAGCATGTCTTGCACTTTCCAGGCCTCACACTGTCATGATTTCGTGAAACAACAAACATCATGTTAGTCGTGTGAAGCCTAGTGACTAGACCTTATGTGACGCCATGACATTGTGAGGCCTACTAAGCGCCCTGGATGAGGATGACAGGCTCAGAAGTGAAGACTGGCTTACATGGAGGATGGATTTGGCCTCTATACCTGGGAAGCACGAATCAAATTGCTCATGCGGCGCCACTGCAGGTTCAGTCGCTGCAGAGGTACTGCATCTCACCCAGAGGTGTGGTACCCCAGTCTCAGGTAAGGAGGGAGTACTACCCGGGACCCACATACCCGCATCCAATACACTCCACTTCAGTAGGGAAGGGCGAGATTGCTCCTAAGGGATAGCACAGTCCCTGGTCCCGAGCTGGAGGGTGAAACCATGTGGTGGGTGTGGGTGGAGGAAGTAGATCAGGGGAGCACCATCAGTAGGAGTATAACAAGTAAGGGAGCCATCTAGAAGGAGTTCAGTTCAGAGTTCAGAGTCAAGTTGGGAGCAGGAGCTCAGGAGGAGCTCTACTCAGAGGAGTGGAGAGAAGAGTCAGGCCTAGTGAGAGAGGCCCAGGAGGAGAGAGGAGCAGTGAGGAGGGCTCCAGAGGAAGACAGAGGGGATCCCAGGGGCACGGCGAGTGCAGAAGTCACCCGTGTGCCCGAATCCACACGGACGTGGAGGGATCAGGCCACAGAGGGGACCGGTCCCTAACTAGTGGAGAATAATCAGACTCAGCTAGATAACCAGAGGCTGCTGCATTTTCAAGGTGCTGCAGCCAACAGCCACAATTACATCGCCGAAAAGGTAGCCGCATAGGGTCCAGGGGACTGCAGGTCGCCCGACAAGGCCCGAGGTCACTGGCTTGGGACACTGATTGTGAGGCGCAGGGCAGGAGGGCGAGAGCCAGCGCAAGAAGACGACCGAGGAAGGTACATAGAACGGGGTCCCGTTTAAGTACTCCTGAGAGACTTGAGAGATTGCTGAACTCCTTCCCCAGAGGACACAGGGCGACGAGGGCGGTTACACACTGGCCCTGGTAACCTGGAGTCTTGAACAACTGTGAGTAAAACCTGAAGACTGCACCCCACTGTGTCCTGGAATTATTGCTGCGCCATCACCTGCACTACACAGCGCTAACAACATCCACCTCATAAAATCACCATCTACTGCCCTGGAGCTTAGCTCTGCCTGTGGAGAGCTGAACCAACTCTGCTGCGTCACCATCAGCTCCAGAGGATCTGCACCGCAGCGGCGGCCCCATATAGCCGCATACCACAGGTGGCGTCACGAGCATTATTATCCTAAAAACTTTATTCCCCTTTTTCTTTTCCTTTAATTGACCGCCCTGGGTCACGGACAGGGTCACTGCCACCGTGATATCCCCCAGCACCGACCGGCCCGGCTACAGAGTACCCCACGGCCCAGGGGGCACGTCATACTCATATCTTCTTGATGATTCTTTTATGTCAGGATCTTGGATACATTTATCACTACTGCTCTATTACCATAAAAACTGATCCAGGTTCATATATGTGAACACTTTTTAATAGGTCATATTTCCTTCACCTTGAAAAACCATCACATCCATATGACAGTGATAGCGCACACTGGAAAAGACCAGGACCCCCATACTGCGGCTGCCATGGAGACACAAGCCCCATGGATTCCCACCTGCTTTCTAAGGACATGTGGTCGTAACGTACAGCACAATAAAAGAAGCAATTAATTATCCCTTGGAAGCAAAGTGCCTGATGCATTTTTTGTTCTAATTTGTAAAACACTTCTACAGACACTAATTATCAGAAACTATTAATGAACAGCTCTGTAAACGGTCTCAGTGCCGTAGTGGAGACTACACCCTCCACGCCTCCAGCAATATGGCTGATATTTCTTCTCTGTGAATGCATCATGTTACAGATATTGATTTCCATCTGACTCCACAAGCGATGCAGAAGATGATCCCAGATATGCTAAGTCAGCCATATTAATGGGGAACCGGAGGAAAAGTGAACCGTGTCGGCTCTCTGGTGAATTTGATTCTTGGAAAAATTTGATCTTCAGGATGACGGAAACTAATGGAATGTAAATCTGGAGACATTTAAAGACGTAACGGAGGGAGTTGGGAATTTTTTTCTCAAGTTGTTGTTTTTTTATTAAAGGGCTGGTTGTTGGTTACAAATAAGGAATTGCTTACATCATTTATTACATTAAAGGGGTTGTCCAACACTTCAACAACCCCTTCTTAAATTCCCTCCAATTAAAAGAAGAAAATCTTATACTCACCTTCTGCATTGATCCCATTCCAGCGACATTGGCACAGGGTCTCCCAGCACTTGCTTTACACTGGTTCTCCTGGTACTTGCTTTACACTGGGTCTCCCAGCACTTGCTTGACACTGGGTCTCCCTGTATTTGCTTGACACTGCATCTCTCTGTACTTGCTTGACACTGGGTCTCCATGTATTTGCTTGACACTGGGTCTCCCTGTATTTGCTTGACACTGCATCTCTCTGTACTTGCTTGACACTGGGTCTCCATGTATTTGCTTGACACTGGGTCTCCCTGTATTTGCTTGACACTGGGTCTGCCTGTATTTGCTTGACACTGGCTCTCCCTGTATTTGCTTGACACTGCATCTCTCTGTACTTGCTTGACACTGCATCTCCCTGTATTTGCTTGGCACTGGGTCTCCCTGTATTTGCTTGACACTGGCTCTCCCTGTATTTGCTTGACACTGCATCTCTCTGTACTTGTTTGACACTGCGTCTCCCTGTATTTGCTTGACACTGGGTCTCCCAGCACTTGCTTGACACTGGGTCTCCCTGTATTTGCTTGACACTGTATCTCTCTGTACTTGCTTGACACTGGGTCTCCCTGTATTTGCTTGACACTGGGTCTCCCTGTATTTGCTTGACACTGTATCTCTCTGTACTTGCTTGACACTGGGTCTCCCTGTATTTGCTTGACACTGGGTCTCCCAGCACTTGCTTGACACTGGGTCTCCCTGTATTTGCTTGACACTGCATCTCTCTGTACTTGCTTGATACTGGGTCTCCCAGCACTTGCTTAACACTGGGTCTCCCAGCACTCGCTTGACACTGGGTCTCCCTGTATTTGCTTGACACTGCATCTCTCTGTATTTGCTTGACACTGGGTCTCCCGCCACGTGCTTGTCAATGTTATTTCACATGAGCACTGCAGTTATTAAGTGGCTGGCAGTTGCTTGGAGAGCTCACATGACATAATGTCATGTGAGCGCTGGATCGGCGAGGTGAGAATAATATTTTCTTATTTTACTTGGGGGACTCAAGCATTTAAGTAGTGGACAACCCCTTTAAATCATGTGTTCTTTATCTCAATTCACAGGGCAAGGATTACATAAACCTGCTTCTCTTTAGAACCTGAAGTGCCCCAAACTGTATGTGAAAACTCATGACAGTCCCATAGCCTATTTGCAGCCAGAGATCTGTCTGATCCTGCAGCTGAACTTTAGTGGCATTGAATGAAGCTGAGTTGCAATACCACACTCAACCTATGGACAAAAATGGCGCTGTTTTTAGAAGAAAGCAGCCAAGTTTAAACCAATTTAATGCTAAAATTGCAGAAGTATTAGGACATAAGGAAGTCATGGGGTGGGGGCCTCTCAGAGTCCCCTCGATAAACAAGAACAGCTGTGGTTCTCGCTGGCCTGGCATCCATGAATTAAGTGGTTGGCCATTCATGTAAATAGCAGGAATACAATACAGCATTTTCCCCGCTCTTGATAAATATTTGCAAGGGGCTGAAAGGAGAATTCACTTAATTATAGCGATGAAAGTACAAAAATAATATGATAAAAATGACAGAAGGACATTACCGAGCCTATGCAGGTTGTGGCCATTATGAGCTCTTGCAATTATAATCAGCGCATGTAGTAAAAATCATAAAAAACCCTATTATGTCCCATTACTGCACTAACAATGGGAGGCTACTTAAAACCACAGACGGATCCATCCCTGACAATGGAGTGTAATGAGTTCTAGGACTTGCAAACCAAACAGTTCTCCTTTTCACAATCTTCTGGATATGTGATGCGCCACCCAGATTTATGGTATCTAATTTATGGTATTTTTCTTACTTTTTTTCTTTTAATATAATAATTTCAAAAATACTGGTTAAAAAAAAAAAGATTTGAATTGAACAGGGAGAGTGGAATAAATCGCTACCAGACAACTCTGACAGCGGCTTATCTCCACTAAAAGGAAAAAGATAGGGCATGTTGAAATCCAGCTGCCCGATCCTTCTCTTCCCAGTTGCTGAACTGCATGATCTTTCTTTACCTAGTAGATCGTTGCCAGTCTGGCAAGTTTTCCAACATTAATGTAATGTGTATGACCACCTTTAGGAAACATTCCCAAGATGAGTTTTTGGTGAGTTTTTGATGACCCATTTCGGCACTCATTAAGTAAAATAGGTTACTTGCATTTTTTCAAAAATATGCAGGGCAAAAAACTCATCATGGGAACGTAGACTTAGGGATCAAGATAATGTAGCATACTCGTCAACAGTTCCAACTTCTCTAGTGCAAACAGGACTGCCAAGAAGGCTGGGTAATGTGCATTAACAAATGCTGCGTCTGGTAATTTGGGGCAAAAGGCGTTCTATCGATGACTTGCCTAAAAACATCTGAGAGAATCAGGTCGATTATGCAAATCACACTCTAATCAAACTTTGATCGGAGTGTGATCCGATTCTCTTGGATGTGGAGAAGACGGAGAAAAAAAATGTCTCCATCTTTTCCATTCTATCAGTCTTTGCAAATCAGACTGCACTCAGATGTCATCTGAGCGCAGTCTGATGATTTCCACTGACTCATAGACTTCAATGGCCACGCATGATCCGAATATTGGATACAAATCATGCATTCTGTGATTTGTTTCCCGGACTGGCTCTGTCCAAGGAAAAAATTGGACAAGTGCACTGCTCCACAGAATAATAGTGCAATCCGATGTTTTGTTAGATCGCACTCAGACCGAAAATACGGTCATCTGCATGAGCTCATAGGATAGATTATCAATATGAGATCAGGGGGTGTCCGTCACCACCACCAATCAGTTGAAAATGCTAAGGCAGCGACTGGAACTCTGCATTTTACGGGGCAGAGAACAGCAGCTTAGTGGAGCACAGCAGCTTAATATAGCAGATTAGTGGAGCAGATTAGTGGAGCACAGCAGCTTAATGGAGCAGAGCAGCTTAGTGGAGCAGATTAGTGAAGCACAGCAGCTTAGTGGAGTAGTGGAGCAGAGCAACTTAGTGGAGCACAGCAGCTTAGTGGAGCACAGCAGCTTAGTAGAGAACAGCAGCTTAGTGGAGCACAGCAGCTTAGTGGAGCACAGTAGCTTAGTGGAGCACAGCAGCTTAGTGAAGCACAGTAGCTTAGTGGAGCACACAGCTTAGTGGAGCACAGCAGCCTAGTGGAGCACAGTAGCTTAGTGGAGCACAGTAGCTTAGTGGAGCAGCTTAGTGGAGCAAACAGCTTAGTGGAGCACACAGCTTAGTGGAACAGCTTAGTGGAGCACAGCAGCTTAGTGGAGCAGCTTAGTGGAGCAAACAGCTTAGTGGAGCACACAGCTTAGTGGAACAGCTTAGTGGAGCACACAGCTTAGTGGAGCACAGCAGCTTAGTAGAGAACAGCAGCTTAGTGGAGCACAGCAGCTTAGTGGAGCACAGTAGCTTAGTGGAGCACAGCAGCTTAGTGAAGCACAGTAGCTTAGTGGAGCAGCTTAGTGGAGCACACAGCTTAGTGGAGCACAGCAGCCTAGTGGAGCACAGTAGCTTAGTGGAGCACAGTAGCTTAGTGGAGCAGCTTAGTGGAGCAAACAGCTTAGTGGAGCACACAGCTTAGTGGAACAGCTTAGTGGAGCACAGCAGCTTAGTGGAGCAGCTTAGTGGAGCAAACAGCTTAGTGGAGCACACAGCTTAGTGTAACAGCTTAGTGGAGCACACAGCTTAGTGGAGCACACAGCTTAGTGGAACAGCTTAGTGGAACAGCTTAGTGGAGCACAGCAGCCTAGTGGAGCACAGTAGCTTAGTGGAGCACAGTAGCTTAGTGGAGCAGCTTAGTGGAGCAAACAGCTTAGTGGAGCACACAGCTTAGTGGAACAGCTTAGTGGAGCACAGCAGCTTAGTGGAGCAGCTTAGTGGAGCAAACAGCTTAGTGGAGCACACAGCTTAGTGGAACAGCTTAGTGGAGCACACAGCTTAGTAGAGCACAGTAGCTTAGTGGAACAGCTTAGTGGAGCACAGCAGCTTAGTGGAACAGCTTAGTGGAGCACAGCAGCTTAGTGGAACAGCTTAGTGGAGCACACAGCTTAGTGGAACAGCTTAGTGGAGCACACAGCTTAGTGGAACAGCTTAGTGGAGCACACAGCTTAGTAGAGCACAGTAGCTTAGTGGAACAGCTTAGTGGAGCACAGTAGCTTGGTGGAGCAGCTTAGTGGAACAGCTTAGTGGAGCACAGCAGCTTAGTGGAACAGCTTAGTGGAGCACAGTAGCTTAGTGGAACAGATAAGTGGAGCACACAGCTTAATAGAGCACAGTAGCTTAGTGGAACAGCTTAGTGGAGCACAGCAGCTTAGTGGAACAGCTTAGTGGAGCACACAGTTTAGTGGAGCACAGCAGCTTAGTGGAACAGCTTAGTGGAGCACACAGCTTAGTGGAGCACAGCAGCTTAGTGGAGCACACAGCTTAGTGGAACAGCTTAGTGGAGCACAGCAGCTTAGTGGAACAGCTTAGTGGAGCACACAGCTTAGTGGAACAGCTTAGTGGAGCACACAGCTTAGTGGAACAGCTTAGTGGAGCACACAGCTTAGTAGAGCACAGTAGCTTAGTGGAACAGCTTAGTGGAGCACAGTAGCTTGGTGGAGCAGCTTAGTGGAACAGCTTAGTGGAGCACAGCAGCTTAGTGGAACAGCTTAGTGGAGCACAGTAGCTTAGTGGAACAGATAAGTGGAGCACACAGCTTAATAGAGCACAGTAGCTTAGTGGAACAGCTTAGTGGAGCACATCAGCTTAGTGGAACAGCTTAGTGGAGCACACAGTTTAGTGGAGCACAGCAGCTTAGTGGAACAGCTTAGTGGAGCACACAGCTTAGTGGAGCACAGCAGCTTAGTGGAGCACACAGCTTAGTGGAACAGCTTAGTGGAGCACACAGTTTAGTGGAGCACAGCAGCTTAGTGGAACAGCTTAGTGGAGCACACAGCTTAGTGGAGCACAGCAGCTTAGTGGAACAGCTTAGTGGAGCACACAGCTTAGTGGAGCACACAGCTTAGTGGAGCACAGCAGCTTAGTGGAACAGCTTAGTGGAGCACACAGCTTAGTGGAGCACAGCAGCTTAGTGGAGCACACAGCTTAGTGGAACAGCTTAGTGGAGCACACAGTTTAGTGGAGCACAGCAGCTTAGTGGAACAGCTTAGTGGAGCACACAGCTTAGTGGAGCACAGCAGCTTAGTGGAACAGCTTAGTGGAGCACACAGCTTAGTGGAGCACACAGCTTAGTGGAGCACAGCAGCTTAGTGGAACAGCTTAGTGGAGCACAGCAGCTTAGTGGTGCTGCAGAGTACTGTGCGCTACCTCCCATTCAGGTGAATTCAGATCTGCAGGTATACATAAATTCTGTCACTGAATGGGGCTAATTCTCAGCTTCTCCAAAAAAGAATAAGTAGCATACTACATATTTCCATAGATTTTATTTTACTCTTCTGGTGTCAAAAATCCACCCAGTTAGTTCTCAATGAGATATGGATTCTGACTTAATTGCATGATGCTGTATACAGCGATGCTCAAGTCATGAATATACTCGGGGATACAAGCAAAAATAGCAAGAATGAACATAATACTGAAGAGTGCAGGTAAGAAAAATCATATTGTGATGACACTGAGGAAGAAGGGCCTGGCAGGGTAATACCTAGATTTCATCTTACCGTGTATACAGCTAATACACCACTCTTTGAGGACGTCCAGTGAAGATAAGTTATCACCTATGAGATGGTATACCATGAGATGGTATAACTTGTAGATCGATGGGTCTCTGCACCAATCTGCAGAACAGGGTATTTTTTTTCCTTGATAGAATAGAGTGATTTCCGATCGCTCCATTCATTCTTTATGGGGCTACCGGACAAATCCCAGCACCAGCCTCAGCAATGAATGCAGTGGTGGTCAGGTAGGCACACTTCCGCTCTATTCTAACTGAGATAAAAGTGTCCCATTCTGCCGATCGCTATGGGTCGCAGTGGTAAGACCCCCATCGATCTATACGTTATCACCTATTCTGTAGATAGGTGATAACTTTTCTTCACTGGACAACACCTTTAAAAAAGTGTTTCCAAACATGAAATGGGATCATTGGCATAAAAGAGAAGAAAGGTCTACAAAAACAATTGGACACACTTTCCAACGGATGGACAGGAACACCTATACTAAGTGAAAATTTGGAATATTTTACATCACACCTAAAGGTACAAGGTCATCCTGTGGTTGTGGTCACAGCTCATAATTTCCTTGCCTAAATTCAGATGTTTGTTTTATAATAATACTTAAATCCTTAAAGTATAAGGAATATTTCTCTCTTTTATGGCAGTAACAAGAGAAAAATGTGGAATATTTTGGGTTGCACCAGACAGTACATGGTCACCCTGTGGTTGTGGTCATTTCCTTGCCTAAATTCAGATGTTTGTTTTATAATAATACTCAAATCCTTAAAGTATAAGGAATATTTCTCTCTTTTATGGCAGTAACAAGAGAATACCAATAACCTTTCCCATTCCTCTAATTTCATTTACTAAACGTGCAGTGAATAATTACTCATGGTGCACAAGGCTAGGAATTATAATTCATTGATAGGAAGCGTGAGGCTCTCATTTTTACAGCCAGTCCGCAGTATTTCACCGCCATACAGTTTCTTGATTTTATTGAACCAGACTAAGGAACTCCGAATCTCTGGGAAATAATTAACAAAGAGATGAAACAATGATCCATCAAGTTCTGTCTGTGCGATCAGTGTACATTCTCCATAGGGGCAGAATGCGAAGAACGAAGATCTTCAACATCAACTTCTGCGACCAAAAATATTCTCCAAGTGTTTAGTAATGTAACTGTGTAAAATATTGATTAAAGAGGATCTGTCATCAGATTTTACAATACATACTGCATACATTACTAAAGAGATCTATTTTACCGCAGTAATACTTTCAAAGAGGATGATATAGAAATTCTGATTTTCAAAGTGAATACATCAATCTCATCAGGTCTAGGGGATCTATCTAACAATTGAAATTAAAGCAATTCAAAATAGTTAAAACTACAAAGTCCTACTTGTTTCTTAATAAAGCTCTGAGTAGTGTGATTCGGCAGTCTTGCAGTCTCACACTTTCTTTCCTTGGTTCCTAACTTTACGCTAACATACATTAGGTAGGATAGCCAGCAGTAAGGCACAGATTGAAAGAAGAATGACTACAGGACCAGACAACACGTAGCTTGTTGTCTGTTACCTTGGAGATGCATAGTTAAATCTTTGAGCTGTTCACTGCCCCTCAGGTCCAATTTTTCCTAGAGATTCTCTATAAAGGGGCTGTCCGGCTTTAAGCTACAAGTCTGCAGTCACTCTATGTAACTGCAGACTTGTGAATCCTCACATTACATGCACTATGCGCTGTAAGGATTCTCCATTGTCCGGAACGGGCAGTCATGTAACCACAAATACATGATTTGTATCCTTCCTGCCACATTCCAACTAGACATTTCCAACCATGAGGCGTTGCATGTCTAGTCGGCATGTGACCACAAGTATGCAAGTCGCACTCCAAGCACTGCAGAATCCTCACAGCACAAAGAGTGCACAATGTGATGATTCACAAGAGTGACTGCAGACTTGTAGCCTAAGACCACGGCCCCACTATCAGTATTTGGTCAGTATTTTTTTCTCAGGAGTGGGAGCCAAAACCAGGAGCCGTTGATAAATGCAGAATTGGTGACTTGTTTCTATTCTACCTTTTCTCTGATTGTTCCTCATCTGGTTTTGGCTCCCACTCTTGAGAAAAAATACTGACCAAATCCTGATAGTGGGGCCATGGCCTAAGGCTGGATAACCCCTTTAACTCAGCCACATATTAAATAGGAGGTTGGCAAGACATATTCTTCATTGCCGGTTGCCAACAAGACATTCTGCCTATGCTAGGGTATCTGGAAACGGCATGGCAGTGAACCAAATCTTTTTGAGGGAAACATCTGGCTACAACTCTAGTTAGATTGTAGACATTGGGTACTGGTATGGTGGGATATTTAATTTGTATTTAAATGCATGTATTTTAATATTTTGCAATAGGACTTCATTTAAAATGTTGGACCCGTTGCCTTCTACAGCCTCTATCAGAGTACATATCAGACTGCAGAATGACTTACCAGGAAATCAGTAAGCGAACTGGTCTGACGGCCGTGTGTAGCAGACAAAAGCGTCTCCCTAAAGATTACTATTACTATTACTAATTCTTTGCCGTTTGTTAATGGACGATCGGTCTTATCTCTCTTCTGAACGACCTTCCAAGTTGATTTCTGACCAGTTCAAGATGGCGAACTATGCTTTCTTCATTAATCAATTGAGAAGAGAGATAAGAGTAACAGATTTTGCAATTAGAACAGCTCATTAGGGGTTCAATGATAACTCATTTTGCTGTCTGCTATGTACTCTGATACATAGAGGCTGTAGAAGATGAAAGAACATTTTTAATGAAATCTTACTGCAAAATATTTTTTTTAGCCAAACAAAAGCATGTCCCTAAGACGTCCTTTAAGTCAGGGTTCCCCAACTCCAGTCCTCAAGGCCCACCAACAGGTCATGTTTTCAGGATTTCCTTAGTATTGCACAGGTGATGTAATTATCACCTGTGCAATACTAAGGAAATCCTGAAAACATGACCTGTTGGTGGGCCTTGAGGACTGGAGTTGGGGAACCCTGCTTTAAGTAACGTGGGTTATATACAGCTTTTATGTTCCATCTTGGATAAAGCTGCCCAGGCACACCAATGATAATAGGAAGAGCAGCTCAAAGACAAGACTTCTCTTCACATTACTGTAACACGTATGGACAGCTTTCCTCTCTCCGCCACTGTACCACGACCCATCTGTGATCTTTACAAACATCTGTTTCGTTTCTTTCAAGATAGAAAAAGAAAAGAAGAGACGATATAACGTTAAAGAGTTAAAAGAGCTCCAGCTCGGAGAATAGCAGAACAGCCGGACGTGCATGTCCACGCTGTTAGACCCAGCAACGTAAAAGGTTTCTATGGTATTCAGGCCCCGAATGGCTGGGGTGGTATTATTCTCGCGCCATGTCTCAAGTCGTAGACTGAAAAGTCTGATCACATAGAAGAGAATCTTGTAATCATTCAGCTCGCTAGTCAGGAATAAAATAGATCATTATGGATTTTCTTTGAGGAACGATTTGCCTGCAAAGTAGCGGGAATTCAGGAAAAACAGGAATCAATATTCATAATAACCTTCTGCAAATAGATAATGAGACGGCGAGATAGAAAGGGGATGCGGCTGGAAGATGTCTGAAATCTACAGTGCACAGCTAATTTTATCTTCAGGGTATTGTAGGCAGTGTCAGATTGAAGAACATTGGGCCCACCAGAGGATTTCATTCCTAGGGTCCACCTTTCTAACCCTTTCTAAAACCCCATAGAACATGCAAGGTTTGTGTTATGAACTCTCCTGAAGAAGAAGCTAGGGCCCACGTGAGGATTCTCCGGTTCTCTGGTGGGCCAGTCCAACCCTGATTGTAGGTGTGGTGCCAAGTCGTCCTACAACTGTAAGTGGCAAATTTTAGAGCCCCAGTGTTACACAAGAGTATTACTAATATATTTTCGCATCCATATTGTCCCGACTTGATCATGGGATTAATGACCTGAACTGACAGTATCGTAGCTGGGATGCTGTCATCCTAAATTCCACAGTCAGACCCTAACACTAACCCATAATACCGGCATAAAAATGTTCTCATCACACACTCATAAAGTAAAGAATAAGCTGGCATTTCATTCCTCAAGGCTTAAAAGTCTCCTCACCTTGGCATGCCAGGCTTGAAATGTCACTCTCCGCAAGGAGAAACGTTACCCCTTGGATCCGGGTCAGACAATTCTCACTGAGCCAAACCAGGTCTCACACTTTGCACTAACAAGAGGCAGTACCCCGAAACACTGTGTCTGCAAATTGAGATTCTGGTTTGGCTTTTATCCTAAGTCATGTGGCAAGGCTCATTAGAGAGTCGATATTGACTTGTAGGATCGCTGCTTCTAATAGGTGGCACTAGAGTTCTAGTCCTTTTCCTCTCTGAAGAGACAATATGCATATTTAATTTCCCAGAGGAGCATTGCTAGGCTTAAAAGTCTCCTCATCTTGGCATGCCAGGCTTGACATGTCACTGTCCGCAAGGAGAAACATTACCCATTGGATTCATCCTTGGTAAACATTGAGCTTCTTCACAAAATAACATCTCTTCTATTTGCTTGCTGCAAGGATAGGTTCACACGATTCATGTTTTCAGTCTTCACATCCGAGAAGAACGGTCCGATTATTTTGATCAGACTTTTATGAGAGTTTGATCAGAGTTTGATCAGAGTGGAGAGAAATAAAAAGGTCTTCCATCTTCTCCTTTCTGACAGTTCGTGAAAATCAGACCATAATCGGATGTCATCCAAGTGCGGTCTGATCTGATTTTTTTTCATGGACCAATAGACTTGCAATACTGATTTTGATCTGAAACAGATCAAAATCAGATGTCTCCAATTTTTTCCCCGAAACACTCGGTCCAAGGAAAACTTTTAACATGTACACAGCCCCAAAGAATATTATAAGTCAAGTAATGGCACTTCATTGTCTACATACTTTTTTCACTTGGACATAACTCTCCCAGGAATACATGCAGGATCTGAGGGAGGTCTGTAGGACCAGGATGAAGGTGGAGCCTTCAGCACAGCTTCATTACAGGAGTGATTTCCCCTTCTACAACTCATGAAGGATGTGTGTTTCTCTCTAATAACTTGAATGCTACTCCTTTCTGATCTCCCATGTTCAACCTCTAGAGGAGCACATATATCTTAGATATCTTAACATTTGACCGACTCCATCACCCGACTCCCTGAAACTCATGTATGCTCCACTCAGCCAAATGTTCAAGCATTCTCTGTGGGGACGGGGGAGAAAGCATCTACCAGACTCCCATTCCTGTAGCCATCTTGAACAATTTCAATTTGCTTGAACCTTATCTAACATCATCAGTCAGAGAACAATTGGAAGGACCCTCATACACATAGGATGGTCATCCAGTCTCATGAAAATCAGTGGGTTCCACCTACTTCAATCCAATGTGTATAGGGATCGTAACATTGAGAGAGAGAAGGGAAAAGCATAGAGAACCATCAGAACCAGGACCAGAGCGATAATGAATTTCTTTCAGATTTGGCAGACAAATTAACTAGTGAAACAACTGTGTAGCATAGTCGGAAAATGTTGATATAGGGTATTTAGAAAGTTGCTTAATAAATAAGGACACCTGCAGGACAGGTTCTTTTTTTAATTTAAATACATGTTATGGATTAATGAAATTTTCTACAATTTTTATTAAAAATTTTGCCCGGTTTAACTTTTACATGCTTTTTTGCTTCCCTGCACATTGCTGGCTGCAGAATGAGTTAACTGAGAATCTGTCAGTCAGTTAATTCATTTTCTGAAATAATCTGTTCTGCTGATTTATGAATGCAGAAAATGGATACTCAGGCTTCAGCTTCACAAACAAGCAACACTTCTTTATTTGTGAATAAATCCAAAGTCCAAGATAGTGAAGTGAAACCAGTAGATGTCCTAGCTCTGCTATGCACAGTGTATTAGCCATGCTACTTATCTAACCCTTTAACCACTATCTAGGACTTTATCCACAAATAAAGAAGGTTTGTTTGTTCGTGAAGCCGGAGTATCCCTTTTCTGCATTGATGTTACTGCGATCAGCCAAAGATGTCTCTTGTGCTCCGAACTACAAGGGCATCTGATGAGGGTGAGCTGGATTACTTTCCTGCTGCTGATTTATGACCACAGACCACATCAAAGTTAAGCTACACTTTGATGTGGTCATAAATAAGCTGAATGAAGCTCAGAAAAAAGACATAAAAATTAGTTAAAAACGCTCTATCAGAATGGGTTCACTAATGGATTCTCAGTTGACTCATTCTGCAGACAATAATGTGCAGGGAAACAAAGAACCTGTAAAAGCCGAACAATGCCAAATTTGTAACAAAACACAAGTGCAAAATAAATCCATTTAAGTAGAATGAAAAATAAAAAAGCTTGGTGCATGTGTGTCCTTAGGATTTAAGTGTCAGCTCCTATTCTATCAATACGATGCTGGCTTTCATTAAATCCTTGTGGTAGTCCTGAGAGAACAAAATACAGCCTGCCATAATCAATACCGGTCCATTGATCATGAAAGATCTGCAATTTCCCATTTCTTGGAAAATCTGAAAATAACATGATACAAGGAATGTTCTTCCTATATATATTGGCTTCCAAGCTAGAATTGGAATTCATGGAACATCTCAGCTCCATCTTCCAGCCATATACATCACAGTCTGATAACTTTCTTGGCGTGTCTTCTGAAATTATGAGACGCAATGAATTGTCCTATCACATAATAGAATTTTTTGTGAACAGAAAAATGTGTGTCTTGCCTTCTTCTGCTCTGAAATACACAGTGGCTACTCAGCTATGACTTCCCCCTGTCTTGTTGTTACACACATTTTCAATTCTTCACTTTCCTAGTGAGATCCATGAATGCAAGTGATTTTGATCAACTAACTCAGAGAATATACATGGCGGACCTCTATGAGCCTTGCGTTCAGTCTTGGTCATTAATTATCGGAGGTGGAGCTGTTGCTGTAAATGAACTGGTCTACTGGGCAAAGGACAATTATTTGAGATGTTCCCCATTGTGCAATGTTAGTTCATACATAGAGGGGTTATCCAGGACTTTGGTTTTATTGTCTTGGTACAGAATCCCATTTTATTTCTCAATCAGTTAATTGAGGCAACCCCCCATCACACACCGACCTTACGTTGATTACCCATCAATATCAAAGCCTCGTAAAGAGATTTTCAAGGTTTAGAAAAGCATTACTGATTTCTTCAAAAACAGCATTGATCCAGTTAAGACATATCATGTTATGTGCCTATTTTTTTGGGGCCGGGGCAGTAAAATGGGACTTTATACTAAGGAAAGTAAGCACTATAGCTAGAATTGAGCAAAAAGATTTGCACTGCCATGGTCTAGCATCCTCTTCCTAGAATCCTGGGTCATTCTTGTGCCTACTAGGGCTCACGACATAGTGATGTGCGTTGCACTACAGTGTCATGGTGCCAAGTAATCACAAAAAGCTAAATACAAAACCCCATATACAACAGAAAATGAACACTGCAAATTTCCTGAAAATACCATCCCCACCGTCAAACATGATGGTGGCAGCATCATGCTGTGAGGAGGCTTTTCTTTAGCAGGGGCAGGAAAGCTAATCAGAGTTTGTGGAAATATACGAGATGGAGCTGAATACAGTGCAATCATGGAGGAAAACCTGTTAGAGACTGCAAAAGACGTGAGACTGGGGAATAGGTTCACCTTCTAGCAGGACAATAACCATAAGCATCATGCCAGAGCTAGAATGGATGGTTTAGATCAAAGCATATTCATGTGTGTGAATGGCCCAGCCACAGTCCAGACCTAAATCCCATTGAGAATCTGTGGCAAGGCTTAAAAATTGGTGTTCACAGATGCCTCCATCCAATCTCACTGAGCGAGTAAGCAAAGAAGAAGGGGCAAAAATTTCAGCCTCGAAATGGGCAAAGCTGATAGCGACAGACCCCAAAAGACTGCAGCAGTAATTGCAGCAAATGGTTGTCCTACAAAGTATTGACTCTGGGGGCTGAATACAAATACACGTCACAATTTTCTGATTTAAATTTTTTAAATATTTAAAAAACCACGTATCATTTCCTTTACACTTCACAAATACTTGCTACTTTGTGTTGGTATATCACAGAAATCCCAATAAAAAAAATGTAAGTGTGTGGGTGTAATGTAAAAAAATGTGGAAAAATTCACGGGGTGTGAATACTTTTTCAAGGCACTGTACATATATAATATCCTCATACTCTATACATCGAAAAATATATTGAGTTGTAATTCTAGTGATATATATTCTCATCGTGGTCATGCATATGGATGCAAAGTGTTCGCTTTAATCCGTGCAATCGGTTGCTATTCTTGAATGCACTTTTCTATTTTGATGCACTTACCTAGTCATTTAAAATTTCCCCGCCCTGACAAGCAGTTATCTGAAATCCTCAGAGAGTACACCGTGGGTGGCTCAACGCTAAAAGCACAAATCTCTCACTTAACTTTTGCATAACAAAATGGATCAGCCTGGTAAAAAAACTTCAACCTTGATTGACCTACTCAAACGAGAAACTTTTTGAAAGTTATTACTTATTTTCTCTATGTCATCATGAAAATTCCAAATGTCAATTTGTGCAGTAGTAGAGGTGGACTGACCATGAGGACAACTCAACAGAGCCAAACGGTCCATGCTTAATTATCTTTCAAAGACGTATTCCAACAATAGATAAGTATGGCCTATCCCTCAGATATTCATTAAGAAAGATCAAGATCAAGAATGTGAAGGTTCGGCTTCCTGTTTCAGGCAAAGGAGCCGAAAAGGTGGCATTGAGCAGGGAATAGATCTGGAGTGACGGAGGTTTGCCCCGCCTCCTTTGGGGGTTGCTTTTTTCTCCTCTGATTCTGGCCAATCAAATGACAACTGCACCCACAGAAAAGTTCTGTGGTATACGCCCAGTTGGTTGAAAAGTTGGTTACTGGAGGGCACAACTTTGGAATAGAGGGGCATAGAAGGAAAAGCAAACCTGTTCCAGAATCAGTGGAGCGGGGGTAATTGGAGGAGGTACTCTGTTAAAATTACAAAATCAGGTACAGTGTCCTCATAAAAGGGTTGGATATTGATTTACAGGGTGCCTACCTACAAATGTGCCACTAGCGTATCGTTTTTCTCCTTCCAGAAAATAACTAGTTCCCATGTTGTTCCCATTGAGTATTGCCAATAAGACCCCACACTCATCTGGTCACCTTAAAGTGAATCTGTCACCTGATATTTACCATCTAGATACTATCTATCTATCTATCTATCTATCTATCTATCTATCTATCTATCTATCTATCAATCATTATTATTATTATTATTATTATTATAGCACCATTCCATGGCGCTTTACCTGTAAAAAAGGGGTATACATAGTAAAAGCAAGTACAATAATCTTTAACAATACAAGTCAGCGACTGGTACAGGAGGAGCGAGGACCCTGCCCGCGAGGGCTCACAGTCTACAAGGGATGGGTTAGGATACAGTAGGTGGGGGTAGAGCTGGTCATGCAGCGGTATGGTGGAGCGAGGGATACTGTAGGTTGCAGGCTTGTCGGAAGAGGGGTGTCTTCAGGTTCCTTTTGAAGGTTTTTCCTTTTGAAGTCTGATATGTTGGGGTAGAGAGTTCAAGAGAAGGGGGGATGCACTGGAGAAATTTTTATTACGATTGCGGGAAGAGCAGATAAGAGGGGAGTAGAGAAGGAGATCTTGTGAGGATCGGAAGTTGCATGCAGGTAAGTACCGGGAGACTCGGTCACAGATATATGGGAGATACAGGTTGTAGATGGCTTTGTATGCCGTGGTTAGGGGTTTGAACTGGAGTCTCTTGATAATGGGGAACCAGTGAAGGGATTAACAGAGAGGAGAGGCCGGGGAATAGCGGGGGGACAGGTGGATTAGTCAGGCAGCAGAGTTTAGGATAGATTGGAGGGGTGCGAGAGTGTTGGAAGGGAGGCCACAGAGCAGGAGATTGCAGTAGTCGAGGCGGGATATGATGAGGGCATGCACTAGTGTTTTTGCAGATTCTTGATTAAGGAATATGCGGATCCGGGAAATATTTTTGAGTTGGAGTCAGCAGGAAATGGAAAGGGCTTGGATATGAGATTTAAAGGAGAGATCAGAGTCAAGGGTTACCCCGAGGCAGCGAGCTTGTGGGACTGGGGAGAGTGAGAAGCCATTGACTTTGATGGATAGGACCGTTGGGGGGGCTAAGTGAGATGGTGGAAGCAGGGCCGGCGTCAGCACCCGGCGTACCCGGGCAAGTGCCGGGGCCCTGGAAAATCAGAGAGGCCCAGCCGCCCACTCACTGTCGGGGCCCGGGCCCACACACCCACCCGCCCACTAACTGTCGGGGCCCGGGCCCACACACCCACCCGCCCACTCACTGTCGGGGCCGGGCCCCCACACCCACCCGCCCACTCACTCACTGTCGGGGCCCTGGCCGCTTCCTCGGCACCTGTTCAGGGACGCAGGCGCTGCTTGATTGCCGGCACTCCCCCAGACATGGCCGCGCGCTGTCCGGCTGTGTCTGCTAGTAATGACACGGCAGGGTCGACGGCACTGCACCTTTAATTGTGCTTGTGTGTCGCCACTGCCGCGTCATTACTAGGAGACACAGCCACACAGCTCACGGCCATGTCTGGGGGAGTGCCGGCAATCAAACACCGTCGGAGCAGAGGTCCTGCACAGATGGGCGGGAGGGGCCCGGACCCGACCGCAAGTGGGCCCCTCTGATGTTCCAGGACCATGAAGTCTGTGACACGCCGGGGGCCCTGCACTGCCCCATACCTGAGGAGCTGCTGGACAGGACACTGGACCGGGGACAGGTGAGTGAGGCTTCCCCAATCCCCATATTAAAAATATTAGTAATGGGTCTGTGTGAGTGCATGTATGTGAATGTCAGTGTGTATAACTGTGTATATATATTTGTCTGTTTTATCTATGTGTATGTCTGTATGTGTACATATGTCTGCGTACCGTGTGTGCGTGTGTCAGCGTACCGTGTGTGCGTGCGCATATGTCTGCGTACCGTGTGTGCGCGCACGCATATGTCTGCGTACCGTGTGTGCGTGCGCGTGTCTGCGTACCGTGTGTGCGCGCGCATATGTCTGCGTACCGTGTGTGCGCACGCATATGTCTGCGTACCGTGTGTGCGCGCGCATATGTCTGCGTACCGTGTGTGCACGCGCATATGTCTGCGTACCGTGTGTGCGCGCGCATATGTCTGCGTACCGTGTGTGCGCGCGCATATGTCTGCGTACCGTGTGTGCGCGCGCATATGTCTGCGTACCGTGTGTGCGCGCGCATATGTCTGCGTACCGTGTGTGCGTGCGCGTGTCTGCGTACCGTGTGTGCGTGCGCGTGTCTGCGTACCGTGTGTGCGCACGCATATGTCTGCGTACCATGTGTGCGTGCGCGTGTCTGCGTACCGTGTGTGCGCACGCATATGTCTGCGTACCGTGTGTGCGCGCACATATGTCTGCGTACCGTGTGTGCGCGCGCATATGTCTGCGTACCATGTGTGCGTGCGCGTGTCTGCGTACCGTGTGTGCGCGCGCATATGTCTGCGTACCGTGGGTGCGCACGCATATGTCTGCGTACCGTGTGTGCGCACGCATATGTCTGCGTACCGTGTGTGCGCGCGCATATGTCTACGTACCGTGTGTGCGCGCGCATATGTCTGCGTACCGTGTGTGCGTGCGCGTGTCTGCGTACCGTGTGTGCGCACGCATATGTCTGCGTACCGTGTGTGCGTGCGCGTGTCTGCGTACCATGTGTGCGCACGCATATGTCTGCGTACCGTGTGTGTGCACGCATATGTCTGCGTACCGTGTGTGCGTGCGCGTGTCTGCGTACCATGTGTGCGCACGCATATGTCTGCGTACCGTGTGTGTGCACGCATATGTCTGCGTACCGTGTGTGTGCACGCATATGTCTGCGTACCGTGTGTGCGCGCGCATATGTCTGTGTATGTGAAGGATGAGGGGGCAGGCTGGGCCATGTGTAATAAATATATATATATATATATATATATATATATATATATAATATATATATATATATATTTCTCCGCCGTATCTGTGCATCATGAATCGTGTATGTGTTAAAAGGGCCCACTGAGACTCTTTCGCCTGGGGCCCAGAAAAACCTGGAGCCGGCCCTGGGTGGAAGGATAATGAATTCTGTTTTATCTATCTATCTATCTATCTGATACACAGTCATATAATACAGTATACAGTAGATACCCTAGGATATGATTTCTCCGTGTCACTGGGGTCTACCATGAAGTCACACACAATACACAGCTGTGGTGCTGGTCTCACTTAATCCCTCTGTATTATTCTGATCTCTGTAGTTTCAGGTTTTCATGCTGCGTCGGCTCCTTGGTGTTCACCAGAGAAGTGATAGAAGTTCCCGCACGACAGTGGGATCAGGACTCGCTTGTAATCCTATAGAGAAGGTTATCTCATGTGCTGGTTTTCTGCTCTAGCTGGAGTTTGCTGGTATAAAATCACTGAACAGCTCCCATTGATGATAGTGGGATGTTGTTCAGCTGCTATGCTGCATCTCACATACTGGCATAAAAAGTGCCCTGCTGTCACCAGCCTTACACGGATGCTCCATGCCACCTACCATTTCCGCACATAGATTACTCTACAGTCTTTAGGAACATTGTGGCATTTTACTGACCCTTTATTAATAAGTGTCGTCTACTAAAAATCACCCACCGACCCCCAACTTCAATATCAGACTAGCCACATAGATCTTCAGAGGAGCTGTATAGGAGAATAATTTGTAATTTTATTTTATTTTTTCTCCCCATAAATCAATAGTAAACTTGAAAATAAGAAGAATTGTATTCTATCTTGTCAAAGAAATCTGATTCTTTCTGTCCCTGGACTGATATTTCATTCTCAAAATACTGAATTCCCAGTTAACATTTGTCTTCAGCAAATATAGATTTTCCCATTCCTGAGATAGGATATGACAGTTGGTGCTCATAAAGTTCTACGGAGAACAGTAACTGTCATTTCAGAAGAACTTTCAACCGAAATTCTGTGTCTGCCTCTAGCTCCTCCATAGAATTTTAAAAGCACCAACTGTCATCTCCTATATTAGTAATGGGAAAATTTGTCTTCACTGAATATAGATCACACATGAAATGAATAATCAGTCCAGGAGGAGAAAGAATCAGATTTCTCTGATAAGATATAGTACAAAGTTACCATTGATTTACCAGGAAATAAAGATCTGTATCATTACATCTCAGACACTGACAAATCTGCTCTAAACTATGGTGAGGGGCATGTTCTTTTCTTTGTGTGTTGCTGCCTGCTTACAATTGGTCAGCATCATACAGGGTGAAGAAGTACACGCCCCCAGTGAAAACAGCCATTACCCGAGCGCTTCTGTCCTTTGTTTTAGCGATTGGTGATTTACGGCCCAGACTTTCACAAATCAAAACTTCTCACATGATACTGTTAAATGTCAAAAGTTTTTCTTAAAAGTGACAGTCAGTTACCCATTTGCACCATGTGTCTCACCGCAATTTATCTCAGTACCAATACACCAATTTAACATGTAAAGAGCAATGTGATCACCGGATTCAGGGGTGTCGTTCTCATACAGCCCTGATCACAAAAGTGAGACCCCACAATACACTACTAGAAGTGACCTGGGCACAAATAAAGAAATTGGGGGTGGGGTTAGAAGAGTCAATATAGTAAGAAGGAATAGAGGTACAGAGAAATACATAAAATGCATGTACACTAATGCTAGAAGCCTCAACAGCAAAATGGAGAAATTAGAATTCATTTTGTTGGAAAATAATTATGACATGGTGGGGATATCTGAGACGTGGCTGGACGAGAGCCATGACTGGGCAGTTAATTTACAGGGCTATAGTCTGTTCAGAAATGATCGTACAAACAAGCGAGAGGGGGGGGGTATTTTTGTAAAATCATCCTTAAAACCCATCTTGCATGAGAAAATATGTGAATCCAATGAAAATGTAGAGTCCCTGTGGGTGGATATAAGGGGAGGGGGAAAAAATAATAAATTACTGATAGGGGTTTGTTATAAGTCTCCAAAAATAATGGAAGTAGCGGAGAATATCCTCATAAAGCAAATAGATGAAGCAGCGACTCAAGGAGAAGTCATTATTATGGGGGACTTCAACTACCCTGAAATACATTGGGGGACAGAAACATGTAGTTCAAGCAAGGGTAATAGGTTTTTGACAACTATGAGAGACAATTACCTTTCACAACTGGTTCAGGACCCAACAAGAAGGGGGGCACTGCTAGACCTAATATTAACCAACAGGCCAGACCGCATATCAAATATACGAGTTGGGGGTCACTTGGGTAATAGTGATCACAAAATAATACGTTTTCATGTATCCTTTAATAAGATGTGTAGTAGAGGGGTTACAAGGACACTAAACTTCAGGAAGGTAAATTTCCAACGGTTGAGAGATGATCTTAGTGCAATAAACTGGGACGATATCCTGAGACATAAAAGTACACAAAGCAAATGGGAGACATTTATTAACATCCTGAATAGGACCTGTGCACAATATATACCCTATGAGAATAAATATGCTAGAAATAGGAGGAAACCACTATGGCTAAATAGAGCTGTAAGGGGCGCAATAAGTGACAAAAAGAAAGCATTTAGAGAGCTAAAGCAAGTAGGTAGTGATGAGGCATTAAATAATGAGACAGAGGCATTAAATAAATACAGAAAATTAAATAAATTCTGTAAAAAACAAATCAAGGCAGTAAAGATTGAGACAGAGAGACTCATTGCCAGAGAAAGTAAAAATAATCCCAAAATATTCTTAAACTACATAAATAGTGAGAAATAAAAAAATGATAGTGTTGGCCCCCTTAAAAATAGTCTGGGTGAAATGGTGGCTGAGGATGAGGAAAAAGCCAATATGCTAAATGATTTTTTTTTCAACAGTGTTTACACAAGAAATCGCATGACAGAAAACATGATCAGTGATGACAAAATGTCACTTGCTTAACCCAGCAGGAAGTACGGCGGCGTCTAAAAATCACTAAAGTTGACAAATCCCCGGGCCCGGATGGGATATACCCGCGAGTACTGCAGGAATTAAGTAACATCATAGATAGACCATTATTTTTAATCTTTAAAGATTCCATAATAACAGGGCTGGCGTATAGCAAATGTGGTGCCAATATTCAAAAAGGGGACAAAAACTGAACTTGGAAATTATAGGCCAGTAAGCTTAACCTCTACTGTGGGTAAAATCCTGGAGGGTTTCCTAAGAGATGCTATACTAGAGTATCTGAAGAAAAATAGCCTCATGACCCAATATCAACATGGGTTTACGAGGGAACGTTCCTGTCAAACTAACCTGATCAGCTTTAATGACCAGGCAAGTTCCGGACTGGACCAAGGAAATGCAGTGGATGTTGTGTATATGGACTTTTCTAAAGCTTTTGATCCGGTTCCACACAAAAGGTTGATACATAAAATGAGAACAATGGGGATAGGGGAAAATATATGTAAATGGGTTAAGAACTGGCTCAGTGATAGGAAACAAAGGGTGGTTATTAATGGAAAACACTCAGACTGGGTCTCAGTTAACAGTGGGTTACCACAGGGGTCAGTATTGGGCCCCCTTCTTTTTAACATATTTATTAATGACCTTGTAGGGGGCATACAGAGTAATATTTCAGTATTTGCAGATGACACTAAACTCTGCAGGGTAATCAATACAGAGGAGGACAATTTTATATTACAGGAGGATCAATGTAAACTAGAAGCTTGGGCTGATAAATGGCAAATGAGCTTTAATGGGAATAAATGTAAGGTAATGCACTTGGGCAGAGGAAATAAAATGTATAATTATATGCTTAATTGCAAAGGCAAATAAAATAATGGGATGCATTAAAAGAGGCATAGATGCTCATGATGCTCATGAGGAAAACATAATGTTACCTCTATACAAGTCACTAGTGCGACCACACTTAGAATACTGTGTACAGTTCTTGTCTACTGTGTATAAGAAAGACATAGCTGAACTAGAGCGGGTGCAGAGAAGAGCGACCAAGGTTATTAGAGGACTGGGGGGTCTGCAATACCAAGACAGGTTATTACACTTGGGGTTATTTACTTTGGAAAAAAGAAGGCTTAGGGGTGATCTTATTACTATGTACAAGTATATGAGGGGACAGTACAAAGACCTTTCTACTGATCTTTTTACTCTGAGGCCTGAGACGGGGACAAGGGGGCATCTTCTACGTCTGGAGGAAAGAAGGTTTAATCATAATCACAGACGGGGATTCTTTACTGTAAGAGCAGTGAGACTATGGAACTCTCTGCCGCATGATGTTGTAATGACTGATTCACTACTAAAATTTAAGAAGGGCCTGGATGCCTTTCTTGAAAAGTACAATATTACAGGTTATATATACTAGATTCCTTGATAGGGCGTTGATCCAGGGAACTAGTCTGATTGTCGTATGGAGTCAGGAAGGAATTTTTTTCCCCAATGTGGAGCTTGGTGTTTGCCACATGTTTTTTTTTTTGCCTTCCTCTGGATCAACATGTTAGGCTATGGGTTGAACTAGATGGACTTAGTCTTCCTTCAACCTTAAAAACTATGTTACTATGTAGAAGAAAAATGAACAAACTTATTTAGGTCTTTTGTTTAAACCTAATAATCAGGTAACCTGAGAGCTGAGCATATGGAAGGAGATGGAGGTGACCTTGAGAGTCACTTGAGACATAGGGTAAGTAAAAGAGATTGTATTGGGAGGAGGGTAGGAAACCAAATGTGGCAGCTCAGGAGGGTGATATATTCTACGCCAGTAATACTGGCCGAAACCTATTCTATATGCTGTCAAGTCAAACATAAGGAGTTGCATATATTATGCTGTAAAACACTGGGGAGTAACAACCCTGGTTGCAGAGGGTGCGACCGCGCCTGTGCAAGAGGACTCACATTCAGCTGAAATGTTTCACGGCACAGAAACCCGCTGGATCCTTGCATAGCAAACACACAACGCCGGCCAATCAGAGACCAGCAGCTAACGCCAGCGTGCAAGTTACTGGCTGCGCATGGCAGTGATGTCATGCACTGCTCATCGTTTGCGCGCTGAAGGCAGCTGCCGACTTCTGCGCCAGCTATAGAAGAGGAGGTCGGACATCGTGGGAGAGGGGAAGGTGAGTAGAATAGATTATTCTTTTTTATATATGTTGGAGAAGAGCCGTAGAACAGGGACATTATTACTGGAAGATGCCCAGGATGGGGGGCATATACCAGGAAGGGGGACATATATTACTGGAAGGGACCTAGGATGGGGGGGCATTATACCAGGATGGGAGACATATATTACTGGAAGGGGCCCAGGATGGGGGGCATTATACCAGGAAGGGGGACATATATTACTGGAAGGGACCTAGGATGGGGGGGTATTATACCAGGATGGGAGACATATATTACTGTAAGGGGCACAGGATGAGGGGCATTATACCAGGAAGGGGGACATATATTACTGGAAGGGACCCAGGATGGGGGGGCATTATACCAGGATGGGAGACATATATTACTGGAAGGTGCCCAGGATGTGGGGCATTATACCAAGATGGGGGACATATATTACTGGAAGGGGCCCAGGATGGGGGACATTATACCAGGATGGGGGACATATATTATTGGAAGGGACCCAGTATGGGGGACATTATACCAGGATGGGGGATTACTGGAAGGGGCCCAGGATGGGGGATATTATACCAGGAAAGGGAGACATTATTACTGGAAGAGGCCCAGGAGGAGGCATTATACCAGGAAAATTCCCGGGATAGAGGACATTATACATGGAAGGGGTCCAGGATGGGGGAAATTATTACAGGAAGGGCCAGGATCGGGGACATTATTACAGGATAAGGCAAGGATCGGGGACATTATTAAAGGATAAGGCAAAGATCGGGGACATTATTACAGGATGGGGGACATTGTTACATGAGAGGGCTAACACGTATGTTTTCACAGGATCTGGAGCTCTACAAGTGCCCTTACATCTGACAAACATGCAGGTGGGGTCCCAGATCCAAATTTTGCACAGACTCTAGTTACACCACTGGTAAAACAACTGATAAATGGCATGAGTTGTGTCCTTGCTGGACTTTTATCGTAACTCAACATATTCTGATATGAGATCAGCTTTGAAAAAAATTTGGTTTTGTGATACTTTGTCAGGAGATGTTTATGCTATATGTGGCCACCCGGTGGCTATGATGTGTTTTGCAGTCCATTGCTAACATGAAGGGGTAATGTGAATGTGGCATATAGTACTTTAGGTGGGGAGGGCTGTAACAGGTTTAGCATTAGGATGCAGAAAAAGTTACTCCTCTGTCCATACGTTCCTGGAGTTTGCAGCTTTATAATATGACCATAACTGTGCAGCACAACTGTAGAATTTAAGGTTAAATACCCTGGGTATGATTCCTGTACAGATAAAGCTGCATATATTACTTCAAGTCAGTTTAATGTCAGCGTCTTAGAATGTGAAGAACGTTTCTGTGCGTCTCTGTAGTCCCTCATTAGTCCATACAGTGACACTGTGCTATACGCACAAGATATATACACATGGCAGCAAATTACAACCAATCCCTTTAAATTCCCCGAATAATTCCATCACCGGGTAAATAATGAGCCAAGCAATGGTTTTGGGTTTCTATTTCCAGGCGTGTCATTTTTAATAAAATACAATAATTTAAAGTTTTGCTCCCATAGTAAACCTTTCCATATGCTGGAACCTGCTATTATTCTGCTTTTCTTGGCAGCGATTTCCTTTGGCTGCGAGTTGATAATTGTTGCACTCAATGCTGAATAAGAGCTTAAAAATCTTGAGGAAATAGACTAATGGTAGCAAAACTGTTGCAATTTCCATCACAGCCACTGGGTGGCTACAAAGAGACACATGTAGCGTAAACATCTCCCAGCAGAGTATTGTGAAATAGCTTTTTTTTTTTTACAGCAGTCACATCTCTAGGAAGGAAGAACATTGGAAATCCTTCTACAATAATAATGACCCGACTTTAAAAAAATGGATAATACGAGAACTACCAGATTTAATTTTAATAGAAACATTGACAATCTCAAAAAAATAAGCTTTTAAGTGGCAAAAAAATTAATAAAACTAGACTAACGTTAAAAGGGTTGGTAATTGCTATCCATATACCCCATTAGGTTATATGGTTGTCATAAATGGTGCAAAAACTACACTTAGACCTAGGTGTGGCCAAATACTGCATGATTTCCCATTGGTTTTAATGTATATTGCAGTTACTTGATGCTACCGGACCCCAATGCAAAATCTGTTCCAAAGCCCCCGAACCATCATAGTCCATTTATAGCACTTTTATTATGTAGCAGGGTCACCAGGACTCAGGTTTTTGCTTTGTAATCTGAGAGCATCATGATGTAGGGGCAGAAATCCTGATTCCAACGATGTGTCACTTACAGGGCTGCTTGTTGCCATTTTGTTACAATCACTGTTTGCTGAACATTTAGCAGTGCTCTGAATGCTGAGCTCTGTATAACCCCTCTGATTGGCTACTTACATGCAAAAAAATGTTTACAGGTATGAAGAAAAATTCCCTAATAAAGTAATCTGTAAAGTTTCATAACTTTCCATGTTGGAAAAAGTTATATAAATGAAAAAAAAAAAAGATTAGTTCTTCTTTAATGTTAGTATTTCTCAAAACAAAAGGTAGGGAAAGCAAAAATATATAATATGTATAGCTAGCACCACATAGCTATATTCATATATATATACAGTATATATATATCTATATTCATAGATGTATATAAATATATATATATATGCACAAAATTCACCTAATTTATTGCTTCGCTGTATATTTGCGCTATACTTTATGCTACAATTTATTTCTGGGGTAAATTATTATACATTTGTTGCCCCGCCCACTTTAACTAAGCTCCGCCCCTCTGTTGAAAAGTGCCGCAAGGGGCAGAAAAAGTAAAAAAAAAGTTATAAATTACTGTGAATATGACATGTACTGAAAATTGCATCTTTTTTCACACCAGAAAACTGATGAAGGGCATGTAATGAATTCCTCCAATAGTTGTTAATTCTTCTCTTCTCAGATCTCCATTTTATTCTTTAAGTTTGTTCCATCTTACAGTGGTTCACGAGCAGAATGGACCATTTATAGTTTTAGCTCCTTTATTCTTTTTTTTTCTATGAAATCTTATATTTCATTCAGATCCATGAGGATTCCCTAAAGGGTTTTGAAGTCACAAAACATTCCCTGGAGAAGGAGGCCACAGCTCCGTGCGTCAGATCATCACTGTCAGTTCAGGAAGGATCATAGATGGGATTTCTTCTAGGCTTTCATGATTGTATCCAGATAATATTGGTTTCTTTGCAAGATATAAAGACATAAGAGCATCCTGAGAATGAATAAAGCTCGGCCATTCCTCATCCTACAATGTTATCTATGGGATTTTAGTTGGATTCTGACCTTTAACAACATTCTCCTTTAAGGACCCCCCCAACCCCACCTCCCCAGCGATCAGCTGTGATCAGGGGTCTCTGCAGTGCCACCACTGGCCAAACTAAAAATTACACTCTGCCTATTCACATGGATGGGTTTTTTGGTTGTCTTCCAGATCGAGGTGCTCTACTTCATTATTATTTACCCCCCTCCACATTAACTCAGATTTAGAAAGGCAGAAGAAGGCCCCTGAAAAATGGTTAAAGGGGTATTCCCATCTCTAATATCCTATCCCAATATGTAGTAGGTGTAATAATAATAATAATATTAGCAAATACCTCTAATTAGAAATGTAGTATAGTTCTTCTGATTCACTATGTCTCCGTCCTCATGTGTAGGTGACGCGCCCCCTGGGCCATGTTGTTAGGGATACCCGGAGCCGGATCAGATGGGGGTTGTAGTCTCCGAGTGGCTGTGACCCGGTCCGTGCCCAGGGTGTCAAGCTCAGTGTGTGGCAGTCCTTATGATGTTACTAGATGTTCTTTTGTGTCGACTACGCCACCCGTTGAATTGCGGTCAATACGGCCGCCGCTGCAGCAGGGTCCGCTGAGGCTGGTGATGTATGTGCAGCTCAGGTAGTATAACCCCCAACGGGAGGGGTATAGCCTCAGGGGGTCAGTTGCAGAGGATGGGGGTTGTGGTGGTGCAGCGAGGATGGAAATGAGACTCAGAGTCGGGCTGTGCAGTTCAGGGTTTGTTTACTTACTGCAGTTGTTCTGGTCACTCCGGCCTTAAGTGACCACCCGAGCCGTGCTGCGTCCACCAGGTCCTGGACTCGGCCAACCCCCAGGTGATTCTGGAGCGTGGTCCTGAGCTCCCTTTCTGTCCTGTCCTCTTCTCTGGCCTTCCCCACCAGGGATCCACCTATGTCCGGCTCCCTCGGGCCTCTTGGTGGTAAACCCTTGTGCCTGGGTTCCCTGACCCTATTCCTGGTCTGCCTTCCGGGTGGATTTAGTGGGTGATCGTGGCAGATCCTGCCCACGACCTCCGGTTCCTGGCTAAGGTGTGCTGTAGCCTCTGCCAGCTTGGGATCCGGTACCCTGTTGCCAACTCTTCACCCTCTGGTCTAATTTGGGCTCTTGGAGTTCCTTCTTTCTCCCCCTCTGGGTCTTTCTTTCTCCTCTCTCTCTCTCTGGGCCTTGGAGCTGCTCTTCTCCTCTGCTCTCTTCCTCTGCTCTGCTCTGACAAAAGACTGACAGACTGACTGACCTCACTCTGCAAAAGACTGACCCTGATCTAAGATGGTTCCCACCTTATATACTCCCTCTATGTGTGAGCTCAGGTGACCAGCACCCAATGAGCTCCTAGCACTACCCAGACTGCTCCCCCTATCTGCCCCTACACTACTGGGATGTTCCACCCCCCTCCCACTCCAGCCAGGAACAGACACTGTTGTACCTGCACATTTCTCTAGTGGGAGTACCATCGGTCTGTTCCTCGGAAATGGGATGTGTGTAGTGCATGCAGCTAACTGAGCTCAGTTCCACACTCCATCCTTACCCGGGAGTGGAATACCACACCTCTGGCTTGAGGTGTAATACCCCTGTAGCAGCCGAATCCTCAGGGTGCTACATAGGCATTGCAGGACCTTAGGTATCCATGGTTATGACCACTCGCAACAAGCTAACTGTCACTATATCAGTAGTCGTAACCATTGATAACTAAGGTCCTGCAATGCCTGCACACGAGGAAGGAGACAAAGCGAATCAGAAGTACTGTACTACTTTTCTAATTGGAGGTTTTGGCTAATATTATTATTATTACACCTACTACATATTGGGGTAGGATCTTGGAGATGGGAATACCCCCTTTAAATTTAAGAAACCATGAATTGTCCGATTGATAAGCAACATGGCAGCCATTGGCTTCCTTGGGATAAAATTTGGGAAGGGGAATAGAGACAACTGCTCAAAAGTCTCCACCACCCGGAGGCCCTCACCTCTCAGCTATCTCTGTACTTATTGTATCAAAATAAGCTGACAAACGTTCCAAATGTTCTGTGTCAGACAACAGCTCAGATACATCCAGCAACAGTGGCGTAACGTGGCCCCGATGCAAATGCTCCAAAGAGGCCTCCAATTATTGCAGGTCTTTAATAATATTGCTCTTTTCATATGGGCCAAAGGGACTTTTTGGACCCCCTAGGCTCCAGGGCCTGAGTGCGATTACAACCTCTGCAACCACTATAGTTACACCCCTGTCGAGCAAAACATGGACGTTTGTAATGATTATTATTTCAATGCAGTATGTGACCGCGCCAGACGTCATGCAGCATCTAGTGGATAATATACGACTATTAGGTTATTATAATACTATTATTAATGCTCAGTGATACGAGGGCATCACTCTCCAATGAGTGTCTATGGCCCTGGGAGGAGGAAACCTGTCCATCTATAACAGTCACATATGGGCTCTGGGAACTCACAACTCACAGCCCTGCACAATATAAGAAGACAGTAATATTACAATGGTACAATGGAGGCGGGGGATGTTATCTATCCATCTATCTATCTATCTATCTATCTATCTATCTATCTATCTATCTATCTATTATCTATCTATCCATCTATCTGTCATCTATCTATTATTTCTATCTATTCTTTCTATCTATTCTTCTATCTATCATCTATCTATCTATTATCTATCTATCTATCTATCATCTATCTATCTGTCTATTAATCTACCTACCAATCATCTATCTATCATCTATCTATCTATCTATCCAGAAAATGTATGGATATAATTATAAATAATTTGGGGGTGTACTCAGAATTATAAACTAAAGATAATGGTCCATATGGCAAAATCTGTAACAGAGAAGGGTAATTTCTTCAGTGGTAGAAGAGTGCGACTTCTTATCTTCTACCTGGCTACTCTAGATAGATATGAAGATGGATAGGTAGATAATAGACGTATAGATAGATAGATAGATAGATAATAGATAGATAGATAGATAATAGATAGATAGATAGATAGATAGATAGATAATAGATAGATAGATAATAGATAGATGATAGATAGATAGATAGATAGATAGATAGATAGATAGATAGAGGGATAGATAGATAGATAGATAGATAATAGATAGATAGATAGATAGATAGATAGATAGAGAGAAGGATAGATATATAGATACTGTAGATAGATAGATAGATAATACATAGATAGATAGATAATAGATAGATAATAGATAGATAGATAATAGACAGATAGATAGATAGATAATTAGATGGATAATAGATAGATGATAGATAATAGATAGATAGATAGATAGATAGATAATAGATAGATAGATAATAGATAGATGATAGATAGATAGATAGATAGATAGATAGATAGAGGGATAGATAGATAGATAGATAGATAATAGATAGATAGATAGATAGATAGATAGATAGATAGATAGATAGAGAGAAGGATAGATATATAGATACTGTAGATAGATAGATAGATAATACATAGATAGATAGATAGATAATAGATAGATAATAGATAGATAGATAATAGACAGATAGATAGATAGATAATTAGATGGATAATAGATAGATGATAGATAATAGATAGATAGATAGATAGATAGATAGATAATAGATAGATAGAAGGATAGATAGACGGATAGATAGAAGGATAGATAGACGGATAGATAGAAGGATAGATAGATAGATAGATAGATAGATAGATAGAAGGATAGATAGATAGATAGATAGATAGATAGAAGGATAGATAGATAGATAGATAGATAGATAGATAGATAGATAGATAGATAGAAGGATAGATAGATAGATAATAGATGCTGTACACTTCTACTCCAGGGAATCCTGTCCGCTTTCTCCCTCCCGTACAATACTCTGTTTATTAAAGTATTATAAGAACAATCCAGTCTTCCCTGACGATGGCCGCTGGTGAGGGAGGAATAGGACAGCTGCAGGTCTGTCACCCAGACGCCTCAGGTGGGGGGCTGCACCCACAGGCGGGGGATGGGGCGGTGCGGACCAGGACACAGTGCAGTCATATATCACTTTGGATACATGTAAGGAGCCTGTAACTATTATATAAAGACTCGTTCTATCACATGTGAATAATATATTTACACATCACTATTATACTATGTGACGTTTATTGTATGGGACATATAACATCTGACACAGGGACCTGGAGGGTTAATAAATAATTCCCATTAGGCTTCAGTCACACGTCAGTATTTGGTCTGTATTTTTCATCAGTGTTTTTATGCCAAAGCCAGGAGTGGGACTTACAGAGGAGATGTATAATTGATAGCTTGACTCCTGTTCTGTGCTTTGGAGACCCTCCTGGTTTGGGCATACAAATACTGATGAAATACTGATGTGTGAATGAGGCCTTATAATGATTCGCTAAGTCCTTCAGATTTCTACTGGATTTTTCTCCTGCTCTATACTTACCAGGCAGAGCAGTGACTGTCTAACTTCTCCCAGTGGAATAACTTGAAGCTCATGGACCCCAAAGCGAAATCCCCAAGAGGGTCCTCAACTATCTCAGCCATCTAATAGTATTGGTCTTTCCGTATGAGCAAAAGGGACAGTGGGAATGTGAAAACATCGCTAAAATGTGGTGCACCTAGACCTCTCCTTAAAGGGGTTGTCTAGGACTTACATATGAGATCAGTGGAGGGCCGACACCTGAAACCCCTACCAATGAGCTGACAATGGCCGGATGTAAGCAGGGAATGGAGCGGATTGTACAGAACTCAGATATCGATGACTGATCTTTAGAGTAGGTCATCAATATCAAATCTGTGGGGGTCTGAGATTTGACACCCCCGATGACCATTTCAGACTCCGTCCGCTGCGTGCCTCCGCCTGCCACAGGACCTGCTGAGAACTGATCAGTGGGGGTGTCAGACCACCATCGACCTAATACATCAACATGTCATTCCTGGAGTATCCCTTTAATTTCCCCAGCAGATATATATAGAGCACAGCCCTCTTCCTATACACAATATAAGTGATCACAGAGATCAGCAGAGATCTCTGTGCAACTATTTTTCAATCAACATTACATCATACTTTACAAAGAGGTTCTGCAGCAGCTGGAACTGTTCACATTGCAACTTCTGCAGATCCCGTGCGTCTTCAGGGCAGGCAGTATCAAGGGCGCCTTTGACTTAATGAACATCTCCAGGACCTCTAAGATCTAATCTTGCAATTATTTTCCAATCGACATTACTTTATTCTTCAAAGAGGTTCTGCAGCAGCTGGAGAATGAACATCTCCAGACAATCTGCATTCGTTGCCTCTCTGTCGCTCTCAGCCCCGCGGTTTCTGCGAGTTGGCCAGGTGATGTGACAGCAGACAGACAATGTCTATGCACGGTACGCTGTCTCCCAGGTGTTGTGGGGGAAGGGATATAATAGCAGCATTAGCTGCAATGGCTGAATCCCTTTTATGCAGCACAAGGTCTGTTGCACCGTCCGCCGTATATAGCTGCTCTATAGGTGTTGGGTTAATCATATATCGTCCAGATTGCATTATCAATAAAAATAAATCTCAGCGAGCAAACAGTGGGTGTTGTCATAGAGAATTGGCAGGTCTGACTCCGGGGACACGTCATGTGTTTATAGTGGAGGAGGCAAACTCCCATCATCCATGCTGCACTCAGTCACTCACCGTCCACAGTATTCTTATCTGATGTGTGACATATGGCCGCCGACTCTTCTTTAATATTCCTTTTATCTATCGTTTGGCTCTAGTGCTCAATTACTGCCTATCTCCATGATCCCTGTGCAGATGGTACATTATTATTATTATTATTTATTATTATATATACATGAATATCTACTAAATGGGGAATTTAAAGGGTTGGGGGTACGGTTTCAAGATGGACTGGGATGACCATTATTGGTCAAAATGATAAGAGAAGATACAATCAGTTAAAGATTTTTTTTTCCAACATCACAAGTTATCCGCTATTTAAAGGATAGGAAGATATTTCTGACCGAGTATATGCCCACCAGCCCCTTGTCTGGTTTCTTCGGATCGTTGGGAACTCAAATCGCCAGCGATTAAGGAGTTGTCCCCTATCAAATTGATAGAAGAAACTAGGGGCGTAACGATCGCAGTCGCAGACGGTGTGGGAGGGAGACCCGCCGATGCTAATGTCACCTGGATGTGCATCCTCAGACACATATTCAGGTGAAATGCATTGCAGAGACCTGCCGGCTACCTGCACTGCAATACAAGCCACCGGCCAATCAGAGGCCGGCAGCAGACATCAAGTGCTGCCCATGCGGAGAAGTCAGCTACTGACTACAGAAGAGGACACCACATGGCGTGAGAGCAAAGGGGAGGTGAGAATAGTCCTTTGTTTCTTTTTAAAATGTGCTGGGGCAGGGGACATTATACCAGGATAGGGGACATTATACCAGGATGGGGGACAGTATACCAGGATGAGGACAATGCACCAAACAGGGGAACATTATACCAGGATGGGGATATTATACCAGGATGTGGGACATTATACCAGGATGGGGACATTATACCAGGATGTGGGACATTATACCAGGATGTGGGACATTATATCAGAATGGGGACATTATACCAGGAAGGGAGACATTATAACAGAATGAGGACATTATACCAGGATGGGGACATTATACCAGAGAGGGGAACAATATACCAGGATGGGGACTTTTTACCAGACTTGAGAACATTATATCAGAATGGAGACATTATACCAGGATGGGGGACATTATTTCAGGATGGGGACAATATACCAGGATGGGTGACATATACCAGGATGGGGATATTATATGAGAATGGGAACATTATACCAGGATGGGGGGCATTATACCAGAAAATGGCCAAGGATGGGGAAAATGTTATAGCATGGGGCCCAGGATGGGAGAGATTATTACAAGAAGGAACCAGGACGGGGACATTATTACATAGGGGGCAAACATGTATGTTTTTATAAGATCTAGAATTCTACAAGGGCCCTTACATCTGACCAACATGCAGGTGAGGGCCCAGGTCCAAATTTTGCACCAAGGCCCATCGGACTCTAGTTATGCCACTGGATTCAAACCTTATAATTTTGGGAAGACACCTTTAAGGTTTTGGGTGGACATGTTTGCTCAACGTTAGGTGTTGATATTGGTGGTCTCTGACAAGTATGGCAAGGATTTGTTATTTTGCAGAGACCACAGTTGAAGGGGGACAGTTGCAGTCGGAACTGGGTATGGCCACCTTCTACATAGGAGGACAAAGCACTTAATAGGTATATACAACCTCCCGCCTGTGGGCATGTGCATTACGGAGCACAATATAGGACCGTAAGGAACACTGCATTGCAGGCTGTACAATATGCAGAGTATTGCACCATATTCCTACTAGTAGAATATTGTTGGGTCTACAGGATTTTTGAGGGAATATTTGTATCTCTTCGATGAATACATTGCCACTTTATAAAGACCATGAATGAGCAGAAAAAAAATAATTATCATAGCTTAGAAGGATTCAGCTAGTCAGTATTTTAATCGCATGATGTCATAGACCTAATAGAAAAGAGAAGAATTAATTGGGTAGAAAGGCAAAATGAGCAATTGTAAGTACACAGTGCTATATAATGTGATGATTGCAATATTTTAAGGGGATAAAAACTTTGATGGGAGGAGGAGGAGGAGGAGTGCTTCTTTAAACAGTTGGTTGTTGACTTATAAGGTAGCTACCTCCAATGGGGGGCAAGTCTAGATGTTGTCATGTTGCAATGATAATAGTGAATACCAGCAAGACATGGTAAATGTGCAACATGCAATATACGGTACGTATCCTCCCACATGAAGAAAACAAGCTTAAGACTATCAGAAACATTAGCCTTTAACTTACAAGCAATTCCATCCCACCAACATTTTTCACTTTTCAGTTTGCATTGCAAAACTTGTAAGGGGAACCTCTCCCTTTAAGAAGAATTCCATCCAAAATCTATGTTTTGATATCCCATGGAGTAATAATATCAGTAGATTTCTAAAACCATTTTGACACCGCTGATCGCTTATCAAGACACACTGTGTAATACTTTGTTTCCCCTCTGGAGGCACTGCAGGAAAATTGAACACTTGTAGCTGGATTTTTGCACAGATCACAACTGATTACTATCAGGAGGGCGCTCTGTGATCATCTTATCTCCAGCGGACTATTCTAACAAAGAAGGATTGATGGATGACCCCCTTTAATGGAACTTTTCCCCTTTTGAAGGACAAAATTCCCAAACTGCAATTTCCGTAAGTAGAATCTCCAGAGTAAATATCTCAAAAGGACATTTTTTAGAAAACCGAAAAACTAAAAATACGTCAAACCCAAGAAACCGAACGGATGCAGATCCAGAATTATAATCAATATTATAGATTAAGTAAAAATAAAAACATAAAATCAAATAAACATTTCAGTAAAAAATTCTACCGGGGGATTGTTCATCGCTGTTTGGATAAATTGTAAGCAGGGAATTTTCACGAAATCCTACACTGTGTGTAAAGTGAGTTCCTAATAAGAAATCCATGACAAGTGGGAATAATATGCAAAAACCGTGCTGTAATGGCTGATGCTGGATCCGTATACACATGTCAGATTAATATGTCAAATGCAAATTAGCATATGTTCAGATTATTGCAAACACTTTATATAAGGAGGTAGAAACCATTTATTGCTCTGCTTGACAAATCAGATATACAAGAATGTACCGAATTGCTACAACATGTACAAATATCTAAAGTGTAACTATTTGTATTATTATTATTATTATATTTTTTGATTTTGCATAAATTATTGCAACATATAATTATTTAAAACTTCTTAAAAAATATATTTTAGGGTAAAGAAGCATTTTCTCTATTTTCCAGCAGCCTCCTGATTTCCCCTTTACAAGTCTGCATGTTGCTAATAAATGTTCAGACATCTAATACAGGGAGGAGGGGGATGCAGCTGCAATTTTTCCTTATTTGAGCTTTTAAGAAGAAGGGGGACACATCTGATTGTAACTATGGTATCACAGCTGGAAATCTTGGACATAGAACATATTCAGAAATGTAAAGTTACAGAGCGGGGTCACCGAGTGCTGAGGAGCTGAGGGCAGAAAAGTCACCAACGCTCTGCTGATTCTATAACTGCAGAGTCCAGACCTCCTCCAGGTATTAACATCAGTACAAACACTGTGCCCCCACCGGGAGCTTCATGGCCGAGCTGCGACATGCAGCCGTACATCACCAAGCACAATGCCGAGTGTCAGATGGAGTAGCGTAAAGCCGGACTCTGGATTAAACGTGTTCTGTGCAGTGATGGATCACACTTTTCTATCTGTCATCTGATGGAGGAGTCTGAGTTAGGAGAATGCCAGGAGAGCATTATCCCCAGACTGCATTGTGCTGCTGTACAGTTTGATGGATAACACTATGAGCTTGTTATCAGGGGTCGGCCTTGGGCCCTTTGTTCCAGTGAAGTGAAATTTTAATGTATCCGCACAAGACATTGTAGACAATTGTAGCTTCCAGCTTTGTGGGAACAGTTTGGGGAAGGCCCTTTTTTGTTCCCCATGATTGCGCCCAGTAAACAAGCAACAAACAGACATGGTTGGGGTTGTTTGCTGGAACAACATGACCGGCCGCTCAGAGTCCAGACCTCAGCCCCATCCAAAAACCTTTGGAATGAACTAGACCGGATATTGTGAGCCCGGCCAGACACTTCCAAAACTATGACAATTTTTTAATGAATGAGGCCCAAAGTCCTTTATTTTTTTCCCTTTGTTTGGAAAAATACTTAAAATAGAGTTGAGATTAAATATGTTCGTGCTTTACTTATGGGACATCCTACAGACATTACAGGGGCTTTTCAGGAACCACCTACATATCAGTGAAATATTTAATGAAGTTGTTCAACCCTATGATATTTAAAAATTAAATAAAAAAGAGCTTACAATAATGTAATGGTGTAACAAAAGAAGTTAATGTTGAGACACTACAGCAAGTGATTGGCTGCAGCGGTCACATGTCGTGTTGACCTGTCATCCACCGTAGGGGATGGATTGTTTATTCACATAATGGCAATCATCTTGGTATAACCTACATACAGTATATTCACATGTTGTCCACATGGATAGGACATCAGTGAATAAACAGCCCCCCGACCCACTTTCTCTAATTGAAGCTCCTGAGATCATAGCTTGGGGGCAAAATCTCCGAGCGATGTAACAATGGGTGCATTAAGAATTTACAGCATGTCATCTGCTCTGTTAATTGAGCTGTATTTATGTTCTCCCAGAGGATCCCTTTAATTATCTGTTTATTCTAGATTTAATTTTATTTTAAGTTTTTATTCACTTTCTCCGTAACTTTTTTAGTGAAACATTAAAGGAGTTTTGGAGTACTAGGATATTAATGACCTTTCTTTAGGATCAATATCACATCATTGGGAGTCCAACACCTAATACCAACATCGATCAACCATTACCAGCTCAACCGGATGTAAACACCACCGCTCTGTTAAACTATTTAGTGGCCGCTCCCGGGCAGTAGTCTACACTGTCGCTATGAGGCCCGAGAGACGGGGCGTACTCGGTTTGCAGATACAGTTGAACATAATGGTGGAGGAGGGAGCCGTTGACTTATTTTTCCACCATTTAGTGGTGCATCAGAGCGGAGCAGCACATTGGGGGAACAGGGATTAGTCAGCAGTTTTTAGTATTTTATTTTATCTTGAAGGGGACTGCGGGGGCATCATACTTTGTGTGGGGACTGTGGGGACATCATACTTTGTATGGGGGACTGTGGGGACATCATACTTTGTGTAGGGACTGTGGGGAATCATACTGTCTATGGGAGTCTATGGGAGCATCATACTGTGTATGGGGGCTGTGGTAGCATAATACTGTGTGGTTGGGACTGTGAGGGTATCACACTATGTGAGGTGCAAAACATACTGTGTAAAGGGTTGTTGAACATATTGTGTGGGGGGCTGTGTATGCATCATACTGTGTATGATAGACTGTGGTACCTCACACTGTGTATGGGAGAGTGTGGGGGCATCATACTGTGTATGAAGGGCAGTGGTGGCATAAAACTATGTGGTGGGGACTATGAGGGTATCACACTATGAGAAGTGCAGTCACACTGTATAAAATGTTGTAGGTGCATCATATTGTCTGTGGGGGGCTGTGGATGCATCATACTGTGTAGGTGATTGTGGGGGCCTTCATACTGTCTGTGTGTGTGTGGGGGGGGACTCCAGTGCCAAGTCAAGCAAATGTGTGTGCTTCAGAGCTGCTCTTCATACTGTAGTCTGCAGACAAAGCCATTTTGGAGGCTCCTGGTCACTCAAAGCCAACAAAGGTATTGCCAGACGTGGATAGAGGAGAAGACTTCCATGTGTTTCTCACTATCTATGTCTGACAATGTAGTGAATGTTAATCCAACACCATGTCCTCACCCTTCTATATTTACAAGCCTACATGTGCCGAATGCCATATTTATGAAGCTCCTGCACCACATTTCCAAAAAGGACCAAATGTGTCAGAAAAAAAAGGGACCAGGACTCATGTATCCCAGCCGTGACTCATGTATCTTACATATGGCGGTTTTCTTCTTCTGTAATGTTTCATCCAGTGGATTCTGATCGTTGCCCTGTTATTGTGCACAGGAGTAGGAACAGCGGTGAAGATTGATGTTAGAATATAAGGCTGAATTTGTAATATACGATGAATAGTGACGGCCATGTTTGTGTGCATAGGCATTGATTGCCCCCTGGGACTGAACAGAGGGGGTCGTGCAACCTGAAGGTTATATTGTGACTGAGATATGGTTGACATGGGATCTATAAATCTCCCCCATACTATTTCACTAGTGCATATTCCTACAATATATAGTTGCGTTCAGTTCTAAGATCATGCAGTAAATTTAGCTGCAGTCCTATGTAAAACCACCTATTTCCCTGCAGGTGAGTATACATAGATGTTATTAGCCCCACATACAGTCGCCTTACCGGCCCTTTACTCTCTCTCGATCATCGACCCTTTTTTCCATACAACCAATGTTACAGTTATCTTTCCAGAATGATGAACCCAATGGATCCTCCTACAGATCCAAGATCCGATAGACGCCTGGTTATATGCATTACTGGAAGAAATAGTGGGCCGAGATATCAGCGCAGACAAGAACATCCCCAGAGACCACGACGGGCTGATTGGTATTATATAGTGCCGCGCAGATCTGCTGCGGTGTCACATTAATGAATAGTCCCCGTGCTACATCCGTTACACGCCACACCGCTGGATCTTATAGGGGTTTTTCCCCACAGCCTCTATTAATTCACTATAAATATTTGAGGCTGATGAGCAACTACAGAACGTAATAACCAATGTCCCAGGCCGGCCATTACTCAGCCCTCCATAACCTTCAGAAGAAATACCTAAGACGAATGCAACAGACCCCAGTGTGCGGTCTCCGGGGGGCCGTAACAGCACATGCGGGACACGGGTGTATGGCCATTAGTATTCATCATATAGGGCACATTGGCTGCAAATTCTGCCTGTGGGATCAACCCGACCATACACCTATATACCTATATACCGCGGTATCACCATGATAGGAAAGATCACGATGAGCTGCTACAAGCTGCATCTATTATCTATCCATCTATCTATCATCTATCTATTATCTATCTATCTATCTATCTATTATCTATACTTCCATCTATCTATCTATATATACATCTATCTATCTATCTATCTATCTATCTATCATCTATCTATCCATCTATCTATCTATCCATCTATCTATCTATTATCTATCTATCCATCTATCTATCTATATATACATCTATCTATCTATCTATTATCTATCTATCTATCATCTATCTATTATCTATCTATCTATCTATAATCTATCTATTTATCTATCTATCCCTCTATCTATCTATCTATCTATCTATCTATCCCTCTATCTATCCATCTATCTATCTATCTATCTATCTATCTATCTATCTATCTATCTATCATCTATCTATTATCTATCTATCTATCATCTATCTATCTATTATCTATCTATCTATCTATCATCTATCTATTTATATATCTTTATATTATCTATCTATCATCTATCTGTGTATCTGTCTATATTATCCATCTATCTATTAAAATATGTATTAATATATATATATATATATAAAAGTAATATAATATATATATATATTTATACATATATAAATATTATTTTACTTTTTATTATTTTATAGATAATAACAAAAATAATAAAATACTTGAAAATTTTATATTTAACCCCCCCAAAAAATACTGAATAAAAAAAATAATAAATAGATACAAAATAATAAATGATACTAAATGCAATTATGTGGCCACAGGTCTCTTTCTGCCGCTGATAAATCGCAACATAGTGCAAGCAAATAAGATCCCTTTGCTACCGTGTAAAGCAAGTTGGAAAGAGTTTGTGAGTTTTTTGCAACATCGTGGCACCTTACAATCCACAGCACCACCCCGTTCGCAGCAGCGACATAGAGCCATCTTTGTCGTCTACCTTAAATTAGTAGATGGAAAATAAATATTTTGCATCCCTAATTGCTATTATAAGATGTTGTTATGGTGTTACCTGCGGTGTAGCTACTAACAGAGCACCAAGTGTGATTTGGATTGCACATAGAAATGTAGATATTGTACAACATATTTAGAGTGTAAGCTTTTGGGACAATGCTCCATTTCCTAGTCTGGTGAATTAATATAGCGATCAGCACTACATCTGTGACCAGCCTCCATAGCCCCTGATATTCAAGTACAAGCTAATTAAAATGGGACATGGTGGACCATTTGATGGCCGGACATGGTGGACCATCAAATTATTTGATGGCCGGACATGGTGGACCATTTCATGGCTGGACATGGTGGACCATTTCATGGCCGGACATGGTGGGCCATCAAATCATTTGATGGCCGGACATGGTGGACCATTTCATGGCCGGACATGGTGGACCATCAAATCATTTGATGGGTGGACGTGGTGGACCATTTGATGGCCCAACATGGTGGACCATCAAATCATTTGTTGGCCGGACTATTTAGTTGCCTGTTCCTACAGCGTAAAGTTGTCAATCTACGAGGGGATCTGCCTGGATTTCCATTAAAGCCATAAAATCAAAGGCAAAGCTTCGAAGGATGGGGCAGCTCCAAACCCGAGGAATATCTTTGATGTATTGTTAAGTCATACAGTGAAGCCAATTTTTCCATTAAAGCCTAAGCAACTTCACCAACTCGGAGGTTTTGGCCAAATAACCCTTTAGACTTTGAGTTTGCTCCATCCTTTTGACATTGGCTGTGCCGAGCACTATGGGTATTTTACTGAATGATTTACAAGCCCTGCAACAGGACTACACAATATGTACATTGATCTAGATCCCAGTCTGTAGACCCTATAGATGCACCGAAGACAATGGACGGGCATCATCTATAGGATCCCGATGTCGTAAGGACCTTTAAGACAAAGCCAGATTTCTATGAATGAACCTGGTATATGAGATAAACAAGTGATCGCTTCCTGTATCAGTCTCGGAGCATCATCCCTCCCTCCCCGTGCACGTAGCTCGTCCATAGGTGGCGCCGTTGCATGGATCCGGTGCTGGTGACGCCTATGGAGGAGCTGGGTTATGGGAGGGCGCAGATGATGTGATTCTATAGCTCCAGTTGATTTACTCTTCTAACGTGCACCCAAAGAAGCTGCAAAAAATCACGTATCCCCCCCTTCCCCATGTACTATCTGCAACGACAGAGACCAGCTCAGGCCTGTGTTTTCATTTTTGAGCAATTCAAGGCTTCCTGCCTGTGCAAAACCCTAAGCATGGATGACCCTGCCATATTCATTAGCGTCCAACCAATATATAAGACCCCTGGTTCTCGCTGGACATCTGCTCCTTCCAGTCAAGTTAGGCCAAAATCCACCTCTATGTCCTGCAGTCGTGCATTCACGCATATTATAACCACACAAAGACCTATGGAAGAAGTGATCGCACCTCCCCCCGCCATCGGTGGCTGCTGCAGAACCTCTTTCCAGACTAGGGTCCCAGCTGTGCATCACCGTGACGGACAGCTCTTATCGGAGGATCTACAGTTGAGGTGACCTGATGATGACACTGGCACCAATGCAATGTAATAATCATACCCCAGACTTCCCCTATTGTTCTCACCTTCTGTTGCCTCCTCGCCATGTCGGTGGGCTGCTTGGCATTGAACGGGTAGGCAATACACCTCATGACAAACACATAGAGCTGCAGCTTCCTTTTTCTCTCTTCTTCCTCCTTCTGCAGCTTTTCCAGCTCTTCTTTCTCCTTCTCGCTGACCACTGATGGACTAGGGCTGGATGGTCGGACGCTGCTGCTCCGACTGCTCGGTTGTAGCCCACCGGAGCTCTCGCTGGTCCTACTAGGAGAGAGACGGGCCCCTGTGCTGGGTGCCAGCACCTCCTTGCTTTCTTCTTCCACTATCTCATCCGATTCTTCCTCGCTGGAAGATGGGTCCAACATCTTGGTAGGGTTTGAGCGGCGTCGGGGAGGAAGAAGAAGACGAAGACGAGCTTTTCGAAAACCGTGCACCCTAGTAATCCTATGCAGGAGGCAGCAGCTCGCTCCAGATCAAGCAGGACCTGATATTGCAGCTAAGTGCAGACTAGGCATTGGCAGTGCTTACGTGTTTAACTCTCTCCTCCCCTGCTCTCTTACTGGAGAAAGGAAAGCGGATAGAGACAAAATACTGCCGATGGGGGCCGTCCCATTGATAATTTGTGGTTGTAATCTGCTAATGTGCTGCAGCAGATGGTGCCTCCTGCCTGCTCTTTGTCCACAGGCCAATAAATCTTGAGGATACAGGAAGATGACCAGGGAGGAATGAGATGTGTACTAAGAGCATGAGATCAATACTGGATGCTGGTGCAGGACCAAAATGTGCCACTGGACCGTTCTCCATCATGGATGGAATTATCAGGAAGAAGCTTTGTTTTCCGCGGAGGGCTACCCCCCTCCATCGGCTTCAGCTGCCCATACACATTAGATAATTATCGCCCCGGAGAAAACAATTCTGGCTGCTGCCAGTCAAGGATTATTTTTTTCTTATTCATTCGACTCCCTACGGTCAAAAATGTCATCTGATTTGTGGGCTTTTCTCAGCCACCTGTAAGCTGATGTTTATGGGCTGCATGGAATTTTTGCATCATTTGTCAATTATTTATTTGTTTTTTTTACTTTTCTGAACGATTTTTTTTTAACTTAACGACAGCTAAGACTTTTATCAGACGCCAATGATTTTTCTCGAATGTGAAATAACAGTCCGAGTTTCATCAGAGTTTGGGATCCAAGTTTTGCATCTAAGTTTTGTATCCGAGTTTTGTATGCGAGTTTTGGATCAGGGTTTTATCAGAGTTTTGGATCAGGGTTTTATCAGAGTTTTGGATCAGGGTTTTATCAGAGGTTTGGATCAGGGTTTTATCAGAGTTTTGGATCAGGGTTTTATCAGAGTTTTGGATCAGGGTTTTATCAGAGGTTTGGATCAGGGTTTTATCAGAGTTTTGGATCAGGGTTTTATCAGAGGTTTGGATCAGGGTTTTATTAGTGTTTTGGATCAGAGTTTCATCAGAGTTTTGGATCAGAGTTTCATCAGAGTTTTGGATCAGAGTTTTATTAGTGCTTTGGAGCAGAGTTTTATTGGTGTTTTGGATCAGAGTTTTATTAGTGTTTTGGAGCAGAGTTTTATTGGTGTTTTGGATCAGTGTTTCATCAGAGTTTTGGATCAGAGTGTTGTCGGAGTTTTGGATCAGAGTTTCATCAGTGTTTTGGATCAGAGTTTTATTAGTTTTTGGAGCAGAGTTTTATTAGTATTTTGGATCAGACTTTCATCAGTGTTTTGGATCAGAGTTTCATCAGTGTTTTGGATCAGAGTTTCATCAGTGTTTTAGATCAGAGTTTCATCAGAGTTTTGGATCAGAGTTTTATCAGTGTTTTAGATCAGAGCTTTATTAGTATTTTGGATCAGAGTTTCATCAGCATTTTGGATCATAGTTTTATTAGTATTTTGGATCAGAGTTTCATCAGAGCTTTGGATCAGAGTTTCATCAGCATTTTAGATCAGAGCTTTATTAGTATTTTGGATCAGAGTTTCATCAGAGCTTTGGATCAGAGCTTCATCAGTGTTTTGGATCCGAGTTTTATTAGTGTTTTGGATCGGATTTTCATCAGTATTTTGGATCAGAGTTTCATCAGTATTTTGGATCAGAGTTTCATCAGCATTTTGGATCAGAGTTTTATTAGTGTTTTGGATCAGAGTTTCATCAGAGCTTTGGATCAGAGTTTCATCAGTGTTTTGGATCAGAGTTTTATTAGTGTTTTGGATCAGAGTTTCATCAGTGTTTTGGATCAGAGTTTCATCAGTGTTTTGGATCAGAGTTTCATCAGTGTTTTGGATCAGAGTTTTATTAGTGTTTTGGATCGGATTTTCATCAGTGTTTTGGATCAGAGTTTCATCAGTGATTTGGATCAGAGTTTCATCAGTGATTTGGATCAGAGTTTCATCAGAGTTTTGGATCAGAGTTTCATCAGAGTTTGGTCCATGTCAATTTTCAACATCAGAGTTTCCGTTTGCAAAAAAAATAAATATGGAGGTTTCTCAAGCATCCGAGTGCTATCTGAGTTTTTCAATCATCCATAGACTTGTGTAGTCAAGAATGATCCATGTCTCTGATCAAAATCATGTTTACGAAGTTTTGTGCAAACCATTCAATCCAAAAAAAAAGGATGAGTTGACAGCCCTGAACACGTAGGCTATAAGGGCTTGTGCAGACAACCGTATTTTCAGTCGAAGTGCGATCCGAAGAAACATCGGATCATGCTCGGACCAATGTTATTCTATGGGGCACAAGTTAGATTTTTTTGCTTACAATTTGCATCTGTAAATGTATGTCAACGGATCCATCTAAAGAATCGGACTGCACTCGGATGACATCGGAGTGCAGTCCAATTTTCACGGACTGACAAAATGGAGAATATGGAGAATTTTTTTTCCCATCTTCTCCTCAACTGAGAAAATCTGATCAGACTCTGATTAGCGTGTGATTGGCATAATCTACCCGATTATCTCAGATGAGGGTGCGAGCTCTCTCAGTGATTAACTTGATAGAACTTGTACATGAAAAACTGATTTCATTGAGCCTTGATACTTTTTTTACGGAAAGTCAAAGTGAATTATAAACATTATTGATAAATATCCAAAGTCCGGAACGCACAAGAACACATTAGCAGCCAAAAAAAAAAACAAATTTACAGATGTCACTTTTATTTTATTTTTTCAAGGACATTGTAAAAAAAAATCCACTATTTGATGGACTGTCCAAAAATTTGACAAAATTGGCAGATTTTTTTATATAGATAGTTAAAAGTTAAAAGATGTAAAACCATTAAGTTGGGATTGGTCCGATCTGTAAAAAAAATAAAATAAATAAATTCCATATTGTAAAAAAAAATAAAAAAAAATAAATTGTCAAATAAGGCTTAAAAAATCCAGGCTTTGATCACAGTGTTATGGGACAAAGGGCAGCAGCTCTGCTTTAACCCTATGAATATTCACTGCTCTTAATGAGCGTTCCCTAGGAAATAGGGATGCTCTGTGCAAAAAAAAAAAACATCTGCTTGGAGGGGGCTGAAAGTTCTTTAGTGCAGGAGGGATCCCCTGGAGGGGGCTTCACACACAGAAAGCAGCAGCAGTGGGAGATCACTCTGTGCACAAGCAGGCAGGCAGGGATAGGGAGCAAGAAGCTGGATGGGGAGGGGATGTGCCATGTGATAAGCCCTTCAAGTGCAGGATGCAGCAGAGCCTAATGAGCCGACATAGCAGAGCCGAGTTGGCCATTTAACACAACTCAGTGTGAGATCATGAGCTTTTTCCTATTTTTTGGGGTGCAGATTATAATGTTTCCATAATGCAAAAAAATGTGTCTTCTGCATCTGCAAATAGGAAACTCTGTATCTAATCATCACTGTGGTCATCATAACGTATCCGCAATGTGATTGTTGCCAAATATCCAAACCTGCAAAATTTTCTTAGGCAGCGACTTTGCCATCAATGGATCTTCAAATAAGTTGGGGGTGTCTTCCAAATCGCAAATCTAAAATAGTCACTTAACAGTAGACATAACTTTTATGGTGATGCCACCAAAGTCCCCATAGTGTTAGTCTAGTTGAGTCTCTGTTGGTTTGTATGATCTCATATAAGTGCTCGAGACACTCCTTAAAGGGAATCTGTCGGCAGGTTTTTGCTCTGTAATCTGAGAGCAGCATAATGTAGGGACAGAGACCCTGATTCTAGTGATGTATCACTTACTGGGCTGCTTGCTGTAGTTTATATAAAATCCCTCTTTTCTCTGCTGCAGATCTAGCAGCTCTCTAAATGCGGAGCTCCCTATAACCCCACCCACACCACTGATTGGCAGCTTTCTGCATACACTGTGCATAGGCAGAAAGTGGAAAATAAGTGGTGGGGCAGGATTATACAGAGCTCATGAATATGGAGAACTACATGGCAGCAGGTTTAATAGTCTGCAAGTAATAGTGATTTTATCAAAACTACACAAAGCAGCCCAGTAAGTGATATATCACAGGAATCAGGATCTCTGCCCTTACATTATGCAGCTCTCAGATTAGATGGTAAATGTCTGGTGATAGATTCACTTTAAGGAGACCAGATGAGTATGGAGTCTTATAGGCAATGCTCCATGGGAACAACATGCAAATTAGCTATATTTAGGAAGGAGAAAAGCTATACACTAGTGCCACATTTAGAGTTAGGTAACGTGCAAATCAATGTCCAACCCTTTAAAGAGGACATTGCACCTGATTTTGTAGACCTACTACCCAGGGACAGTTTTCTTATAGCCCTTGGCCAGTCTTTGCATTGCAGTCCGTGCTCGTTCCTGCATTAGCCCTTACAATTTCAGTTCATCCTTTGAAGGCAACCATAATTCTGATGTTGTACTCGATGAAAATGAGTTTGACACCCCTTTTCCAAGCTCTATGTAGAAACAGGAAATCCATTTTCCCTGCATGAGTCATCATTAGAACTATAAATCTACATCACTGCAAAGTCTCTTGCAGGGGAGAGGAGCACAGCAGATGGGTCAGGAGTTGAAGAGGAGGTGAAGCTGGTCTGCCAGGGACATTGCAGTGAAGTAGAATTGTTGCTCTAATGATGACTCACGCAAGGAAAAAAGAGACTTCCTATTTCTACATAGAGCTTAGAAGGATTCAGCTAGTCATTTTTTAGTGATGTGATGTCATAAACCTAAAGAAAAACAGAACAATTAGCTGGGTAGAAAGGCAAAATGAGCAATTGTAAGTACTATTGCTATACTGCAACATATTAAGAGGATAAAAACTTTGATGAAAGTGTTTGTTTAAATGACAAAATCCAGTGAAAGGTCCTCTTTAGGAGACCTGCAACACGACCACAGCAGGTTCTGAAAATAATGTATTGGAGAAAATCAGACTTAATAATAATAATAATAATAATATTTTTTATTTATATAGCGCCAACATATTCCGCAGCGCTTTACAATTAAGCAGGGACATTTACATACAATAAATTCAATACAAGGTAAGACAGTTTAAACAGTTGCATCAGGAGTGAGGGTCCGGCTGCTCGCAAGCTTACATTCTACAAGGAAATGGGGGGACACAATAGTTGAAAAGTGCTATTTATTTCAGGTCTGGCAATTATAATAAGTATGGATTTTCATATATAGCTGTATGATCCGGTCATCAGCTTGTATGTTTAAGTGCAATAATCAAGTATCGAGTGTAGTTATCGTGTGCATGAAGGGTTTGGAGACAGATGAATAGTAGGGTGCAGATTCTGAATAATATTTAGAAGGAGGGACCAGGGGAAAGTTAGTTTACTGAGTGGTTGAAGTGGTAGGCTTGATTAAAGAGATGGGTTTTTAAAGCGCGCTTGAACATGTGGTGGCTAGGCATCAGTCGGATTGTCTGGGGTAGAGCATTCCAGAGAACTGGTACAGCACGAGATAATTCTTGGAGACGGAGGTGGGAGGTTCGGATTATGGGGGATGTTAGCCTTAGGTCATTTGTAGAATGGAGGGCACGTGTAGGGCGATAGACAGAGATGAGAGAGGAGATATAAGGAGGTGCAGAACTGTGGAGAGTTTTGTGGGTGAGAGCGATGAGTTTATATTGGACCCTGTAGCCAATAGGTAACCAGTGTAATGACTGGCACAAGATGGAGGCATCGGTGAAGCGGCTGGACAGAAATACAACCCTGGCTGCCGCATTCAGGACAGATTGGAGAGGAGAAAGTTTGGTAAGAGGGAGACCGATCAGAAGAGAGTTGCAGTAGTCCAGACGAAAGTGAATAAGAGCGACAGTCAGAGTTTTAGCAGTTTCAAAGGTGAGAAAAGGTCGGATTCTGGAGATGTTTTTAAGATGCAGGTGACAAGAGCGAGTGAGTGATCGGATATAGGGAGGAAAGGAAAGGTTAATGTCGAATATGACCCCAAGGCAGCGGGTGTGCTGCTTGGGAGTTATGGTTGAACCCTCCAAGGTAATTTCAATGTTAGGTAGAGTTGGGTTAGTAGAGGGGAGAAACACAAAACGTTCAGTTTTGGAGAGATTCAGTTTAAGATAGAGGGAGTACATGATGTTAGAGACTGTCGACAGACAATCCTTGGTATTTTGTATTAGGGTAGGGGTGATGTCAGATGAAGAGGTGTATAATTGGGTTTCGTCAGCATAGAGATGATACTGGAACCCAAATTTGCTGATGGTTTGTCCAATAGGGGTGGTATATAGGGAGAAGAGGAGGGGGCCTAGAACTGAGCCCTGGGGACCCCGATAGTAAGGGGACGAGGAGAGGAAGAGGAGCTGGCAAAAGATACAGTGAAGTAGTGGTCAGAGAGGTAGGAGGAGAACCTGGAGAAAACGGTTTCCTTGAGGCCTATAGAGCAGAGCATAGTGAGGAGGAGCTGGTGATCCACAGTGTCAAATGCGGCAAAGATCCAGGAGAATCAGCAGGGAGCAGTGACCTTTGGATTTGGCTGTTAGTAGATCATTAGAGACTTTAGTGAGGGCAGTTTCAGTGGAGTGTAAGGAGCGGAAACCAGAATGTAGAGGGTCGAGGAGAGAGTTATCTGAGAGATAGCGGATTAGACGGGAGTGGACCAAGCGTTCCAGAAGTTTAGAGATGAAAGGAAGGTTAGAGACAGGTCTGTAGTTAGCAGCGCAGTTCTGGTCCAGGGATGGCTTTTTAAGTAAAGGGGTTATGATGGCATGTTTAAATGAGGAGGGAAAGATACCTGAAGAAAGAGAGAGGTTAAATATTTTAGTCAGGTGAGTGGTGACCACTGGTGAGAGAGACTGCAGGAGATGTTAAGGAATGGGGTCACTGTTGCAGGTTTTAAGCAGAGAAGAAGCGAGGAGCTGGGTAACTTCTTCTTCTGTAACAGGCTCAAAGATGGCTAGTGAGCTTGAAGTGCGGCAGGGAAGGTGATCCAGGCACTGGGAAGATTGGACTGAGATGTCTTGATGGATGTAGTTGATTTTTTCTAGGAAATAAGTGGTCAGATCCTCCCCGCTGAGGTTGGTGATGGGGGCTTGTGCTTTAGGGCTCTGGAGGGAGTTTAACGTTTCAAAAAGTCATTTTGGATTGTTGGACATTGAAGTGATGAGGGTGGTGAAGTAGGATTATTTGGCCAGATGAAGGGCAGAGCTATAGGTTTTGAGCATGAAATTATAGTGGATGAAATCTTCTGCTGAAAGAGATTTTCTCCACTGACACTCAGCACACCTTGAGCAACGCTGAAGAAAGCGTGTTTGCATCGTGTGGCAGGGTTGCCGCTGTCTGTGTCGGGTCTTTCTGCGTGTAGAAGGAGCTGCTTCATCTAGGGCACTCTTCAGTGTATTATTATAGTATGACAATGCTAAGTCTGGACAGGAGAGGGAGGAGATTGCCCATAAGCTGCTGGGTATTAATGGTACGTGTATTCCTATAAGTGTGGTAAGTTGGGGAGTCCCGGGTGAGGAGACAATTCTTGACAGAGAAGGAAACAAGGTTGTGGTCAGAGAGCGGGAGAGGGGAGTTAGTAAGGTCATGCAGCGAGCAGAGACGGGAGAAGACCAGATCCAGAGTATTCCCGTCTTAGTTCGTAGAAAAATTTGTAAACTGTGAGAGGTCACATGAGGAGGTTAGAGAAAGTAGATGAGAGGCAGATTGGGAGAGGGGATCATTGATGGGGATGTTAAAGTCTCCCATGATGAGGCTGGGGATGTCACAGGATATAAATTGAGGAAGCCAGGTGGCAAAGTGATCCATGAACTTGCGGGAGGAGCCTGGAGGGCGATACACAACCGCCACTCGCAGGGAGAAGGGTTTGAAGAGTCTAATGGTGTGGACTTCAAAGGAAAGAAACATAAGTGAGGGAACTGGGGGGATGACCTGGAAAGCAAATTGTGGTAAAAGGAGCAAACCAACACCTCCACCCTGTCTATTCTCAGGTCTGGCGGTATGTGAAAATTTCAGCCCACCAAATTAGAGAGCAGCAGCTGCGGTGGTGTCTGAATGCTGGATTCAGGCTTCTGTAATAGCCAGAAGGTTAAGGGAATTAGAGAGGGAAAAAATCGTGAATGTAAGTTAGTTTCTTACACACAGACCGTGTGTTCCAGAGAGCATAGTAGAAAGCAATAGGAGAGGGCATGCACTGAAGACTTAAAGTGAATCAATCTGTCAGAAGGATTTCACCCCCCAAACTATTAATATGCACATGTAGCTCTTTCAAAGACAAAAGTCCAGCAATACCTTTACATGGCCAGTCCCTTCTTCTATCACTGAGAAATCAGTATTTCAATTGATATGTAACTGAGGCTGAAGAGCTATTTGTAGATCTGAAGCCTCTGTCACTCCAGCTCTATTCCCCACCCAGCACCGCCTCCTCCTGCTTATAGACTTATGGCTGATACATGAGGTTCCCAAACAGGAGACTCTTCTTTATTATAGGACGTGTGTCAGGATGATTTTACTAATGAAACAAGTTGCTTGTCTGCATAGTTGCTTACAACACTAAAAATGATACCTGTCTTGTAGCAATCATATGTGCCACTGCTGAGAAATTGAGTTTTTAAGCCAAATGCAAATTATCCAGAAAGTGCACTTGGGGCTTGTCTCAGTGTTAGCACATTGAATTACTGCAAGACAGGTATCATTTTCACTGTTGTGCTGTGATCCATTCATCCATATAACTAGTTACAGTAGTAAAATTATCCTGACATGTTCCCTTTAACTGCAGATTCAATAGTAAAGTGAGTTTCTATGCCTGACAACCCTTCTTTAACATTTATTCTAATTATTTAGGTATCTGCTGTGGCTCGGCTTCTCTGTCTGCCGAGCCACAGCAGATACACCTTGTCTCAACTTATCTACAGGTGTTTAGTTTTTGCTATTCTTATTTCAGTTTTTTTAGGGTAACAGGTGTTTTTCATGTACTCATTTGTTTGCCCTATCACCTTTCGGGTGTGGCTTTTTATACTTTCCCCCTGCTGGTATTTCCTGCTAATGATAGTCTCATTTGGATCTCTTTCTATTTCAGCACACTTTCCCTTCTGTAGGTAATTTGCACTCTGCTCTGCCCTGCCCTCCAGTTCTTTAGGAGGCACATGAAGTGATCTCTAGTCTGTACAGGAACAGGCAGGGTCAATTGCAGTTTTTAGTGTGTTACGTTTTTCCACTACTTAGTTGCTGCACTAGCGACAAATATTTTATCCAGAGAGGAGGGAAATATCTGTAAAGCCAAGAAGTGAATAAAATATGGTGGAAAAACCAGAGGGGTGCTGGTCGGGTCTCTTCTGTGGACTCCATAAAAGATTTTCAAAGGACAAAATCATGTCTGGATATAGGAAGTAGCTACAAACTGGTATAAATATATTCACAGAGCAAAAGAGAGGTGATCAGAGAGGAGTAAAAGGAGTTCTCAGACCAGGAGTAGAGCGGTATAGAAAGCAAAGAGCTGAGAAGTATCAGTAGAAATAGGAGAGAGACCTGAGATAGTAAGAGAGCAAGACATGACATGGCCAGGAATCGGAGAATGCAATGACGATGATGATGATGTTAATGACAATAATAATGATATTGACGATGTTGATGACAATGACAACAATCAGAACCTAAGATAAAAAAATGAGCAAATACCCTGTAGTAAGTATAGTTATATTACATGTAAATAACATAGGGTTCTTTGATTGGGGTCACCTTGTCGTGGTGGGATGGCTTTTCCGTTTTTTTTTATCAAAACAATGTTAACTAAGTTATTATTGTTATTAACGGCCTTCAGCTCTGTCTCGAGCCATGGCAACTTGATGAATGAACGCTCATTAGGAAGATCAATCTTGTGCAAGTCTAGTTAGGTCCAACAGGGTCTTCTCCACCATTATCTTGATTGTGTCCAGCCATTGGGTTGCTGGTCTTCCTCTTCTCCTTGTTCCTTCTATTCTTCCAACTATGATATCCTTCAATCATAGAATCATAGAATCATAGAATGGTAGAGTTGGAAGGGACCTCCTGGGTCATCTGGTCCAACCCCCTGCTCAAAGCAGGATTCAAAGCAATGATTGCTCTCTTCATATGATGTGTCCAAAGTAGGCAAGTCGTAGCTTGGTGATCCTTGCCTAAAGTGACATGTCTGGCTTGAATTGTTCCAAGATTGATTTGTTTGTTCTTCTTGCCATCCATGGTATTGATAACATCCTTCTCCAGCACCACATTTTGAAGGCGTCGATTCTTCTTCTGTCTTGTTTCCTTATTGTCCATGTTTTGCATCCATATGTTACTACAAAAAAGGCCAGACTTTGTACGAGCCTTGTCTTCATCGCCAGTGAAATGTTCCTCGATTTGAAGACCTTGTCCAGTGACTTCATTGTTGATTTGCCCATAGCTATTCTCCTATTGACTTCTGGTGTCGTCGCTGTATCTTGATAGATCATCGATACAAGTAAGTTGAAGTCCTTTACAACTTCCAGTTCGTTGCTGTCCATATTTACATGTACTATTTTTATTTATTTCCTTACTACAGGGTATTTGCTCATTCTGTTTTTATCTTAGGTCCTATTTGTTAAATGGTCACTGTGTGAACGCACACCTATGCATTGCACTTATACCAACATATGCTCTGGCTCAATTTTTTTAAGTTTTGACAATGATAACATTTTGATGTTGATGACAATGTTAACGATGTTGATGGTAATGACGATGATAATGATGATGTTGATTATGACATTGATAATCATGACAATGTTGATGATGATGATGATGTTGATAATGACAATGACATTCACAATGATGAACAACGTTGATGATGATGACAATTACGATATTGATGATGACGATGATGATGTTGATAATGATGACTGTGTTGATGATGATAACTATGATGACGTTGATGATAATGATATTGTTGATGGTGATGAAAATGACGATGATGATAATAACTATGATGATGTTGATGATGATGACAATGCCGATGTTGATGATGACGATAATAATGTTGATCATGATCATGACGATGTTGATGACAATGATGATGATGTTGATGATGATAACGAGGATGATGATAATGATTACAACTAGTGTTCTGGTTGTGCTGAAGGACTGAGCTGGAGGGAGCTGTCCAGCAGGCTCAGCATAACCTAATAAATGAAGTCTGTACACAGGGAGCTGTCCATAGTGCTGAACATGTCAGCGCCTGCAGTCAGGAGGACCATGGCTCTGAAGCCACAGCTTTGACGTTATCTCCTGCTCCCTCTATGTGAAGTTGGAAGTCATCACAGTGTGTAGATGAGGTCAGACCTAAATATACCTATATGCTCAGTACCTGCTGTATATTGTCCTGTAACACTGTGCTGGTAATTACATTGTACGCGGTGACAGTACATGTCAGCGCTTTCGGCATGGTGTTAGAAAGAAGCAAAATGCAATGAAGTATATTGCAAAGATTCATCAATAAATGTAAAATAAGTTGGGGGAATAGCATTATAGCATGTGGCTATGCCATGAATGCAAGACAGCAGGGGGACCGCTCTCTTTGACCCCCATTCACAAATTCCTGTATTATCCATCTATTGGCTGTTGAGGTTCATAGAGGTAAAAACTGCAGCTAACAAGTATATACCTTGGATATGTCATAAATGCTTTACAGGGATAGCCACTTTTAAGTGTAATATCGCCTGCTATGGATGGAACATGTAAATAATAGACAGCGGTCGATGCCTCATCCCTGTAAGATGGGATTTACCTATGTGACTATTTCCTTGGTTTTTCATGGCGGCATCCATTTTTGTGATGGCGCTGAATGATGGCTGAATATATTGAGTGCAAGCACCGACACCGGAGGTTCTGCTGCCTGTATTGGTGCAGGAACTCTACACCTTCAGCTCCTGGGCTTAATGGAGCAATGGAAAGCTGGGAAAGAGGTCATCTGGATAAATCACGTAACCTCCTTATTCTTACATCCTAGGTAAGTGGAGATACCGATGTCCCTTATTTATCTGTCCTATGCATGGGCAGCAGTGGAGCTTCTTGTGAATTGCTGGGATAGGGAATAAGAAATAGAGTTAAGCAAAAAGATTCACAGGTCCCTGGTCAGACCTCCACAGACTACTGACGTGGCAGGGTTCCCAGCACCTCTTCAGAGTAGTGGGCCACAGTGATATCATGTGTGCATTTCATGGTGGCTTATTCGTCAGAAGAGGATGTGGTAGCAATGCTTTGGACCTTGGACAACCATTGTGTCCAATGGTCCTTGAACCAGGTACCTGCAAATATTTCAGCTCAACTTTAAAGGGGTTGTCCAGGACCATTTTATTTATTTTGTTAATATGGACTTAAAATCTAACAGGCAGGTAATTGCTAACAAAGGCAACTACCTGTCTGTTGTTCCCGGCGCTGGCACAGAACGGTCACCGATCGCTCCTGCCGACAGTTCAGCTACTCCACGTCAACAGAGCAGCTCTTTTCTTCCTGGCTGCTCCATTAATGGGGCGTGACAGCCAATGTCATTCCGAATGACAGCTGACTCCCCGCAGTGAGGCAGCGGGGAGCTGGCTGTCAATTAATATGACATTAGCAGCCATGTCCCATCAACAGAGCAGAGGGGAAGAGAAGCTGCTGACCTGTTGACATGACATCAGTGGAAGCCACTGAATCGCCGGCAGGAGCGGTCTGTGACCTCTCTGTGCTGCTAGAGATGGCACCAGGCACAATATTCAGGTAGGTAGCAACTTCTTGCCTGTTACTCCTTCAGACTACAATGAAAAAATTTAATAGTCCTGGATAATCCCTTTAATATTAACACTTAAATTTGACATGGCATAACATTTGTGACATGCTAATACATTTTTCTCTAAAGTGGCGACTTCCTTTAATGGGAAGCAATCAGTAGAAAATGACCTAATGTTTAAATCTGATTTTTGTGTTCCACGCATTTTTAAAATTTTTGGAAATTATTTTTTTCCATATCACAATCAATATTAAAAAATTAAATTATGAATCTTACAATTTTCAAATTGGCCACTGAGGCATTTTTAGATTCATACTTTCTGTCCTTTCAGAAAGAGTTTTCAGCAGACTCTTTATCAACAGAAGTAGGATTACAATGACTGATAACACAGGATCCACCAATCACAATAGGATATGTCACAGCTCCCCTGCTCACCCTCCCTTCACAATGACTTTTGCACACGCTCATTAGACACTTCAAAGAGTCAGAGACTGTTCATTGCTGCTAATGTACATGTAGATTTCCTGAGAGAACAGCAAGTATGAGTCTAAAACCCCCCGTGGCAAGTGTGAAAATTGAAAGATTACTAATTTAGTTTTTTTTTTTTTTTTAATAAAGATCATGATATGAAAAACAAATTCTAACAATTAAAAAAAATCCATTTAAACACACAAAAAATCTGATTTAAACAAAAGTTCATTTTCTGATTAAAGGGGTGGTCCAAAACTAATATTAATTTTCATCTTAAATTAAATATCTCTATTTATTTTAATAATATAATACATTTTGTAATATGGCTTAATTAAAAAGTCCCTACCCTTCCCTCTCTACTCTAACTGCCTTATTTTATTTTTTTTTACTTATTTCCGTTTTGATGACGCTTCATTTGTGAGTCCCCAGTGGATGTTGGGATACTCAACTGGGATGTCATCAGGGGGCAGAGACTGGGGTCACTGCTGCAGAATTTGTCCCCACCCTGAAATGAAGCTTCATTAATGACGTCCAAATCAGGGGCTGTGTTCATCCCTACTCTACTGAGCATGTGTCGGTTGTCGATTCTGACATATGTTCAGTACTAGTTGACTTTTTACTGTGCAATTTTCTTCTCAGTGTACAGTGACAGTGCGCTCACTCGCCGGCTCTTATTAGACGTGACCAGCCGGCAACGGAGGGCACTGTCATTGTGCATTGCAAGGAGAGAACTAGGAAGCTGAGACTAGCCCCAGCCATGAAACAGACATCACTTTTCAGGGATGAGGCTGGTCTCTGCTCACTAGATTCTCCACGTACAATGCACAATGAAAGTGCGCTCTGTTGTCAGCTCATCACCTCTAATTAGAGCTGACGAGGGAGCGAACTGTCACTCTGCATTAAAAAAATGTTGCACGGTGATAAGAGAGCTCATACTGATTATACAGAATTGACAATGTGTGCATGCTCAGAAGAGTGGGGATTAGCCCAGCCTCTGAAACAGACATCACTGCTGACGCTTCGTTGACTGCAGCCTCTGCCCACTGATTTGTTTGACTATCCCAGCATGCAGTGGGGTTTCTCAAACAAAGCGTCACCAAAATGGAAATAGGTACAAGTATAAAATAAAGCAGTTTGATTAGAGAGAGAATGATAGGGACTTTTTAATTAAACCATACTAGAAAAACTATTATATTATTAAAGTAAATAAATAGACATTTAGGATGAAAATCAGTATTCGTTTTAGATCACCCCTTTAAGGCATGCCTTTAAGTTTAAGACAGTGAGTCTTGGATCAGAAAATGCTGCATTTGATACAGTCACATCTGCAAACTGTTACAATGTGCAGGTGTTACATAGTTACAGTATTATACACTGCATTGCTTTCACTTCTATATTGATTGCAAGATACTGTCTGCCCATATATATACAGTTAGGTCCATATATATTTGGACAGAGACAACATTTTTCTAATTTTGGTTCTAGACATTACCACAATGAATTTTAAACAAAACAATTCCGATGCAGCTGAAGTTCAGACTTTCAGCTTTCATTTGAGGGTATCCACATTAAAATTGGATGAAGGGTTTAGGAGTTTCAGCTCCTTAACCTGTGCCACCCTGGCCTGCTGAAGGTCACTTTGCAGGGCTCTGGCAGTGTTCCTCCTGCTGCTGGGTTGTTGCCCTCCTACAACCCCCTCCACGTCTCCTGGTGTACTGGCCTGTCTCCTGGTAGCGCCTCCAGCCTCTGGACACTACACTGACAGACTCGGCAAACCTTCTTGCCGCAGCTCGCATTGATGTGCCATCCTGGATGAGCTGCACTACCTGAGCAACTTCTGTGGGTTGTAGAGTCCGTCTCATGCTACCACGAGTGTGAAAGCACAACCAACATTTAAGTGACCAAAACATCAGCCAGAAAGCATTGGTACTGAGATGTGGTCTGTGGTCCCCACCTGCAGAGCCACTCCTTTATTGAGGGTGTCTTGATAATTGCCAATAATTTCCATCTATTGTCTATTCCATTTGCACAACAGCATGTGAAATTGATTGTCAATCAGTGTTGCTTCCTAAGTGGACAGTTTGATTTCACAGAAGTTTGATTTACTTGGAGTTATATTCTGTTGTTTAAGTGTTCCCTTTATTTTTTTGAGCAGTGTATATATAGCGTATAAGCATTAAGGTGGTTACAAAGAACGTCAGGCTTTGATTTATGGATGTTGCCAACTTTTTCCACAACAATAAAGTAAAGAAAGAAAGAAAGAAAGAAGGAAAGAGAGAAGCAATGTAATAAAAAAGAAAACTCAAGGACAAGAAGGTAAGGTATTGAAAGGGTTAAGTCAGGGCTGAACGCTGAGCTTGCATTTCCTTGGCATAATCCCATTTGACATGCTTGTCTACTTTACGGGCTCTCTGGCAAGCTTAACACATATTGTGAAGCGCTGCGGTATATAATAGCGCTATGCGAGCAAGTAAAATCACCAGATGCAGAATCCCCTTCCTGCGCTGGATCGGAGGGGGCTGGATTGGACATTACTGATAGGATTTGACTTCATCCAGGTTTTTAGCTTGTAACGAAGCTTTCCCTTCAGGGACCACATGCTCCATATGGTAGGGTAACACAATGGGTTTTCTGCTTGAAGAACCCTGACTTCTGTCTCTATGGGATTTACAAACAACATGACATCGTACCTAGAAAAAAAAATGATAATTTATCGTTCGCTTCCTTTTGCTTTATGGCCAAGGTCATGGGCTGGGGACAGGAATCAGGCTCTGAGCACATAGTAATAAATCTTTCCTGCTGCTCATTGCTGTACAGGAGAGTTTGTCATGTCTCAAGGCTTGCAGAATCTGGATTTTTACATGGGACTGCAAATAAATGTAGTAACCCCTTAAAGGCCATATGCTATGTTGGCTGTGATTCAAAGCTTTTAAGCTGCAGTGAAAACTGCAGCAAACCAATTGTGGAGCCTCAAAATACCCAGTTTTAGGTGGCGGAGGATGAATCTTCTTTTAGACCTTTATCTCCATCATCCTGGAAGACCTGACATGTATATTACATAGATGACGCGGTTGGGGGTCTATTTCTTTTAGAGAAGACTTTGGTTTGGCTTTTATTCCTAGTCATGTTGAGGGGTCGGACACTGTCATTTTTTCCAATAGGTGGCACTAAGGAAAGCTAAGTAAGCTAATTTGTGTATCTTTTTTTCCCCCAGGTAACATTGCCTTACATAAATACTCCAAATGCAAGTTTGTAGAAGTAACATTACCCCCCCAAATTAAAAACTGTCCATCAACTGTAAAAAAAAAAAAAAGAAAAAAAAGTGTAATGCATCATTTGTCCTACAGCGGCACTGTAGGGAAATTGAATACTTGCTACTCAGTTCCTCAAGAGATCGCAGCTGATCACTTTGATGCAAGTGGGTTTCTTCTTAATTTCTTAAGGCCTTTTCACACTGACCAATAAAGGGAAAAAATGCATTAAAAAGAAATCTCGTTCCCAATCAATAGATCGTGTAAATATGCCACCGATCGCGCAAATAAATCATCTTTGTACAATTTTTTTTTTCTGTGACTCAAACTCACGACCTTAACATTACAGGCAGGTGCTTAAGCCCCAAGGTCTAGTGATAGATAAATCATATTTGTTGACTACACGGGAAGTGCTGCGGACAATATGCAAACTGTATGGAGATAAAATGATCACATTGAGGCCACGGCCCCACTATCAGTATTTGGTCAGTATTTTTTCTCAGGAGTGGGAGGAAACACCAGGAGTGGGTGATAAATGCAGAATTGGTGACTTGTTTCTATTATACCTTTTCCCTGATTTTTCCTCACCTGTTTTTGACTTTCACTCGTGAGAAAAAATACTGACCAAATACTGGCCAAATACTGATAGTGGGGCCGTGGCCTTAGGCTCGGGTCACACGACTGTATTTTCTCTCATCTGAGAAAATCGGTCTGATTATGCTGATAACGCCCTGATCGCAGTGTGATCTGATTCTCTCGGATCAGCAGAAAGTGGAAATAAACCCTCCATCTTGTCCATACTGTCAGTCCGTGAAAATCGGACTGCACTCAGATGTCATTCAAGTGCAGTCTGATTTTTTTTACGTACCTATTGACTTACATGGAAATGTATCACTACTTTTTTTCTACTTTAAAAATGGGGAGTATGGTGGTCTTCAAAAAAACAAAAACAGGAACCCACCTAGCTATTCCACCATGACATGTGACCCCTGGCAGCCTACTCAATTCCTCTTCCAGCAGTCGACACCATGTGACCTCTGTAGCCAATCAAGGTGCTATCTTCCAGCTTAGATGGAACATCACTGGTGCAGCCAATCAGTGTCTGCTGATTGATTGCAGCAGTTCCACTGGAAGAGAAAGCGATAAGAAGTTCAGAGAGATCCAAAAGTTATCTTTTTCTTTATATAAGACCACAATGGGTCCATTTTTTAAATAAAAAAAAACTAATTGACAACCCCTTTAAATCCCTTTAAGTCCATTTTAATTCTGCCCTTTTCATCTAATGGATGTAATTTTTGGGTTCTGTTAGGTATAAATCCAATTAGAGGCGTCGATCATCGGGGTCCTTGTATTGTTAGACTGGAAACAAATGAAGGCATTTTACATTGACCAGCAGCCTCCAGAGATAACGCCGCGCTCACAAGGTCACACAGACTTTACATTCATATTGAGTTAGAATCTCAGTATCGGGTAAAAATGAAACGACAGCAGTTTTATCCAGATTTGACATTGTGCAGTTACTCTACAGAGCTGCAAAACGATTGTGGAAAATTGAACTGACTTCACAGTGAGAACCGGAAAACACAGAACAGATGCACAATATGTTCATTGTGTCTAACCTGAGTATGTACAAAGCTACGTGAGTGCGCGAGGTGTCTGCACGCTTTACATCACAAAGACCTGAGTTATACAAATTTGTGAGTTTATTTCCAATGTCTGGGAAATCAAACTGAGAAGTTAGGCTCTGTTCACACGTCCGGTAGGTACTTCTGTATTTGGATCATAAAAACGGAAATAAACTATTAAAGCACAAGATCCAGTCATTTGAATGGGAATGGAAGTTTCATAAAATGTCCTTTCAGAAAGAGTTTCCAGTAGGTTCCTTATCAGCAGAGGCAGGATTACAATGAGAGGTCATACAACTAATAACACAGTAGATAACCCAGGATCCACCATGCACAATAGGTGATGTCACAGCTCACCTCCTCCTCCTCCTGTACAATGACTGATAACACCTCTATATACAGTAGATAACCCAGGATCCACCATTCACAATAGGTGATATCACAGCTCACCTCCTCCTCCTGCTGTAAAATGACTGATAACACCTCTATATACAGTAGATAACACAGGATCCACCATTCACAATAGGTGATATCACAGCTCACCTCCTCCTCCTGTACTATGACTGATAACACCTCTATATACAGTAGATAACACAGGATCCACCATTCACAATATGTGATATCACAGCTCACCTCCTCCTCCTGTACAATGACTGATAGCACCTGTATATATAGTAGAAAACCAAGGATCCACGGTTCACAATAGGTGATGTCACAGCTCACCTCCTCCTGTGCAATGACTGATAACAGATCTGTATACAGTAGATAACACAGGATCCACTGTTACAATAGGTGATGTCACAGCTCACCTCCTCCTCCTCCTGTACAATGACTGATATCACCTCTGTATACAGTAGATAACACAGGATCCACCATTCACAATAGGTGATGTCACAGCTCACCTCCTCCCACTCCTGTACAATGACTGATAACACCTCTGTGTACAGTAGATAATACAGGATCCACCATTCACAATAGGTGAGGTCACAGCTCACCTCCTCCTCCTCCTGTACAATGATAGATAACACCTCTGTGTACAGTAGATAATACAGGATCCACCATTCACAATAGGTGATATCACAGCTCACCTCCTCCTCATGTACAATGACTGATAACACCTCTATATACAGTAGATAACACAGGATCCACCATTCACAATAGGTGATGTCACAGCTCACCTTCTCTCACTCCTGTACAATGACTGATAACACCTCTATGTACAGTAGATAATAGAGCATCTAACATTCACAATAGGCAATGTCACAGCTCACCTCCTCCTCCTCCTGTACAATGACTGATAACACCTCTATATAAAGTAGATAACACAGGATCCACCTTTCACAATAGGTGATGTCACAGCTCACCTCCTCCTCCTGTACAATGACTGATAACATCTCTATATACAGTAGATAACACAGGATCCACCATTCACAATAGGTGATGTCACAGCTCACCTTCTTCCTGTCCCTTCATAAGGACATTTGCACACGCTCATTAGCTGCTCCAAGGGTCAGAAACTGACCATTGTGGCTAATGTTCATGTACTATGTCCTGTAACAGAAGGGAGCTGTGACATCACCTATTATGATTGGTGGATCTTGTGTTATCAGCTGTGTATATAAGTGCTACCTCTCATTGTAATCCTGCCTCTGCTGATAACGAGCCTGCTGAAAACGCTTCCTGAAAAAAAAAACAGGAAGTATGAATGTAAAAAAGCCCCAGTGGTCAGTATAAAAATTGCAAGATTACTATTTATTTATTTATTTTTTAACAAACAGCATGATGCGAAAAAAAAAACCCATTGCAAACATTCTTTTATATATATATGTAACACAAAAACCTGAGTTAAACGATAGGTCAATAGAAGTAGCTTTCTGCCCTTCTCGTCAGGAGCAGGAGCAGAACCTGGAATAGAGTGGCAGTATAGATGAGAAGATTCCTTCTGCAGAGATGTTAAAAGGGACTAATTGTCAGCTGCCAGAGGGGGAGGATACTTATTATGTACAAACAATGTACCTGATTTAAACAATAGGTCAATAGAAGTAGCTTTCTGCCCTTCTCATCAGGAGCAGAACCTGGAGTAGAGTGGCAGTATAGATTAGAAGACTCCTGCAGAGTTGTAAAAAGGGACTAATTGTCAGCTGCCAGAGGGGGAAGGAGACTTATTATGTATAAACAATGTACCTGATTTAAACAATAGGTCAATAGAAGTAGCTTTCTGCCCTTCTCATCAGGAGCAGGAGCAGAACCTGGAGTAGAATGGCAGTATAGATGAGAAGACTCCTGCAGAGATGGAAAAAGGGACTAATTGTCAGCTGCCAGAGGGGGAAGGAGACTTGTTATGTATAAACAATGTACCTGATTTAAGCAATAGGTCAATAGAAGTAGCTTTCTGTCCTTCTTATCAGGAGCAGGAGCAGAACCTGGTGTAGAATGGCAGTATAGATTAGAAGACTCCTGCAGGGATGTAAAAAGGGACTAATTGTCAGCTGCCAGAGGGGGAAGGAGACTTATGTATTGCAGCATAGATTAGAAACATTACCATGAAGCAAAAAAAGATGATTTTTTGAATGCTTGAAACATTGCTTAAAACAGCTTACAACAGTATTTCTGGACTTTTAATATGAAAATGATTAAAGGGATAACCCCTTTAAATGTAAACCTCTGCGTACAGGCGGACGTATGCAGCTTCCATTGAAACAATAGACCAATCCATCATCAGTAGACTCCTGAGCTCCCCCTTGTGGAAATAAAAAATATTTGTTAAGGATATTAGATATCAGGAATTGTACTGTACTGGAAAACTTAAGAGAAAATGAAATGTCTTATACGCTTTTATACTATCTGTAGCAAATAAATGGATTAGAGCTGTAACAGGTCTGATTGAAAGGGACAAGAAGAAATCACCCCCAGCAGGAAGTAGAGTAACCGGAGGTATTGGAATATCATTAACTGTGATTGTAAGGTCAAGCAGGGAAGTAGAGAGAGGACGGGAAAATTATCATTTCAGTTTTGTCCATATTGAATTTTACATAACAAGAAGACATGAAAGATGAGATAGCCGCAAGCCAGTCGGAAACATGAGTCAATAAAGATGAGAGGTTGGGAGCTGGGAGATGGATCTCAGGAACATCAGAGTATGAATTATACCCAACGCCAAGGGGACAAATAAACTGACCATAGGTGAAAAGCAACAGATATCCAAAGACAGAGCCTTGTGGCTATGGCAGACAGTGAAGAAAACGTATCTAGGATCAGCAGCTCCCATGCTTAATAGTCTTACGGGGTATTTATCAAGGTATTTTTTAGATTTGGCCAAGTCTCAAGATGCCCTTAATATTGAAATCTCTTAACAATCTCCAGGAGTTCTCTTCTCTTCTTTTTTTATTTGAAGTAGTCCCTGAAAATAAGTGATCAGCTATAATGTGGTTGAGAATCAATCAGCAAGTGATTCATTTCCCTACAGCACTCCCGCAGGGAGAATGAGGCATTACAGGTGGTTCATCAGGTAAACCATTCCCGTTATAAATTCAGATTTTAGTTTATTGCACATTGTATGGCAACCTACTTTACGTCCAACAAGGATCTGATGATCACTGGGAAGGGAGCATTGGACAGAAACCAAAAGTGGTTAATGGGGCAGTAGTGGGTTGATAGTGAGAATTGAGAAAAATGATTTGTGTGGCCCTAGTCTGGCATCCAGTTGTTATGCTAGGTATGGGAAGGACCCATCGAACGACAAAGGGAAAAGGAGGGAAGCCCAGCAACTAGGGAAAGGGGGAGTGGAGACCCCTAGGATGTTCTAACAACACCCTAGCTCTCCTATCATCCCTAGATAGGTTCCTCACCTATGGCCGAGCAGGATATCTAAGCCATGGGCCCTAGGTAGGGAGGGGGAGGGGTGAGCACTAGTCGTCCCCACTGCAACTAAAGACAAACAAGGGAAACAGACAAGGGAATACACTTAGCTTGAGAAGACACCAGAGAGATCACGACTACAATCCACAAAGGAACTCCAAGAAGAATCTAGCCAACTGCAAGCACACCAGACCTGAACAGAGGAATTTACTCTATCACCAGCGATTCTCTAGAGAAACTGAGTGTATTTAAAGATCCAGCAAGGGTGCGTTAATTAGCAGTAGAAGGTCGAGATAACCGCTGGGTCCTAGAGAGGGAAGGATGATTAAAGGATCAAGAAGGTGTCTGCAAGGCCAAGCGCAGCGACTTGCTACAGCTGGATTCAGAACTACTCTCTGTCAAACCTGATAGACCCGTGACACCAGTCTGGTCTTCTGTGGCTCTGGACCAGGGCAGTCTTCATTGCTGTGGCCAGCGTCCTCGGCACTTCTGTTTTTTATCAGGTCTTGTGACATCATGATATCACCTAAGAACTAGTAAAAGTTGGACGTACCAAGGATATCGGACCGAGGCTGAGAAGTGAAGGCTTCCCTTGTCTGGCTGCCATGATGGACCAAACTGGATGCCAGGCAGTACCTTCTTCAGGAGCAACATGTTAGGTGGACCCGATGGAATTATGTCTACATTCAACCTTAAAACTTTGAAATCTTTTTGCTCAGTTCTAGTAACAGTGGATTTTTAGGGGGTATTAAAAGGGTTCAATAAATGGGTTATGTCATTTGTATTCCGCATATGTCAATGGGGGGTCCCATCTTGTCATGGGAGACTTCTGCATTTAGGAGTCTAGTGAAGTCAGAACTTCGACCAGAAAAAGAAAAATAGTATTGGTGCTTGGATCAGCCTTTTACCATGGGTGTCGAGTAGTGATGGTGAAGATCAGCAATGGTGAAAAAAAGTGAGAAAAGTCAGGTAAAATGATAAATCTTTACTCTGGATACATTAAAAAAATATTCCGATATGGTGGAAAAAAACTGACGCGTTTCTGGCGCTAGGTACTCCCTTCTTTGACCAGTTCAGTTTCTGGATGCGTTCAATTCATGAAAAGACTGTTTGGTTACACAGGTCCAGGCTGAGTCATATTATATTAGGTTCTGCAAAGAAGAATCAGAAATTTCCTTACCTTTTTTATGGACGATTTATAAAATATAAACTAAGTGTATTTGACAAGACATCAGCCCAATAATAGTGCAGTAAACATCACCCCCATCATTTCAGCTTTTCTACGTCTTAATGGGAAATATACGTTCAATCCCAGATATCAAAAATCTGTTCCATTTTTTTTGCGCTGGAAAGTTACCCTGCTGATTGTATTAAACTTTTTTCCTATCATCGTCAGCTGCTTTGAGCTGAGTCAGACAGGAGGCAATGTCTAAAATGAGGAGACTTCTGATGGACCTTTACACAATTTTCTGATCAGTATCTCTCCGGGTAATTTCATTTTTCTGTGTGAATCTGCTTCTCTGAGTGAGTTGCTCTGGCACAAGACTCCAGGTTACATCTTAGCTGACATATAATGCATAGATAGTCAGTGTAAGAAAGGAAGAAAATATATGGAATATTTGTCCTGTGATATCATGTTCAACGCTGGAAAAATTGTACTTTTATTTTTAAATGTTTTTTTGCATGTTGGTGCATATGTAGGGCAGCGCGGTAGCCACAGGTGAGGCACTCATCTCCTCCTTTTACATCCGGCACGCTACATGAAAGTGTGGGTCCTGGCTTGGTGCTTGTATTTGTGTTGTGACTGCTTTTCGCCGCGTGTAGCCGGTGGTGTTGGCCATCCAAGACCATAGTTCCACAATTCAGTAAAGGAGATTTCCATTCAAAAACACAGTCTTTACTGACCGATTACTTGGTAATGGTAAGGCTTATGTACAAGAGGTAGCGGGTACAAAGTCTTATGGATGTATCTTTTGCTGTTCAAAGCATTTTCACTACACAGTATCCATCTTTTGTAGCCTCCTCCAGGGCTGGTGAGGCCCCCTGCTTCGTCTTACTTAATCACAACCTAGCTTCTATGCCACAGTCCTGATGAGCAAGTCTCTCTACTCGCTCAGCGGTTCCGCGTCCCATTTCTTCCACTACTGGTACCCTGGATCTACTGTTCGGGACCCCCACTAGTCCCACAACCTCAGTCCTGTTTAGGCCCGGTACCTTCAGTGTTTGCAAGCTCAGGGTTTCTCGTGACTGATCGTCCTAGCCCAAGGCCACTCTGTCTAGTAAGTCACTTCAGGATCTCGCTATCCCTGTCGTTAAGTCTCCTTTCCTTGTGTGGATCACCCCAACAGCAGCACTGCTCTCTTCACTCTCCAAACCCTATCTGACTATCTACAGGAAGCAGTCTCTTTTCCTAACACTAAGCCTTTCCCACTATGGGCTAGTCCCAAACATTAACTCTATCTTACCCTACTGTCATTACCTAAACTATTGTCAGCTATCTATCCTTATTCTCCATATATAATGCACAGCCCATAGTCATCCATGTAGTATAATGCAAAGCCCATAGTCATCCATGTAGTGTAATGCACAGCCCATTGTCATCCATGTAGTATAATGCACAGCCCATAGACATCCATGTAGTATAATATACAGTCCATAGTCATCCATGTAGTATAATGTACAGCCCATAGTCATCCATGTAGTTTAATGTACAGCCCATAGCCATTCATGTATTATAATGCACATCCCATAGTCATTCATGTAGTATAATGCACAGCCCATAGTCCTCAATATAGTATAATGCACAGCCCATAGTCATCCATGTAGTATAATGCACAGCCCATAGTCATCCATGTAGTATAATGCACAGCCCATTGTCATACATGTAGTATAATGCAGAGCCCATAGTCATCCATGTAGTATAATGCAGAGCCCATAGTCATCCATGTAGTATGATGCACAGCCCATAGTCATCCATGTAGTATAATGCACAACCCATAGTCATCTGATGCGCCCCCTGGGGCCGTGGGGTACTCGATGCTGGAGATATCACGTGGAAGTGACCCGGTCCGTGGCCCCAGGCGATCAAATAATTAAAGGAAAAGTAAAAGGGGAATAAAGTTTTTGGAGATAATGTTCGTGACGCCACCTGTGGTATGCGGCTATATGGGGCCGCCGTTGCAGTTCAGATCCTCTGGAGCTGATGGTGACGCAGCAGAGTTGGTTCAGCTCTCCACAGGCAGAGTTAAGCTCCAGGAAAGTATATGAAGAATTGTGGAGGTGGATGTTGTTGGTACAATGTAGTGCAGGGCTGGTGATGCAGTAATTAGCCGAGGACACAGTGGGGTGCAGTCTTCAGGTTTTACTCACAGTTCTTAAGTTCTCCAAGTTACAGTCACCGGTGTGTAACCGCCCACGTTGTCCTGTGTCCTCCGGGGTAGTGATCCAGAAAACTCTCAGGTATGTCAGGAGCACTTGGACGGGGCCCCATTCTATGTACCTTTCCAGGTCGTCCCACTGCGCTGGCTCTCACCCTCCTGCCCTGCGCCTCACACCCAGTGTCCCAAGCCAGTGGCCGCGGGCCTTGTAGGGCGACGTTCTCTGAGTCTCCTGGGTTCTCTATGGCCACCTTTTCAGTGATTAGGTGTGGAGTGTGACTGCAGCACCTGAAATGCTGCAGCCTCCGGTTTGCTAGCTGATACTTGAAGTACTCCACTAGTCTGGGGCCGGTCCCCTACTGCGGCCTGATCCCTCCACGTCAGCGTGAATTCGGGCGCACGGGTGGCATCCTGCACTCGCCGTGCCCCTGGGATCCCTTCTGTCTCACTGGAGCTTTTCCCACTGCTCCGGTCTTCTCTCCTTACTCTCCTCCTGGGCCTATCTCACTGGGCCCCACTCCTCTGCTCTCCTGAGCAGGACTGAACTCAACTGCTCCCCTGAGCAGAACCGACTTCAACTGCTCCTCTGAGCAGAACTCCTAGATGTTTCCACCCTTCTTTTTATATGCTTCTCTCAGTGCTCACCTAAACTTCTTCCTCCACCCACACCCACTACATGGTTCCCCACCTTCCAGCCAGAGACAGGGCTCAGCAGTGACCAAGTACATCTTGCCCCACCTGCTGGTCTGGAGTGGTGCAGTGTTGGATGTAGGTGTTTGGGTCCCGGGTAATGCTCCCTCCTTACCTGAGAGTGGGGTACCACACCTCTGGCTGAGATGCCGAACCTCTGTGGAAACTGGACCCGCAGGGGCACCACATTCTCCCCCCGTTAAACACAGCCCGTCCGCAGGCTGGAACAGAGTAAACAAAAATTTAAGACATACAAACTTTTTAGAATGCATTCACATAGAAGAACAGTAAATAGATAACTTTTTCTTCCCTTTATGGTAGGCACTTTTCCTTGAACGTTACAAATAACTACCAGGTGTATAAAACATTAATAACATTTTATCAAAAAAGTTCAGTAAGCCGTAGTGAGATCCTTATAAGGGTGTCCATCTCACTGGTGTAAGTGCAAAGTGGGGGGGACCTGTCCACAACAAACCCCCAACGTAGGCCCTGGGCGTGGCTGCAGGGCATAGCTGATCCACTCGTTGGACCAAGTCTTCAGCCACGCCAAGCGGGTTTTTGTTCAGTGGTTTATAAAACCTACAAGAAGCACCTTAAGAAGTGCTAACTTTTTACAATAAAAGTTCTTGCTGTTCACTGTCCACAACCATAGTGTCCTTTTTTTTCTTAACCGGGTATACATAACATAAACCACAACTTTTCACACAAGGATTACATCAATACCCTTCCAGGTAACGATATACACATTTTTTTTGATGGTTACTTAGTTCTGTTCAGTGGTGGTGATCCCTCCGGGGAAACATCTGTCCACCACTGGATGGCCCAGCCGGGTCATCAGCTTCAGATGGCAGTGGTGAGTTCTCCTCCTCTCTACACACATGTAGGGCGTACCACCCATGTTCTCCATGGTGACGGGTATAAGTGACTCTGTCACCAGGGTAAAGATCGCGTCCTGGATGTCCCTGTTGTAGGTGGGACTCCACGTCACGCCGGTTAACAAATAGGTCGGTGGCCTTTTGAGGCTCCCGGATGAAGCCCCATCCTGCTTCCAGGTCAAACTTGACCACTGTTCCCTCGGCGCAAGGACTGGGTGTAGCAGGCTTGATTTTGCAGGCACGGGTCTTAGCCTTCATATTGGGGGCCTCCATTGCCTCCCACCGCAATTGACGTTCCCGCCACTCTGCCTCTAACTTGAGGAGCTCCTACCAGCAGTACTCCTCTCTCCTCAGGGCCTCTGTCTGAGTATCCCGTGGGAATCCCATCAGGTCGCCCGCCGGGTTGTCCCACCTGAATTCCTCTTCTTCTCCTTTGCAGGCAACCAGGGGTGCGGGCGTGGGCAGTAAAGGGGCACTCTGCTGGTCCTCAATTTTTGTGGACCACTCCCAATTAGTGCGTCCATACACCCATTCGGGTGTAGGGGCAGGTGGCTCCTCCAGGGGGCCTAGGAGGGTGTCAGCAATGTCGGCGCCCGGGGCAGGGATGTTGACATTACCTGCTCTTGCGGCTGCTCCATTACTGCGCGGCGCCTCCGGGTTCAGGGCAGGACCCGCCGGGGCTTCTTTCATCCGCTGGCCCAGCTCCTGTACCTCGGCACGGAGGAACCCCATGTCCTCCAGGGGTAGCTTGCCCAGTACCCCCTCCAGGTTGAGAGGAGAATCTGTTGGCTGTAGGCCACAGGCTGGAGTCTGGTCTTTACCTCCTTCCATGGTGCCTGCCGGGTGCACTCTGACTCCACTGCTGGTGGCCCCGACCTGTCTGTCAGGTTTTTCTCCTCCTCTCCCCTTTCTGGGGCGGTTCCACTGCAGCTTGCTGTCAGCCACACCAGGGGGCTGCGCCCCCAGACTCATGGACAAGTCTAGGTATATGGCCACAGGTGCATGGGGCGGGCTCCACTTTTGGCGCCATTCTGGGACCCGGCCCACGATGAGAGGTTTCTTTTTGTCCTTTATCACACACATAATGGCGCCCGTTCTGCTGGGGTGGGCACCACTGCTTTAGTAACAAGCACAGTCAATAGGTGCACGGGACCTGTGATAACGGGTCGGTTCATCCTGTTCGTGACGCCAAGTTGACACGCCCCCTGGGGCCGTGGGGTACTCGGTGCCGGGCCGGTCGATGCTGGGGATATCACGGTGGCAGTGACCCAGTCCGTGGCCCCGGCCGGTCAAATAATTAAAGGAAAAGTAAAAGGGGAATAAAGTTTTTGGAGATAATGTTCGTGACGCCGCCAGTAGTATGTGGCTATATGCGGCCACTTCTGCGGTGCAGATCTTCTGGAGCTGATGGTGACGCAGCAGAGTTGGTTCAGCTCTCCACAGGCAGAACTAAGCTCCAGGGCAGTATATGAAGAATTGTGGAGGTAGATGTTGTTGGTGCAGTGTAGTGGAGGGCAGGTGATGCAGTAATTAGCCGAGGACACAGTGGGGTGCAGTCTTCAGGTTTTACTCACAGTTCTTAAGTTCTCCAAGTTACAGTTACCGGTGTTCAACCTCCCACGTCGTCCTGTGTCCTCCGGTGTAGTGATCCAGCAAACTGTCAGGTATCTCAGGAGCACTTGGACGGGACCCCGTTCTATGTACCTTTCCAGGTCGTCTCACTGCTCTGGCTCTCACCCTCCTGCCCTGCGCCTCACACCCAGTGTCCCAAGCCAGTGGCCGCGGGCCTTGTCGGGCGACGGTCTCTAAGAACCCTGGGTCCTCCCTGGCCACCTTTTCGGTGATTAGGTGTGGAGTGTGACTGCAGCACCTGAAATGCTGCAGCCTCCGGTTTGCTAGCTGAGACTTGAAGTAGTCCACTAGTCTGGGGCCGGTCCCCTACTGCGGCCTGATCCCTCCACGTCAGTGTGAATTCGGGCGCCCGGGTGGCATCCTGCACTCACCGTGCCCCTGGGATCCCTTCTGTCTCACTGGAGCCTTTCCCACTGCCCTGTCTTCTCTCCTTACTCTCCTCCTGGGCCTATCTCACTGGGCCCCACTCCTCTGCTCTCCTGAGCAGAACTGCTTCTAGATGTTTCCACCCTTCTTTTTATATGCTTCTCTCAGTGCTCCCCTAAACTTCTTCCTCCACCCACACCCACTACATGGTTCCCTCTCTTTTGGTCCCCCCCTTCCAGCCAGAGACAGGGCTCAGCAGTGACCAAGTGCATCTTCCCCCGCCTGCTGGTCTGGAGTGGTGTAGTGTTGGATGTAGGTGTGTGGGTCCCGGGTAGTGCTCCCTCCTTACCTGAGAGTGGGGTACCACACCTTTGGCTGAGATGCAGTACCTCTGTGGCAACTGGACCCGCAGGGGCACTACACATCCATGTAGTATAATGCACAGCCCATAGTCTTCCATGTAGTATAATACACAGCCAATAGTCATACATGTAGTATGATGCGCAGCCCATAATCATCCATGTAGTATAATGAACAGCCCATAGTCATCCATGTAGTATGATGCATAGCCCATAGTCATCCATGTAGTATAATGAACAGCCCATAGTCATACATGTAGTATAATGCACAGCCCATAGTCATACATGTAGTATGATTCACAGCCCATAGTCATACATGTAGTAGTATGGCCACTGTGTACTCACTGATGTAAAAAAAAAAAATAGTCACCTTCCCTCTGCATCCCTGCCGCACGGCGCCCTCTTCTGAAGCCTACATCTGAGTTCACTGTGCAAGCGACGGGAGCACATTATGTCACTGCCATGCACCCCTGGTCACGTGCACACCGACATAAGCTGCTGGCCTCTAATTGGTTGGCAGCGTGTATTGCAGCACACAGACCCAATGGGTCTGTGCACTGCAATACACTTCAGCTGAATGTTCTTCCCAGGACGCACATTCAGCTGAAGTATTTGCTGGCGTTGGAGGGCCCATCACCCTCCAGGTCTTGGCAGTCGTGGCTCCGACCGTTACAACCGCTGCGACCGCGGTAGTTATGCCCCTGCCGACGGTGAGTGTGCCCTCCGTTTGTACACTTGCCTGGGTGCTCCGGGTAGTGACACTTGCCCTGACCAGTGTGAAATTAGTTATTTTTTATTATTTGGAAAACATAAAAATAGAGAGAAAAACATGATTGGCCTGATAATCATATGTCACCTTCTCCCGATACATTCTCCTTACAGGAGCGGTGTCACGGGCGATGTCCATTGCTCTTTAGCTTGGATCCATCATTATCGGGTCCATTTCTTGCAGCCAGAATGCATTGACGTATTAGGACTGGGATTCCGGCCAAAGTGCTCTCTACTTTAGCATGTTAAGCAAAATGTAATATAATGGATTGTGTGTAAAATAAGAAACCAGTTTGGCATGATCAGGTCATTGTTCTTTTTTTTTTTCCTAAACTAATTTTCAATTCAGGCAAAACCATTAAGAACTTAGTTCAAGGTCAAAGTAAAGGACAGGAACCGGCTAATTTGAACTTTTCTTACTGCTGTGTCTCACACTATTAGGTAAAATTCCCTCGGAGATGAACCATCTGTAGAACAGAAGTTTCAATGGAAAACAAGAAAGAAATAACATTGTAGAACTTTCATTCGCTTTACCACTGAGCAAGGCAATGGTGCATGCGCAAGATATGGGGGCAGGCAAGTTGCGGCTTAAAGGTCCCATGGGACATCAATCTGGCAAGAGAGGATGGGATTGAGGCCACGACTATGCAATTTTTCTTAAACGTCATAGTACATTTGACTCTTCGATAGCAATGCGCGGCATTTTAAAAACTGGATTTTTTTTTTAAATATGTCTGCATTAGATTCAGTAAAGAAATAATGGCAGTTCATGTAATAATGCAAGGTGACAATTGCCATTCACTTTGATAAAGCTGAGTTGCAATGCCAGACACAACCTGTGAACAGGAGTGGTGCTGCTTTTGGAAAAAAAAATGTTTGCTGATCATTTCTGAATTGCTGGAGGTAAGAAATGTTGGAAGGCATTGATAACAACTTTTACTACAACTATAGAAATCTGAGCCGGCATCAGCATCAAGCAAAGATAGGCTTGGGTATGCCAGGGTCATCTGAGCTTACATGGACCTACCTGTATAAAGCTGGGGGGAGTAGAGAAGAAGCACACCATCCAAGGTCCCAGGGCTTGGTTCAGCACCCTGCTAACCCAGGAAAGTGCCCACTGTGTCAGTGTGGGCCACTGGGAACAGATTTCTACTGATGACATCTTGAAGTGAGCACTGCATATAGGGAGTGGACTCAGAAGCGCGGTTGTCAACTGTGTAATACAGCCAGCACCCGAGACTAACTGCTGCCATCTTCATATGAGGTCAGTAATTTTACAAAACTCTTCAATATTACACTACTGCAGCGTATTGTACATGTGATCAAGTGATCGCAGGTTCGAGTCCCCTAGAGAATAATGTAAAAGACAATGAAAAACTTTTTTAGAAAAATGAAAGGGGCTGTCCAATACTTGGACAACCCCTTCTGAATACCTATGTTTCTCCCTTGTAAAATATAAACACTCACCTTCAGTGTTGCACTGGGACTTTCAGGGATCATGTGACATAATGTTGTGTAACGCCATCCCTGCTGCCAATCTGCTCTGCCTTCACTCTCCCCACCTTTGAACAAATCACGTACATCCAAAGGAAGTCAGAGCTGCTGCCCTCGGGAGAAACAGTGCCGACATCGTTGGAACAGCGCTGGCACCGGAGGTGAGTATAGGTGGGAGAAACCTGGTGGTTCGGAAAGGGTTGTCAGAGCAGTGGACAACCCCTTTAAAATAAATATATTAATGACGCGCCCCCTGGGCCGTGTGTGTGTGGGGATACCCGGAACCGGACCTTTTGTGGATGCTGGGGGTTGTAGTCCTTGTGGCAGCGATCCGGTCCGTGCCCAGGGCGGTCAAACCAAATGGCAGTCTATATGCTGAATGTCCGACTACGCCACCCGTGGATTGCGGTCAGAGTGAACCGCCGCTGCAGGGCAGACCGCTGAGGCTGGTGTTGTGGGTGCAGCAGAGGATAGTATAACTCCCCACGGGAGGAGTATAGCCTCAGGGCAGTAAATAGGGATGTTGGTGGTGATGGTGCGCGGGAGCAGCAGTAACCACACGGAGTCTGTCATGCAATTCAGGGTCTTCACTGTTGATGGTATTAAGGGACCCGTCCGGAATACAGGTTAACAATGGAGGCCTGGTCAGTCTGAGAGCAACTGGGAAATCCTGCTGGTCAGGGGGAGTTTGTAGGCCTACCGTGCTGACTTCACTCTTTCTGGCTACCCTGCTGTAGTCGTGTAGGTAGCCCACGTCTCTGAGTGTACCGTGTTGTTCTCACCCGTATGACTGGCGACTCGGGCCTTCCGTACTTCTCACCCCTCCGGGGCAGTAGTGGTCCCTCTCATGTGGCTGAGCCTCCGGGCTTCCTTTGGCCAGAGGACTTGAAGTCCCCTGCATGGTGGTTTTCTGCTGCTGGGCTTATAACCCTCACAGCCTCAGACTCCAGTGTCCGGCTTTGTAAGTCTCTAGCCAGGATGAGCTCTGCTAGCTCCCCTCCTGGCCTCGTGTTCCTCCTCTGCCTACAGGGACTCCTCAGCCTGCTGCTGATCTGTCCCTATCTGCAACTTCACTGGAACTTGTCTCTAACTGGTGTCTAACTTGTCTCTCTAACCCCGCCCCAGATCCAGTTTATAAAGGGCAGGTTTCTCCCCTCCCTGGACTGAGACAGGAGGTGCTGGGTGCTAATTGTCCCCAACCAGGGAACCTCCCACCTGCTCTCAGACATGACATTGCTGCCACTGTGGCGACCAGACCTGGGGTGCCACATTCCCCCCTAGTGAAATTTAGTACTCCGGGACTAAACACATTTTGCAAAAACACAACAGGTAATAACAATACAGTAACATATATACAAGAAGTTTAGTCTTTTTAGGTCACGGCGCTCCCGTAACCAGGTGTCCTTGTCACCCAAGATGCACTTTGAGGGACCCGTCCCAAACCCTCCACGCAGGCCCTGGGGTGGCTACAGGGCTTTGATGATCCGGAGCTGGACCACGTCTTCAGCCATCTCCATGGGTTTTGTGCTCTGTGGTCGTCTTCAAAAGAGGGCACCTTACCAGGTGCAACTATGTACAAGGTACAGTTCCGGTTATTCATTGTCCATAACCTGTTAGTCCATGAACCCTGTCGGGTAACTAGAAAAACATAATTAGTATGCAAGCAACAAACATTTTAACATTTGCAATTTACAGGTATTTATATCACATTTTTAAATTCTCCAACGAGCTGGTATTTGACCCCTAATGCTCCTGATGGACCTACGTAACCCACTGTCTGGTGGTACTCTATTTGGGTCCCCTGTTTCCACCCCCTGTGCACTGGGTGTGCTCGTGTCTGCACTAGAGGTGTTTGCAGATGTTACGGGTAGGTTGGGCAGCTTTCTGCGTACTCTTTGGCTCACCACGGGCACGGCAGGCTCACTACTAGCAGAGGGTTGATTCTCCTGGGCTGCTGGTATGGACTCTTCTGCCTCCGGGGCCACTTGCTCTTCCAACACTACTTGCTCTTCTGCAGGCCCTTGAGGGGCTGGCTGGAGAAAGGTAAGGACGGTTACCACTATAGCGTTGTTGATTTGTGTCCAGGACCGGGGAAATTCTCCGAGCACTGTACTTACCATTTCTTCCCTTTCCTCTGCGGGTTGAGGGCTATCTTGGTCTTCATCAGCGCTTTGCAGCTGCTCGGGACACTTCTTCAGGTGGTCTCTGGAGACAGTGGCTGTGGTCTCTCCTCCATCCTTACTGATAACACATACCTTTGGGTTTTCATGGCTTGAGGGCAGTACGGTGTACGGGTCTTTCTCCCACTGGTCATCTCCTCCTCTTCAAGACCTGCTCTCCAGGTGCCAGGGGAGTAGCAGGGGCATGCTGGTTGTAGTTCCTCTCTTGCCTCTCTCTTGCTTGAGACAGACTTCGCTCCACGCTCTCCTGTACTTTCCGCTACTGCTGCTGTCATTCTGTGTCCCAGTCTGCTTCTGGTGAGGTGTCCTCGGGTGTCAGGACTCCCATCTCCAGGTCAATTGGCAGCTTACCAGGTCTTGCTCTCATTAGGTAAGCCGGGGTGCAGTTGGTAGAACCCACTGGGATATGGTTATACAAGTCCACCAGATCCGGCAGTTTCTCAGGCCACAGGCTGCGTTCCTCCAGGGGCAACGTCTTGAGCAGGTCTATTACTACCTGGTTCATTTTCTCACACATCCCGTTGGTTTGGGGGTGGTAAGGCGTTGTCCTTATCTTCTTGCAGCCATACAGGTTGCAGAATTCCTGGAAGACTTCAGCCTCGAACGCTGGACCTTGATCAGTAAACACTTGCTCTGGATACCCGTGTGGGCGGCAGAAATGCTGCTGAAAGACTCTGGCGGCCGTCTGAGCTGTTAAGTCTTTGACAGGGACCACCACTAGGAACCGGGAGTAGTGATCTACGATTGTGAGGGAGTAGACGTATCCCGATCTGCTTGGAGCCAGCTTTACGTGGTCCAGGGCCACCAGCTCAAGGGGCTGCTTTGTGGTGATGGGCCGCAGGGGAGTCTTCTGGCTGGCGCGGTCCTTCCTCCTTAGGTTGCACGGGCCACAGTCTCTGCACCATCTCTCGATAGCCCCTCTCATGCCTACCCAGAAGAACCGCTCACGTAACAGGAGCTCCAGCTTCTTCCATCCAAATTGCCCTGCTCCGTCATGGTATGTTTCTAGGACCATAGCAGCATCCCGCCTTGGGACCACCACCTGCCAGGTCAGCTGATGTATTCGAGAGTTGACGGTTCTGCGGCACAGCCTCCCCTCGTAGAGAAACAGCTTGCTCCTCTCCTTCCACAGCTGTTTGGCATCTTCTGGAGCATCCGGAGCAAGGTGGGCATCAGCCTGGGTCAGCATCTCTTTTACCAGGCGGACTGCGGGGTCACTATCTTGTGTCTCTGCCCAGCCGTGGTGGGGTAAGGGATTGAACGTAGCAGTGGCAGAGAACCTCTCCTTTACGCAGTGGGAACAGTGGGTGATCCCATGACGGTGGAATGCAGGGAGTTCAATTTCTTCCAGTTCTTCTGGATCCTCTCCCCCTTCCTGCAAGTGAGGCTTTCTGGACAATGCATCTGCGTTGGCATTTGCGCGCCTTGTCCGGTATTTGATAGTAAATTCATAATTGGACAGCCGGGCCATCCATCTCTGCTCTAGGGCACCAAGTCTTGCAGTGTCCAGGTGTGTCAACGGGTTGTTGTCCGTGTACACAGTGAACTTAGAAGAAGCCAGGTAATGCTTGAAGCGTTCGGTGACCGCCCACACCACTGCCAGGAACTCTAGCTTGAAGGAGCTATAATTCTCAGGGTTTCTCTCTGTGGGTCTCAGCTTTCTGCTAGCATAAGCAATTACCCATTCTCTGCCCTGCTGGATCTGGGACAGTACGGCTCCTAGCCCCACGTTACTGGCGTCGGTGTGGAGGATGAAAGGCTGGCCGTAATCAGGGTATTCCAGGATCTCATCCCCCGTGAGGGCCATCTTCAGCTGGCGGAAAGACTCCCCCTCCAGCTTGTCCCACTTAAAGGGCGGCTTCTGACTTTTAGTCTTTGACTGACCTAACAGGAGGTCCTGCATAGGGGCTGCCATCTTGGTGAACCCAGAGATGAATCTTCGGTAGTAGCCTACCAACCCGAGGAATTGCCGCACTTCCTTTATGCTGGAGGGTCTTGGCCAGTCCTTAATCACCGTGATCTTGTCAGGGTCTGGGGCTACTCCGTCAGTAGTCACCACGTGTCCCAGGTACTGTACTTTTGGCTTCAGTAGATGACACTTGGAGGGTTTCACCTTTAGGCCCGAAGCCTGCCAGGGCATCAAACACCTCTGCCAGGTGCTTTAGATGGTCCTCATAGGTCTTTGAATGCACAATGACATCGTCCAGGTAGAGTAGGACCGTCTCAAAATTTCTGTGCCCCAGACAGCACTCCATCAGCCTCTGGAAGGTCCCTGGTGGGTTGCAGTTGAATTTACTGAGACCCATCGGGGTGGTGAAGGCGGTCTTCTCCTTGTTTGACTTTGCTACAGGATCCTGCCAGTACCCGCTAGTGAGATCCAAAGTAGAGAAGAAGTTAGCAGATTTTAATGCAGCCAAAGACTCCTCTATCCTAGGTAACGGGTACGTATCTTTGTGTGTTATTCTGTTGACCTTTCTATAATCTACACACATCCTCATCGTGCCATCTTTCTTTTTTACAAGAACTAGAGGAGCTGCCCAGGGGCTACAGCTATCCCTGATCACCCCAGCCTCCTTCATTTCTCGTAACATATCCTTGGCATTCTGATAGTGTGCAGGGGGTACAGGCCGATATCTCTCTTATATAGGTGGATGTTCTCCTGTGGGGATTTGGTGTTCCACCCCCTTTACTTGCCCAAAGTCTAGCGGGTGTTTGCTAAAGACTCTTTCGTACTCCTGAACCACCCGGTAGACTCCCTGTTTCTGGTGTGGGGAAGTGGAGTCAGTGCCCACGTGCAGCTTCGGGCACCAGTCCTCCATTGGTCTTTTAGAGCCGTTACCTTCCTCTGGGGGAGATGGAGGCAAGGGTTCCACGGCTTTTACAGAGTTTTGGTTAATGGTGAACAATTTGGCTAGTGTGGCATACCGAGGCAAGTGTACTTCTCTTTCCCCAATATTTAGGATGCGGACGGGTACCCTCCCATGACATCAACCAACCCCCGTGCTGTCAAAATGGTGGGCCTACTGTCTGAGTAAACGGGTTCTACCATAGCTTGGTAGTCTCTACCTATTAACCCGATTGCAGTCCGGCACCAGATCATCATTTCACTTTTTGGGGGCATGGCGATAGAGAACGGGTCACTCATCCTAACGCTACCAATCTCACTACCAGACAGTTCTACCTGTTGCCGCTTCATCAGGTGCTGTAATATACCAATTATCTCTGAAAGACAATTTTCAATAATGTTAGTACCCAAGGTTATTTTAGGGTGACTTTCACGATGGTCAATGTCCACAATAATCAGTCCTTGCGCCAGCAGTTCGACTTTACCAATTTTAATGGTCACCTCCTTGAACCCCACCTGCGGTACGGGCTGACCATTGCTGGCGATGATGCTCAAGTCATTATCTGGGTAACGGGTAATATCCGTGTCATCCCAGTACCGCTTGAAAAGTATATAGGGGATGGTGGTTACCTGTGACCCGGTGTCCAACAGTGCACTCATGGGAATGCCATCCAGTACCACAAGCAAGACCAGTCGTCCCCCCCACAAACTTGTCACGCCAGTTTGACGGGCCTGATGATCTTACACCTGGGGGTTGGCCCTCTGCCCCAGGTTGGGCTCGTTTAAATTACAGTACCTCGCCATATGTCCTGGCTGGCTGCAGCAGCGGCAGATGGGTTGTCTATCCTGGTCGTAGCGGTCCGTTGGCTTCCCTCTGGATGGTGGGATCCTCTTCTGTCGGCGCCACAGGACGTCCTACGGACTGGTAGCCGGCTGGATCTTTCCTGGGGAAGATACCTGTAACGACTGCACAGTACTGGTTAGTGCGGCAACGCTTTTAGTCAGCTCTTGGACCTGATGGTGCAGGTCTGCAGCCGGGTCTTTGCCCAAAGCCTGTGCATCAACTCCCAGAGGCTCTGCAGACAAGGGCGCCGCCTCCTGGTGATAGGTGATAGCAGGGCGCCTATGGGTTACAGCGCCACCTGGTGCCGGTTCCCGGAGCACCCGGATGGCCCTGTTTTTGAACTGTCCTACGTCTAACTCAGGGTTCTGCAGGGCCATTAGGTGTAACTGGGTTCGGTGGGCGCTGGACAGCAGACCCTCAATGAATTGTTCAGTCAGCAGTTTATCTGCATTCCGCACACTGTCAGGGTCTGCCTGCTTAATGGCTCTCAGGGCCTCTTGCAAATTCAAAGCATAGTCTCTTATACTGTCTTGGGCCCGCTGCTTGCACCCATAAAATCTCATTTTGATCTCTGCTGAGGTGCGGGTATCAAAAGTGTCCTTTAGATGGGCTAAAATCTCCTTCACGGTTCCCTTGTCCCTGACTGACCAGGACTTTACTTCTCGTTGGGCCGCGCCGGTTAACTGGCCTATCAGTATGCTCACTTTTTGTTCCTCCGTCAGGGGGTACACTTTGAATAGGCTATACAGTCTCTCTTTAAAGTCGCTCAGGGTATGCGACTCCCCTGAGTACTGGGGCAACCAGGCCGCTCCGGGGATATAAGGCATCGTGAACGGCATTAATGCGGCAGCGGCCTCGCTGGCTGTGGCAGTTCCCTCTGCTTCCGACATCTTCTTCCCCCCCTAGTCAACCGTGGCCTACCTTCCGTTGCTTTTCTTCTGTAGGCCGCGGCTTCGCAGTCGACCGTCGGGGTTGAGGACCTTGCGTCGCGTCCTGGTGACGTCAGCGTCCGCTCGGCTCCTTTCAGGACCTTGCGCAGCGTCTGTGCGTAAGGCGGGGATCCAGTTCTCGTGCGCTTTCGTCGTCCACGCCCCTCTTCTTCCTGCGCGGAGTCCCAAAGATGGCGCCCGATGGCGGGAAAATGGCTGCGGATGGCGGGAAACGGCTGCGGATGGCGGGAAACTCCACCAAGGTAAGTATTACAGTCTTTCTTCAGGCATGCAGTACCCGATGGTGGCGGGCACGAAAACCTGCCGACTTCGCCAAAGTTGACGTGCCCCCTGGGCCGTATGTGTGTGGGGATGCCCGGAACCGGACCTTTAGTGGATGTTGGGGGTTGTAGTCCTCATGGCGGCGATCCGGTCCGTGCCCAGGGCGGTCAAACCAAATGACAGTCTATATGCTGAATGTCCGACTACGCCACCCGTGGATTGTGGTCAGAGTGAACCGCCGCTGCAGGGCAGACCGCTGAGGCTGGTGCTGTGGGAGCAGCAGAGGATAGTATAACTCCCCACGGGAGGAGTATAGCCTCAGGGCAGTAAATAGGGATGTTGGTGGTGATGGTGCGCGGGAGCAGCAGTAACCACACGGAGTCTGTCATGCAATTCAGGGTCTTTACTGTTGGTGGTATTAAGGGACCCGTCCGGAATACAGGTTAACAATGGAGGCCTGGTCAGTTTGAGAGCAACTGGGAAATCCCGCTGGTCAGGGGGAGTTTGTAGGCCTACCGTGCTGACTTCACTCTTTCTGGCTACCCTGCTGTAGTCGTGTAGGTAGCCCACGTCTCTGAGTGTACCTGTTATGTTCTGCTACCAGAGCTAAGGAAAGAGAGGAGATCTGTCCCTACTATAGGACTCAGCTGAATCCCTACGATGTAACAGGGAACCTGATCCTGCGATCAGACCTGCTAAAGTCCTAATCTAGTCTGTACGAAGACCTATAGATGTGGGGAGGGAATCCCTACAAGTACTAAGGACTGGGAGGAATATGGGACACCTCCTAACAGAAATAGTAGCAGAAAGACGAACAAACAAAATAGATTGAACATAGAGGTCCGTAGACCAAGCAAACTAACAGAGTTAGATACAGAGCACAGGCTAGCTAGAAAGTAGATATACAATGAAGTCCAGCAAAGCCAGAAGGGCGGAGCAGGATTAAATAGGCCAACAAGGTCATGTGACCAGCAAAGGAAAAAAAACCTAACAGCAAGGTTCTAACAGTACCCCCCCTTCTAAGAGGATCCTCCGGATCCCCTAGGACCAGGCTTATCAGGAAATCTCCTGTGAAACGCTCTGATAAGTCTGGACGCGGAAACATCATCTGACCTCACCCAAGAGTTATCCTCGGGTCCGAAACCTTTCCAGGCCACAAGATACTGCAAACTACCTCTATACCGTCTAGAGTCAAGGATGCGAGAAATTTCATATTCCCCGTCCTCCACCACCGGAGGAACAGAGGCAGAGGCGTCACCATCCGACACAACAGCTTTTTTTAACAGAGAGACATGAAAGACCGGATTAATTCTCCAGGAGGTAGGAACCTCCAACCTAACAGCAGATTGGTTGACAACCTGAAGCACCTTAAAGGGCCCTACAAACTTGGGACCCAATTTCTTAGAAGGAATCCTCAACCGCAGATTCCTAGAGGACAACCAAACCATGTCACCAACAGCGAACAAAACCTCCTGTCGTTTCCTATCAAAGTAGTCTTTAGATTTTCTGTTGGCCTCCTGAAGATTACCACGCACATCCGTCCAAACTCTTTCCAAATCACCGGAAAAATTCTCCTCCTCAGGCACGGCAGATCCCAACTTGGAGAACGACCCAAACGACGGATGTCTCCCAGAACAACAAAAAAAAGGCGAACAACCAGCAGAAGAAGATGTATGATTGTTCAGAGCAAATTCGGCAAGTGGCAGAAACTCAGACCACCCCTCTTGATTGTCTGCCACAAAACAACGTAAGAACTGCTCAACATCCTGGTTTTTCCTTTCTGTCTGGCCATTAGATTCAGGATGATATCCGGACGAAAACGACAAATGAATTCCCAACCTGTCACAAAAGGCACGCCAAAAACGAGCCACGAACTGAGGACCCCTATCAGAAACAATGTCAGTAGGAACGCCATGAAGTCTGACAATTTCCTTGACAAAGGCCTTAGCGAGAGTTTTAGCGCAGGGCAGTTTGACGAAGGGAACCAAGTGACACATCTTGCTAAAACGGTCCACGACCACCCAGATGACAGAAAAACCCTCAGAGGGGGGAAGGTCAGTTATAAAGTCCATAGCCAAATGTGTCCAAGGAGCACTGGGGACCTCCAAAGGACAAAGCAACCCCGCAGCAGGAGTATGTGAGGACTTAGATCTAGCACATATAGTACATTGGCGCACCCACTTAATGACTTCCTTCTGCCATCCAGGCCACCAAAAACTGCGACCCACCAGTCTCTTGGTCTCAGAGATTCCGGGATGACCTGCCAACCGAGATTCGTGACACTCAACAAACAAATCTCTCCTAAAGGTCCCAGGCACAAACAACCTCCCATGAGGAGTGTTAGATGGGGCATTCTCCTGAGCTTTAAGAATCTCATCTTCCAAAACGGAGTCTAAAGCAGCTATCACAACACCTTCTTGTAAAATGTTTTCCTCTTTCTCAGCACCGACTATGGGAGAAAAACTGCGAGACAAGGCATCCGCCTTAACATTCTTAGTACCAGGGATGTAAGTAACGGAGAAATTAAACCGCGAGAAAAACAGTGCCCACCTAGCCTGACGGGCATTCAGGCGCTTGGCAGCGTCAAGATATATCAGATTTTTATGATCCGTAAGAACCTGAACAGGAAATTCCGCACCTTCCAAGAAGTGGCGCCAGTGTTCAAATGCGAGTTTAATAGCCAATAATTCCCGATTACCAATATCGTAATTCAATTCAGTCTCCGAAAATTTTTTTGAAAAAAAAGCACAGGGATGTAATCCATCCCCGTTATCCTGAGACAATACTGCGCCAACCCCCACAGAGGAAGCATCAACCTCAACCAAAAACGGCCTAGTAACATCAGGCTGCATAAGGATGGGAGCAGAGGTGAACCTCTCCTTGAGATACACAAAAGCTTCAATGGCCTCAGAAGACCACTGAACCGCATCAGCCCCTTTCCTGGTGAGATCAGTCAGAGGTTTGACAATACTAGAAAAATTTTTTATGAACTTTCTATAGTAATTGGCGAAACCCAAAAACCTCTGTATCGATTTCAAACCAATAGGCCTAGGCCATTCCTGCACAGCCTGAACCTTAACCGGATCCATCTCAAAACCTTTGCTGGAGATAATGTAGCCCAAAAAACTAATTCTCTGTACAGCGAACTCACATTTCTCCAGCTTAGCAAAAAGCGAATTGTCCATTAATAACTGTAATACCTCACGCACGCTCCGCCAATGAGACTCCAGATCTGGCGAATAAATCAAAATGTCATCCAAATACACAACCACATTTTTACCGATCAAAGGTCTAAGGATGTCATTAATCAGATTCTGAAAAAATGCAGGAGCATTAGTAAGACCAAAAGGCATAACCAGATTCTCAAAATGACCCACAGGAGTGTTAAAAGCAGTCTTCCATTCATCACCCTCCTTCATGCGCAACAGATTGTATGCCCCCTTAAGGTCAATTTTAGAGAACCACTTGGCCCCCAATAACTGGTTAAACAGATCAGGAATCAATGGCAGTGGGTAAGGATTGCGTACCGTAATTTTGTTAATCTCACGAAAATCCAGACAAGGACGTAAACCGCCGTCCTTTTTTTTTACAAAAAAAAATCCAACCGCCACAGGAGACTTAGAGGGCCTAATGTGACCGGCGGCCAAACTTGTCTGTATGTATTCCTCCAAAGCCTTCCTCTCAGGAATAGTAAGGTTAAATAAACGACTTTTAGGAAGAGTCGCTCCAGGGACAAATTCAATAGAACAATCATAGTCTCTATGGGGAGGCAAAACCTGCGATTCCTTCTCAGAAAAAACTCTCCAAAAATCCTGAATAGGAACAGGCAATTCTCCCCTATCCAAAGCTGCAATACGCCCGTTACAACACTTGTCATAACATTTATGGCTCCAGGATTTAATTTCACTGGTAGACCAATCCAGTACAGGATTGTGAAATTTTAACCAGGGCAAACCCAATATTACTGGAGAAGGCAAGTTATTCAACACTACCAAATCCAATTTCTCATGGTGAACACCATTAATAGTGAGAGGAAATTCACTGACCTTGAGAGTAATATTCTTCAAAGGGGAGCCATCCACAGAAACCACAGCAATGGGGGATGATAAAGGTTCAGGTTTTAAATTGAGTTTTTCCACGAATCCCCCATCAATTACATTCAGTGTAGACCCGCAATCAACAAACACCCGAAATTCCATTAATTTTTCCTGAGCAATCGTGGAAGCAGCTAAAAATATACCCTTGGAATTTAAACAGGCAATACGGGCGTGACTGACCATTTTTTTTTCTTTCTTCATACGAAGCTCACAGCCTTTAATCAAATGACCAGATTTTCCGCAATAGTAACACAAGCCTTCCGAAAAACGACGGTCTTTTTCTTGAGAGCGAGGTGCCCCCGATCCAATCTCCATCGGTTCACCACTGTTAGTACACACATTATCATAACCAGAAACTGACATAGCAGAGGATTTGCTCTCATTAACCCTAGCACGCAGTCTTCTATCCACCCGTATAGCTAATTGCATAGCCTGTTGCAAATCCTCAGGTGTAGGATAAGCAATTAGCAGGTCTTTAACCCTTTCACTGAGCCCAGCAAGAAATAGACTTTTCAGAGCAGAATCGTTCCACCCTGTTTGAGTGGACCAACGACGAAAATGTGTACAATATTTTTCAACATTACCCGATCCTTGTTTTAGACGTCTCAACTCAGTCTCAGCTGATGCCACACGGTCAGGATCATCATATAATAGTCCTAAAGCAGAAAAAAAACTATCCACTGATCTGAAGCATGTATCACTAGGTTGCAAAGAAAAGGCCCACTCCTGAGGCTCTTTGCGCAAAAGTGACATTATGAACCCTACGCGCTGGGATTCATCCCCAGAGGACTTGGGTCTCAAACGAAAATACAATAAGCAAGCATTTTTAAATGAAAAAAATTCTCGATGTTCACCAAAAAATAAATCCGGCAAACATACCTTAGGCTCCAAGAAATATGCTCCAGGACAGTTACTCACGTGCTGACGGAGCTCGGCCACTTCCAGAGAGAGTCCCTGCAGGTGTTTAGCCAAATCCTGAACCGACACCATGATGGAACAAAAAAAATCTTTCCTTAGAGAATTTGCAGGCTGGACTTACTGTTATGTTCTGCTACCAGAGCTAAGGAAAGAGAGGAGATCTGTCCCTACTATAGGACTCAGCTGAATCCCTACGATGTAACAGGGAACCTGATCCTGCGATCAGACCTGCTAAAGTCCTAATCTAGTCTGTACGAAGACCTATAGATGTGGGGAGGGAATCCCTACAAGTACTAAGGACTGGGAGGAATATGGGACACCTCCTAACAGAAATAGTAGCAGAAAGACGAACAAACAAAATAGATTGAACATAGAGGTCCGTAGACCAAGCAAACTAACAGAGTTAGATACAGAGCACAGGCTAGCTAGAAAGTAGATATACAATGAAGTCCAGCAAAGCCAGAAGGGCGGAGCAGGATTAAATAGGCCAACAAGGTCATGTGACCAGCAAAGGAAAAAAAACCTAACAGCAAGGTTCTAACAGTACCGTGTTGTTCTCACCCGTATGACTGGCGACTCGGGCCTTCCGTACTTCTCACCCCTCGGGGCAGTAGTGGGACCTCTCGTGTGGCTGAGCCTCCGGGCTTACTTGGGCCAGAGGACTTGAAGTTCCCTGCGTGGTGGTTTTCTGCTGCTGGGCTTATAACCCTCACAGCCTCAGACTCCAGTGTCCGGCTTTGTAAGTATCTAGCCAGTATGAGCTCTGCTAGCTCCCCTCCTGGCCTCGTGTTCCTCCTCTGCCTACAGGGACTCCTCAGCCTGCTGCTGACCTGTCCCTTTCTGCAACTTCACTGGAACTTGTCTCTAACTGGTGTCTAACTTGTCTCTCTAACCCCGCCCCAGATCCAGTTTATAAAGGGCATGTTTCTCCCCTCCCTGGACTGAGGCAGGAGGTGCTGCATGCTAATTGTCCCCAACCAGGGAACCTCCCACCTGCTCTCAGACATGACATTGCTGCCACTGTGGCGACCAGACCTGGGGTGCCACATTAACATTTAGATCACCCTCCAATTCTCGGAATGTAAGAAAAGTAAAAAAAAAAAAAAATTAACATATTTGATAACACTACTTGCATAACTTTGCCAAACTAATAAACTATCATAATATTTACCCAATGCGGGAAGTAGTAAAACATTAACGAACAAACATAAATTTGATATTACCATTTCTTCTTTTTTCAGCAGATTATATGGTCAAATGAATCATGTCCTTCGAATATACAACTTGTCCTGAAAAAAATAAGCCCTTATAAAGCTAGGTCAATGGAAAAATAAGAAAAAAATATCTCTTGGAAGAAAGGGAGAAAAAATCACAAGTGAAATGAAGCCAACTGGGACTTTGTTACCCAAAGACCCGTATAAACCTGGTGCTGATCCTTCAAGATGATACATAAATATACAACTGGCCATGGATTTCACTCTTAGTCACCCCACAGATATAAATCTGGATTATTGTGAAGAGTTACATTTTGTCCTCTAGTTACATAGTTACTACAGATGATCTGGCAAAATTCGAATTCACCTGTTCCCGTGGCTTTCCCAGGAAATTGAATTTGTGAAGTTATTCCCCATAAATTTAATGTCCCTTATTATGATCTGGGGTCTTTCCAGACCCCAGATAACAACAGCAATATGTAAAAAAAAACAAAAAAAGCTTATATACCCTCCACTCATCTTTCTGGTCCCTCTGCTACTCACCACCATCCATCCGGTCCTCACAGCATCTTCCGATTCCTCGCCATTTGGGTTGGAATCTTTGGGCTTCTCATGCTGTTCTGGACTTCCAACTGCCAAGTCACCCAGGAGGGTTCTGTACAAGAGTGTGGGAGGTCACGATGACACCGTTGACCTCCCTTGCACTTGCACAGAACCCTGCCGGGCACCATGACATCCAGAAGTCCAGCAAAGCGTGAGAAGTCAGAGAATTCCATTACTTACAGAGGCAGATAAGAAGGATGGACCAGTTGAGGGTGAGAGTGGAGGGACCAGGGAAGTGATCGGTGAGGGGTGTATAAGGATTTTTTTTTTTACTTTTTCATGGACTAATATAGTTCAGAAAAATGACGGCCAGGGACACTGAAGACGGAGGAATATACAGTACAGACCAAAAGTTTGGACACACCTTCTCATTTAAAGATTTTTCTGTATTTTCATGACTATGAAAATTGTACATTCACACTGAAGGCATCAAAACTATGAATTAACACATGTGGAATTTCATACTTAACAAAAAAGTGTGAAATAACTGAAAATATGTCTTATATTCTAGGTTCTTCAAAGTAGCTACCTTTTGCTTTGATGACTGCTTTGCACACTCTTGGCATTCTCTTGATGAGCTTCAAGAGGTAGTCACCGGAAATGGTCTTCCAACAATCTTGAAGGAGTTCCCAGAGATGCTTAGCACTTGTTGGACCTTCTGCCTTCACTCTGCGTTCCAGCTCACCCCAAACCATTTCGATTGGGTTCAGGTCTGGTGACTGTGGAGGCCAGCTCACCTGGCGCAGCACACCATCACTCTCCCTCTTGGTCAAATAGCCCTTACACAGCCTGGAGGTGTGTTTGGAGTCTTTGTCCTATTGAAAAATAAATGATGGTCCAACTAAACGCAAACCGGATGGAATAGCATGCTGCTGCAAGATGCTGTGGTAGCCATGCTGGTTCAGTATGCCTTCAATTTTGAATAAATCCCCAACAGTGTCACCAGAAAAGCACCCCCACACCATCACACCTCCTTCTCCATACTTCACGGTGGGAACCAGGCATGTAGAGTCCATCCGTTCACCATTTCTGCGTCGCACAAAGACACAGTGGTTGGAACCAAAGATCTCAAATTTGGACTCATCAGACCAAAGCACAGATTTCCACTGGTCTAATGTCCATTCCTTGTGTTCTTTAGCTCAAACAAGTCTCTTCTGCTTGTTTCCTGTCCTTAGCAGTGGTTTCCTAGCAGCTATTTTACCATGAAGGCCTGCTGCACAAAGTCTCCTCTTAACAGTTGTTGAAGAGATGTGTCTGCTGCTAGAACTCTGTGTGGCATTGACCTGGTCTCTAATCTGAGCTGCTGTTAACCTGCGATTTCTGAGGCTGGTGACTCGGGTAAACTTATCCTCAGAAGCAGATGTGACTCTTGGTCTTCCTTTCCTGGGGCGGTCCACATGTGAGCCAGTTTCTTTGTAGCGCTTGATGGTTTTTGCACCTGCACTTGGGGACACTTTCAAAGTTTTCCCAATTTTTCCGACTGACTGACCTTCATTTCTTAAAGTAATGATAGCCTCTCGTTTTTCTTTACTTAGCTGCTTTTTTCTTGCCATAATACAAATTCTAACAGTCTATTCAGTAGGACTATCAGCTGTGTATCCACCAGACTTCTGCACAACACAACTGATGGTCCCAACCCCATTTATAAGGCAAGAAATCCCACTTACTAAACCTAACCGGGCACAACTGTGAAGTGAAAAATATTTCCGGTGACTACCTCTTGAAGCTCATCAAGAGAATGCCAAGAGTGTGCAAAGCAGTCATCAAAGCAAAAGGTGGCTACTTTGAAGAACCTAGAATATAAGACATATTTTCAGTTGTTTCACACTTTTTTGTTAAGTATATAATTCCACATGTGTTAATTCATAGTTTTGATGCCTTCAGTGTGAATGTACAATTTTCATACTCATGAAAATACAGAAAAATCTTTCAATGAGAAGTTGTGTCCAAACTTTTGGTCTGTACTGTATATCATGAATGATATCTCATATCGCATAATTTAACGAAATGCTATTTTAATTTGTGGATTATTTGTCACATGCTAGCTATTTGAGGCACCATTTTCACTCATGTTACCTTGACCACATGACATCGTCTGAGTTGTTTGGGCTCATCTAAAATAAATTGCACTACCCTGTGGCAGCGGCTATATCTCAAACAGGAAAATGCCAGTTCCTGCAAATCACATGTACTGTATATAGGCATCTCAGTATCATTTCAGGTCTCCATACTGGTCATTGCAAAAATGGTTTTCTAAAAATACTGGATTATTTTGCATCCTGAGACAATAGGGTTATTTAAAATCTAGAAAGGCCGGACAGAGGTCGGAGGCCGGCATGACATTGATTTGGGAAGGAGGTGGGCTCAATCCTGATGACAGAGGGGTGAGGTGACTGTCAGCCTTGAAGGGTGGAGCTAGCCATTCTCCCATTCCCTGGGCCTTTAGTCGTAGTGCCCATACCCCTCATCTCCAACCTCCAATAGCATCGGTCAACAACGCCATTTGTTAGGTTAGATAGAGCCTCATATATTTTGGCGTTACATGTAAAGGATAATGATTTAGGGGTTCGCCCGTTCAGGGACATTAAACATGATTTGTTGAGTCTCTGGGCATCCTTCTCTGGGATCGATACGGTGTGGTCTTTGATCATCCTATGGAAAAATTGTCGGAAAGTTGAATACGGCTAGCATAAAAGTTAATAGGGCAATTTCTAATCTTGTCTGCCGGAACGAGGGCATGGCAGTGCGTCATTTTTATTTAGAACATTCGTGATGACAAGATTTGGTTGGCTGATGGCACTCATCTAGATGCACTGGGTATTGACTTGTGGGCCCTAGCCCTGCAGAAGGGCGTTGATTGGGCTATGGTTTTTGTGTGAAAGGGGGGTCTTAAGCATTTAAGGTGTTCAAGGTGCTCTCGTTGTGGTGTTCGGCGGGCTCCTTGAAGTTGATTAAGATTGGTCCGGGGGATTCATCAGTATATGGATCCCTATATTATAAGATGGTTTGTGGTCAGGTGACTTACGGCAAAAAGGAATGTCGGATCTCTGGGTATCGGCTGTTGGTGAAAGAACCTTTTGGGTTATGCTGCATCTGAGCCTGTGGGTTACGACTGGGAGTAATCGGGATAGTTTGTCATTATTGGAACAAAAACGGAGGTTGGTGAAAAAGGCATGTGGGGGGTATAGTTAAGGAGAAGGTTTATTTGTCCTGACCGCCGTGAGAATCAACAATACCAGCATCAAGAAATAGTCGTGATTGCTTAGATCTTACATTGGCGCTCCTTAACATAGGGAAATTCCTTTAATTTGGCAGATGATAATCTAGGTTTTATTGATAATCCAGCAGCAAGTGGAGAAGTGAGAAGCAAGAACTGATTAGGGGGCTCTCAACCCTAATTGTGGCCATATATATTAGATGAATGTCGGCTGAACCTGCCGATTTTTTGGGTTTTCTCTATGATCAATGTAGGCCACTAGTGTTGGCCAGTGGAATAGGTAGAACACTGAGAAGACATTAAAGGGTTATTCCCAAAGTCACAAGTCATCCATTATCCATAGAATAGAGTATGCCAACTAGGATGCATAGTGAGACAAATTTGTACAACTTCTGTACTTTTGGCATTCTTAAAAAAATTTAAATGACAGAAATTGCAATCCCCAAATATAATTATTTTGTTGGAATCACTGCTGTTCCATGATTTAAAAAACGTTATCCCTGTGACATCACATTATCGCTGCACTGTGAATTGACTGTGTGCATTATTCTTGTATGTGACATCACTGTGTGCATTATCCTTATACTGTGGCATCACTGTAAATATTTAATCTGTACTGTGGCATCACTGTGTGCATTATCCCTGTACTGTGATATCACTATGTGCATTATCCCTGTACTGTAATATCACTATGTGCATTATGCCTGTACTGTGATATCACTGTATGTATTATCCCTGTACTGTGGTATCACTGTGTGCATTATCCCTGTACTGTGGTATCACTGTGTGCATTATCCCTGTACTGTGGCATCACTGTGTGCATTATCCCTGTACTGTGTACTGTGGCATCACTGTGTGCATTATCACTGTACTGTGGCATCAATGTGTGCATTATCCCTGTACTGTGGCATCACTGTGTGCATTATCCCTGTACTGTGGCATCACTGTGTGCATTATCCCTGTACTGTGGCATCACTGTGTGCATTATCCCTGTACTGTGACATCACTGTGTGCATTATACCTGTACTGTGACATCACTGTGTGCATTATCCCTGTACTGTGGTATCACTGTGTGCATTATCCCTGTACTGTGACATCACTGTGTGCATCATCCCTGTACTGTGACATCACTGTGTGCATTATCCCTGTACTGTAACATCACTGTGTGCATTATCCCTTGTGACAGAGTCACTGGTATGATATATGAGGGGAGGTATGTGTCACTCAGGTTTCTCTCCTGTGTGAACTGAAACCTACTAAATTTCTGCCAGCATGTCATATGCTGGGGGTTAACTCTCTCAAAGAGTGTGGTTTTATGGGAATGGCAAAGAGGGTGGGAGGCCATTCCCCTACCTCCCCTCAGGGTGTGGCTGAGCAGGGTTAAATACTCAGTCAGTAATTTGCTCTGTGTAGTGTGTGGCTTGAAGAAAGAAGTCTCCAGGCTGTGTTGGGCTGAAGCCAGAGAGCAACACCGGAGGACTGGTGTTGCTGAAGACTTCGCTGTGCTACCTGGAGCAGGCTGAGCCTTGCTTGCAATAGACTCTGTTGTACTTTCTCTTTTGTTTTCCCGTTAAGCCCGAAATGGCCTGTTTATTTTTTATGGGACACTGCTGGAGTTTATGCTGCATAATAAACCCGCAGGAAGTTTTTACCTGAACCGTGTGTCCTGTGTCTGCCTCCGGAGGGCCTAGCAAGTCGCTTTACCACACCCTGTACTGTGGCATCACTGTGTGCATTATCCCTGCACTCAGGGTCGGCTCCAGGTTTTTGTGGGCCCCGGGCGAAAGCGTCTCAGTGGGTCCCTTTAGCACATACCACGATTCATGATGCACAGATACGGCGGAAAAATATAGGTATACAACACAGGGCCCAACCTGTCCCCTCATCCTTCACATATGCAAACATGCACCACACACACACTGGAGGCAGACACGCACACACACACACACAGTAGGCAGACAAGCACGCACACACACAATACGCAGACACGCACACACACACAAAATACGCAGACACGCGCACACACAGGCACACAATACGCAGACATGCACACAATACGCAGACATGCACACAATACGCAGACATGCACACAATGCGCAGACACGCACACAATACACAGACACGCACACAATGCGCAGACACGCCCACAATACGCAGACACGCCCACAATACACAGACACGCCCACAATACGCAGACACGCCCACAATACGCAGACACGCACACAATGCGCAGACACGCACACAATACACAGACACGCACACAATACACAGACACGCACACAATGCGCAGACACGCCCACAATACGCAGACACGCACACAATACACAGACACGCACACAATACGCAGACACGCACACAATACGCAGACACGCACACAATACACAGACACGCACACAATACGCAGACACGCACACAATACGCAGACATGCACACAATGCGCACACAATACACAGACACGCACACAATACGCAGACACGCACACAATACGCAGACACACACACAATACGCAGACACGCACACAATGCACAGACACGCACACAATACGCAGACACGCACACAATACGCAGACACGCACACAATGCACAGACACGCACACAATACGCAGACACGCACACAATGCGCAGACACGCACACAATATGCAGACATGCGAATGCGCACACATACACAGACATGCGCATGCACACACATACACACATGAACATGGTACACAGATATACACACACAATACGCAGACACGCACAGATACATACACATACATATTTGAACACATTCTTAAAAACACATATAAAACAGACATAAATATATATGCACAGTCATACACACTGACATACACAGACATTCACATCATACATGCACACACACATAAGAAATATGTTTTATATGGGGATTGGGGAAGCTCGCTCACCTGCCCCCTGGCCTGTGCCCCATCCAGCTCCTCAGTCATGTGGCAGTGCAGGGCCTCAGGCGTGTCACATGGCCCTGGACCATCAGGGGGGCCCACTCGCCATCAGGGTCCGGGCCGCTTCCCCGGCATCTGTGCAGGACCGCCGGTGCTGTTCAAGCCCTGCTCTGATTCACGCAGCAGCAGCAGTGTGCGGGCAGTGTGCTGCTGCTCCACCAATGAGGCCCAGTGCTGTCACTTTCCAGACATGGCCACGCGCTGTGTGATGTGCGGCTGTGTCTGGTAGTAATGACCCGGCAGGTGCGACACACAAGCACAATTAAAGTGTCGCCCCTGCGTGTCATTACTACCAGACACAGCCGCACATCACACAGCGCGTGGCCATGTCTGGAAAGTGACAGCACTGGGCCTGATTGGTGGAGCAGCAGCACACTGAGCGCACACTGCTGCTGCTGCGTGAAGCAGAGCAGGGCTTGAACAGCACCGGTGGCCCTGCACAGATGCCGGGGAAGTGGCCCGGGCCCGATAACGAGTGGGCCCCCCGATGGTCCAGGGCCCCGGCACTTGCCCGGGTACGCCGGGTGCTGACGCCGGCCCAGCCTGTACTGTGGCATCACTGTGTAGACTATTACTGCACTGTGGCATTACTGTGTGCATTATCTTTGTACAGTAGCATCACTGGGTGCATTATCCCTGTACTGTGGAATGACTGTGTGCTTTACATTTCAACTGTGACATCATTGTGCGTAGTATTCTTGTACTGTGGCTTACTGTTTGCATTTTCCCTGTACTGTGGCATCACTCTATGTATTCTTTCTGCACTGTGGCATCACTGTGTGCGTTATATCTGTACTGTGACATCACTGTGTGCATTATATCTGTACTGTGACATCACTGTGTGTATTATCCCTGTACTGTGACATCACTGTGTGTATTATCCCTTTACTGTGACATCACTGTGTGCATTATATCTGTACTGTGACATCACTGTGTGTATAGACAGACGGGTCTGGCTTTTAAAGGGACACTTTTTAAGGGGCTAAAATGAAATATGCCAGAAATGGGCCAGAAGTGAGCAGAAGGTACGGATAACTATCTACTATTTGTACTTACACTCTCTTTCTCATTCTCCCTTACACTTTCATTATGCTTACATATGCCCTTACTGTTTTTGCCCCACTAATTCTCACTCTCCTTCGCTATCCCCAAACCCCAGCACCCTCTAACCAAATCATCATCTCTCCTTCCCTCCTACCTCCCCACCTAACCTCATCTACAGACCTGCTCCTCAACCTCAGATCGATCCTCCCAAAACATAAAACTAGCCGGACACTCTCCTTCTCCCACCTGCTCTCCCTCTCTCTGCTTCTCCTCACTGCTGGAGACATATCTCCCAATCCTGGACCCCCACAGCTTGCACCCTCCACCAATTCCCCCACCTATCACATCAAACCAACTGCAAACTACCACAACCTCTCTTATGCAAAAGCGGTCCCCCTGACTCCCACCCCACTGCTCCCTCTCTCTGGAGCACTGTGGAATGCCTGCTCTGTCTGCAACAAGCTCCATTTTGTCCACGACCTCTTTACCTCTCGTCATCTCTCCTTCCTGGGCATCACAGAGACATGGCTAACACCCTCTGACACTGCCTCCCCTACTGCGCTGTGTCACGGTGGCCTCCACTTCACCCACACTCCTCGCCCTGGAAACAGACATGGTGGAGGAGTGGGTCTTCTCCTCTCTAACAACTGCACCTTTAGCCCTACTCCTCCTCTTCCCTCCCTTATTCTCCCTTCTTTTGAAGTCCACTCTGTCCGCATTTACTCTCCCTCCAACCTCCAAGTGGCTGTGATATACCGACCTCCGGGCCCGATCACTGCCTTTATTGACCAATTCTCCACCTGGCTTCTTTACTTTCTCTCTGCTGACATTCCCACAATCATCATGGGCGATTTCAACATCCCCACTGACACTCGCCAGTCACCAGCATCCAAACTCCTGTCGCTTACTTCATCCTTTGGACTTACTCAGTGGTCCTCCTCAGCCACCCACACAGACGGACACACACTAGACCTTATCTTCACCCGACTCTGCTCCCTATCTAACCTCACTACCCCCCCCTACCCCTATCTGATCACCATCTACTCACATTCTCATCCCTGTCCTCCCCACCTGTCACCCATGTCAGGCAACTAGCACACCCCCGCAGAAACCTTGCACATCTAGACACTCACACAATACGCAGACACGCACACAATGCACAGACACGCACACAATACGCAGACACGCACACAATACGCAGACACGGACACAATGCACAGACACGCACACAATACGCAGACACGCACACAATGCGCAGACACGCACACAATATGCAGACATGCGAATGCGCACACATACACAGACATGCGCATGCACACACATACACACATGAACATGGTACACAGATATACACACACAATACGCAGACACGCACAGATACATACACATACATATTTGAACACATTCTTAAAAACACATATAAAACAGACATAAATATATATGCACAGTCATACACACTGACATACACAGACATTCACATCATACATGCACACACACATAAGAAATATGTTTTATATGGGGATTGGGGAAGCTCGCTCACCTGCCCCCTGGCCTGTGCCCCATCCGGCTCCTCAGTCATGTGGCAGTGCAGGGCCTCAGGCGTGTCACATGGCCCTGGACCATCAGGGGGGCCCACTCGCCATCAGGGTCCGGGCCGCTTCCCCGGCATCTGTGCAGGACCGCCGGTGCTGTTCAAGCCCTGCTCTGATTCACGCAGCAGCAGCAGTGTGCGGGCAGTGTGCTGCTGCTCCACCAATGAGGCCCAGTGCTGTCACTTTCCAGACATGGCCACGCGCTGTGTGATGTGCGGCTGTGTCTGGTAGTAATGACCCGGCAGGTGCGACACACAAGCACAATTAAAGTGTCGCCCCTGCGTGTCATTACTACCAGACACAGCCGCACATCACACAGCGCGTGGCCATGTCTGGAAAGTGACAGCACTGGGCCTGATTGGTGGAGCAGCAGCACACTGAGCGCACACTGCTGCTGCTGCGTGAAGCAGAGCAGGGCTTGAACAGCACCGGTGGCCCTGCACAGATGCCGGGGAAGTGGCCCGGGCCCGATAACGAGTGGGCCCCCCGATGGTCCAGGGCCCCGGCACTTGCCCGGGTACGCCGGGTGCTGACGCCGGCCCAGCCTGTACTGTGGCATCACTGTGTAGACTATTACTGCACTGTGGCATTACTGTGTGCATTATCTTTGTACAGTAGCATCACTGGGTGCATTATCCCTGTACTGTGGAATGACTGTGTGCTTTACATTTCAACTGTGACATCATTGTGCGTAGTATTCTTGTACTGTGGCTTACTGTTTGCATTTTCCCTGTACTGTGGCATCACTCTATGTATTCTTTCTGCACTGTGGCATCACTGTGTGCGTTATATCTGTACTGTGACATCACTGTGTGCATTATATCTGTACTGTGACATCACTGTGTGTATTATCCCTGTACTGTGACATCACTGTGTGTATTATCCCTTTACTGTGACATCACTGTGTGCATTATATCTGTACTGTGACATCACTGTGTGTATAGACAGACGGGTCTGGCTTTTAAAGGGACACTTTTTAAGGGGCTAAAATGAAATATGCCAGAAATGGGCCAGAAGTGAGCAGAAGGTACGGATAACTATCTACTATTTGTACTTACACTCTCTTTCTCATTCTCCCTTACACTTTCATTATGCTTACATATGCCCTTACTGTTTTTGCCCCACTAATTCTCACTCTCCTTCGCTATCCCCAAACCCCAGCACCCTCTAACCAAATCATCATCTCTCCTTCCCTCCTACCTCCCCACCTAACCTCATCTACAGACCTGCTCCTCAACCTCAGATCGATCCTCCCAAAACATAAAACTAGCCGGACACTCTCCTTCTCCCACCTGCTCTCCCTCTCTCTGCTTCTCCTCACTGCTGGAGACATATCTCCCAATCCTGGACCCCCACAGCTTGCACCCTCCACCAATTCCCCCACCTATCACATCAAACCAACTGCAAACTACCACAACCTCTCTTATGCAAAAGCGGTCCCCCTGACTCCCACCCCACTGCTCCCTCTCTCTGGAGCACTGTGGAATGCCTGCTCTGTCTGCAACAAGCTCCATTTTGTCCACGACCTCTTTACCTCTCGTCATCTCTCCTTCCTGGGCATCACAGAGACATGGCTAACACCCTCTGACACTGCCTCCCCTACTGCGCTGTGTCACGGTGGCCTCCACTTCACCCACACTCCTCGCCCTGGAAACAGACATGGTGGAGGAGTGGGTCTTCTCCTCTCTAACAACTGCACCTTTAGCCCTACTCCTCCTCTTCCCTCCCTTATTCTCCCTTCTTTTGAAGTCCACTCTGTCCGCATTTACTCTCCCTCCAACCTCCAAGTGGCTGTGATATACCGACCTCCGGGCCCGATCACTGCCTTTATTGACCAATTCTCCACCTGGCTTCTTTACTTTCTCTCTGCTGACATTCCCACAATCATCATGGGCGATTTCAACATCCCCACTGACACTCGCCAGTCACCAGCATCCAAACTCCTGTCGCTTACTTCATCCTTTGGACTTACTCAGTGGTCCTCCTCAGCCACCCACACAGACGGACACACACTAGACCTTATCTTCACCCGACTCTGCTCCCTATCTAACCTCACTACCCCCCCCTACCCCTATCTGATCACCATCTACTCACATTCTCATCCCTGTCCTCCCCACCTGTCACCCATGTCAGGCAACTAGCACACCCCCGCAGAAACCTTGCACATCTAGACACTCACACATTCTCTGACTCTGTTCTACCACTGACATCCATATCCTCACTCCATGACACAGACAGCGCCACCGCTTTCTACAATGCCACTCTCGCATCAGCTATTGACTCGGTCGCCCCTCTTGTGCATGGCAGAGCGCGACGAGTCAACAGGATACCCTGGCACAACAACCTCACCAAGCAGCTTTGACAAGCGTCCAGGGTTGTAGAGCGGCGTTGGAAGAAAACACATACGCAAGATGACTTCACTGCATTCAAACAAGCAACATTTGCATTCAAATCAGCACTCACCTCTGCTAAACAGGCCTACTTCACAACCCTCATATCCTCCCTATCCTACAACCCCAAACAGCTATTCAACACTTTTAACTCTCTCCTCCGCCCTCCACTGCCCCCTCCGACCTCCGTCATCTCTGCTGAGGAGTTTGCCACACACTTCAAAAACAAGATTGACCATACACAGCAAGTCTTTACTGTCCAACCACCACAACCCCTTTATTTTCCACAGCATTTCCCTACCCCCATAACCTCCCTTCCCAACATCACGGAAAAAGACCTTACTCGTCTCCTCTCCAAATCACACCTCACCACATGTGCACTCGACCCCATCCCATCCCACCTCCTCCCCAACCTCACCCCCACAGTCATCCCATCCCTAACCCATCTCTTCAACCTATCACTATCTACTGGTACTTTCCCCGCTGCCTTCAAACATGCCACAATCGCGCCCATCCTCAAAAAGCCATCCCTCGACCCAACCGCCTTGTCCAGCTATCGCCCCATATCACTGCTCCCATTTGCCTCCAAACTCCTCGAGCAACACGTTCACGCTGAACTTTCCTCCCACTTTTCATCTAACTCTCTCTTCGACAACCGACAATCTGGCTTCCGCCCCCACCATTCCACCGAAACTGCCCTTACCAAAATCACCAATGACTTACTTACAGCCAAAGCTAACAGACAATTCTCTGTACTCCTTCTTCTTGACCTGTCCTTTGCTTTCGATACAGTTGACCATTGCCTCCTCTCTTCCTTTGGCGTCAAAGACCTCACCCTATCCTGGATCTCCTCATACCTTTCTAACCGCACATTTAGCGTCTCCCACTCCCACACTATCTCCTCACCCCGCCCCCTCTCTGTTGGAGTCCCTCAAGGCTCTGTCCTAGGACCCCTACTCTTCTCAATCTACATCCTTGGCCTGGGACAGCTCATAAAATCCCATGGCTTCCAGTACCATCTGTACGCTGATGACACCCAAATCTACCTCTCTGGCCCAGATTTCACCTCTCTGCTGCCCAGAATCCCAGCATGTCTAGCAGCCATATCCTCCTTCTTCTCCTCCCGCTACCTCAAGCTCAATGTGGACAAAACTGAACTCATTATCTTTCCCCCATCTCGCATATCTTTCCCACCTGATGTCTCTATCACAATAAATAACATTACTCTCTCCCCTGCACCAAGAATCCGCTGCCTCGGAGTAACCCTTGACTCTGCCCTGTCCTTCAAACCCCACATCCAAGCTCTCGCCACCTCCTGTCGCCTCCAGCTCAAAAATATTTCCAGAATTCGTCCTTTCCTCAACCCTCAATCTACTAAACTGCTTGTGCATGCCCTCATCATCTCCCTCCTCACAACATTCTCCTCTGTGGCCTACCTGCTAACACTCTCGCACCCCTCCAGTCCATCCTCAACTCTGCTGCACGACTCGTTCATCTCTCACCTCGCTGCTCCTCTGCTACCCCCCTTTGCAAATCCCTTCATTGGCTCCCAATCCCCCAGCGTATCCAGTTCAAACTACTAACACTGACCTACAAAGCGATCCACAACCTCTCTCCTCCGTACATCTTTGAACTAAGACCTCCTTCTCTTCTCCACACTTATTCGTTCCTCACGCAATCGCCTCCAAGATTTCTCCCGAATATCCCCCGTCCTATGGAATTCTGTGCATCAACACATCCGATTATCCACCACACCTGGATCCTTCAGACGGAATCTGAAAACCCATCTCTTCAAACAAGCTTACAGCCTGCCATGACCTTGCTTCCTGCCACCTCAACCAACAACACCGGAACTTCTGCAATCCCTCAATCTACTGTCTCTGCCCCTTTCCTGTAGAATGTAAGCCCGCAAGGGCAGGGTCCTCTTTCCTCCATACCGTTCCATCAATGTTAGTTTGTTTACTGTAAGTGATATCTGTATTTGGTATGTAACCCCTTCTTATGTACAGCGCCATGGACTCAATGGCGCTATATAAATTATTATTAATAATAATAATAATAATAATAATAATACTGTGACATCACTGTGTGTATTATCCCTGTACTGTGACATCACTGTGTGTATTATCCCTTTACTGTGACATCATTGTGTGTATTATCCCTGTAATGTGACATTACTGTGTGCATTGAAGAGACCAAAATAATCATGAATTTTTCATGGTCTGAACTTGGAGGTGTTGGTGAAGGTGAGCCCCCACTGCAGGTTTTACCCTGAGACCCCATTGTTACATGTTACACCCCTGCCACAAAAGTTCATACTTCGACTAATCTTGAATTATTTGCAAACTGCAAAACTCTTAATAAATATTTTTTCAGCAAAGTGACCCAGTTCTACTCGATTTCTGGGCTAATTACATGTAAATCTGGCCCATACATATGCATTAAAAGAGTAATGGAAAGCCAGCATGTCTTGTGCTCCCTGAGGCTTGTATATTGTGAATCCCTGGAATAGACATTTCCATAGAAACACTGGATTGCTTTTCTTTTTTCTAACATAAATACCTTTTAGATTGTGTTCTAGGTGTCATTCATGTTGTTGAGATTGAGGATTTTACAAACAGACCTGCAGAAATCCATCCATCATTGTTAAATGCGGAATTTCAATCTATTCCTTCATTTCCCCGGTATAATATCTCTAATAGATTTGTTTCTATTTAGATTGACTGTCATGAAACAGAAATGTGGATGGAGTCGTGAACTGTGAGCTCGGGGAAGAGTGGAATAATGTATTCCTGCAGGATTATTATAGAATGGCTCCGAGGCTAGGATTACACAATGCCACCATTACCATAGTTGTACGGTAACGCAGCGAGCTCGGCTGGGTCAGTTTTTCTACAAAGCCATTATCAGGAGTTGCAATTTTTTCAGGTGTAGATGTTCCCCTCACAGCTCAGGATGCAACAATCATTACAGTAATTAAGTGCACTACATAGAAAAAAAAGTATGTGCCCCCTTCACATTCCAATACAGGAGCTATTTTAACCTCCCGTTCAACATCCATAATCATTAATATGGAGTAAGCCAGGGCAAAAATTCCCAAAAACATCTTCAAAATCTTGCAGAAAGTCTTCCCGGAAGAGTCAGACACTGATGTTGAAGGAGAGACCGGGCTCACAATCTCCATTCTAGTTCATCCCCCTCCATGTCTTTATGGGACTTGGACACTGGGCACAGCCATGGGGAACAGAAAAGGGCCTTCACCAAACTGTTCCCAAAGAGCTGGAAGCAACAAGTACCCACAATGTGTTGTGCTAAAGCATTAAGATTTGAAGCCGACCCCTGAAAAACAACCCTAATGCATTATCCCTCCTCCACCATCTGTACAGCGGGCACAATGCAGTCAGGCGGGTAACGTTCTCCTGCATTCATCAAAACCAGACCCTTTGGAAGTGCATTGAGGTGAAGGGTACATTGCTGGAAAAGGAAGAAAAAAAAAAAAAAAAAAAAACCTCTTGAAATCTCTTAGTTTGCGAGTGTGAACGAGCTGCGTGTGTCCGGAGCGTAAGTGCGAACGAAAGTAAGTGTGTGACTTGTTTTTCAGTGACTTTGGATTCAGGGAGTTTGGAAGGGAGGACTTAGGACTGAATTGCTGACTGTATTTCATTCTTTCTTTACTTTACTTTTTACTTAATTAATCCACCTGACCTACTTATCTGATTCCCCCGTCCATACTTGATACTTAACTGATCCCCCGCCGATATCTAATTGATACACTTGCACATCCCTAATTGATCCCCGTCCATACACCTATATATAAATAATTGTGTTTTGTACTTGTATATATATACTGACTGTATCCCCATATTTAGAATGACGTCCATGTTGGCCGGAGCCGTGCAGTGTACATCTTGCGCAATGTATGCATTCCGTGAGCAACCGCTCGAGGATCCATACTGCTGCGAGAGATGTGAGCATATCGTGCACTTGGAAGCCCAAATTCTGGATCTAAGTGCTCAGATAGCGATACTGAGGAGCATCGACAACATGGAACGGAGTTTGCTGCTCACCGAGCAGACACTCAATGGGTCAATACTGGGGGTGGAGCATAGAGGGGAAGTGCAGGCTGAACAGGCAGGGAGCTGGATAACAGTTAGGAGGGATAGAGGGAAGAAGTATAGGAAGGCTGGTTCAGAACCGGCATTATTGGAGCACGACAGATCCTCTGACCGCCGGGGGAGTGTATGCTCCAGTAATGAGGGGGAGGGGGGAAGTGTAGGGCAGGCAAGACAGGTTCTGGTAGTGGGTGACTCTATTATTAGGGGGACAGACAGGGCAATCTGTCACAAAGACCGGGATCGCCGAACGGTGTGCTGCCTCCCTGGCGCTCGAGTCCGGCACATCGCGGATCGGGTTGACAGGTTACTGGGTGGGGCTGGCGAAGACCCAGCGGTCATGGTCCACATCGGCACCAATGACAAAGTGAGTGGTAGATGGAGGGTCCTTAAAAATGATTTCAGGGACCTAGGTAGGAAGCTTAGGGCAAGGACCTCCAAGGTAGTTTTCTCAGAAATACTACCAATCCCGCGAGCCACACAGGAGCGCCAACGGGAAGTTAGGGAGGTGAATAAGTGGCTAAAGAGTTGGTGCAAGGCAGAAGGGTTTGGGTTCATGGAGAACTGGGCCGACTTCGCGGTCGGCTACAGGCTCTACCGTAGGGACGGGCTGCACCTCAATGGGGAGGGTGCAGCGGTGCTGGGGAAGAAGATGGCTAACAGGTTGGAGGAGTTTTTAAACTAGAGACGGGGGGGGAAACCAAGGAAATAGGTGGGATGTGAGGCAAGCAAGGGGGAAGGGGAGAAGTGAATATAATGAGGGTGGAGAGGGGGGTGGGGATAGTACAGTTAGATCGTTAGAGAAGAATAGGATGCTAAATAACCCCAAAGTTTTATCTTGCATGCTGACCAACGCAAGAAGCCTGACCAATATGGCGGATGAGCTGCAGGCGCTTATATCGGAGGAGAGGTATGACATCGTAGGTATAACAGAGACTTGGCTAGACGATAGCTACGACTGGGCGGTAAATTTATTAGATTATAGTTTATTTAGAAGGGACCGGAAACAGGGGAAAGGCGGAGGAGTCTGCTTATATGTAAAGTCATGTCTAAAACCCAGACTAAGGGAAGATATAGGAGAGGGAGAAGAGGGGGTCGAGTCCATGTGGGTAGAGATAGAGGGAACTAAAAATAATAATAAAATATTACTGGGGGTCTGCTATAAGCCACCAAATATAACAGAGGAGAATGAGAATCTGCTATTAGGACAAATAGACAAAGTAGCAAAACATAATGAAGTGATTGTAATGGGGGATTTCAACTACCCGGATATTGACTGGGAAACAGAAACCTGTAGATCTCAGAAAGGAAAAAGGTTCTTGACAAATATTAAGGATAATTTCTCTCCCAACTAGTGCAGGAACCAACGAGAGGGAAGGCAGTGTTGGACTTAATATTGACTAATAGGCCTGATAGATTAACTGAGGTACAGATAGGGGGGCACCTAGGTAATAGCGACCATAATATTATCGACTTCAAAATGCCCTTCAGTAGGGTTATCAATAAAGGAACAACAAAAACATTAAACTTTAGGAGGGCGAAGTTTGATCAGCTGAAAGAAAGCCTTCAACTTATTGACTGGGACAAAGTTCTTAATCAAGGAAATACGAATAGTAAATGGGAAACCTTCAAAAGAATTCTGAATACTCAGTGCGAGAGGTATATACCGTATGGGAATAAAAGGGCCAGAAATAAGAGGAAACCAATATGGTTGAACAAGAACGTAAAAGGGGCGCTAAATAGCAAAAAAGAGGCATTCAAGAGATTAAAACAGGAAAACAGTAAGGAGGCACTAATGTGTTACAAGGAAAAAACGAGAACCTGTAAAAAACAAATAAAAATAGCGAAGGAGGAAACAGAGAGACGTATTGCTAGGGAAAGTAGATCAAATCCCAAACTGTTCTTTACGTATATAAATAGTAAAAGGATTAAATCGGATAATATTGGACCGATAAAAAGTGATGAAGGCAAAATCATAGAGAAAGATGAGGATAAAGCTAATCTATTAAATAATTTTTTTTCGACAACTTTCACAAAGGAAATCGAAATAACAGGAGAAATGAGAAGTGACAAACTTAATCCTCCACTAAGTATGACTAATCTAACCCAAGCTGGGGTACAGAAACGCCTCAGTAACATTAAAATAAACAAATCACCAGGACCTGATGGCATACACCCACGGGTACTAAGGGAACTAAGTAATGTGATAGACAGACCGTTATATCTTATATTTAAGGACTCTGTTGAGACTGGGTCTGTGCCACTTGATTGGCGACAGGCGAATGTAGTGCCAATATTCAAAAAGGGAGCGAAAAGTGACGCTGGAAACTATCGGCCGGTGAGTCTGACGTCCGTTGTGGGCAAAATTTTTGAAAGCTTCATTAAAGAGGCAATTACGGAGCATCTTGATGCTAATAATCTTTTAATCCCGAACCAACATGGATTCATGAGGAATCGCTCCTGCCAAACAAACCTGATTGACTTCTACGAGGAGGTGAGCTCTCGAGTAGATCAGGGGGAACCAGTGGATGTCGTGTATCTCGACTTCTCAAAAGCGTTCGATAGCGTGCCACATAATAGGTTGGTATACAAAATGAGAATGATGGGGCCGGGGGAAAATGTCTGCAAGTGGGTAGCTAACTGGCTAAAGGATAGAAGGCAGAGGGTGGTTATAAATGGAATATACTCAGATTGGGTAAGCGTCACTAGTGGGGTACCACAGGGGTCTGTACTAGGCCCAATGTTATTTAATATCTTTATTAACGACATAGTCAACGGGATAAATAGTAAAATATCAATATTTGCAGATGACACAAAGTTATGTAAAACAATTAATACAAAAGAGGACAGTGCAGACCTACAGAGGGATTTGGATAAGCTGGGTAGGTGGAGCATTAAATGGCAAATGAGGTTTAACGAGGAGAAATGTAAGGTCATACATATGGGAAGGAAAAATGGAAGTCACCAGTACTCACTGAATGGGAAATCATTGGGGAATTCAGAGATGGAGAAGGACTTGGGCATCTTGATTGATAGCAAACTAAATTGGAGTGCCCAAAGTCAGGCCGCTGCTGTAAGGGCAAACGGTAATGGGATGTATCAGAAGAGGTATAGCTGCAAAGGATGAGAACATTGTTCTTCCACTGTACAAAGCACTGGTCAGACCACACTTGGAATACTGTGCTCAGTTATGGGCCCCAATATATAGAAAGGATATAAATGAGCTTGAAAAGGTACAAAGGAGGGCAACAAAATTAATAAGAGGAATGGAGGGACTGCAATACCCAGAGAGGTTGGCAAAACTAGGACTATTCAGCCTGGAAAAGAGAAGGTTGAGGGGGGACATAATAAATGTGTACAAATATGTTAGGGGACAGTATAGAGATCTTGCCCGGGATTTGTTCAAAAGGAGGGATATTACGGTAACAAGAGGGCACTCACTAAGACTGGAAGAGAAAAGGTTTCAGCACCAGCATAGGAAGGGGTTCTTTACGGTAAGAGCAGTGAGAATATGGAATTCACTGAGTGAGGAGACGGTAATGTCAGATTCACTACACCAGTTCAAGCGGGGACTGGATGCATTTCTAGATACCAGGCAGATTTCAGCATATACTTAAAAATAAAATAAAATAGTAGGTTGATACAGGGATTTATTCTGACTGCTGGTTTCAGAGTCGGGAGGGAATTTTTCCTCAGGTGAAGATTGGCCAAATCATTTGGGGTTTTTGCCCTCCTCTGGATCAACTTTAGCAATTACAGAACTAACAGGTCGAACTTGATGGACGCAAGTCTTTATTCGGCTTTACAAACTATGTTACTATGTTACTATGTCTGTCAGATGCCAGATAGAGAAGTGCGATCTGTCACTGCACAGACAATGTTTCCTCTAGAGTCCAGTGGTGGCGGCTTTACACCACTCCATCCGATGCTCAGCATTATGCATGGTGATGTAAGGCTGCAGGCAGCTGACCGGCCATGAAGCTCCTGGCGGGGGCACAGTGTTTGTGCTGCGGAGGTCTGGACTCTGCAGTTATGGAGTCAGCAGAGCGTTGGTGACGGTGACTTCTCTGTCTTCAGCTATCCAGCACTCGCCCCCCCCCGCTGTGTAACGTTATGGGATCTCCACTTCATGGCTGAGTTGCTGTGGTTCCTTCCACTTCTCAATAATATCACTTACAGGTAATGGGGGAAGATTTAGGAGAGAAGTAATATCAGGAATGGACTTGTTACCCCGGTGGCTCCTATCACAGGACTGAGCTGGTAGCAGTGAGCTCTGCACCACCGGCCGATCTGTCATATGTTAGTAAAGACAAACGACATGGCAGACGACTAGATTTTATACACCGGGGGCAACGGTGCCAGTGGTTGTACACTAGGGGGCGAGGGTGTGCACATTATATACCAGGGCCGAAGGGCAGGAGTTTATACACCAGGGGCGAGGAGCTGGATATTATAAACCGGGACGGAGGGTAGGATATTATACACCAGGGGCTGGATGTTATACACCGGGGGCAAGGGGCTTGATATTATACACTGGGGATGGAGGGCTGGATATTATACACTAGGGACGGAGGGCCAGATATTATACACTAGGGGTGGAGGACCAGATATTATACACTAGGGGCGGAGGGCCAGATATTACACAATAGGGGCGGAGGGCCAGATATTATACACCTGGGGAGGAGGGCTGGCCCAGGGGCGAGGGGACTGAATGAAAAGGCTGAATGTAATGATCACGGGATGTGTCCTAATAATTTTTATCAATGTAGTATACATCTGTGCATTTGGGAAAGTATCTAATACTGAATAATAGAAGCCTTGTAGTCCTGAACTCCACGGAGTACTAGGTGAAGGGGAAACATGACTGTGGGAAGGGGGACCCTCAAATCCTGGAGTTTTTATCATCTATACTTATATATTGATTGTATTAGGCTGGGTGTTTCCCATTTTAGAAAGGGCAGTCCAGTTGTGTGCCTAGTTTTGTATTATTGTTGGGAGTAAATGAAAAATATAACTTCCTGTCTCACTGTCTCTTCATCTTTTTCATACCAGAAGATATGGCAGAAGCATTTCCCGCACTCCCGCCCTCCCTATTCCTTTTTTTACTGTGCAATTGTAAATTTGATATATTACTTGACTGCTTATCCTGTTTAGGTTAATTCATGTACCTTCCTTTGTACATGTTATCATAGAATTAAAAAAAAAAGATGTTGATTGCCTTTTTGGTATTAACCTTCTAAGCCCAAGGGAAGGGCAATCCTTCAGTCATGGTTCCCTAGAGGTTTCCTCCACAAGGGTTTTTTTCCTCTTCTGAGTGCTGAAGGATATCTCTTTGTGAGTTGGAGGTTTGGTATCTTTTTATAGATTTTAGCATGGTTTTATTAATAAATAAAAAATAAATAAAATAAAAGTCAGAATAAAAGGCAAATTAAATTAAAATCAGATTGGTCTATTATTGTCACACTGTGATATTGCGGTTGGGGAGTCAGGTGGAAGTGGGCGGCAAGTTATGGTGGACTAATTTTAATTTAATAGAAGCTGTTACACCATGGTGGTGGATAGGCTGAGTTTTGGTGGCCAGCCTGAAGGATGTGGTAATGGTAATGTCATCCAGGGGCGGCTTAGCTGTTCAGCACAGGAATGAGGATCTTTGTTAGGGTCCTTGGATCCCTTGTAGTGGACTGGCTTTGCAACTGTGGAAATTCAGAGCGTGCTGCCGCTGGATTGCTTCCTGTCGATTACTGTATGGCAAGCAGTTCGGTAATTTCACAATGTCTGGTAATATCAAAATATACTTGCCTAGTCTTACTATACTCATGTGATCTTTAAAAAAAGCTGTGGTCTTTCTGACACCAAAATAATGTGTTATGTATTTTATTTTATTGGGATATGTGGTTTGGGTTATGTGCTAATAAATGAGGATCCATTGCACATCCAGAAGTCATGATAGTGCCCCCTTCAGGGAATTTTAATTCTGTTAAAATTAAATATTTTTGTACATAAATAATCATATTTGTACAATTTATTTTCTATTGTATAACAACTAGGCTTGAAGACATAAGCAGGCCTAACAACTAAGGACTAGGAGGCCATTTCCGTTGACACATTAAGTGCAGTTAGTTAGGACTATGAATAATGGAAGGAGGCACGTGGATAACTGATTCCTAAATGTACTATTCTAATGTGTACTATAGAGCCCCACGGTTACTCCTGCTGTTTCATTATCTCTTCTACTGCATTACATTACTTACTGAGTTATTCCTGTACAGTGAGGACACAGGCAAACGCCAGCTTTCTTCTGAAATTATTCCTGTATTCTAATAATGCAGGTGCACAATCCCTGTACTGGGACATTACTGTATACTGACTTATAGATATATGACTATGATGAATAGATTATCTCTGTACAGAGCAGAATATACCTGCAGAGTATATTTATTGTGGACACTATACCTGTACTGTTGCATCGCTGTGTGTATTATCCCTGTACTGTGACATCACTGTATGTATTACTGTATCTCTGTACTGTGGCATCACTGTGTGTATTATCCCTGTACTATGACATTACTGTGTGTATTATCACTGTACTGTGACATCACTGTGTGTATTATCCCTGTACTGTGACATCACTGTATGTATTACTGTATCTCTGTACTGTGACAATACTGTGTGTATTATCCCTGTACTGTGACATCACTGTGTGTATTATCACTGTACTGTGACATCACTGTGTGTATTATCCCTGTACTGTGACATCACAGTGTGTATAATCCCTGTACTGTGACATCACTGTGTGTATTATCGCTGTACTGTGACATCACTGTGTGTATTAATGCTGTACTATGACATCACTGTGTGTATTATCCTTGTACTGTGACATCACTGTGTGCATTATCCCTGTACTGTGACATCATTGTATGTATTATCCCTGTACTGTGACATCACTGTGTGTTTAATCTCTGTACTGTGATATCACTGTGTGCATTATCTCTGTACTGTGACATCACTGTGTGCATTATCTCTGTACTGGGACATCACTGTGTGTATTATCCCTGTACTGTGACATCAGTGTGTGTATTATCCCTGTAATGTTGCATCACTGTGTGTATTATCCATGTACTGTGACATCTCTGTGTGTATTATCCCTGTACTGTGACATCACTGTGTGTTTAATCTCTGTACTGTGACCTCACTGTGTGCATTATCTCTGTACTGTGACATCAATGTGTGCATTATCTCTGTACTGGGACATCACTGTGTGTATTATCCCTGTACCGTGACATCACTGTGTGTATTATCGTTGTACTATGACATCACTGTGTGTATTATCTCTGTACTGTGACATCACTGTGTGTATTATCTCTGTACTGTGACATCACTGTGTGTATTACTCTCTGTACTGTGACATCACTGTGTGTATTATCCCTGTACTGTGACATTACTGTGTATTAGCTCTGTACTGTGACATCGCTGTGGGTATTAACTCTGTACTGTGACATCACTGTGTGTATTATCCCTGTACTGTGACATAACTGTGTGTATTATCCCTGTACTCTGACATCACTGTGTGCATTATCTCTGTACTGTAACATCACAGTATGTTTTTTCCCTGTACTGTGACATCACTGTGCGTATTATCCCTGTACTGTGACATCTCTGTGTGTATTAACCATGTACTGTGACATCACTGTCTGTATTATCTCTGTACTGTGACATCACTGTGTGTATTATCCCTGTACTGTGTCACCACTGTGTGTATTATCCCTGTACTGTGACATCGCTGTGTGTATTATCCCTGTACCATGACATCACTGTGTGTATTATCGCTGTACTGTGACATCACTGTGTGTATTAGCCCTGTACTGTGACATCACTGTGTGTATTATCCCTGTACTGTGATATTACTGTGAATTATCTCTGTACTGTGACATCGCTGTGTGTATTAACCCTGTACTGTGACATCACTATGTGTATTATCCCTGTACTACGACATCACTGTGTGTGTTATCCCTGTACTGTGACATCACTGTGTGTATTATCCCTGTACCGTGACATCACTGTGTGCATTATCTCTGCACTGTGACATCAATGTGTATTATCTCGGTACTGTGACATAACGGTGTGTATTATCCCTGTACTGTGACATCACTGTGTGCATTATCTCTGTACTGTGACTTCACTGTGTGTATTATCCCTGTACTGTGACATCACTGTGTGTATTATCTCTGTACTGTGACATCACTGTGTGTAAAATCCCTGTACTGTGACATCACTGTGTGCATTATCTCTGTACTGTGACATCACTGTGTATATTACCCCTGTACTGTGACATCACTGTTTGCATTATCTCTGTACTTTGACATCACTGTGTGTATTATCCCTGTATTGTGACATCCCTGTGTGTACTATCTCTGTACTGTGACATCACTGAGTGCATTTTCTTTGTACTGTGACATCACTGTGTGTATTATCCCTGTACTGTGGCATCACTGTGTGCATTATCTCTGTACTGTGACATCACTGTGTGTATTATCCCTGTACTGTGGCATCACTGTGTGTATTATCCCTGTACTGTGACATCACTGTGTGTATTATCCCTGTACCATGACATCACTGTGTGCATTATCTCTGCACTGTGACATCACTGTGTGCATTATCTCTGTACTGTAACATCACTGTGTATCATCTCTGTACTGTAACATCACTGTGTGTATTATCTCTGTACTGCGACATCACTGTGTGTGCTACTCTCTGTGCTGTGACATCACTGTGTGTATTATCCCTGTACTGTGACATCACTGTGTGTATTATCTCTGTACTATGACATCACTGTGTTTATTATCCCTGTACTGTGACATCACTGTGTGTATTATCCCTGTACTGTGACATCACTGTGTGTATTATCCCTGTACTGTGACATCACTGTATGTATTACTGTATCTCTGTACTGTGACATCACTGTGTGTATTATCACTGTACTGTGACATAACAGTGTGTATTATCCCTGTACTGTGACATCACAGTGTGTATTATCCCTGTACTGTGACATCACTGTGTGTATTATCGCTATACTGTGACATCACTGTGTGTATTATCCCTATACTATAACATCACTGTGTGTATTATCATTGTACTGTGACATCACAGTGTGCATTATCCCTGTACAGTGACATCACTGTGTGTATTATCCCTGTACTGTGACATCACTGTGTGTTTAATCTCTGTACTATGACATCACTGTGTGCATTATCTCTGTACTGTGACATCACTGTGTGCATTATCTGTGTACTGGGACATCACTGTGTGTATTATCCCTGTACTGTGACATCACTGTGTGTATTATCCCTGTACTGTGACATCACTGTGTGTATTATCTCTGTACTGTGACATCACTGTGTGTTTAATCTCTGTTCTGTGAAATCACTGTGTACATTATCTCTGTACTGTGACATCACTGTGTGCATTATCTCTGTACTAGGACATCACTGTGTGTATTATCCCTGTACTGTGACATCACTGTGTGTATTATCTCTGTACTGTGACATCACTGTGTGTATTACTCTCTGTACTGTGACATCACTGTGTGTATTATCCCTGTACTGTGACATCACTGTGTGTTTAATCTCTGTACTATGACATCACTGTGTGCATTATCTCTGTACTGTGACATCACTGTGTGCATTATCTCTGTACTAGGACATCACTGTGTGTATTATCCCTGTACTGTGACATCACTGTGTGTATTATCTCTGTACTGTGACATCACTGTGTGTATTACACTCTGTACTGTGACATCACTGTGTGTATTATCCCTGTACTGTGACATCACTGTGTGTATTATCCCTGTACTGTGTTATCACTGTGTATATAATCCCTGTACTGTGACATCGCTGTGTGTATTAACTCTGTACTGTGACATCACTGTGTGTATTATCCCTGTACTGTGACATAGCTGTGTGTATTATCCCTGTACTGTGACATCACTGTGTGCATTATCTCTGTACTGTAACATCACAGTATGTTTTTTCAATGTACTGTGACATCACTGTGTGTATTATCCCTGTACTGTGACATCACTGTGTGTATTATCCCAGTACTATGACATCACTGTGTGTATTATCCCTGTACTGTGACATCACTGTGTGTATTATCCCTGTAATGTGACATCACTGTGTGCATTATCTCTGTACTGTGACATCACTGTGGGCATTATCTCTGTACTGTGACATCACTGTGTGTATTATCCCTGTACTGTGACATCACTTTGTGCTTTGTGTATTATCCCTGTACTGTGACATCCCTGTGTGTATTATCCCTGTACCGTGACATCACTGTGTGCATTATCTCTGCACTGTGACATCACTGTGTGCATTATCTCTGTACTGTGTCATCACTGTGTGTATTATCTCTGTACTGTGACATTACTGTGTGTATTATCCCTGTACTGTGACATCACTGTGTGCATTATCTCTGTACTGTGACATCACTGTGTGTATTAACCCTATACTGTGACACCACTGTGTGTATTATCTCTGCACTGTAACATTACTATGTGTATTATCCCTGTACTGTGACATCACTGTGTGCATTATCTCTGTACTGTGACATCACTGTGTATGTTACCCCTGTACTGTGACATCACTGTATGCATTATCCTTGTACTTTGACATCACTGTGTGTATTATCCATGTACTGTGACATCATTGTGTGTATTATCTCTGTACTGTGACATTACTGTGTGCATTATCTCTGTACTGTGAAAGCACTCTGTGTATTATCCCTGCACTGTGACATCACTGTGTGTATTATCCCTGTACCATGACATCACTGTGCGCATTATTTCTGCACTGTGACATCACTGTGTGCATTATCTCTGTACTGTGACAACACTGTGTATTATCTCTGTACTGTAACATCACTGTGTGTATTATCTCTGTACTGCGAAATCACTGTGTATTACTCTCTGTGCTGTGACATCACTGTGTGTATTATCCCTGTACTGTGACATCACTGTGTGTATTATCTCTGTACTGTGACATCACTGTGTTTATTATCCCTGTACTGTGACATCACTGTTTGTATTATCTCTGTACTGTGACATCACTGTTTGTATTATCTCTGTACTGTGACATCACTGTGTTTATTATCTCTGTACTGTGACATCACTGCGTTTATTATCTCTGTACTGTGACATCGCTGTGTGTATTATACCTGTACTGTGACATCACTGTGTGTATTATCTCTGTACTGTGACATCACTGTGTGTATTACTCTCTGTACTGTGACATCACTGTGTGTATTATCCCTGTACTGTGACATTAATGGGTATTATCTCTGTACTGTGACATCGCTGTGTGTATTAACTCTGTACTGTGACATCACTGTGTGTATTATCCCTGTACTGTGACATATTTGTGTGTATTATCCCTGTACTGTGACATCACTGTGGGCATTATCTCTGTACTGAAACATCACAGTATGTTTTTTCAATGTACTGTGACATCACTGTGTGTATTATCCCTGTACAGTGACATCACTGTGTGTATTATCTCTGTACTGTGTCATCACTGTGTATATTATCCCTGTACAGTGACATCGCTGTGTGTATTATCCCTGTACTGTGACATCACTGTGTGTATTATCGCTGTACTGTGACATCACTGTGTGTATTATCCCTGTACTGTGTGTACTATCCCTGTACTGTGATATTACTGTGTATTATCTCTGTACTGTAACATCACTGTGTGTATTATCTCTGTACTGCGACATCACTGTGTATTACTCTCTGTGCTGTGACATCACTGTGTGTATTATCCCTGTACTGTGACATCACTGTGTGTATTATCTCTGTACTGTGACATCCATCGCTGTGATTATTATCCCTGTACTGTGACATCACTGTGTGTATTATCTCTGTACTGTGACATCACTGTTTGTATTATCTCTGTACTGTGACATCACTGTGTTTATTATCTCTGTACTGTGACATCACTGCGTTTATTATCTGTGTACTGTGACATCGCTGTGTGTATTATGCCTGTACTGTGACATCACTGTGTGTATTATCTCTGTACTGTGACATCACTGTGTGTATTACTCTCTGTACTGTGACATCACTGTGTGTATTATCCCTGTACTGTGACATTAATGGGTATTATCTCTGTACTGTGACATCGCTGTGTGTATTAACTCTGTACTGTGACATCACTGTGTGTATTATCCCTGTACTGTGACATAGCTGTGTGTATTATCCCTGTACTGTGACATCACTGTGGGCATTTTCTCTGTACTGTAACATCACAGTATGTTTTTTCAATGTACTGTGACATCACTGTGTGTATTATCCCTGTACTGTGACATATCTGTGTGTATTAACCCTGTACTGTGACATCACTGTGTGTATTATCCCTGTACTGTGTCATCACTGTGTATATTATCCCTGTACAGTGACATCACTGTGTGTATTATCTCTGTACTGTAACATCACAGTATGTTTTTTCAATGTACTGTGACATCACTGTGTGTATTATCCCTGTACTGTGACATCTCTGTGTGTATTAACCCTGTACTGTGACATCACTGTGTGTATTTTCCCTGTACTGTGACGTCACTGTGTGTACTATCCCTGTACTGTGATATTACTGTGTATTATCTCTGTACTGTGACATCATTGTGTGTATTATCCCTGTACTGTGACATCACTTTGTGCTTTGTGTGTTATCCCTGTACTGTGACATCCCTGTGTGTATTATCCCTGTACCGTGACATCACTGTGTGCATTATCTCTGCACTGTGACATCACTGTGTGCATTATCTCTGTACTGTGTCATCACTGTGTGTATTATCTCTGTACTGTGACATTACTGTGTGTATTATCCCTGTACTGTGACATCACTGTGTGTATTAACCCTATATTGTGACACCACTGTGTGTATTAACTCTGCACTGACATTACTATGTGTATTATCCCTGTACTGTGACATCACTTTGTGCATTATCCCTGTACTGTGACATCACTGTGTATATTAACCCTGTACTGTGACATCACTGTATGCATTATCTTTGTACTTTGACATCACTGTGTGTATTATTCATGTACTGTGACATCATTGTGTGTATCATCTCTGTACTGTGACATTACTGTGTGCATTATCTCTGTACTGTGACAGCACTGTGTGTATTATTCCTGCACTGTGACATCACTGTGTGTATTATCCCTGTACCATGACATCACTGTGTGCATTGTCTCTGCACTGTGACATCACTGTGTGCATTATCTCTGTATTGTGACATCACTGTGCATTATCTCTGTACTGTAACATCACTGTGTGTATTATCTCTGTACTGCGACATCACTGTTTGTTTTACTCTCTGTGCTGTGACATCACTGTGTGTATTATCCCTGTACTGTGACATCACTGTGTGTATTATCTCTGTACTGTGACATCACTGTGTTTATTATCCCTGTACTGTGACATCGCTGTGTGTATTATCTCTGTACTGTGACATCACTGTTTGTATTATCTCTGTACTGTGACATCACTGTGTTTATTATCTCTGTACTGTGACATCACTGCGTTTATTATCTCTGTACTGTGACATCGCTGTGTGTATTATCTCTGTACTTTGACATCACTGTGTGCATTATCTCTGTACTGTGACATCACTGTGTGCATTATCTCTGTACTGTGACATCACTGTGTGTATTATCTCTGTACTGCGACATCACTGTGTATTACTCTCTGTGCTGTGACATCACTGTGTGTATTATCCCTGTACTGTGACATCACTGTGTGTATTATCTCTGTACTGTGACATCCATCGCTGTGATTATTATCCCTGTACTGTGACATCACTGTGTGTATTATCTCTGTACTGTGACATCACTGTTTGTATTATCTCTGTACTGTGACATCACTGTGTTTATTATCTCTGTACTGTGACATCACTGCGTTTATTATCTGTGTACTGTGACATCGCTGTGTGTATTATGCCTGTACTGTGACATCACTGTGTGTATTATCTCTGTACTGTGACATCACTGTGTGTATTACTCTCTGTACTGTGACATCACTGTGTGTATTATCCCTGTACTGTGACATTAATGGGTATTATCTCTGTACTGTGACATCGCTGTGTGTATTAACTCTGTACTGTGACATCACTGTGTGTATTATCCCTGTACTGTGACATAGCTGTGTGTATTATCCCTGTACTGTGACATCACTGTGGGCATTTTCTCTGTACTGTGACATAGCTGTGTGTATTATCCCTGTACTGTGACATCACTGTGGGCACTTTCTCTGTACTGTAACATCACAGTATGTTTTTTCAATGTACTGTGACATCACTGTGTGTATTATCCCTGTACTGTGACATCACTGTGTGTATTACTCTCTGTACTGTGACATCACTGTGTGTATTATCCCTGTACTGTGACATTAATGGGTATTATCTCTGTACTGTGACATCGCTGTGTGTATTAACTCTGTACTGTGACATCACTGTGTGTATTATCCCTGTACTGTGACATAGCTGTGTGTATTATCCCTGTACTGTGACATCACTGTGGGCATTTTCTCTGTACTGTAACATCACAGTATGTTTTTTCAATGTACTGTGACATCACTGTGTGTATTATCCCTGTACTGTGACATATCTGTGTGTATTAACCCTGTACTGTGACATCACTGTGTGTATTATCCCTGTACTGTGTCATCACTGTGTATATTATCCCTGTACAGTGACATCACTGTGTGTATTATCTCTGTACTGTAACATCACAGTATGTTTTTTCAATGTACTGTGACATCACTGTGTGTATTATCCCTGTACTGTGACATCTCTGTGTGTATTAACCCTGTACTGTGACATCACTGTGTGTATTTTCCCTGTACTGTGACGTCACTGTGTGTACTATCCCTGTACTGTGATATTACTGTGTATTATCTCTGTACTGTGACATCATTGTGTGTATTATCCCTGTACTGTGACATCACTTTGTGCTTTGTGTGTTATCCCTGTACTGTGACATCCCTGTGTGTATTATCCCTGTACCGTGACATCACTGTGTGCATTATCTCTGCACTGTGACATCACTGTGTGCATTATCTCTGTACTGTGTCATCACTGTGTGTATTATCTCTGTACTGTGACATTACTGTGTGTATTATCCCTGTACTGTGACATCACTGTGTGTATTAACCCTATACTGTGACACCACTGTGTGTATTAACTCTGCACTGACATTACTATGTGTATTATCCCTGTACTGTGACATCACTTTGTGCATTATCCCTGTACTGTGACATCACTGTGTATATTAACCCTGTACTGTGACATCACTGTATGCATTATCTTTGTACTTTGACATCACTGTGTGTATTATCCATGTACTGTGACCTCATTGTGTGTATCATCTCTGTACTGTGACATTACTGTGTGCATTATCTCTGTACTGTGACAGCACTGTGTGTATTATTCCTGCACTGTGACATCACTGTGTGTATTATCCCTGTACCATGACATCACTGTGTGCATTGTCTCTGCACTGTGACATCACTGTGTGCATTATCTCTCTATTGTGACATCACTGTGCATTATCTCTGTACTGTAACATCACTGTGTGTATTATCTCTGTACTGCGACATCACCGTGTGTATTATCCCTGTACTGTGACATCACTGTGTGTATTATCCCTGTACTGTGACATCACCGTGTGTATTATCCCTGTACTGTGACATCACTGTGTGTATTATCCCTGTACTGTGACATCACTGTGTGTATTATCTCTGTACTGTGACATCACTGTGGTTATTACTCTCTGTGCTGTGACATTACTGCTTATTATCTCTGTACTGTAAACGTTCTGAAGGGATAAAATTTAAATAACAGAAATGCGATATTTCAGTCACTACACCTTTTTAAAAATACAATAAAAAATTATTAAAACATTACTTATAGCCCAAAATGGTACAAAAAAACATACCGCCCTCCCTACAGATCCATCAATAAAAGAAATAGAAAAGTTATGGATTTAAGAAAATGGCAGCACAAACCTGAAAAATCAGAAGTTCAATCATGTTTTAGCCACTAAAGTTTAAAGAAAAAAACTACACTGCTCAAAAAATAAAGGGAACACTCAAATAACACATCCTAGATCTGAATGAAGGAAATATTCTCATTGAATACTTTGTTCTGTACAAAGTTGAATGTGCTGACAACAAAATCACACAAAAATAATCAATGGAAATCAAATTCATTAACCAATGGAGGCCTGGATTTGGAGTCACCCCCAAAATTAAAGTGGAAAAACACACTATAGGCTGATCCAACTTTGATGTAATGTCCTTAAAACAAGTCAAAATGAGGCTCAGTATTGTGTGTGGCCTCCATGTACCTGTATGACCTCCCTACGATGCCTGAGCATGCTCCTGATGAGGTTGCGGATGGTCTCCTGTGGGATCTCCTCCCAGACCTGGAGCAAAGCATCCACCAACTCCTGGACAGTCTGTGGTGCAACGTGACGTTGGTGGATGGAGCGAGACATGATGTCCCAGATGTGCTCAATCAGATTCAGGTCTGGGGAACGGGCGGGCCAGTCCATAGCTTCAATGCCTTCATCTTGCAGGAACTGCTGACACACTCCAGCCACATGAGGTCTGGCATTGTCCTGCATTAGGAGGAACCCAGGGCCAACCGCACCAGCATATGGTCTCACAAGAGGTCTGAGGATCTCACCTCTGTACCTAATGGCAGTCAGGCTACCTCTGGCGAGCACATGGAGGGTTGTGCAGCCCTCCAAAGAAATGCCACCCCACATCATTACTGATCCACTGCCAAACCGGTCATGCTGAAGGATGTTGCAGGCAGCAGATCACTCTCCACGGCGTCTCCAGACTCCGTCACATGTGCTCAGTGTGAACCTGCTTTCATCTGTGAAGAGCACAGGGCACCCGTGGCGACTTTTCCAAACCTGGTGTTCTGTGGCAAATGCCAAGCGTCTTGCATGGTGTTGGGCTGAGCACAACCCCATCTGTGGACGCCGGGCCCTCATACCACCCTCATGGAGTTGGTTTCTAACCGTTTGTGCAGACACATGCACATTTGTGGCCTGCTGGAGGTCATTTTTCAGGGCTCTGGCAGTGCACCTTCTGTTCCTCCTTGCACAAAGGCGGAGGTAGCGGTCCTGCTGCTGGGTTGTTGCCCTCCTACAGCCCCCTCCACGTCTCCTGGTGTACTGGCTTGTCTTCTGGTAGCACCTCCAGCCTCTGGGCACTACGATGATAGACACAACAAACCTTCTTGCATTGATGTGCCATCCTGGATGAGCTGCATTACCTGAGCAACTTCTGTGGGTTGTAGAGTCCATCTCATGCTACCATGAGCGTGAAAGCACAACCAACATTCAAAAGTGACCAAAACATCAGCCAGAAAGCATTGGTACTGAGATGTGGTCTGTGGCCCCCACCTGCAGAACCACTCCTTTATTGAGGGTGTCTTGATAATTGACAATAATTTCCATCTATTGCTTCCTAAGTGGACAGTTTGATTTCACAGAAGTTTGATTTACTTGTTATATTCTGTTGTTTAAGCGTTCCCTTTATTTTTTTGAGCAGTGTATTAAAGTTTGGTATTGCTGTAACCGTACTGGCCGGAAGAATAATGTTACTGCACACGGAACACTTGAAAAACATTACTCAAAAAACAATGGTGGAATTGTTTTTTTTTTTTTTACATTTCACCCCACTTGGATTTTTTTCCCCATTTTTCATTATGTTATAGGAGAAAAATAATAATATTCTTAAAAAACAACCCTCATGTGGCTGCGTTGATGAAAAAAAAAAAGATTGTGGATTTTGGAAAAACGGGATGGAAAAAACTAAGGTGCAAAAACAATAACATTGGTCATGAAGAGGTAACTTGAAACATTTATTCTTACATTTAGTATTATTTTTTCCGCAAACCCTTTGTAATCCCTGAGATCGATTGACCTTGAGACCATAAGTACGTTTTTGCCTTGTTAAAGGGAAGTTATAATAAAAAATGACCTATTTATTAAATCATGTTTTTGTCTTCATTTTTATGTTTCTTTTTTGCCAATGTTATTTTTTTTCCCAAATCACAATCTGTATTAAAAAAAAATATCAAGTAGAAATCTTGCAATTTTCCCCACTGTCCACTGGAGCATTTTTTAGGCTGTAATCTTCTGTTGTTTCAGGAAACAACACATGTACATTACCAACACCAAACAGGCTCTTAACCAGTCTTTTGCATTGATGCGTCTAATGAGCATTGAGTTAATGGATACTGTGCTATCAGCTGTGTATAGAGGTGTTACCTGTCATTTTAATCCTGCCTCTGCTGATAAGGAGTCTGCTGAAAACTCTTTCTGAAAAGAAGTCTAAAAAAAAGCGCTAGTGGCCAGTGTGAAAATTGCAAGATTTTTTTATTTTGTTTTATAATAAATATTGTGATATAAAAAATATTTAAAATACATGTAACATAGAAAACTGATATAAACAATAAGTCACTTTCCGATGATGTTTGTTTTCTCGCACATCTGAGTCACAGTCATTGTTTTTCCTCTAATTTCTGCACATTGTCTACATCCTTTTGTAAAGCATAAGCCGTCTAGAAGGTGTGACTGTCCTTTTAATATTAAATTGACCCTGGGGAAAAATACATATTCTGCATTCCCTCCCGAACATCCACTGCTGACATATGATACTATATGAGGGTGATTCATAGCATCCTTCACTGGAGACGATGAACTGTTGTAAAAGAAAATGAGAAATGCATTAGGCTGTGTGCCCACGTAGCATTTTTCAAGCGTATATGCTGCGGAATTTCCGCAGCGTAAACGCTTGAAAAACGCATGGTAATCCGCACCCCATGGTCCCCAATGGGATTCCGCAACTTCTATGCACATGCTGCGGATTTTTCCACAGCGTTTATGCCGCGTTCAAAAATCCGCAGCATGTCATTTAATTTTGCGTTTCCGCAAGCGGAATTGCCTTAGTCCAATGCATAAAAAACGCAAGGCAATTCCGCATGTGGAAAACGCGTGATAAACGCGCGAAAAATGCGCGATAAACGCGTGCGGAATTCCGCATGCGTTTTTCCGGGAGAGGACTTGCATTTATGCAGCAGAAATTTTCTGCTTCATAAATGCAACGTGGGCACATAGCCTTAGTGAGTCTAGAGCTTTGTCTGATGCCAGAAGAACAAGAAGAAATGCTAAAACTGTTTCAGTCTTGGTCCTCCTTAATGTTTAGCATGGAGGAAATGTTTGCTACCTAAATATAGTGCAGGGAAGGAATGGCTCCGGAGCGGCTCTCGTTGCCTCCATTGACCTATTTTGCATTGAATGCAGTATTTTTATTTTTTGCCACAAGAATGAACGCTTTCAAAAGGTTTCTTCATGTTCATCTTCACCGCTCGCTGAGCAATATTATTAACACCACTACAGCTTTTTTTTTTATCGCTGATGTAGGAGTTGGATAAAGTTTTTCATGCCTGACCAGAACTTGCCCCGAAGAAAAGTCAGAACTGGCGGTAAAACCGTGATAAACAAAAGAGATTGTGGAATATACATGAGATTAAAGTGGCTACACATTAAACTAATGTCAGTCAAGCCTGGTGACTTTGATGGTACTGACTAACCATCCAATTTGTACTGTAACACTGTTTCGTTAGTTTGAAAAAATGATTGGGCATGTTGACTTTAAACATGCCTGATCCTCTATTCTCAAGGGAGATATTGACAGTACTGACCAACCTTCCAATTTGTATTATAACATTCGTTCAGTGGTTAAAAAAAAAAGGATTGGGCATGTTGACTTTAAACATGCCTGATCCTCTATTAACATAGTAACATAGTTTTTAAGGTTGAAGGAAGACTAAGTCCATCTAGTTCAACCCATAGCCTAACATGTTGATCCAGAGGAAGGCAAAAAAAACCACGTGGCAAACACTAAGCTCCACATTGGGGAAAAAAATTCCTTCCCGACTCCATACGACAATCAGACTAGTTCCCTGGATCAACGCCCTATCAAGGAATCTAGTATTTATAACCTGTAATATTATACTTTTCAAGAAAGGCATCCATGCCCTTCTTAAATTTTAATAGTGAATCACTCATTACAACATCCTGCGGCAGAGAGTTCCATAGTCTCACTGCTCTTACAGTAAAGAATCCACGTCTGTGATTATGATTAAACCTTCTTTCCTCCAGACGTAGAAGATGCCCCCTTGTCCCCGTCTCAGGCCTCAGAGTAAAAAGTTCAGTAGACAGGTCTTTGTACTGTCCCCTCATATACTTGTACATAGTAATAAGATCACCCCTAAGCCTTCTTTTTTCCACAGTAAATAACCCCAAGTGTAATAACCTGTCTTGGTATTGCAGACCCCCCAGTACTCTAATAACCTTGGTCACTCTTCTCTGCACCCGCTCTAGTTCAGCTATGTCTTTCTTATACACCGGAGACCAGAACTGTACACAGTATTCTAAGTGTGGTCGCACTAGTGACTTGTATAGAGGCAAAATTATGTTCTTCTCATGAGCATCTATGCCTCTTTTAATGCATCCCATTATTTTGTTTGCCTTTGCAGCAGCAGCCTGACACTGGCCACCAAACGTGAGCTTGTCGTCCACCAATACACCCAGGTCTTTTTCAGTTACAGTTTTGCCCAATGTTTTACAATTAAGCATATAATTATCCATTTTATTTCCTCTGCCCAAGTGCATTACCTTACATTTATCCCCATTAAAGCTCATTTGCCATTTATCAGCCCAAGCTTCTAGTTTACATAGATCCTCCTGTAATATAAAATTGTCCTCCTCTGTATTGATTACCCTGCAGAGTTTAGTGTCATCTGCAAATATTGAAATATTACTCTGTATGCCCCCTACAAGGTCATTAATAAATATGTTAAAAAGAAGGGGGCCCAATACTGACCCCTGTGGTACCCCACTGTTCACTGTGACCCAGTCTGAGTGTGTTCCATTAATAACCACCCTTTGTTTCCTATCACTGAGCCAGTTCTTAACCAACATTGTTTCTCATTTTTGTGTGGAACCGGATCAAAAGCTTTTGAAAAGTCCATATACACAACATCCACTGCATTTCCTTAGTCCAGTCCAGAACTTGCCTCCTCATAAAAACTGATCAGATGAGTCTGGCAGTAGCGGCCCCTTCGTAAACCCATGTTGATATTGGGTCATGAGGTTATTCTTATTCAGATACTCTAGTATAGCATCTCTTAGGAAACTCTCCAGGATTTTACCCACAGTAGAGGTTAAGCTTACCGGCCTATAATATCCAAGTTCAGTTTTTGTCCCCTTTTTGAATATTGGCACCACATTTGCTATACGCCAGTCCTGTGGTACAGACCCTGTTATTATGGAATCTTTAAAGATTAAAAATAATGGTCTATCTATGAGGTTACTTATTTCCTGCAGTACTCGCGGGTGTATCCCATCTGGGCCCGGGGATTTGTCAACTTTAGTGATTTTTAGACGCCGCCGTACTTCCTGCTGGGTTAAGCAAGTGACATTTACTGGAGAATTTTTGTCATCACTGATCATGTTTTCTGTCATGCGATTTTCTTGTGTAAATACTGTTGAAAAAAAATCATTTAGCATATTGGCTTTTTCCTCATCCTCATCCATCATTTCACCCAGACTATTTTTAAGGGGGCCAACACTATCATTTGTCAAGGCAGATGTTGGCAGTACTGATCAATCATCCAATTTGTACTGTAACATTCATTTGCTAGTTTAAATAAAAGGATTGAGCATGTTGGCGTTTAACATGCCTGATCCTCTATTCTCAAGGCAGATATTGACGGTACTGACCAACCGTCCAATTTGTATTATAACATTCATTCAGTGGTTAAAAAAAAGGATTGGGCATGTTGACTTTAAACATGCCTGATCCTCTGTTCTCAAGGCAGATTTTGGTGGCACTGATCAACCGTCCAAATTGTAATGTAACATTCATTCGATAGTTAAAAAAAAAAGAATTGGGCTTGTTGACTTTAAACATGCCTGATCCTCTATTCTCAAGGCAGATATTGACAGTACTGACCAACCTTCCAATTTGTATTATAACATTCATTCAGTAGTTAAAAAAAAGGATTGGGCATGTTGACTTTTAACATGCCTGATCCTCTATTGTCAAGGCAGATGTTGGCAGTACTGATCAACCATCCAATTTGTACTGTAACATTCATTTGCTAGTTTAAATAAAAGGATTGAGCATGTTGGCGTTTAACATGCCTGATCCTCTATTCTCAAGGCAGATATTGACGGTACTGACCAACCGTCCAATTTGTATTATAACATTCATTCAGTGGTTAAAAAAAAAGGATTGGGCATGTTGACTTTAAACATGCCTGATCCTCTATTCTCAAGGCAGATTTTGGCGGCACTGATCAACCGTCCAAATTGTAATGTAACATTCATTCGATAGTTAAAAAAAAAAAAGAATTGGGCATGTTGACTTTAAACATGCCTGATCATCTGTTCTCACGGCAGATTTTGGCGGTACTGACTAACCATCCAATTTGTACTGTACCATTCATTCAGTGGTTAAAAAAAAAAGGATTGGGCGTATTGACTTGTTCTCAAGGCAGGTAAGTCACCACTAGACATTTCTGGCAGTGACCTACTCCTCTCTCCCTGTTGAGAATGCTCTTTCGAACTAAGCATGTGTAGCACCCCGAGGGCTCGGCTGCTACAGGGGTATTGCACCTCAGACCAGAGGTGTGGTATTCCACTCCCGGGTAAGGATGGAGTGTGGACCAGGACTCAGTAAGCTGCATGCACCACACACACCCCATTTCCGAGGGACAGCTCAACGGTGCTCCCACGAGACAGAAGTGCAGGCACGACAGCATCTGTTCCTGGCTGGAGTGGGGAGGGGGAGGAAAACCCAGTGGTGTAGGAGCAGATAGGGGTGGGTCTCTGGGCAAAGGTAGGAGCCCATTGGTTGCTAGTCACCTGGGCTCACACATAGAGGGAGGTATATAAGGTGGGCACCATCTTAGGACAGGAGTTAGTTCAGTCCGGGGAGTCTGTTCAGAGAGGAGTTCAGCCAGAGAGGGCTGACAGGAAGCTGTGGCTCAGTCTGGGCCCAGCTCCAGGAGGCAGGCCTGGAGTGGAGGCCAGAAACAGCAGAAAGAACAGGAACAGAAGAGAAAGGAAACAAGGAACAGCACATTAAGAGAGGCCCAGAGACACGAGAGAAGAAGGAACCCCATAGGCCCAGGAGATTGCGGGTGACGGGTTGGCAGAACAGGGTACCGGATCCCAAACTGGTGGAGGCGACTAATCCTCAGCCAAAGACGGGCGGTCGTGACTATATCTCGGTGCGACCCCTCACTACACCTACCAGGAAGGCACACCACATAGGGTCAGGGACGCAGAGATCAGCGTACCAAGAGAAAGCCCGAGGCACCCGGACAAACGTAGAGTCACTGGTGGGGCACGGCCAGAGAAGGGAAGAGAAGGGAGCCCTGTGCCACGCTCTGGAATTGCCTGGGAGTTGGTCGAGCCCCTTGCCTGGTGGACGCAGCACGGCTTGGGCAGTCACCGCCGGTACCGAGGTGACTAGGACCAGTGAAGAACTGTGAGTAAAGCATTGGAAACTGCAACCACACGTCTCTGTGCTTCTTCGCCGCACCAGCACTACCAGTGCTGGGACTCTCGTGCACCATCACTCCCATCATCCACTCTAACTGCCCTGAGGCTATACTTCTCCCGTGGGGAGTCATCCCAATCTTAGCTGCACACATAACACCGGCCTCAGCGGTCTGCCTTGCAGCGGCGGCCCCCACTGACCGCAATCCACGGGTGGTGTAGTCGGACTATTATCTCACTAATAAGACTGCCACTGAATTGACTACCCTGGGCACGGACCGGGTCCACGCCACGGAGACTACAACCCCCAGCGATCCGGCTCCAGGTATTCCCCGCACACACAGGCCCAGGGGGGCGCGTCAACTTTGGCGTAGTCGGCAGGATCGTTACCAACCCGCCACAAGCGGGTATTGCGCGCCTGAAAAGAGACTGTTTTATTGTGTTAAAGATGGCGCCCGCCCCAAAAGAACAAGCACCATAATGCGTGCGCCAAAAGAAAACAGGAGGCCACCTCCCATCGTGGGCCAGGTCCCAGAATGGCGCCAAAGAAGGAGCCCGCCCCCACCGGCCATGAATGCGGCAGTGGAAATGTCCAACAGCGTGGGAGGGCTGCCCCTGAAACTGACTGTTACCAAGTTGCCCCAGGACCACCCCCAATGGGGGCGGGAAGTGAAGAAAACTGTGGGGCAGGGCGCGGTCTGGATCAGTCTAGACAGACCGCACCCGGAAATGGAGGAAGCGCCCAGCAGTACCAACACCTTGGTCCGGAGCCTGCTGCAGGCCGCACCGCCATACAGCCTGGTGGAGATCCTGGTGCAGCTCCCCAGAGACCCGGGGCGTGCGCAGGCTGCGCTGGAGGACTTGGACCGGAGGATGTTCCGGGCGCAGCAGAATGCTCTGGCCGAGTGGAGGAGATGGCCCGGCAGGCTGGAACCCGCCAGCAGGAGGCGCCACCCGCAACCTGGAGCATGCCTGACTCTGAGGATGGTGCAGGAGGGACGAAGGCCGGAGACGACGCCGCGGAGGGAGCCGCGAGGACTGAGGCAGGTAATGGGGACGTCACCACCCCGAACCCAGCAGCTGCAAGCCTGCCCCAGACTCCCGTCGCAGAGCCCGAAGCCCTACTCACCACACCCGTTGCCGCGACGCCACTGCTCCCAACTAGGCCTCAAGCGGCAGGAGCCGCGGTCATGCCCCGTTCCGCGCCACGCCCCTCGACCCCGGGCGCGGCAAAAGAGGAGGTACCACCAGCCTGGTCGCAAGGCCTGGTGAACCCGGTCGCCGCTGCCCCTCCAGCGCCCTCTTCCTCAACACTACCACCCCCAGGCCCAACCGGAAATTCCCCGGCCTGGTCGCAAGGCCGAGTGCCCCCAGGCGCTGCTCCCCGACCGAGGCCCGTGGTGCCACCCCTGGGTGCAGACCTCTTTGCGCAACATACCGGCCCGGACGGGCTGCCCTTCGTGTGGCCACCGGAGTACGTCAACCCCCGTCTCCGGGGAGAACAACCCCTGCATGAGCCTCTGATCCCGGCTCCGGAGCCCGCCAAAATCACTCCGCTCCCGCTGGAGGACGCTCAATTTGCATGGGATCCCACCGGTGAGAATCTCATGGGGTTCACCCAGGAGACCCGGGCGGACGCAGCCCGGCGCGAGGAGAGCTGCCGTCAACAGCTGGAGGTATTTGAGAGGTAATGGCGGGAGAGGCGGATCCGAGAGGAACAGCTGCAGGCCCGGAGCGCGGAGCAGAAGCGCAGGGCCCGACAAGACCCCCGAGCCGCCCACGGTCCCCGAGTCAACGGGACCGTAATAAAGTTCCAGCTGGAGCATGGCTGGGGCTTTATCAGAGACCATAGAACCCCCGGCGACGTCTTTGTCACCCGCAGGGACGTCGAGAGCCACCTGCCGGAGGGACACCGCAGACGTGATCTCTACCCGGGTGATGTGGTCACCTTCACCCGGCACATGGGTGGCAAGGGACCGTACGCCCTCCACGTTCACCGGCTCACAGAGGAGGAACTGCAGTACCGCCCAGACACTGAGTACCATGAGGGTCCGGACGGACCTGAAGATTACCCAGAAGAGCAAGGAGCGTCAGGAGGACACCGTTACCAGTGAACGGTAAATTGAACTGTATATAGTTACCCACCAGGGTATAAGAACTGATGTTGGAACTGTTACGGGATTGAAGTGTGGTCCCCGTTGGGACTAATGTGGAACTGTTAAAGGACTGTTACACGCCAAGTTACCCCCTTCTTTACCAGGCTGAGGACTGTGAGCAGCCATTCCCCCTTTCCAACCGGCCAAGGACTGGGAACGGCCAATCCCTTGTAAATAGTTGCGCTTCTTAAAGCGCCCCCTACTGGTTTTAGAAAAGAACTGCAACGTCTACCTCAGGACGAATTAAATGGACTGCTGCACCTTTAAGAGAAAGTGAACATCTGGTCGCGAGTTGCACAGCGGCCAGAACTCAGGAATGTGTTTGTGGAAGAATGTTTTACTTGACAATGTTTTCTACTGAAAAAGTTTGATATGCTGCTAAAATAGAAATGCCAAAGTTTATATAGTGTTTTATAAAAGAGTTCCGGTGGCATTAGTAAGATGCTTTATAATGTTTTATACTAGTAACGTTAAACAGAGAAGAGTACTTCCCATAAAGGGATGAGTAAATAGTTAATGTCTTATATGTGAATGCATTCTAAAATTTTGGTATGTTTAAATTGTTTTTATTCTTTTCCAGCCCGAGGACGTGCTGTGATTTACCAGGGGGGAATGTAGCACCCCGAGGGCTCGGCTGCTACAGGGGTATTGCACCTCAGACCAGAGGTGTGATATTCCACTCCCGGGTAAGGATGGAGTGTGGACCAGGACTCAGTAAGCTGCATGCACCACACACACCCCATTTCCGAGGAACAGCTCAACGGTGCTCCCACGAGACAGAAGTGCAGGCACGACAGCATCTCTCCCTGGCTGGAGTGGGGAGGGGGAGGAAAACCCAGTGGTGTAGGAGCAGATAGGGGTGGGTCTCTGGGCAAAGGTAGGAGCCCATTGGTTGCTAGTCACCTGGGCTCACACATAGAGGGAGGTATATAAGGTGGGCACCATCTTAGGACAGGAGTTAGTTCAGTCCGGGGAGTCTGTTCAGAGAGGAGTTCAGCCAGAGAGGGCTGACAGGAAGCTGTGGCTCAGTCTGGGCCTAGCTCAATGAGGCAGGCCTGGAGTGGAGGCCAGAAACAGCAGAGAGAACAGGAACAGAAGAGAAAGGAAACAAGGAACAGCACATTAAGAGAGGCCCAGAGACACGAGAGAAGAAGGAACCCCATAGGTCCAGGAGATTGCGGGCGACGTGTTGGCAGAACAGGGTACCGGATCCCAAATTGGTGGAGACAACTAATCCTCAGCCAAAGACCGGCAGTCGTGACTATATCTCGGTGCGACCCCTCACTACACCTACCAGGAAGGCACACCACATAGTGTCAGGGACGCAGAGATCAGCGTACCAAGAGAAGGCCCGAGGCAGCCGGACAAACGTAGAGTCACTGGTGGGGCACGGCCAGAGAAGGGAAGAGAAGGGAGCCCTGTGCCACGCTCTGGAATTGCCTGGGAGTTGGTCGAGCCCCTTGCCTGGTGGACGCAGCACGGCTTGGGCAGTCATCGCCGGTACCGAGGTGACTAGGACCAGTAAAGAACTGTGAGTAAAGCATTGGAAACTGCAACCACACGTCTCTGTGCTTCTTCGCCGCACCAGCACTACCAGTGCTGGGACGCTCGTGCACCATCACTCCCATCATCCACACTAACTGCCCTGAGGCTATACTTCTCCCGTGGGGAGTCATCCCATTCTTAGCTGCACACATAACACCGGCCTCAGCGGTCTGCCTTGCAGCGGCAGCCCCCACTGACCGCAATCCACGGGTGGCGTAGTCGGACTATTATCTCACTAATAAGACTGCCACTGAATTGACCACCCTGGGCACGGACCGGGTCCACGCCACGGAGACTACAACCCCCAGCGATCCGGCTCCGTGTATTCCCCGCACACACAGGCCCAGGGGGCGCGTCACATGCGTGTGAGGTTGACATTAGAAATTAGCAAATAGATACATAAAGCTATGTTCCCACAATGAGTATTTGGTGAGTTTTTGACGTTGCCGATTTTCTGTACCTAATATGTAACTGTCACTCCAGGTGTGGGGAAGACTTAGTGCAACACAGAGGGCAAAGGGAAAGGGAGCCTAGACACTAGGGAAAGGGGGGAAGTGGAGACCTCCTAGTCTGGTCTAGCATCACCCTGTCTCAACTATCATCCCCATATTGCCTCTTCACCAATCGCCGCACGCGTGCCTCGCCCTACTTTCCCTGGCGTATGGCTACGGATAGGGATTGAAGGAGATGAGCACTAGTCAACATCCACTAAACTCTATAGACAACAAGGGTGGACAAAACAGGGGACATGGCTTAGCTTTAGATGAACTCCAAATAAGCACACGGCCTCAAGCTCCAGAGAGGATGAGGCACAGCTCCTGCTAAGATTCACAAGTAGAAATGGATATAGCCAGTGACTCCCTCTCAGACACACTAGGTTTATATACACCCAGGCAACAGAGCTAATTAGCAAGAGAGAGGTAGCCGCTTGGTCCTAAAGACAGCCTCTTATCTAAGAACCTGTCTGCTATGCCAAACGTAGAGATCTCCTGCAACCAACTGCAGGGTGAATGTCTGTCACTTCAGACTCACCCGTCACAGTAACTTAGGATACTGGCGTTTTTTTACTGCATTTTCTGAGTGCGTTTTTACATACGTTTCTATTGAGTTTTTTATTATTTATATGCAATGCCATGCTTTAAAAAATGGTGCTTTGTTGTTTGTATTTCCCATCATTTTGTTTTGACAATACATTATTGATATACTGCAGTTATTGTATACTTGTGGATACTATGTTGCTGATGTCTAGACTGCTTGACACTTCGGTATCTATTGGTTCTGAGCGACTTCCTGGAAAATCTCGATTAAGCACTAGGATACAATTTTGTCATTATCCCCATCTGATCCAGCTTCATTGTTTTTTCTTTTATTACACCTGTCAGAAGCTACTCTGTAGATGTAACCTAATGTCCCCTGCAGTGAAGGACAAATGCCTGCAGGGGGTAAAAGGAAAAAAGGAGCTTTTGGACCCTGCTACAAGGGTGACTTAATATCTACAAAAAAAGAGTAAATTAACATACAGTATGATAGGGGTAAGATGTCGACAAAAGGGTATAACAGATATGGGAAGCATAGGTACAAAAAAAAACTGTGTCCAAGTTGCTTGAAGGTCCTACACCAAAAAGACTAAGGACCCGGTTCATCAAGACTGGCTCTTCGTACGCTATTCTTAATGATGGATGTGCAGGAGTCAATTCATTAAGAAGTGCATGCCTCTTAATGTGTAAGACACATTTTATCACTAGCGTGCGCCTTCATACATTTCGCCAGAAATATAGCCCAACTCAGGGACTGGAGAACATTTAAGGAGTAAATTATGCCACTAAAGTGGTGTAACTTTTGAAGAGTTTGTTTGGTGGGTTTCACAATGCCTTATCCCTCAGGGACTGGAGTAAATTTCTGGAGAAAAATTTCACCACTAAAGTGGTGTAATTTTTGAAGAGTTTATTGGGTGGGTTTCGCCATGCCCTATCCCTCTGGGACTGGAGTAAATTTCTGGAGAAAAATTACACCATTAGAGTAGTGTAACTTTTGAAGAATTTGTCGGGTGGGTTTCACCATGCCCCATCCCTCTACTTTGGCAAATCTGGCTGGGCTAGGCATGAAACCCCCAGAAGCTGAAAAATGTATGCCCCACCTCCAAGATGACAAAAATTTTGCAACTTTTCTAAGCTTTTTGCACAATAAATCTGGCAAGAATACTTTGATGAATCGGGGCCATAGTACATACTAGGACACATCATGAGACATATTTTCTACAGGAAATGTTTTGTTGGTCCTTTATGTCCCATGTTATATATATTGAACGCCAGCATTGACTTTTATGTAGTTGTGACCTAAGGAAGAAGCGCAGAAGAGTAGGACAAGGAACCGTAGATCTCATAATTTGCATAATTTGGATTAACTGCTATTACTGTTCTAATCTGAGACATAAACAGAAACAAAGAAGCCCTAGGATCATTTATGTCACAGTATTAATAGTATGAAAAAATAATATTGTGTCGGGTTTCGGACCTGTGACGTGATCCGGTGTGAGTTCTAATTAAAATGGTAAAATGAGTCACAGGGAAAGTCGAGATAAGCAGCTGGGATTAGTCACTCTGTGCTACACGCAGCGTCAACCTCTTTATTGTTCAATTATTTAGACTTTTGATAAATCTTTGGCTTTTTCGATTTGCAGCACCATACATTTACTATCAAATGGAATCAAACCAACAGTCGTGGAGGTCGGGAAGAGATAATAGCTTACGAAAGGGCTGAGGACGTGCTCTCCACCTCGATAACATCACATTGTCACCCTTCAGGCAGAAGATAATCTATTACTACATAAAAACCATTAGGACATAATTTATTTTTACGAAAAAACCCTATAAATATTTCGATGTATCTGTCACATTAGGTCACCACTTTTGCTAAAATATATTATCATAAATTACATGAAAGGGGTTGTCTAGTTTAGATAATCAATTTTAAATACCAATTAATAGAGATGTTCATCTGGTTTAGAATCATCAACTGTTTACGCAAGTAAAGTGCAGTTACCCAAGAAGGCCTCTTTCTTTGGAAGACCCACAGGTCCACATTGTACTTTGACAACCAATTGATTTCAGTAGATATACTATGAAATGCTTTATTTCTCCTCTAGTGGAACTGAAGACAGATTACAATTGATTACTTGGATCCGTTTATCTTTAAGAGCCTCTTAAAACGAATTTGGTTCATCGAAGATGGACAACCCGAATACAATAAGTAGAGGAAAAATAGCATAAATGCTGAGAATAGGTGTCAGAGGTTTGGATTTGGGAGACAATGAGCTCTGAGCTGTCCATTGATGGCTAAAATGAAGCATCAGAAGTAGGGATGAGCGTATCCATGGAAGTTCGGGTTCTGGTACCTGACCAAACTTTATGTCCAAAGTTTGTTTTGGGTACCAGAACTTTACCAAAACTTGAACCTGAACCCCATTGAAATGTATGGGGACCAGAACTTTGGACCTGGAAAATTCTCTCTCCTCCCGAAGAACTCCGAACATTAAAACAAACTTCCGTGAGAAGTCCATGTTCAGAGTTCAGCACCGGACACTAAGTGTCCGATATGAACCCCAGACTTCGAGTTTGCTCATCTCTAATCAGAAGTGCTCGCCCAAGTGACGCTCTCTTACCAAAACTGAAGAGTGAAGAGGCACTCAGTAGAAAGTTTATGAGCCCGTCTTCAGTCTAGATGGAGAAGGCCACACGGCTGAGCACTTTTGATCTTTTGTTTTATTGATCAGTTCCCTCTAATAAAGTCTATGATTTTCCATCACCAATCATTCCAAACTATGTAAACAATTGAGTTGAAGGTGGGTCTGAAATGTCCGTATGACATGTCAGTGAAATGGTCCATAGGTAAAAACTGGGCTCAGTTTAACATATCCTAAAGATTCAACAGGTATCCAATGAGGAACTGTGTCAGACCAAAAATAATATTAAAAACATACACAAATCAGATGTCAGATTTGGATTTGGGGTATAGTGGGTTCTGAGATGTCTATTGATGGCTAAAATGAAACAATAAAATGGTTCACCCAGGTGGCACTAACTCTCCCAGGGGGGATATGGGGGAGACTCGGTACCCGTGCCTTTACCTTCTGGGGATGTCACGGCAGTCGGCTCCTGGGCCTGTACCCTGGGGTCACTCTTTAAAAGGGGGTTTTAGTGTTTTTTGTTAATAGTTTGTCTTGTGACGCCACCTGTGGTTTCTGGTAATAGGTACCAGCGCTGCTGCAGACCTCCGGGGGGTGATGGGATGGCAGCTGGGATGTTTCTGCTCCCCACAGGCGGAGCGGGCCCCCGGGGCAGAGTTGATAGAAGGCTTGCAGGGACTTGTAACGTAGGAGGGATGATGGCGCAGCGGCAATAACCGACAGAGACAGGGGAGTGCAGTCGTCCGATTTTACTCACAGTTCTTTTTAGGTTCCACAGGTACACTGTACAGGTTATCGCTTCCCACGTCGCGCTGAGTTCACCAAGCAGGGGTTCAGAAGTCCCTCCGGCAATTCGAGAGTACTTATCGGGACCCCCTTTCCATATGTTCCTTTCCTCAGCCGACTTTCCGCGCTGGGTCTCTCCCTCCTGCCCTGCGCCTCACAAACTGAGTCCCAAGATGGCGTCCTCGGATCCCTCAGGGTCACCTGGAGTTCCCTGATCATACACGGCTGCCCTTCTTGGCTACTCGGATGCGAGTATGGCAACTGCACCATAAAAGTCAGAAGCCTCCGGTTTCCTAGCCAAGACCTGTAGTGACACGACTAGCCCTGGTCCCCCTGACACTTGACACATTAGAGTGTACGGGTGGCTTTCTGCTCCTTCCGTACCCCTGGGACCCCTTCAGTTACCTTCCTCCTCGTCTCCCCTCCTCTTCACTCCTCTCCTGGGCCTTATTCACTAGGGCGAACCTGGAGCAGAGCTCCTGAAGAGACTCTGCTCCTCTCTTGCTTACTGCATACTCTCCCTCACTGCTCACTGCACAGTACTGCACTGCCCTGCACTGCACTGCACTGCACTGCGCTGCACTGCCACCCTAAGATGGCTTCCCTTTATATATACCTCCTATAAAAGTGCTCCCCTGTCTGCATCCTTCACCCACACCCACTACTGGTTCCCCCTCTCTTTGGATCCCCCCACTCCAGCCAGGGACAGGGCTCAGCAGAACACAGTGCATCTTGCCCTTCCAGCCGGCCTGGAGCAGTGTAGTGTTGGATACGGGTGTTGGGGTCCCGGGCTGTACCCTTTCCTTACCAGAGAGTGAGACACCACTAATTGTAGTACCTCTGTGGTGACTGAACCCTCAGGGGCGCCACAGCACTCTCTTACCAAGACTGAAGAGGCACTCGGTAGAAAGTTTATGAGCCTGTCTTCAGTCTTGGTTCAAGAACTCCACTCGGCTGATCACTTTTGCTACTTTGTTTTAGTGATCAGCTCCCTCTAATAAAGTTAATGGTTTTCCATCCCCAATCATTCCAAATTATGTAAAGGATTGATTCAAAGGTGGTTCTGAAATGTCCGTGTCACATATCAGTGAATTAGAAACTTGGCTAAGTTCAGTAAGATATCCTAAAGATTCAACGAGCAGCCAATGAGGAACGGTCCCAGACCAAAATAATAGTAAAAACATATATAAATCAGATGGCAATATATTTGACATCCAGTCTTTATTTGTCCAAAAACATTAGAACAGCCACTCTTAAGGGACTGTAATGTGGCAGCATTTTATAGTCCTTATTATAACAGCTATGACCAGGTCCCCACTGCTCTATTTAGAGATGAGCAAATATTTTGGCAAACTTTGCCAACGTTTTCCACGAAATTTGATTTGCGTGAACGGATTCAGTACTACAAATCAAAATTACTCCAGACTGGACTGGAAAGACATGTATGAACCTCTGACTTACCTGTATCTCGCTCCCTTTCAAAGAAGTCTGCACCATTCTCTTTTCCGCACAAACTAATCTTCACTGATGTGTTGTCACACACATTATCTGTATGTGTGGTCAGTATTTTATTACATTCTCTCCCTAATTCTTTAAGTTGTGAGGTCCTCTCATTATCCAGATTCACCGCAAAACAGCTGCTACATTCCTTGCCTCTGCTTTTATACAGGCTATGGTAATTACACATGTATGAACCAGGTCACTTTGGATGAGATGATCCTTGGTAAGGAAAAAAACACTCCTACTCGATGCAACAAAGTCTCAGTCGCAGATTGAAATGCGTATAAAAATAAATATATTTTTGGATGAACTTAGGAATGTAATTTTTAACCCCGTCTGAATAAAGTTAAGTTCTACTGAATTTGATTCAGTAGAATCACAGGAGCTTTGATGATTTTTACATGTTTTAAATCTCATAAAATGAAATAATTTATAATTTTATCATTTAATGTAGGTAACTTTGTGCACCCTGGCAAAATTTTAAAGACAATAGGAATTTGGGATTCACTTTACAAAAGAGCTGCTGCATTCCCTGCCTCTGCTTTTATACAGGCTATGGTAATTTACTAATTACTCAAAACACATGTATGAACCAGCTCACTATGGATGAGGCTACAATGATCCTCGGTGTCAGGCAAAATGTGTTTTTGTCCTAGTTTTAAAAATTAGAGATGTCTTAAATCTCCACCCCCTGCTCATTTGGAAGAGGCTACATAGAACTCACTCTGGCTTCCCCCCAAACCAGGAATTTTTATGACCGCCATAAAACCTCAGCCCACAGCAAGCATACTGGTATACCCAGGATTTTCCCTCCAATCTTATTGTCTAACTGTACAAACTTTTAATGTCGATTTTAATAATGCCCATGACTGTCACAAACACAGGGACCACATTTTTGAGATGTTCACCTTTTTCCAATTGTGATGGTGTGGTTTTCGTGGCTGGAAGACCACCAGGAACCTGGGAAATGGGTTCTGAGCTTCTGTGCGTCATAGAGATATCATATTTGATATCCATCTTCATGAATATTGGTGACGGCAAACATGATGTCTCCATCTTGGATGTGGGACACCCCCATACCAAGATATGAAATCTGAAGGATTTTTATGTCTTATGCAGCTGGGTGGGTTCACAAAACCGAGCCCCCATGTGAGGTAAACAACATGGGTGTCTCCTAGAGTTTTGGCCCCTTACTAAAAACCAGAACGGCCATTTTACTTCATTCTTACCCAGAACGTCAGACGCATGCACTCCTCGCTGCGTGGTAGAATCACATTTAATTTCCGGGGAGCCGTCCCCCCACAGAATCTGAGACCATCACCTCGTGGCGCAGGTTTTGCTATCACTTATCCCTTTTATTTTAATAACTGTTTTATGCATATATGTAAATTGTCTCTTTTATGATATCTTGTATATCTTTTGTAAACACTGCCCACTTTCGGGAGTAAATCATTATTATTTACCAGCTTCGTTCTTCTTGTCCTATGTCGAGCAAACACGTTCCTCACCCGCTAATTCACGTTACCTAACGGGTACCCGATCCACCTGTTAAGCGGTCGGTGGTGGCAGTATACCAGTATTTATGTGATATTGTGGTTGAGGGTGGCTGGATGGAGGTATACATACATTCCTGGAAGGAACTGGTGGTATATATACGTCCTGTCACATCACGTGCCACAATAGGCGACATAAATTAGAGCAGCTGCGCCCTGTTGCTTATCCTCGGTCAATACCGTGTTTGACCAGCAGGATAAGGGGTGCCAGAGGGCTGCAAGGTCTGACCAAGTGTGTTTTCGTGACAATTGGTGGTCTGGAGGCGTGGGATCATAGGACATTAGTGATCTGGTTTGAGCAATCATTCCTCTCACTAAAAACTTGCACGGTTCTTACCTGGACCCTGCACAAAAGTTTTGAAGATCGAACTCAGTGTTTATTAGATCTGAGACAATACTGTATGTGTAGCAGTTACCCCTACCCTTCTTCGTTTTTTCTTTTCTATTTTTATTTTGGTGATCATGGTCATCGTTGGGGAGCTCTGGTACAGCCAGCAGAAAAAGGACACTCTTACTGGAATATGTATAACCAAAGGCATTGACCCCCTCGGCAAAAACAAAGAACAAATGGTTGCTGCACTGGGGCAACTGGAGTCACAGCAAGCCCTTCTCCAGACCTCAGCAGGGCCAGGGGTCAGCCGAGGTATGGACAGTACTACAGCAGGGGTCCCACCTGTAGACGCACGCCGCGTCAGCGACCAGGGCAGTGTGGACCCCTATCTGCAGATGGCTCTACAGCAACTTCCTGCAGAGGATCATGAAGGACGGCTGAAAGTAATTCAGCAGCACCAGGAGGCCGAGAGAGCCCAGCGAGAGGCCGAGCGAGCCGAGCGAGAGGCCGAGAGAGCCCAGCGAGAGGCCGAGCGAGCCGAGCGAGAGGCCCAAGCCCAGAGGGCCCATGAACTGCAGATGGCTCAACTCCGGATCCCAGCATCCACCTCACGGAACGGTGAGACCAACAATGCGACCCTGTTTAAGCCCCGTCCAGAGAATTTTCCTGTGATGGAAAAGGACGGCGACCTCGACACCTTTCTGAGGGGTTTTGAAAAGACTTGCAGACAATACCAGCTGCCTGAGGGCCAGTGGGCCCGATACTTAACTGCAGGGCTGCGAGGCTCTGGATGTGTTTGTGGCTCTTCCTCCGAGCCTCGATGGGAACTATGATGCCATTAAGCAGGCCCTAATCCAGAGGTTCCAACTGACTCCTGAGGTGTACCGTAAAAAGTTCTGGAACCTCCAACGTGGACCGCAGGACAGTTACAGCGATGTGGTGCATGGGTTCAGAACCAACTTTGAGCAGTGGATCCAAGGACTGTCAGCGACCACCTTTGAGCAGCTAAAGGACCTGATGGTGAAAGACCAGTTCCTGCATCTGTGTCCGACTGAGGTACGGCAGTTCGTGATGGATCGGGAGCCACCAGATGCCAATAAAGCAGCGCAGATCGCAGACACCTACGAGGCCAACCGGAGACCGGAGGTGCGGAAGCCGGTCGTCGCCAGCTGGAAAGGGGGTAAACCATCAACCATCTTCCCTGCCCTGCCATCCGACCTTCCGGAGGCCTTTTTCCCGTTACCAATGCCCGGCCTGCATCTGATGCCCGCAGGTGTTATTTCTTCAACCAGACTGGTCATCTCAGCGCCACTTGCCCAGAGAAGCAGAGGAAGAACCCCCAATCCAAGGCCCCAGAGCCTAATGAATCAGTTCTTTTGGTGGGTGGGCCGGTTGGGATGGCCTGTGAAAACTTGCAGTCTGTCATGGTGGGGAACACTGTCACTGTAGGCCTCAAGGACACTGGGGCAGAACGAACCCTCATCCGACCCGAACTGGTGTCCACTGAAGAGCTTATTCCAGGAAAGACCCTGACTGTCACCGGGATTGGGGGCGTCCGATGCCCCTTGCCCATGGCCCGGGTTTTTATTGATTGGGGTGCGGGGAGTGGGGTGAAGGAAGTGGGAGTATCGGAAAATCTACATGCAAATGTTTTGTTGGGGACTGATTTGGGGAGGATGTTTGCTTATTATGTCCCTGACACCCCTCCCGATCCAATACTTTTGGTAAGGTTAATGCTGATAATGTGAATGTCAATGCTTTACCTGCTGATAATGATGATGATGATGTATTGGAAGGTACAGGAGAATTCAGCCATGTCACGCTGCGGGGTGATATTGCTGAGGATCCCCTAGCAGGAGCAAATGTCAGTGCTAAGGGTAATGGGGAGAGGCACGGGGACCATGAAGCAGGTGGTGCTGTGCCAGTGACCAGTGTCACAACAGATGGTGACCTGGCTGATGGTAGCTGCTCCATACGTAGCACTGTGCCTGAGGTAATGGGGGAGGATGGGGAAGTAGTACTCATAGCCGCGCAGGCTGATGGGACGGTGTTATTCCCCGGGGAGACGGCCTATATAGCCGCTGTTACCCGCAGTCAGAGTGCCCAGAATGCAAGTAACGCCCTGCCTTCTGGACCCTACTCGGACAGAGGAATAACAGAATCAGGTATGGACCCAGAGCCGGTCCCAGAGGGTCCCAATGAGGACGTGGCCTTAACCTCACTTCTAGCTTCCTCCAGCCAGGAGTTTCAGGCAGCTCTGCACTTAGATGCTAGCCTGGAGACGTTAAGGAGCCTCTCTGAGAAACCCACCTCCGAGTCGGATAAGGAGAGGGTATTCTGGGACCAAGGGAGGTTGTAGCAGGAGACAGTTCCCTGTACACCCCAACAGGAGTGGCTGAGGGAAAGACAGCTGGTCGTCCCCTACCAATTCAGGGATGAGTTGTTGCGGATCGCCCATGAGATTCCACTCGCTGGAAACTTGGGGGTCAGCAACACCAAGGCCCCGCTGTCTCACCACTTTTATTGGCCCAAAATGGGAACGGATGTGGTGAACTACTGTCGCTCCTGTACCATGTGTCAAAGAGTGGGAAAGTCAGGGCCGGCTCCCAAAGCCCCCCTGATCTCTTTGCCAGTGATAGAGGAGCCTTTCCAGAGGATTGCTGTGGACATTGTGGGACCACTGGCCATACCCAGCAGCTCTGGAAAACATTTCATCCTTACCGTGGTAGACTATGCTACCCGGTATCCGGAGGCAGTAGCCCTGTCCTCAATTAGGGCGGATAAGGTGGCGGACGCCCTCTTGGCCATCTTTTCGCGAGTAGGCTTTCCCAGGGAGATGCTTACCGACCAGGGGACCCAGTTCATGTCTTGCTTAATGGAGGCCCTATGTAAGAAAATGCAGGTGCAGCATCTGGTATCGAGCACGTATCATCCCCAAACCAATGGTTTGTGTCAGCGATTCAACGGTACCCTCAAACAGATGTTAAAAATGCTGGTTGAGACCCAGGGATGCGACTGGGAGCGTTACCTCCCACACCTGTTATTTGTTTACAGAGAGGTTCCACAGGCCTTGACGGGGTTCTCCCCCTTTGAGCTCCTGTATGGCAGGCGTGTCCGAGTACCCCTTGGTTTGATAAGGGAATTCTGGGAAGAAGAGCCGAGCTCCCCAGGAGTGTCCATCATGGAGTATGTCATGCGCTTCCGTGACAAGATGCAGACCTTGACGCAGTTGGTGCATGACAACATGGCGCAAGCCCAGGCTGACCAGAAGCATTGGTACGACCAGAACACCCGAGAGCGGACCTACCAGGTGGGTCAGAAGTGTGGGTGCTAGTCCCCGTACCAAAGGACAAGCTTCAGGCGGCCTGGGAAGGCCTGTACGTCATTCACCAACAGCTCAACCCGGTCACCCACGTGATCACTCTTGACCACGCGCGGGGTAGGCGGAAGGCTTTTCACGTTAATATGATGAAGGCTCATCAAGACCGTGGAGCCTGCGTCCTACCGGTCTGCAGCCTGCCCGAGGATGGGGAGGACGACCCCCTCTTGGACATGCTGGCCCAAGCGAAGGCCAGCGAGTCCCTAGAGGATGTAGAGATAAGCGCCTGGCTATCCGCAGACCAGAGGTCTCAGAAGCGAGCAGTGCTGAAACCCTTCCAAGCAGTGTTCACCAACCTGCCTGGCAGGACTGAAGTGGCAGTCCATGAATTGGACACCGGGAATCATGCCCCACTCCGGCGGACCGCCTATCGAATCTCCGACGAGGTGCAGCATGTCATGCGCCAGGAGGTCGAGGAGATGCTGAAGTTGGGGGTGATTAAGAGGTCCAAGAGCGCGTGGGCCTCACCTGTAGTCCTGGTGCCAAAGAAGGACCGGACCACTCGGTTCTGTGTGGACTACAGGGGGCTCAACGCTTTCACAGCCTCTGATGCACAACCAATGCCACGCATTGAGGAGCTGCTGGAGCGGTTAGCCAGTGCGAGCTATCTCTCCATTATGGATCTGAGTCAGGGATATTGGCAGATTCCCTTGCGCCCCGGGGCCCAGGAGAAGTCCGCCTTTATCACCCCCTTCGGATTGTATGAATCCACGGTCATGCCTTTTGGCATGAAAAATGCCCCTCCCACTTTCCAGCGAATGGTCAACCACCTGCTCCAGGGACTGGAGAGGTACGCAGTGGCGTATCTGGATGACATTGCCGTCTTCAGTCCCACCTGGGAGGATCACCTTGAGCATCTGCAGCAGGTGCTCGGGTGCATTCACCAGGCGGGCTTGACCATCAAGCCAGGATAGTGCCAGATGAGCATGAACGAGGTCCACTACCTGGGGCACCGAGTAGGTGGGGGTACTCTGAAGCCAGAGCCTGGGAAGGTGGATGCTATCGTGTCCTGGCCCACCCCCAGGACCAAGAAGCAGGTGCAGTCCTTCTTGGGCACTGCAGGGTACTATAGACGCTTTGTACAAGACTATAGTAGCCTTGCGAACCCCTTGACAGACCTCACCAGGAGGAGCCTACCCCATTCAGTCAAATGGACAGATGAATGCGAGGTGGCCTTTCGGGCTCTGAAGACTGCCCTGAGCAGCTCTCCGATGCTAAAGGTGGTCGACGGCACATGGCCACTCTTCGCACAGACTGACGCCAGTGAGTTTGGCCTCGGTGCTGTACTCAGCCAGGTCGACTCGGGGAACCAAGAACACCCTGTGTTGTACCTAAGTTGAAAACTGCTGCCGAGGGAAGTGGCCTATTCCACCATAGAAAAGGAGTGCCTGGCCATTGTATGGGCCTTCAACCGTTTACAGCCTTACTTGTACGGGCGCCCCTTCACTGTTGTGACTGACCACAACCCCCTGAGTTGGCTGCACACCATGTCCGGTGCCAACAGAAGGTTGTTACGCTGGAGCCTCACCCTCCAGCAGTACGACTTTACCGTTCAACACCGCAAAGGCAGCAAGCATGGCAATGCTGATCGGTTGTCCCGGCAAGGGGAACCTCCAGAGATACGCCTGGAGGAGTACCAGAAGGTCCTACCTCCATAGCGCAGTCTAAAAAGGGGGAGGTGTCAGGCAAAATGTATTTTTGTCCTAGTTTTAAAAATGAGAGATGTCTTAAATCTCCACCCCCTGCTCATTTGGAAGAGGATACATAGAACTCACTCTGACTTCCCCCCAAACCAGGAATTTTTATGACCGCCATAAAACCTCAGCCCACAGCAAGCATACTGGTATACCGTGGATTTTCCCTACAATCCTATTGTCTAACTGTACAAACTTTTAATGTCGATTTTAATAATGCCCATGACTGTCACAAACACAGGGACCACATTTTTGAGACATTCACCTTTTTCCAATTGTGATGGTGTGGTTTTCGTGGCCGGAAGACCATCAGGAACCTGGGAAATGGGTTCTGAGCTTCTGAGCGTCATAGAGATATCATATTTGATATCCATCTTCATGAATATTGGTGACGGAAAACATGATGACTCCATCTTGGATGTGGGACACCCCTATACCAAGATATGAAATCTGAAGGATTTTTATGTCTTATGCAGCTGGGTGGGTTCACAAAACCGAGCCCCCATGTGAGGTAAACAACATGGGTGTCTCCTAGAGTTTTGGCCCCTTACTAAAAACCAGAACGGCCATTTTACTTCATTCTTACCCGGGATGTCAGACGCATGCACTCCTCGCTGCGTGGAAGAATCACATTTAATTTCCGGGGAGCCGTCCCCCCACAGAATCTGAGACCATCACCTCGTGGCGCAGGTTTTGCTATCACTTATCCCTTTTATTTTAATAACTGTTTTATGCATATATGTAAATTGTCTCTTTTATAATATCTTGTATATCTTTTGTAAACACTGCCCACTTTCGGGAGTAAATCATTATTATTTACCAGCTTCGTTCTTCTTGTCCTATGTCGAGCAAACACGTTCCTCACCCGCTAATTCACGTTACCTAACGGGTACCCGATCCACTTGTTAAGCGGTCAGGGGTGGCAGTATACCAGTATTTATGTGATATTGTGGTTGAGGGTGGCTGGACGGAGGTATATATACGTTCCTGGAAGGAACTGGTTGTATATATACGTCCTGTCACATCACGTGCCACAATAGGCGACATAAATTAGAGCAGCTGCGCCCTGTTGCTTATCCTCGGTCAATACCATGTTTGACCAGCAGGATAAGGGGGCGCCAGAGAGCTGCAAGGTCTGATCAAGTGTGTTTTCGTGACACTCGGCATGGAAAAAAAATACTCCTGCCCGATGTAACAAAGTCTCAGTCACAGACTGAAATGCGTAGAAAAATAAATATATTCCAGGATGTACTTAGGAATGTAATTTTTAACCCCCTTGGAATATTTTTAATTTTTAACTCCATTGCAGTTAAGTTCTACTGAATTTGATTCAGTAGAATCACAGAAGTTTTGATGATTTTTACATGTTTTAAATCTCACAAAATTAAATAATTTATAATCGTATAATTTAATGTAGGTAACTTTGTGCACCCTGGCAAAATTTTTCAAGACAATAGGAATTTAGGATTCACTTTACAAAACAGATGCTGCATTCCCTGCCTCTGCTTTTATACAGGCTATGGTAATTTACTAATTACTCAAAACACATGTATGAACCAGCTCACTATGGATGAGGCTACAATGATCCTCGGCATGGAAAAAACACTCCTGCTCGAGGTAACAAAGTCTCAGTCACAGTCTGAAATGCTTAAAAAAAGAAATATATTTTAGGATGTACTTAGGAATGTAATTTTTAACCCCCTTGGAATATTTTTAATTTTTAACCCCATTGGAGTTAAGTTCTATTGAGCTGCTGAGCTGCTAATCCTGAGTGTCTATGCAGTTTCTGGAAGAACATCTGTTGTCAATCAATTCACAAATGATATTTACACTAGGTTCCTTATTTTATGTTCCGCCTGGAACATCGCCCGAACAAAGACTGACTAAATGCTCATTAACTGCTCAATGAATGAGTCCTTTGCGGAAAAAAAAAAGTTGGATACTCTGATCTCTTTGAGCTAATTAGGAAACTGTATTCCCAGGTAACATAATGTAAGAAAGGCTGCGTCTACAAGACCGGACTGGTCTCCTTCCAAAAAAACTGAAACTCTTTGCCGTGTCTTTCTCTGAGTAGTTTTTATACACAGTCTAAAAACAAAATTGGATTAAATTGTGCCAAATTTATTGAGGGACACTGTATACATTTTGGAATTTTCAAAAGTCAGGAAATTAAATCTATGCGTGGGTGAAGATTTGTGCCAAAATTTGCCATCGCCAGAATTGTGTCATTTTATTGACTTAGTAATACAGATGAGCATATCTGTTTGCAGGACCTCAGTCCAACGGCAAGGTCGGAGCACTGCAAAATATCTCCTACCTGCCAACATCCCAGCTCCATTTTTGATCTGCAGTCCTAGTGTGACTCAAACATGACGTTACGCCAAGACTGCAAATCAAAAAAGGAGCCAGGGATGCCAGGAGATAGGAGGTGTGAGATTTTTTGGAGGGCTCTGGTCCAGTGACCACAAGCGAGTGACCTGGCCGCTGGACCAAGGTCCTGCAATTTAATTTGCTCATCTTTGTTTGTCAAGCCAACTTTGCCTTAAAATGCCTTTTAATTTAAAAAAAAGACACCCTAACTGAAGGGAATGTATTACTTATATTATTTTCTAATAATCTGTTTTTTTTTTTGTTTTTTTTTGATTATTATAGATTTTTTTATTTTACTTCTTGTAAATCAACATGAGGGCACCCTTCTTATTCATTTAGATCAACCACATGGACCATAGACGACAATGGTGGGTAAAAGAGAAAAAAAAAAGCTCCATGGACGTGCAAACTTCTTTATTTGAGTAAGTATAACACACAGGACATAAGGTAAAGCTTCACGTTAGCATCTATGCATTTCATAATTAAGGGTCCTGTGATACCTGAAAAGCGTAGACGCTAACATGAAGTTTTATCTTATGTCCTGTGTGTTATAGTTATCCAATTATAAATAAAAAAATATTCGGCTCACCATGTGAATATATTGAACGACCGTTCACATCAAAATGCTGCCACTCCAAAAAATCCACTGACCAACGGAAAGTATGATCATGTGGAAAAGAATTCCGGATTGCGGTAAAAGTGGATAAAATCTTCAATCCGTAATTTCATATTGTACAAATTGGTTAAAAGTCCATGGCAGTAAATAAAAGGAAGCTTAGACATGTTTCTGGTATTGCTGCCCTTGATGACTAAACTTGATACCTACTCATGATTAAGGGAGCTGTGACACCTGAAATGCGTAGATGCTAACATGAAGTTTTCTCTTATGTCCTACAATTTGTCTCTTTATAGAGGAAGAGGACTAGAACTCTAGTGCATTCTATAGGAAGTAACAATCCTAAAAGTCAACATTAACACTCTAACCTCTAACAAGCCTTGTCACATGACTCAGGATAAAAGCCAGAACCAGAATCTCAATTTGTAGACACTGTGTTTCAGGGTTCTGCCCCTCATCAGTGCAAAGTGTGAGTTCTGGTTTGGCTGGGTGAGAGGTGTCTGACCAGGATCCAAGGGGTAGCATTTCTCCTTACGAAGAGTGACATGTTAATCTTGTCAAGGTGAGGAGACTTTTAAACCGCAATGCTCCTCTGGGAAATATGTAAATTGTCTCTTCAGAAAGGACGAGGACTAGAACTCTAGTGCCACCTATGGGAAGTAGCAATCCTAAAAATCAATATCGACTCTCTAAAGAGCCTTGCCACAAGACTTAGGATAAAAGCCAAAACCAGAATCTCAATTTGCAGACACTGTTTCGGGGTACTGCCCCTCATCAGTGTAAAGTGTGAAATCTGGTTTGGCTGAGATCTTATGTCCTGTGTGTTATACTTAGTCAAATAAAGAAGTTTGCACATCCATGGAGCTAGATTTTCCTCTTTCACCCACAATTTCTTCAAGCTGAGACAGAGCTTATTCTCTGCGCTCCAGACTGCAGAGCATACACAAACAGTGAGCTGGAACTCCCTTTTCCCTGCTTCAAAAGACAGGAATACACTTTCTCTGATTCATTGACTTCCATAGGAGAGTGTTCTAGACATGCTGCTATATCTCACCCAGAGAGGTGGATCCTTGAAGTCCTTGGTCCAAATGAGCAATTGCAATTAAAGTTGGGCAGAATATTTCACATTTGAATTCGCCAGCTTTGCTGAATTATAAAGAAATTGCAGTATTGAGATATATGAAGTATAAGTATAATGGACATGATCAACTTACTGGAATGAGTTAGTTACCTAGGTGAATCTGAAAAAAGAATCCAGTTGTGTTGTGCTAACTGCCAGTCCTGCATCCTACTGCACTGGGACCCGCTGATCTCTGAACCCAGGGATGATAAGGAAGTCAAGGAAGCTAAGTCACTCGGAGCTCCTAACACTGCTGTACAGAAGTGGGATGAGCAGAGCAAAAAAATGTGAGAGCACAGTGAAGGCAATCCCATTCTACCAATAGGGAATATCACAAGTACTGTCCACAGCCGTGCAAGGTGTGATAATCCACTGGATAGTTTGAGATAGACCATGTGATATCATATCTGCAGGGCATTATGAAGAAGCCTGCCCGGTCACACAAAATATCATTGGCCCGCTCATGACTTTTATGAAGTTGAATCAAATCCCAAAGTTTTTGAATTCGCATGGAACGGCAAATTTTAGGAAATTAGGTGGGGATCGATATGCTCATCTCTAGTTGCAATGTAACATGAACAGTTGGTGCAGTAACACAATCTAGTTGGAACAATACAAATAGCTATAGAAACTGTCATACGGCACTCACCGATGTCTGGAAAAAAATCCTTATTCAAGGTTACAGGGAACAAGATACAGAGTTTAAGCAATGGCTGTTTCCCACAACCACAAGCCCCTGGATGAAGCTTCATGTGGTGCGAAACGGCCATTGCTTGAAGTTTGTATCTTGCTCCCTGACGCGCCCAGGGGATGGGGACGACTCGGTATCCGGGCCTTTGCCTGGTTTAGGGATGTCGCAGTGGTCGGCTCCCGGGCCCGTACCCTGGGGTAACTCTTGAAAAAGGGGATTGGAACTTGGATAGAAATAAATATAAAATAAATAGTTTGTGACGCCACCTGTGGTACCAGGTAAGTATTACCAGCGCTGCTGCAGACCTCCGGGGGTGATGGGATGGCAGCTGGGATGTTTCTGCTCCCCACAGGCAGAGCGGGCCCCCGGGGCAGTGTCGAGTTTGGTGGGTGGTAATGCTGGGACTTGTAGTGCAGGCGGGATGGCGCAGCAGGAGTAACTGACAGAGACAGGGGATTCGCTTCAATACCTTTACTGGTGCGGATGTCAGGTACGGTCCAGGGTACTCAGTAGGATGGGTGCACTTCAGGACTTCTCCCCAGTGAGCGGGTATAAGGCCTCCTGGTCCATGTCTGCCTCTCTGTATGCTCCTGGCCAGCCTGCAACTGGGCCTAGCTTATGAGTCGTGCTCTCAGACTCTCTGACTCTGTCTGACTGACTCACACTTCTGACTGACTGCCTGGCTCCACTCTCCATATATATATCCCTAACGGGCTCCCTCTGGTGGTATGAGGTGGAAGGGTGGAGGTGTTTGTATGTAGTGAGGTCCTCTTGTGGAGAAGTCCGTCCATGCACCCTGGGTCCTGTGGTGCCACATTCCCAACAAGCTTGAATAAGGAATATTTTCCAGACATCGGTGAGTGCCACACAACAGATTCTATTGCTATTTGAATTTTTGAAGTCTGTGATGTGTTGAGTGCCATCACTATTAGAAATTAGCAGCTGCTTCAGTTTTACCTGAGCTGTCTTGAGCAATCTGTGTAACAGAGCTGAGTTTGCAATGGTGGCTCAATGCAGCAGAGCTGACACAGCGATATCGATGTAGCAGAGTTAATTCAGTGAAGAAGAAGCAGAGCTGAGTTTGTAAAGAAAACCTCTAACATAAGGTCAAAAGAGAGAACGAGAGATCCTCCTGATGTAAATCTCTTATGGACGCTGCAATGTGCAGTGTAATAAGCCCCTAATATGCATAAATCTTCTAACATTCATGACTAGTAATTTTTTTTTTAAATCAAATTAAAGCAAAAAGGAAGGGGTCTCTGTGAGTGAATCACTCATGGTTGTCTCGGAGGATTAGCCACACTCCATCTTCCAGACATCACTATACAGAAACCAACTTCTGGTGTATCACAGCTGTGCTCCATAATTGATACTGGCATCGTTACAGACATAACCATTAGTAGATTAATTCTGAATTATGATGCAGCTGTTTCAATAACCTTGAGATTGGTTGCTCCAAAGTTCCTATAATGAGGAGCCGGTAGTCCGTCACAAGCGTGAGCGGCGCAGTCGTAGGTAAACCTCTCAGTGCTCAAATTAGTCCCGCAAATTGGAGATGCTCCACAGTACAAGTCTAACTAATGCACAGATTCGCTGGCTCCTTGTGCGGAGAGATAGAGCTGAGAAAGTCAGTCGCACCCAAGCTCATTATTTTACAACTTTCCCTTGCACTTTCATCCTAAGCTACTGTATGTTCACACCTACGTGTCAAGATTTTACCCTTCTTTGCCTGGGAGCACCATATGATATTGTCACGGTGTATGAGTCATATATGTGCACTTTACTGTGCTGCATATTGTAATGCAAAGACGTTCGTTATTATTTCATGGTACATCAGTTAGAAAGATGGTGTTTTTCCACTGTAATAGCAGTTAATACGTGCCGAAGGAAGAGTGATTTTACACTTTGAGAGCTGAGACACAGGGTTGTCAGTTTTATCTGGTGTATCCATAGTCCGCTGTGCCTTCACAGCCATGCGTCTAGCTGCCGTAACAATGTTATTGAAACGCGGACGTCCCCTTGTTTGTACTGATTGTACCTCTACTGTAAAGCTACGATGCCTCTTACTAACCGTTACATGTCTGCGCCTTCTATAGACACTTAATAAGTAAAGTTTGTTTGCCTTGTCCCGAACTGATGTTCTTAAAGGGAATCTATCTCCAGGTTTTTGCCACCTAATCTGAGAGCGGCATAATGTAGAGACAGAGACCCTGAATCCAGCGATGTGTCACTTAATAGGCTGCTGGCTGTAGTTTTGATAAAGTCACTGTTTTATCAGCAGGAGAATATCACTAGACACTAGAGGACTAGTAAACCTGCTGCCAGGTAGTTTAGCCTCACCCACACCTCTGATTGGCTGCTTTCTGTGAACAGGCAGAAAGCTGCCTATTAGTGGTGTGGGTGGGGTTATACAGAGCTCAGCAGTCAGAGAGCTGCTAGATCTGCAGCAGAGAAAACAGTGATTTTATCAAAACTGGAGCAAGCAGCCCAGTAAGTGATACTTTGTTGGAATCAGGGTTTCTGACTCAACATCATGGTGCTCTCAGATGGGGTAGCAAAAACCTGATAACAGATTCTCTTTATGGAATGAGATCATATCCCATTGTTTTTCAGACAACCATAAGAAAAGATCAATTTAGCATCTATAATATAAGAGATACTAGCTCCTCTCAATCCCAAATTGGGAGGTGAGAGAAATCACCCAAAACGTATTTTGCACACATCTTATTTTTGCACAATGCCTGCCAGCAGTGCTCGCAACCTCAAAGTGACACTCACATCCCAATGCAGTTGTGAAAGGCACTGGATAGCCAAATCTGGAGAAAAGCTACATACACATGAATGACTGGACAGCCAATATGTCAGATAGAAATAGTATATGTACAAATATAATAGTTTGTGAAGAGCCAATATAGGGACGTTAGTGGAGACAGCCTAGGAGGTCTCCACTCCCCCCTTTCCCTAGTGTCTGAGCTTCCTTTCCCTCTTTCCTTTGTGTTGCACTAAGTCTTTCCCACACCTTGCGTGACAGCTCTCCAAAGGCAGATTTTGGGAGAAAGGAGAATTGGGCTCTCCATAGGCAGAATTTGGGAGAAAGGAGAATTGGGTTCTCCAAAGGCAGATTTTGGGAAAACGGAAAATTTGCCTCGCCAAAGGCTGATATTTGGAGAAAGGAGAATTGGGCTCTCCCAAGGCAAGTTTTGGGAGAATGGAGAAATGGGTTCATCAAAAGAAGATTTTGGGAGAACGGAGAATTTGCCTCACCAAAGGCTGATTTTGGGACAAAGAAGAATTGGGCTCTCCAAAGGCAGATTTTTCGAGAAAGGAGAATTGGGTTCTCCAAAGGCAGGTATTGGGGGAAAGGGGAATTGGGCATGATGGATTTCAACTACCTAGATCTTTAGTTTGCAGGGTGCCACTAGAGGAAAGGTTCATGGCCTAATCCCCTCCCCGAGTAGAGTGTATATTTGTATAGGTTGGGTTGACAGTTTTAGACAAGCAAATTGACATGTTTAGTGTCCTTGTCCCAGGGAAGAAGTAGATAGCGGGGAGGTTGATGCTTCATCTCTTTGCCGAGAATGCAAGTGGATCCCCAACTTCTAACCATAAGGCCTGAAATGTGGAGAGAGGTAATCGAAACTAAGGTAACCAAAGTTAAAAGCAATTCCAATATTTTATAATTGCTAAATGTTGGCAGAATTAATATATATACAACATGTAAGAATCTGTTTATATGTTTCAGTTTCTAACACATAGATATGAGATGAATTAAAATCAGCCGTGAAATTCAGCAGAATAAGAATTTTTTTTTCCTCTAGTACAAAATGTCCTCGTCCTCCTCTCCAGCTTCAGCTTGAATCCATGATACTGTCACTCTGGATAACAAACCTATTTCATAATGTGCTGAATGTGCAGAGCCAAGAGTCAGCGACATGACAGCAAATACACAAATAAAAGAGACGTAGAAATGGCTGCGGTAGAAAAACATTGTGCTTTACATCTGGAGCTTTGTAGTCATCATGACTCAACTTTTATCTTTTATGTGCAGAAGCGGTAATTGGACTGGAGGATCTCGGAGGGTAATACAGATGCATTACTGGGCAACATTACTAAAGGATTATTGAGACTACAAGTCATCTTGGCCATCAGGAAATATACGGTAGGTCTTAGGCCCATTACCAATCAATTCTCAAGTTTCTTACTCATTGCTGTTTGCTTCTGCCAAACTCAATGGGCATAACTATGAGCGGTGGAGCACTGGTCTCCAAAAGGGGAAACCATTTACCTATAGGATGGCTGTGTCCCGGCTCTGGTACCCTAGGTATGCTAAAAAAGGTACTTTTAGTTACATAAGTGGACATGGTACTATAACACGGGTATTTAATGGTGCATTCTCAGGTTTGGAAGTTATTCCCTATTCGTGGGTAGGGTATAACTTCCCGATCACTGGGGGTTCGACCAATAGGACCTCCACTAATCCCGAGAACAGGGACTTTAAAGAGCCACGTGTGACCATCTGGAATTGAGGTCAATGAAGCTCACATTCATTCTTACGGAAATGCAGAAGACCATTCAGGCTCGTCTGTCTCAGGAGGTCCCATTAAGGATGGATGGAGCAGCAGTGCACTTAATCGACCACTGATCAATTCACACGAGGATCTTCAGGGCCCCTGTTCTTAGGATTCATGGGAGTCCCAGCAGTCAGACCTTTAGAGATAAGTAAGTTATATCCTATCCTTTAGATAGGGTATAACTTCCAAATTTGAGAATACCTCTTATTAAGTGCACATACAGGTGCATCTCACTAAATTAGAATATCATCAAAAAGTTAATTTATTTCAGTTCTTTAATACAAAAAGTGAAACTCCTATATTATATAGAGTCATTACACACAGAGTGATCTATTTCAAGTGTTTATTTCTGTTAATGTTGATGATTATGGCTTACAGCCAACGAGAACACAAAAGTCATTATCTCAGTAAATTAGAATACTTTATAACAACAGCTTGAAAAATTATTTTAAAATCCGAAATGTTGTCCTACTGAAATGTATGTTCAGTAAATGCACTTAATACTTGGTCGGGGCTCCTTTTGCATCAATTACTACATCAATGATATTCTAATTTAGTGAGATGCACCTGTATTTAGCATCATGCCTTATTTTTCAGCCAAGTCTTAATTGAGTATGTTCTCATCAAAAAGTTTTTACAAATGTCAGTTTGATGTGATCTGATATTTCAGTTTTTCTTTTTTAATAAATTTGCAAAAATTTCTACATTTCTGTTTTTTTTCAGTCAAGATGGGGTGCAGAGTGTACTTTAATGAGAAAAAAAAATTAACTTTTTAGAATTTACCAAATGGCTGCAATGAAAGAAAGAGTGAAAAATTTAAAGGGATCTGAATACTTTCCGTACCCACTGTATTAGACTAATACAATGCAAGTAAACACAAAATGCAGTTTTTAAATGAAGGTCTTTATTATTAAGGGAAAAAGAAATCCAAACCTACAGGGCCCTTTGTGAAAAAGTGATTGCCCCCTAAACCTAATTACTTGTTTTGTCACCCTTAGCAGCAACCACTGCAATCAAGCATTTGCGATAACTGGCAATGAGTCTTTTCAATGCTCTGGAGGAATTTTGGCCACTCATCTTTGCAAAATTGTTGTAATTTAGCCACAGTGGAGGGTTTCTGAGCATGAACCGCCTTTTTAAGGTCAGGCCACAGCATCTCAATCGTATTAAGGTCAGGACTTTGACTAAGCCACTCCAAAGTCTTAATTTTATTTTTCTTAAGCCATTCATACTTGTTAGTGTGTTTTCGACCATTGTCCTGCTGCTAACCCAAGTGCACTTCAGCTTGAGGTCACAAACAGATTGCCGGAAATTCTCCTTCAGGATTTTTTGGTAGACAGCAGAATTCATGGTTTCATTTACCACAGCAAGTCCTGAAGCAGCAAAACAGCCCCAGACTATCACACTACCCCCACCATATTTTACTGTTGGTATGATGTTCCTTTTCTGAAATGCTGTGTTACTTCTATGCCAGATGTAATGGGACATACAGCTTCAAAAAAGGTCAACTTTTGTCTCGTCAGTATTCTCCTAAAAGTCTTGGCGACCATCAAGATGTTTTCTGGCAAAACTGAGACGATCCTTTACGTTCTTTTTGCTCAGCAGTGATTTTAATCTTGGAACTCTGCCATGCATGACATTTTTGCCCAGTCTCTTTCTTATGATGGAGTCATGAACACTGACATTAACTGAGGCAAGTGAGGCCTGCAGTTCTTTGGATGTTGTCGTGGGTTTTTTTGTGACCTCTTGGATGAGTCATCGCTGTGCTCTTGGGGTAATTTTGGTCAGTCGGCCACTCATGGGAAGGTTCACCACTGTTACATGTTTTCGACATTAGTGGAAAATGGAAGTCACTGTGGTTTGCTGGAGTCCTAAAGCTTTAGAAATGGCTTTATAACCTTTTCCAGACTGATAGATCACAATTACTTTGTTTCTCATTTGTTCCTGAATTTCTTTGGATCGCAGCATGATGTCTAGCTTTTGACGATCTATTGGTCTACTTCACATTTTTCAGACTGATCCTCGTTAAGCGACTTCTTGATTGAGAACAGGTGTGGCAGTTATTAGGCCTGTGTGTGGCTAGGGAAATTGAACTCAGCTTCCCAAAGATGTGATAAACCACAGTTAATTTAAGTTGTAAGAGGGGCGGGGGGGGGGGCAATCACTATTTCACACAGGGCTCTGTAGACTTGGATTTCTTTTTCCCTTAATAATGAAGACCTTCTTTTAAAAACTGCATTTTGTGTTTACTTGTGTTATGTTTGTCTAATATTTAATTTTTTTTTGTGATCTGAAACATTTAAGTGATAAACACACACAAAAAAAAATAGGTAGGGGGCAAACACTTTTTCACACCACTGTATTTATATTGGAATGTATTAAGAGAAGCATAGAATCTAGATCACATTAAGTAATTACCCCCCTCTTCTCCTTGGTCAGACCTCATCTGGAATGCTGTGTCCAGTTTTGGGCACCACATTTTAAAAAAGACATCGAAAAACTTGAGCAAGTTCAGAGAAGAGCTACCAGGATGGTGAGCAGACTACAAACTATGTCCTACAAGGAACAGTTAAAGGATCTGGGAATGTTTCGCTTGCAAAAAAGAAGACGGAGAGGAGACTTAATAGCTGTGTACAAATATCAGAAGGGATGTCACAGTATAGAGGGATCATCCTTATTCTCATTTACACATGGAAACGCGAGAAGCAATGGGATGAAACTGAAAGGGAGAAGATACAGATTAGTTATTAGAAAAAATAGATATTAGAAAAAACTTTTTGACAGTGAGGGTGATCAATGAGTAGATCAGGCGGCCACGAGAGGTGATAAGTTCTCCTTCAATGGAAGTCTTCAAACAGAGGATGGACAGAAATCCGTCTGAGATGGTTTAGTGAATCCTACATTGAGCAGAAGGTTGGACACAATGACCCTGGAGGTCCCCTCCAACTCTAACATTCTATGATTCTATAAACAAATGAAATAAAGAAATAGAAACATAAATCAGAACTACAGAAGGCACTTATAGGACAGTACAGGTAATAGATCTCCTGCCACTGACCCAAGAGGTAACACATGTCAATGATGTTGCATACTACATAGCACTGGTCCCCGGTTTAAAGGCCCAGTGGGAACACCACTATCCTACTAAAATCCATACCAGGGCTTTCATACAGCTGACAGTAGGATGAAAACAAGACTTTCTTACATCTAACAAATAAAGTAAAGAAACACCAGGACAAACAGAGCAGACAACCTGCTGTTCTTCTCTTCTGCTGATCTTCCTAAAAAGAGAAGGTCTGCCTATATTATTCCTTCCTCCCTTCAACTCTCCTCTTCCCAGTGACAAGACACAAAATTTTTTGGAGCATTTTGCCATAGCCTCATTATTCAGCGGAGTGAGAAAAAAAATCACGGGAAAATGACAACAAATAAAAATGTCACAAAAAACATGGAAAATACTCAAAAAAAAAATTGGAAAAACGCACAGGAAAAAATTGGAAAAACTCACAAAAGATACTTCAGGAAAAAAAACGTTCCTGAAGCTTCTTCTTCTAGAAAAACTCGTTGGATTCGCCTAGATGTCATGTGCACATAACCCATATCAGAAATGCATGTGGCTTTTAACCAAAATTGCAGACCTGAGGTGTTTTGGAAGAGTTTTTTGATGCAGTTTTGAAGAAGATTTTTGAAGCACTTGACAATGTCAAAGTTGAAGGTGAATACCAGGAGGAATCTGCATCTAAGACGAGACAGGTAATTTTCATTTTTTTTTTTTTGCAGTGAGGTTTCCAAAACGGAAAAAACAAACAAATTTACAACACACTTGCAGTATGAGTGGCAAAGTGGATTTGTCATCAAAATCAATAGGAGGAGTATTTAAAGAAGCACTCCTCCTCCCATCAAAGCTTTTAATATATTGCAATCATCATATTATATAGCATTATGTACTTACAATTGCTCATTTTGCCTTTCTGCCCAGCTAATTCTTTTCTTTTCCGTTAGGTCTATGACATCACGTGATGAAAAACTGACTAGTCTCTATGTAGAAACAGGAGGTCAATTTTCCCTGAGTGAGCCATAAGTCACAGCAAAAGTCTCTGGCAGGGGGAGAAGGGAGGAGGGAGGAGCTGGGTCAGGAGGTGAAGAGAGGAATGTTTAATGCAGGGACAAGAGACTTCCTGTTTCTACACAGAGCAGAGAAAAGAGAAGAATTAGCTGGGTAGAAAAGCAAAATGAGCAATTGTAAGTACAGAATGCAATATAATATGATGACTGCAATATATTAAAAGGATAAAAACTTTAATGGGAGGAGGGCTTCTTTAAAGAGTATCTGAAGGTGTTTTTGATGTGGGCTTTGAATCCACTTTAAAATCCATTTAAATATTCTGTGTTTACATACCCTGAAGGATATACTTTGTCACAGAACACATGAGTGTAGCACTGAGCAGCCCCTTTAAAAGCCACCATTTAATAGGGTCAGTTAATAAGGGTGGGCACACTGTTATGGGAGGCCAAAATAGGAAGATAAGAGGGAAGTGCAAATTCAGTGCTGCTGGTGGGGAATGTCCACCACCCTTCCTAGTACAACAAGTGAAAGTGACAGTGCAGTATATGGGTGTAAATTCCATAAGCAGCAGAAAGCTGGAAGTCACAGAACATGCTTCTTCATCCCAGGCTTAAAGGGGCTGTTTAGCCATCTAATGTTGATGGTTATAGGTCATTAATAGTGTTGAGCGAGCATGCTCGACACTGCTTAGTACTCGCCCGAGCATCTCACTACTCGGGATGTTCGGCGAGCACTGAGCATTTTCGGGTTACTTGGGCGGGAGCTCTGGTCTCCGCCCTGCATGTTTGGTGCTCTTTACAGAGTCAATGAACATGCAGGGATTGCCAGCCAGTCACTGTAATGCTGCAGCCATGTTGTTTGTGGGCATTACAGTGATTGGCTGGCCGCACAGCGTCACCTTGAGTATTTAAAACCGGGCGCCGCCATCTTGGACACAGTCGCTCCGGATCAGACAGTGTAGGGAGAGTACTGCTGAGCTAGGGAGAGATTTATACTGCGAAATAGGTAGTGTAGGTGTCAGGCAAAATGTATTTTTGGTCTTAGCTTTAAAAAAATGAGAGCTGTCTCAAATTTCCACCCCCCCTGTCCATTTGTAAGACATAGAACTGCAGTGCTTGCCCCCACCCTAAGAATTTTTATTACCGTCGTAAACCCTCAGCGCAGAGCAGCTTCTAGTTCAAAATAGTTATTCCCTCCAAAATTCCCATTGTTTAAAAGCTTGCACAGTTAATGTAGAATTTAAAAATGCACATGACGGTCACAAACACAGGGACCCCATTTTTGGAATGCTCACCTTTTTCCCATTATAATAGTATATCTTGCATAACTGAGAAACGACCGGAAACTGGGATAATAAATTCTGAGCTTCTAAAGCGTCATAGCGATTTCATATTTGATATCAATCTTCATGAATAGTGGTTACGGCCAACATGATGTCTCCATCTTGGATGTTGGACCCCCCCACACCAAGATCTGAAATCTGAAGGTTGTTATGTTCTATGCAGCTGGGTGGTTCCACAAAACCGAGCCCCCGTGTGAGGTAAACAATATGGGTGTCTCTAATCGTTTGGCCCCTTTAGTAAAAACCAGAACGGCCATTTTCCAAGTCATTCCAACCAGGGACGTCAGACGCATGCCCTACACGCTGCGTGAAGGAATCACATCTACTTTCCGGGGAGCCGTCCCCCCCACAGAATCTGAGACCATCACCACGTGGCGCAGGTTTTGCTATCACTTATCCCTTTTATTTTAATAACTGTTTATGCATATATGTAAATTGTCTCTTTTGTAATATCTTGTATATCTTTTGTAAACACTGCCCCCTTTTGGGAGTAAATCATTATTATTTACCAGTTTCGTTCTTCTTGTCCTATGTCGAGCAAACACGTTCCTCACCCGCTTATTCACGTTACCTAACGGGTACCTGATCCACCTGTTAAGCGATCGGTGGTGGCAGTATACCAGTATTTATGTGATATTGTGGTTTGAGGGTGGCTGGTCAGAGGTACAGTGGTGGCCAAAAGTATTGGCACCCCTGCAATTCTGTCAGATAATACTCAGTTTCTTCCTGAAAATGATTGTAATCACATATTCTTTGGTATTATTATCTTCATTTAATTTGTCTTCAATGAAAAACACAAAAAGAATTGTCATAAAGCCAAATTGGATACAATTCCACACCAAACCTAAAAAGGGGGTGGACAAAAGTATTGGCACTGTTTGAAAAATCATGTGATGCTTCTCTAATTCGCGTAATTAACAGCACCTGTAACTTACCTGTGGCACCTAACAGGTGTTGGCAATAACTAAATCACACTTGCAGCCAGTTAACATGGATTAAAGTTGACTCAACCTCTGTCCTGTGTCCTTGTGTGTACCACATTGAGCATGGAGAAAAGAAAGACGACCAAAGAACTGTCTGAGGACTTGAGAAACCAAATTGTGAGGAAGCATGAGCAATCTCAAGGCTTCAAGTCCATCTCCAAAGACCTGAATGTTCCTGTGTCTTCCGTGCGCAGTGTCATCAAGAAGTTTAAAGCCCATGGCACTGTGGCTAACCTCCCTAGATGTGGCCGGAAAAGAAAAATTGACTAGAAATTTCAACGCAAGATTGTGCGGATGGTGGATAAAGAACCTCAACTAACATCCAAACATGTTCAAGCTGCCCTGCAGTCCGAGGGTACAACAGTGTCAACCCGTACTATCCGTCAGCATCTGAATGAAAAAGGACTGTATGGTAGGATACCCAGGAAGACCCCACTTCTTAACCCGAGACATAAAAAAGCCAGGCTGGAGTTTGCCAAAACTTACCTGAGAAAGCCTAAAACTGGTCAGATGAGACAAAAGTAGAGCTTTTTGGGAAAAAGCATCAACATAGAGTGTACAGGAAAAAAAGAGGCATTCAAAGAAATGAACACGGTCCCTACAGTCAATCATGGCGGAGGTTCCCTGATGTTTTGGGGTTGCTTTGCTGCCTCTGGCATTGGACTGCTTGACCGTGTGCATGGCATTATGAAGTCTGAAGACTACCAACAAATTTTGCAGCATAATGTAGGGCCCAGTGTGAGAAAGCTGGGTCTCCCTCAGAGGTCATGGGTCTTCCAGCAGGACAATGACCCAAAACACACTTCCAAAAGCACTATAAAATGGTTTGAGAGAAAGCACTGGAGACTTCTAAGGTAGCCAGCAATGAGTCCAGACCTGAATCCCATAGAACACCTGTGGAGAGATCTCAAAATGGCAGTTTGGAGAAGGCACCCTTCAAATATCAGGGACCTGGAGCAGTTTGCCAAAGAAGAATGGTCTACAATTCCAGCAGAGCATTGTAAGAAACTCATTGATGGTTACCGGAAGTGGTTGTTCGCAGTTGTTTTGGCTAAAGGTTGTGCAACCAAGTATTAGGCTGAGGGTGCCAATACTTTTGTCTGGCCCATTTTTGGAGTTTTGTGTGAAATGATCAATGATTTAATCTTTGCTTCATTCTCTTTTGTGTTTTTTTCCTTGCAAGCAAATTAAATGAAGATAATAATACCAAAGAATTTGTGATTGCAATAATTTTCAGTAAGAAACTGAGTATTATCTGACAGAATTGCAGGGGTGCCAATACTTTTGGCCACCACTGTATATATACGTTCCTGGAAGGAACTGGTGGTATATATACGTCCTGTCACATCACGTGCCGCAATAGTCGACAGAAAATAAAGTAGCTGCACCCGTGCTTATCCTCGGTCAATACCGTGTGTGACCAGCAGGATAAGGGGGCGCCAGAGAGCTGCAAGGTCTGACCCAAAAGTGGGTGCTGTTTCATGACAAATTGGTGTCAGCGGTGGGATCACTGGCCATACCCAGCAGCTCTGGAAAACGTTTCATCCTTACCATGGTAGACTATGCTACCCGGTATCCGGAGGCAGTAGCCCTGTCCTCAATTAGGGCGGATAAGGTGGCGGACGCCCTCTTGGCCATCTTTTCGCAAGTAGGATTTCCCAGGAAGATGCTTACCGACCAGGGGACCCAGTTCATGTCACGCTTAATGGAGGCCCTATGTAAGAAAATGCAGGTGCAGCATTTGGTATTGAGCGCGTATCACCCACAGACCAATGGTTTGTGTGAGTGATTCAATGGTACCCTCAAACAGATGTTAAAAATGCTGGTTGAAACCCAGGGTCGCGACTGGGAGCGTTACCTCCCACACCTGCTATTTGCTTACAGAGAGGTTCCACAGGCCTCGACGGGGTTCTCCCCCTTTGAGCTCCTGTATGGCAGGCATGTCCGAGGACCCCTTGGGTTGATAAGGGAATTCTGGGAAGAAGAGCCGAGCTCCCCAGGAGTGTCCATCATGGAGTAAGTCATGCGCTTCCGGGACAAGATGCAGACCTTGACGCAGTTGGTGCATGACAACATGGCGCAAGCCCAGGCTGACCAGAAGCATTGGTACGACCAGAACGCCTGAGAACGGACCTACCAGGTGGGTCAGAAGGTGTGGGTGCTGGTCGCCGTACCAAAGGACAAGCTTCAGGCAGCCTGGGAAGGCCCGTACGTCATTCACCAACAGCTCAACCCGGTCACCTACGTGATCACACTTGACTACGAGCGGGGTTGGCGGAAGGCGTTTCACGTTAATATGATGAAGGCTCATCAAGAACGTGGAACCTGCGTCCTACCGGTCTGCAACCTGCCCGAGGATGGGGAGGATGACCCCCTTTTGGACATGCCCGCCCAAGCGAAGGCCAGCGGGTCCCTAGAGGATGTAGAGATAAGCGACTTGCTATCCGCAGACCAGAGGTCTCAGCTACGAGCAGTGCTGAAACCCTTCCAAGCAGTGTTCACCAACATGCCTGGCAGGACTGAGGCGGCGGTCCATGAAGTGGACACTGGGAATCATGCCCCAGCCTATCGAATCTCCGACGAGGTGCAGCATGTCATGCGCCAGGAGGTCGAGGAGATGCTGAAGCTGGGGGTGATTAAGCGGTCCAAGAGCGCGTGGGCCTCACCTGTAGTCCTGGTGCCAAAGAAGGACCGGACCACCCGGTTCTGTGTGGACTACAGGGGGCTCAACGCTATCACAGCCTCTGATGCACAACCAATGCCACGCATTGAGGAGCTGCTGGAGCGGTTAGCCAGTGCGAGCTATCTCTCCATTATGGATTTGAGTCGGGGATATCGGCAGATTCCCTTGAGCCCCGAGGCCCAGCAGAAGTCCGCCTTTATCACCCCCTTCGGATTGTATGAATCCACGGTCATGCCTTTTGGCATGAAAAATGCCCCTGCCACGTTCCAGCGAATGGTCAACCACCTGCTCCAGGGACTGGAGAGGTACGCAGTGGCATACCTGGATGACATTGCCATCTTCAGTCCCACCTGGGAGGATCACCTCGAGCATCTGCAGCAGGTGCTCGGGCGCATTTACCAGGCGGGCTTGACCATCAAGCCGGGAAAGTGCCAGATGGGCATGAACGAGGTCCACTACCTGGGGCACCAGGTAGGTGGGGGTACTCTGAAGCCAGAGCCTGGAAAGGTGGACGCTATCGTGTCCTGGCCCACCCCCAGGACCAAGAAGCAGGTGCAGTCCTTCTTGGGCACCGCAGGGTACTATAGACGCTTTGTACAAGACTATAGTAGCCTTGCGAAGCCCTTGACAGACCTCACCAGGAGGAGCCTACCCCAATCCGTCAAAAGGACAGATGAATGCGAGGTGGCCTTTCGGGCTTTGAAGACTGCCCTGAGCAGCTCTCCTGTACTAAAGGCGGTCGACGGCACACGACCACTCTTGGTACAGACCGACGCCAGTGAATTTGGCCTCGGTGCTGTACTCAGCCAGGTCGACTCGGGAAACCAAGAACACCCCGTGTTGTGCCTAAGCCGGAAACTGCTGCCGAGGGAAGTGGCCTATTCCACCATATAGAAGGAGTGCCTGGCCATTGTATGGGCCCTCAACCGTTTACAGCCTTACTTGTACGGGCGCCCCTTCACTGTCGTGACTGACCACAACCCCCTGAGTTGGATGCACACCATGTCCGGTGCCAACGGAAGGTTAATACGCTGGAGCCTCACCCTCCAGCAGTACGACTTTACCGTTCAACACCGCAAAGGCAGCGAGCATGGCAATGCCGAAGGGTTGTCCCAGCGAGGGGAGCCTCCAGACATACGCTTGGAGGAGTACCAGAAGGTCCTACCTCCATAGCGCAGTCTAAAAGGGGGAGGTGTCAGGCAAAATGTATTTTTGGTCCTAGCTTTAAAAAAAATGAGAGCTGTCTCAAATTTCCAACCCCCTGTCCATTTTTAAGACATAGAACTGCAGTGCTTGCCCCCACCCTAAGAATTTTTATTACCGTCGTAAACCCTCAGCACAGAGCAGCTTCTAGTTCAAAATAGTTATTCCCTCCAAAATTCCCATTGTTTAAAAGCTTGCACAGTTAATGTAGAATTTAAAAATGCACAGGACGGTCACAAACACAGGGACCCCATTTTTGGAATGCTCACCTTTTTCCCATTATAATAGTATATCTTGCATAACTGAGAAACGACCGGGAACTGGGATAATAAATTCTGAGCTTCTGAGCGTCATAGCGATTTCATATTTGATATCAATCTTCATGAATAGTGGTTACGGCCAACATGATGTCTCCATCTTGGATGTGGGACCCCCCCACACCAAGATATGAAATCTGAAGGTTTTTATGTTCTATGCAGCTGGGTGGCTTCACAAAACCGAGCCCCCGTGTGAGGTAAACAATATGGGTGTCTCTAATCGTTTGGCCCCTTTAGTAAAAACCAGAACGGCCATTTTCCAAGTCATTCCAACCAGGGACGTCAGACGCATGCCCTACACGCTGCGTGAAGGAATCACATCTACTTTCCGGGGAGCCGTCCCCCCCACAGAATCTGAGACCATCACCACGTGGAACAGGTTTTGATATCACTTATCCCTTTTATTTTAATAACTGTTTATGCATATATGTAAATTGTCTCTTTTGTAATATCTTGTATATCTTTTGTAAACACTGCCCCCTTTTGGGAGTAAATCATTATTATTTACCAGTTCCATTCTTCTTGTCCTATGTCGAGCAAACACGTTCCTCACCCGCTAATTCACGTTACCTAATGGGTACCCAATCCACCTGTTAAGCGTGGTGGCAGTATACCAGTATTTATGTGATATTGTGGTTTGAGGGTGGCTGGTCGGAGGTATATATACGTTCCTGGAAGGAACTGGTGGTATATATACGTCCTGTCACATCATGTGCCGCAATAGTCGACAGAAAATAGAGCAGCTGCACCCGTGCTTATCCTTGGTCAATACCGTATGTGACCAGCAGGATAAGGGGGCGCCAGAGAGCTGCAAGGTCTGACCCAAAAGTGGGTGCTGTTTCATGACAGTAGGGTCTCCAAAGCCTGAAAATCAAACAAACAGTCCTTCTGAGGACTAATATCCATCCCAGATATCAGGCAGGCAGGCAGGCTGTATAGGAGACGCAATGGTTATACCAACAAACACTGCATTACAGTCCTATGTGCAGCTGCTGCTCAAATTGTTAGACTTAGCCCCAGGTCTCAGGGGCCAGGAAAAATTCTTTTTTTTTCATCTAAATCCTCTTCTTTTTTTTTTTTCCTCAGTCAGACTGTACAAATACCCGTCTTATTAACCTTTTGGTATCCCCCCCCCAAAAAAAAAAAAATTTAATGTGTCTGTGAGTGTTCAGACACAAATATATCTGTTTAAAAGGTAAAAAGGTTTCGGCCACATAACTAGAACTGTGGTTTTTCAGTTCCAGGGTTCAAATCTCTGTATTATCCACTTTTTTGCATTTTTTCCATAAAAAAAACCAGTTTGAGTGTCTTGCTGACTGTTCATATACAAATATATCTATTTAAAAAAGTCTGCTATACGCCAGGAAATTAGAACTGTGGTTTTCCTCTTCCACGGTTCAAATCTGGGTGTTATCCACCTTTTTGCCTTTTTTCCATAAAAAAAAACAGTTTGAGTGTCTTGCTGACTGTTCAGACACAAATAAATCTGTTTAAAAGATTCTGGTGTAGGCCAGAGAACTAGAACTGTGGTTTTCCTCTTCCACGGTTCAAATCTGGGTGTAATCCACCTTTTTGCCTTTTTTACATAAAAAAAACAGTTTGAGTGTCTCGCTGACTGTTCAGACTCAAATATATCTGTTTAAAATATTCTGGTGTAGGCCAGAGAACTAGAACTGTGGTTTTCCTCTTCCACAGTTCTAATCTCCTTTTCATTACCCTTTTGCCATTGATAGTGCGAGTGTAAGCTATTTTACTTCATTTACAATGGGCAAGGCGCGTGGCAAGGGACGTGGAACTGGACGTTCTGGTGATGGTGCGTGCAGAGGACGGGGCCGTGGCCAAGGTGAAAATGTGCCACAACCAACAGCCACATCTTCTCGCTCCCATTTCTAGACCAAATTACTAGGGAAGCACACAACAACACCACTATTGCAAACTGATCAGGTTATTAATTGGATAGCAGATAATACTTCCAGTCACCTGGGCACCACCCCCTCCGGTCTGTCTTCCACACGGTCATGTCTTAGTAGCCGTGAGTCTCGTCCGCATACTCCTACTCACCCTGATGCTCCTTCCTCCCACCATGCTGAGTGCCGTCAGACAGCAAGTGATGCCACACTTGGACACTCTGAAGAGCTGTTCACTGGTCCATTTCCATATTTGGGCCCCTCGCCTGCTCCGCTTGAAGTGGTGGAAGAGGAGATCCCATGTAGCGATGGCCAAATATTTGAACAGCCACGGCCACAGGAAGGCGACGCCGGCAATTTGTCACAAGAGGTGGACGATGACGAGACACAATTGCCACGAAGTGAGGAGGAGGATCGTGGTGCGCAAGTGGAAGAGGAGGAGGTGGTGGATGATCTAGTAACTGACCCAACGTGGAAGGAGGACATGCAGAGTGAGGCCAGCAGCACACAGGGGGAGGGAGGCAGAGTACCCCAACAGGCAGGAAGAAGCAGTGTGGTGGCCGCAGACAGAAGGCGGGCAACCGTTCCCCGTAACACCAACACAAGGGACGTTGCCAGTACAACCAGTAGGTCTTCCAGAGTCTGGAATTTTTTTAAAGACTCTGCTGATAACCCCAAAAAGGCCATTTGTACCACCTGCCAGGCCAGCATCAGCAGGGGTGACAAAACTACCAGCCTGACCACCACCAGCATGATCAGGCACATGTCAGCAAAGCACCCGACTTTGTGGGGCGAACCCCAGGGTCGACGACCAGTGTCAGCGGGTGTCACCACTGCTTCTTATGCTGTTGTGCGTGTAAGAGAACCCCCTGTTGTGCGTGCAAGCCAATCCCCTGTCCATACTGCATGCAAAGATGCCCCCTCCTCTCAGTCTTCACTTGTTATGGCAGTTTCTCAAGAAACAGCTTCAACGTCCACGTCCCACCTCAGCGTTCAGTTGTCCATATCCCAGACCTTAGAACGAAAGCGCAAATTCGCAGCAAACGCCCCATAGGCCTCAGTCCTAAATTCGCAGATTTCACGACTGCTTGCATTGGAAATGCAGCCTTTTAGGCTGGTGGAGACGGAATCCTTTCGCAACTTAATGCGATGGCCGTCCCTCGGTACTCTGTCCCCAGCAAACTCTATTTTGCTTGGTGTGCCATCCCCGCACTACACAAGCACGTGTCCCAAAACATCTGCCATGCCCTCAACAAAGCAGTTACTGGGAGAGTCCACCTGACAACGGACACGAGGACAAGTGCTTGTGGCCAGGGACGGTACACCTCCCTGACGGCACACTGGGTAAACATAGTGGAAGCCGGGACCCAGTCGGACCTTAGGATGGAACACATCCTCCCCACACCGAGGATTGCGGGCCCTATGTCAGTCAGAGTTGCCCCCACAGAGAACAGCTCCTGCGCATCATCCTCCTTCTCCTCATGTTCAGCCTCCATCTCAGATATCACCACATCAGTTACAAGCTGGAAGCACTGCAGTACTGCCTCAGCCAAGCGGCAACAGCTTGTGCTGAAACTCATAAGCTTAGGTGATAAACCTCACACTGCTTGTGAGTTGTGGACAGCTGTGAAAGAGCAGCCAGATCTGTGGCTGAGACCGCTGAACCTACATCATGTGTGACAATGGCCGTAACCTGGTGGCGGCTCTGAGGCGAGGCGAGATCACACACGTACCATGCCTGGCTCATGTGCTTAACCTCGTGGTTCAGCGGTTTCTTAAATCGTACCCCAAGTTGCCAGATCTACTCGTCAAAGTACACCGCCTGTCAGCTCATTTTCGGAAGTCAGCTACAGCTTCTGCCGCCCTTGTTGTGTTGTAGCAGCGTTTGCAGCTTCCGGCATACCGACTGGTGTGTGATGTCCCTGACTCGCCCCCTGGGCCGTGGGGTACTCGGAACCGGGCCTTCTAGTGTACGGTGCTGATGGGGGTAGAAGTGGCAACCCGGTCCCGTGGCTCAGGGTGGTCAGACCAAGTGCTGTGGCAGTCTATTAGTATAGTTATGAATGTCCGACTACGCCACCCGTGGATTGCGGTCAGAGTGAACCGCCGCTGCAGGACAGACCGCTGAGGCTGGTGTTGTGGGTGCAGCAGAGAATAGTATAACTCCCCACGGGAGGAGTGTAGCCTAAGGGCAGTGAGCGTACATGGTGGGGTTGTGGTGCGGGGCGTCCCAGTACCGTTAGTGCTGGCGCGGTAAGAAACACAACGACACCGTGTTGCAGTCCAGGGTCTTTTACTCACAGTTCGTATACTCCAAGCCACTTCTGTACAGATAATGACTGCCCAAGCCGTGCTGCGTCCACCAGGTGAGGGGCTCGGTCAACCCTCAGGCAATTCAGGAGTATGGCACAGGACTCCCTTCTGTCCTCTCTCTGGCTCATGCCCCACCAGTGACCAAACTTCTGTCCAGCTGCCGCGGATCTATGCGGGCAAACGTGGGCCCCGTTTCCCGCTATCCTATATGGTGCCTTCCTAGCAGGTTTGGCGGGGGGTTGCACCAATAAATGATCACGATCTCCGGTTCTTGGCTGAGGGATGATTTACCTCCACCAATTTGGGATCCGGTACCCTTATTCTGCCTGACCCTTCACCCGATATCTCGTGGGTTCTTAGGGTCCCTTCTGCCTTTTTGTTTCTGAGCCTTTCTGCTTCTCTGTCTCTTCTCCTTCTTTCTTGTTCCTTCTTCTCCCCCTTCCCTCGGCCTCTTCTCTAGGCCTACTTCTCCTTCCTTCCTCCTCTCTGGCCCCGGCCTTTTCTCTAGGCCTGCCTCTGAGCAGAGCTCCTACAGAGCCTCTGCTCCCTGTCACCTCTCCACTGTACTGAACACTGAACTAAGATGGTGCCCACCTTTTATACCTCCTCTTCTGTGTGTGAGCTCAGGTGACCAGCACCCAATGAGCTCCTACCTATGCTCAGAACCCAACCCCTATCTGCTCCTACACCACAGGGCTTTCCTCCCCCCTCCCCACTCCAGCAAGGGACATAGTCAGTTGTGCCTGCATATATTCATAAATGGGAGCACCGTAGAGCTATCCCCCGGAAATGGGGTGTGTGTAGTGTATGCAGCTAACTGAGCCCTGGTCCATTCTCCATCCTTACCTGGGAGTGGAATATCACAACTCTGGTTGAGGTGCAGTACCCCTGTAGCGGCCAAACCCTCAGGGCGCTACATTCCCCCCCGGTAAACCACAGCACATCCTCGGGCTGGAAAAGAGCAAAACCAATTGATTTGCAAGACATGCAGAACTTTTTCAATAACTTTTTACATGAGAAGACGGACGACATTGTTCAATTCCCTTTATGGGAAACACTTTCTCTCTCTCAACACTACTCTTTTACTAGATTTTATAAAATAGTTTGAACACTACCGGAACTCTTTTATCAGATACTATATAAAACATGTTTACTATCATATTATTCTTTTAGCAGCATATAAAACTTTTCATATAAAACATTTTTAAGTAAAACATTTTCTTGTGCTCTGACTGCGGTGCAACTTGCAACCAGGTGTCCATTTTTCTTAAAGGTGCAAAAGTCTAGCAAACTTCTCCTGAGGTAGACGTTGCAGTCCTTTTTATAAAACCAATAGGGGGCGCTTTAGGAAGCGCAACTATTTACAGGGTTGGCCACTCTCAGTCCTCGGCCAGTTTGGGAAGGGAAAGGCTGCTCTCAGTCCTCAGCCAGGTAACTTGGGGAAGGGGACAACTTTAACAGGTAACAGTCCCATAACAGTCCCAACGGGGCCAACTAAACAGTTCCTTTTACACACTCGCCCATCAGTAATGGTATCCTCCTGATGCTCCTTCTTCCTCGTACTGATCTTCAGACCCGTCCAGGCCCTCTTGATCATCAGGTACCGAGTAGCGCTGCTCTTCCTCCTCTGCTACTCTGTGGACGTGGAGGGCGTACCACCCCTTTGCGCCTTGGTGTCTGGTGTAAGTCACCACGTCCCCAGGATACAGGTCTCGCCCTCGATGACCCTCCAGCAGGTGGCTCTCGACATCCCTCCGGGTCACGAACACGTCACTGATGGTGTTCAGGTCTCTAATGAAACCCCAGCCGTGCTCCATCTGGAACTTGACAACAGTCCCGGTGGCTCGGGGACCGAGGGCAGCTCGGGGGTCTCGCCGGGTTCTCATTTTCTGTTCCGCACTTTGAACTTGTAACTTCTCCTGCTTTACGCGCCGCTCCCATTGTTCTCTTTCAAACATCGCCAACTGCTGGCGGCTAGATTCCCGTCGGCGGGCTGCGGCCGCCCGTTTTTCCTGTACGAACCCGATCAGGTCCTCTCCGGTCGGGTCCCACTCGTACTGGGCATCCTCCATCGGGGGCTGGGAAACTTCCCTGGGCTCCGGAGCAGGTATGAGGGGCTCAGGCGGGGCTCCAGCCTCCGCGGACGAGCCTCCCCTTCGCCGAGGATTATCCTACCCGGGCCGCCAGATAAAGGGCTCTCCATCCGGACCCGTATGTTGGGCGTACAGGTCCACGCCCAGAGGTGGTATCGTAGAGGTAGGGGGCGCTGGCGGGATAGCGGCGCCCGGAGGCCTTGTGACCAGGCCTGCCATGGACGTCTTCTGATCGCGCCCGGGGTCAGAGGGCACGGCGCGGGGCTCGTCGGTGGTGTCGGCGGCCTGGGGACCGGTTGGTAGCAGTGGAGGCGCGGTGACAGTGACGGTTCCCTGGGCTTCGGTTCTCCGCAACAGGATGCAGGGGCAGGTTGACGGCCCCAGGACTCGGGGTAAGGGCGCCTCCGTTACCTGTCTCCGCTGCTGTGGCCTCCTCCGCGGCGTCGTCCTCGGCCTCTGATCTGTTCTCACCGCCCTCGGAGGCAGGCATGCTGCTGGGTGGTTGCGGCGTCCCTTGCGGCTGGGTCACGGCCCGCCGGGCCATCTCCTCCTTCCACCCGGCGATGACGTCCCGCTGCGCCCGGACCATCCTCCAGTCCAGCTCCTCCAGCGCAGTCCACATGAACTCCGGGTCTTCTTTGGGAAGCTGTGCTATCAGTTTCATAAGGCTGCATGGGGGCTCGGCCGGCAGTAGGCCACACGCCAGGGTGCTGGAGCTGGTTCCTGTCTCCATCTCCGGGTGCGGCCTGGTGAGACTGATCCAAACCACACCCGGCCCCACAGTTTTCTTCTCCTTCCGCCCCCATTGGGGGTGGTCTTGGGGCAATCTGCTGACAATCACTCTTAGGGGCAGCCCCCCCACCTTGATGGACATCTCTACAGCCGCACTCATGGCTGTTGGGGGTGGACTCCTTCTTTGGCGCCATTCTGGGACCTGGCCCACGATGGGAGGTGGCTTCCTGTTGTCTTTTGGCACGCACATTATGGCGTCCGTTCTTCTGGGGCGGGCGCCATCTTTAATACAGTGAAACAGTCTCTTTTCAGGCACACAATACCCGTTTGTGGCGGGTTGGTCACGATCCTGCCGACTACGCCAAAAGCTGACTCGCCCCCTGGGCCGTGGGGTACTCGGAACCGGGCCTTCTAGTGTACGGTGCTGATGGGGGTAGTAGTGGCAACCCGGTCCCGTGGCTCAGGGTGGTCAGACCAAATGCTGTGGCAGTCTATTAGTATAGTTATGAATGTCCGACTACGTCATCCGTGGATTGCGGTCAGAGTGAACCGCCACTGCAGGGCAGACCGCTGAGGCTGGTGTTGTGGGTGCAGCAGAGTATAGTAGAACTCCCCACGGGAGGAGTGTAGCCTAAGGGCAGTGAGCGTAGATGGTGGGGGTTGTGGTGCGGGGCGTCCCAGTACCGTTAGTGCTGGCGCGGTAAGAAACACAACGACAATGTGTTGCAGTCCAGGGTCTTTTACTCACAGTTCGTATACTCCAAGCCACTTCTGTACAGGTAATGACTGCCCAAGCCGTGCTGCGTCCACCAGGTGAGGGGCTCAGTCAACCCTCAGGCAATTCAGGAGTATGGCACAGGACTCCCTTCTGTCCTCTCTCTGGCTCATGCCCCACCAGTGACCAAACTTCTGTCCAGCTGCCGCGGATCTATGCGGGCAAACGTGGGCCCCGTTTCCCGCTATCCTATATGGTGCCTTCCTAGCAGGTTTGGCGGGGGGTCGCACCAATAAATGATCACGACCTCAGGTTCTTGGCTGAGGGATGATTTACCTCCACCAATTTGGGATCCGGTACCCTTATTCTGCCTGACCCTTCACCCGATATCTCGTGGGTTCTTAGGGTCCCTTCTGCCTTCTTGTTTCTGAGCCTTTCTACTTCTCTGTCTCTTCTCCTTCTTTCTTGTTCCTTCTTCTCCCCCTTCACTCGGCCTCTTCTCTAGGCCTAGTTCTCCTTCCTTCCTCCTCTCTGGCCCTGGCCTTTTCTCTAGGCCTGCCTCTGAGCAGAGCTCCTACAGAGCCTCTGCTCCCTGTCACCTCTCCACTGTACTGAACACTGAACTAAGATGGTGCCCACCTTTTATACCTCCTCTTCTGTGTGTGAGCTCAGGTGACCAGCACCCAATGAGCTCCTACCTATGCTCAGAACCCAACCCCTATCTGCTCCTACACCACAGGGCTTTCCTCCCCCCTCCCCACTCCAGCCAGGGACATAGTCAGTTGTGCCTGCATATATATATAAATGGGAGCACCATAGAGCTGTCCCCCGGAAATGGGGTGTGTGTAGTGTATGCAGCTAACTGAGCTCTGGTATATACTCCATCCTTACCTGGGAGTGGAATATCACACCTCTGGTTGAGGTGCAATACCCCTGTAGCAGCCGAACCCTCGGGGCGCTACATCCCCACATGTTGGAACTCTACCCTCCACATGTTGCAAAGGATTTGTGAGCAGAACAGAGAAGTTATGGAGTACCAGCTGCAACAAGGCCGTCGATATTCAGGTCAGACTCCACACATAAGACCTCAGGAGTGGACCTTGATGTCTGACATATGTGCCATCCTGACAAACTTTGAGGAGTCCACCAAGATGGTGAGTGGCGATGACGCCATCATTAGCATCAGCATCCCACTTGTCTGTCTTTTGCAACGCTCTCTGCAGAGAATTAAAGAGGAGGCATTGCAGCCAGAGTATGATGAGATGGATCAAGAAGCCGTAGCGGGTCATTACACACAGCCCAGCCTCATCTCTTCCCAACGTGCATTGGGGGACAATGAGGGAGAGGAGGAGGAGGAGGAAGAACAGGAGCTGGTATCATGCGCTGTAGACGGTAGTACCTGTACAACTGTCATACTGTCGGTTCAGCGTGGGTGGCCTGAGGACAGGGGGAGGAGGAGGAGAGCATGGTCAGTCGTCATCTTGGTGAGGACACGGAAGTCTTGCCCGTTACCAGTCTGGCACGCATGGCTGACTTTATGTTACGCTGCCTTAACCGTGACCCTCGCGTTGTCAAAATGTTGGGTGACAGTAATTACTGGTTGGCGACACTTTTAGACCCCCGCTACAAGGAGAACTTTCACTCTCTTATTCCTGAGGTGGAGAGGTCTACAAAAATGTGGCAGTACCAGAAGGCCCTTGCTGCAGAACTGTAAAAAAAAATTCCCATCTGAACACAGTTCGTTGCCCAACCAAGGCGTACAGGCGAGAGAGACGCAACTCCAATCCAGCAGAGGCTGGGGAACACTGTCAATGTTCTGGGACAGTTTTCTGAGACCCGCCCAGCTTACAGGCCCTGAGGCGCGGGGTACTCTCACATGGAGTGGAAAGTTTCAAAAGATTGTGAGGGAGTACCTTGCAGACCGTACCAGCGTCCTCCGTGATTCCTCTGTGCTTTTTAATTATTGGGTATCCAAGCTGGACACTTGGAATGAACTCGCTCTGTACGCATTGGAGGTCCTGGCCTGCCCTGCCGCTAGCGTGTTATCGGAGCGTGTTTTTAGTGCCGCTGGGGAATTATAACTGATAAGCGCACTCGCCTGTCAACTGACAATGCTGACAAGCTGACCCTTATCAAAATGAACAAGGGCTGGATTGGGCCAGACTTCTCATCACAACCAAATGACAGCAGAGTAACATAAAGTCAAATCCACTGTGTTATTTCGGGAGGTGTATTCCCATGTATCGCTTCACACCCCCACATGGGTATACGCTTCCTCATTTCGGCTGTTTTTTGCTCTTCTCCTTATCCTCAGCCTCCACCACCACTATACCACCAGGGTGACCGTGGTCCGTGTTGCCAGCATTGCAAGTTCCTCCGTCCTAATTTTTGGCAGTTTTTGCTTGGAAGGCATAGGCAAAGACTATGGGAGACCCACTCCCCAATAATGGAAATAATGTTTTTAATATGCTGTACTGCATGGCTCTTGTAAGGGGCATTGCAAGTTCCTCCATCCTAATTTTTGGCAGCTTTTACTTAGAAGGCATAGGCAAAGACTATGTGAGACCCACTCCCCAATAATAGGAATAATGTTTTTAATTTGCTGTACTGCATGGCTCTTGTAGGGGGCATTGCAAGTTCCTCCATCCTAATTTTTGGCAGCTTTTGCTTCGAAAGCATAGGCAAATGTGGCCGCCCTGGGGATTCGGTCGCCACAGAGGTTCTGCACCTCACCCAGAGGTGTGGTGTCTCCTTCTCTCAGGTAAGGAGGGAGTGCTGCCCGGAACCCCAACACCTGCATCCAACACTACACTGCTCCAGGCCGGCTGGAAGGGCAAGATGCAATGTGTTTTCCTGCTGAGCCCTGTCCCTGGCTGGAGTGGGGGGAACCCAGAGGTAGGGGGAACCAGTAGTGGGTGTGGGTGGAGGAAGCAGTTTAGGGGAGCACTATAGAGTGAGATATATAAAGGGAGGCCATCTTAGGGTGGCAGGTTAGTTGAGTAAGAGGAGTGAGTGAAGTCAGTCCGGGAGCAGAGTCTCTTTAGGAGCTCTGCTCCACAAGCAGGGCCCAATCGTAGAGGCCCAGGTGGGGAGCAGAGGAGTAGGCTCCATTCTAAGAAGGGATCCTAGGTGGTACAGCGAGTGCAGGAAGGCACCCATACGCCCCGCATCGGTCAGAAGACAGAGGGATCGTTGGCCGCAAGAAGGGGACCGGCCCCTGGTCCAACCGTGTTACTCTACGTCCCGGCTGCGAAAACCGGAGGCTTTTGGCTTATATAGTCAGTTGCCGAAGCCTCATTCTAATCACCATGAGGGTCAAGCAGGTCTGGGAACTCCGACGAGACAGGAGGGACTTCAAGAGCACCTGAGGGGGATTGAGAGTGGGAAGCGCAGGGCAGGAGGGAGAAAGACCTAGCGAGAAAACGGTCTAGTTAGGAACACAAGAAAGTGGGGTTCTGCCAAGTACTCCTAATCTACCTGAGGAAGTGCTGAACCCCTGCCTTGTGAACGCAGCGCGACGTGGGAGGCCGACAACTGTACAGTGCACCAGTGGAACGGTCATAAGAACTGTGAGTAAAAACTCGGATGACTGCACTGCACAGCCTCCGTCCCTACTTTCATCTGCGCCATCTCTCCCTCACGGCACTACAACGCCCACCGCAACCCACACCACCTTACAAACCTTACACTGCCCTGGAGCTATCTCTACCTGTGGAGAGACACACCATCCCTGCTGCCATAGCACCAGCTCCAGAGTACTGCTCCGCAGCGGCGGCACCCCTTAGCCGCATTCCACAGGTGGTGTCACGAACTTTTCAAATCCCCTATAAATAATTCCCCTTTTACTGACCTCCCTGGGTCACGGACCGGGCCAGCTACTGTGATATCCCCCAGCAACCAGAGGCCCCGCTGCCGAGTACCCCACGGCCCAGGGGGCGCGTCACAAAGACTATGGGAGACCCACTCCCCAATAATGGGAATAATGTTTTTAATATGCTGTACTGCATGGCTCTTGTAAGGGGCATTAAAATCGTCTTGTTAAGCTACTGTGACCTCCACGTCTCTTCCAAGGGTCATTGATATTGTCTTTTTATTCCAATGGGACCTCCACGTCTCTTCCTAGGGGCATTGATATTGTCTTTTTATTCAACTGCGACCTCCACCACTCTTCCAAGGGGCATTAAAACTGTCTTGTTAAGCTACTGTGACCTCCACCACTCTTCCAAGGGGCATTGATATTGTCTTTTTATTCCACTGGGATCTCCACCACTCTTCCAAGGGGCATTGATATTGTCTTTTTATTCCACTGGGACCTCCACGTCTCTTCCAAGGGGCATTGATATTGTCTTTTTATTCCACTGGGACCTCCACGTCTCTTCCATGGGGCATTAAAAGCGTCTTGTTAAACCACTCTGAACTCCACAGCTCTTCCAAGGGGCATTGAAATGTTTTTTATTACCTCTAACCTCCACGACTCTTCCAACGGGCATTGCATTTCCTCCTAATTTTAGTCAGCTTTTGCTTTTCAATTCATAGGCGAACACTAAGGGAGACCCACTCTCCAATAATGGGTAGAAGGGTTTTAGTATGCTGTAATCCACATCTGTTTCAAGCGGCGTTGCAGTTCCTCATAATTTTTGGAAAGCCTTCCATTCACTGCTTAGGCCAACAGTGCGCAGGGGATCCAGTTGCTTTAAATGGAAAAAATGGTTTAGTTAAGGCCCTCTGACCTCCATGTCACTTCCAATGGGCATTGGAGTGCCTCAAAATTTTTGGTAGGCATTGCACTCACTGTATGCCCTATAACTGTGTAGCCAAACTTCTCCTTTTGGTACAGAAACATATCCTACAAGACATGTGTGGTTGACTGGTCTGATATTGATGTGAATGGTGCCTGTTCCTCCTGCTCTTTCTCCTTTGCCACCACCTCATTCATCATTCATCACCTGAAGCTTTGTTTTAATGGGAGTCATAGAACTGGGATAGTAGCAGGAAAACATCCAGCAATCCTCGGAGGAGGTAGGATATGCACCAAAACGTTGACCACCTTAGGCCTAGCCGCTACTACATACATGCGCTTGCATTCCAAGGAACAGAAAGCTAAGGAGATGGATGGCCTCGTGATCATGAGTAGTTTACTCATTGTGTAGGAGGCCGACCACTGCTGCTGTCTACCTTCTGAACTTTGTGTTGAAGCCTGATTGACCCAGGACAAGCAATCCTCTATGTCTGGAGGACGTGTTGCATCCCAGTGTCCAACTGTGTCCCGGCTTCCACAATATTAACTCAGTGTGAAGGCTTCAGTGAGATGGAGCATCCCTGACCACATTCACTTGTCCACGTGTTTATGGTTAGGCTGTCCTTCCCACTAAATGCACTGGAGGGGGGGGGGGGGCACAGGTAATGTTTTGGTATGCACTCTTGTGTATAAGGCGCACCGGGAAAAATAGGGGTGGCTGGGGCCCTTTTATGGACATCCGGCCGCCCCCAGGCGGCTGGGGACCAAGTATGGACACCCGGCCGCCCCCTGGCGGCTGGAGACCAAGCATGGACACCCGGCCGCCGGGCGGCTGCGGACTGAGTATTGATACCAGGCCGCCGACGCAGCCATGACATGGTGGCCAGATTCCGCCTCCACATGCCTAAAAAGCCCAATTTCAAGTGCAAGCAAGCAGTATGGTATTGCAGCCTGGGGGTGGGTGGCAGGCTGCATACTTGCGCTTGCATTGCAAGGAATGGGGGAGGTACAATTAAACACTGCCCTGGGACAAGGACTTGAACGGGGATAGTTGCAAGTCGGCAATGACAGGTGCAGGGCGGGAGGCATCTTCGCATGTGCCATGAACAGGGGGTTGACGTGCACACACTGCAGCTGTCCTTCCCACTAAATGCACTGGAGAGGGCAGAGGTAATGTTTTGGTATGTGCGCTTGTGTATAAGGCGCACTGGGACAAATAGGGGCAGCTGGGGACCGAGTATGGACACCCGGCCGCCCCCTGGCAGCTGGGGACCGAGTGTGGACACCCGGCCGCCGGGCTGCTGGGGACTGAGTATGGATACCAGATCGCCGACGCAGCCATGACATGGTGGCTGGCGTCTGCCTCCACAAGCCTAAAAGGCCTCATTTCAAGTGCAAGCTAGCTAGCAGTATGGTATTGCAGCCTGGGAGTGGGTGGGTGGCAGGCTGCACAGTTACGCTTGCATTCCAAGAAAACAAAGCAGATGCTAACTTCTATCATCATCATCATGCTCCTCAACTTGGCACTCTCAACTCCCCTGATGGAGAAGCCAGGGCCCACCGGAGGAGTCTCTGGTTGTCTGGTGGGCTCGTCCAATGCTGCCCTGAAGCAGGCCAGGCTAAGAAAAGTGTGGGGAAGGTTCCCGGGACAAATAGTGGCGGCTGGGGACTGAGTATGGAGACCTCGCCGCCGACGCAGCCATGGGGTAGCGGCCAGCTTCGGCCTCCTCCAAACTAAAAGGCCCCATTTCAAGTGCAAGCTAGCAGTATAGTATTGCAGCCTGCGGGTGGGTGGGTGGTTGGCTGCATATTTGTGCTTGCATTGCAAGGAATGGGGGAAGTACAATTGAACATAGCCCTGGGACAAGGAGTTGCACGGGGATAGTTGCAAGTCTGCATCTTCTGATGCGGCAAGGATCACTTCTGATGGGCACACTTTTAGGCAGTGACCTGGGTGTCAGAGATGCTTCCAGGGGTCTTCCCGATGTTGTTCCCATGTCTTTTCAGCACTGCATGCATGTGTCACACAGCACATGGCCAGATAAGGTTGTAAAATGTTAAAATGACATTTCCTGGTGAATGCATTTGTCACGTTGAAAGCAATACAAAAGTGCAAAAACCCATAAAAAATGTTAGTTGTGAACATAGCCCAAGGTGTGGAGGAGTATTTTTGTTTTTGGTTATTTATTTTACCTTATACACAAGTCTTTACCCTGGAAAGGATGTTCCTTAACATATTTCACAGGAAAACCATTTCAGTTTAGTTTTTGAACGTTTTATTGTGAGCCTGTAAAAGTGGCTTAATACCTCTGACCACGTTGTTGACAACAGTGACCTGGGGGTCAGAAATGCTTCCTGGGGCGATGCCCATGCTGTCCCCATGTCATTTGAGCACTGTCATTATCGTTTTGGGCACTTTTAAGGCTTTCTACAGACTGCCGGGGGTTCCGCTGCAAAAATGCTCGGGTCTACCATAGACTAACATTGGGCTCGTTGCTCGGGTCGAGCACCCGAGTGTCACGGTGAGCTCGGCTCGAGCTTCGAGCACCCGAGCATTTTAGTGCTCGATCAAAACTAGTCATTAAATTGGATTGATTTGGGTCCAACATCTAGCAGCCTAACCTATCAGCTGTTTTCAGCTCCAGTTGGCTAAAACAATGGACAGAGCCGAAACAGCGCCCTACCGGGTTCTGCAGCTCAGCTCCTATTCAAGTGTTAGAGCACCACCAATCTGATATCCTATGGTTGGGTCATTAAATACACTATCTCAAGGATAGACAACCCCTTTTAAGCTTTAACCCCCCTAGAAAAGTCTACAGGAGAGACTACTAGCTGGAAAGTGCTTCATATACAGTGGTACAGAAAGTATTCAGACCCCTTTAAATTTTTCACTCTTTGTTTCATTGCAGCCATTTTGTAAATTCTAAAAAGTTCATTTTTTTCTCAATAAAGTACACTCTGCACCCTATCTTGACTAAAAAAAACAGAAATGTAGAAATTTTTGCAAATTTATTAAAAAAGAAAAACTGAAATATCACATGATCATAAGTATTTAGACCCTTTGCTCAATATTGGGAATGATGCAAAAAGGTTTTCACACCTGGATTTGGGGATCCTCTGCCATTCTTCCTTGCAGATCCTCTCCAGTTCTGTCAGGTTGGATGGTGAACGTTGGTGGACAGCCATTTTCAGGTCTCTCCAGAGATGCTCAATTGGGTTTAGGTCAGGGCTCTGGCTGGGCCAGTCAAGAATGGTCACAGAGTTGTTCTGAAGCCACTCCTTTGTTATTTTAGCTGTTTGCTTAGGGTCATTGTCTTGTTGGAAGGTGAATCTTCGGCCAAGTCTGAGGTCCAGAGCACTCTGGAAGAGGTTTTCATCCAGGATATCTTTGTACTTGGCCGCATTCATGTTTCCTTCAATTGCAACCAGTCGTCCTGTCCCTGCAGCTGAAAAATACCCCCATAGTATGATGCTGCTACCACCATGTTTCACTGTTGGGATTGTATTGGGCAGGTGATGAGTAGCGTCTGGTTTTCTCCACACATACCGCTTAGAATTATCACTAAAAAGTTCTATCTTTGTCTCATCAGACCAGAGAATCTTATTTTTCATAGTCTGGGAGTCCTTCATGTGTTTTTGAGCAAACTCTATGCAGGCTTTCATATGTCTTGCACTGAGGAGAGGCTTCTATAGGGCCACTCTCCCATAAATGTCCAACTGGTGGAGGGCTGCAGTGATAATTGACTTTGTGTAACCTTCTCCCATCTCCCTACTGCATCTCTGGAGCTCAGCCACAGTGATCTTGGGGTTCTTCTTTACCTTTCTCACCAAGGCTCTTCTCCCACGATTGCTCAGTTTGGCTGGATGGCCAGGTCTAGGAAGACTTCTGGTGGTCCCAAACGTCTTCTATTTAAGGATTATGGAGGCCACTGTGCTCTTAGGAACCTTGAGTAATCTAGAAATTCTTTTGTAACCTTGGCCAGATCTGTGCCCTGCCACAATTCTGTCTCTGAGCTCCTTGGGCAGTTTCTTTGAGCTCATGATTCTCATTTGGTCTGACATTCACTGTGAGCTGTGAGATCTTATATAGACAGGTGTTTGCCTTTCCAAATCAAGTCCTATCAATTAATTAAACACAACTGGACTCCAATGAAGGAGTAGAACCATCTCAAGGAGGATCACAAGGAAATGGACAGCATGTGACTAGAGATGAGCGTTGTTCTACTCGAACTGTTCGCCAATCTCAAATTCGAGCTGTTTTGGGCGGTGTTCGAGCCGGTCGGCGAACACGAACAATTTGAGAAAAATTCGGCTGTTCGAGGTTATGTTCGATAACTGTTCGTGCACCAAAATCATAACTGGATTTTTCTCAGTAATGATGAAAATTAATGTTAATACGCAGTTTGAGTGTACAGCGGGGCGGGGGGAGGGGCAGGGGATGGATCTCTGCAGGAACAATGAAGATCTCCATTTTTTTTTCTCTTTCCCGCATTTGCAGTGGGGAGGTGCAATCTGTCAGCCTATCAGCAGCGCACACACGGAGCGAAGTGCTTTTTTTCACACAAGCAAGGGCATGTGTGATTGGCAGTGTATGTCACATGTCCTTGCCCTATAAGACCAAGCCATTTTCCCCGTCGCCACCATTTTCTCACTGCTGCAGCTGCGTGTTAGACGGCACCGCTGTTGCTGTGTGCGCTATACCTTGTTAATTTCAAGGTAATTTTCGCACAAATATACAGATAGCTTGGGAGTAGGGAATAGTTGTGATTGCAGTCCTTTTAAGGACTAGGTTACAGCATTTCCTACGACTTTTATCAGGCAGGTCTGTGCTCTTAAATAGATAGATTGTGGGAGTAAAGACTAATTGTAATTGGAGTCCTTTTCAGGACTAGGTTACATCAGTTCCTATCAGTTTTTGCCAGGCAGGTCTGTGCCAGTGCTGTGCAAGTTTTTTTCACAGCATTTGGCTGAATCTAGCAAAGCTAATCCTTTTTGGCCTATTGCAGAGTGTGTTAGTCAGTGGAGTAGCCTATCTGTGTTGCAAGATATACCACCTGTGTATAGAATACCAATTTTTTTACTGCACCTAGTGAAGTAAAATCTTTTGGGCATAGCATCATTCTATTAGTCCATCTATACTGACCTCCATCAGGTTGCAAACTGAATATAATTTTTTTCTGCATCTAGCTCTGAAAAAATATTTGGGCTTCTAGCGGTGTGTGGGACTTGGTCTATTAGTCCATCTATACTGACCTCCATCAGGTTGCAAATTAAAAATAATTTTTTTCTGCATCTAGCTCTGAAAAAATATTTGGGCTTCTAGCGGTGTGTGGGACTTGGTGTATTAGTCCATCTATACTGACCTCCATCAGGTTGCAAATTAAAAATATTTTTTTTCTGCATCTAGCTCTGAAAAAATATTTGGGCTTCTAGCAGTGTGTGGGACTTGGTCTATTAGTCCATCTATACTGACCTCCATCAGGTTGCAAATTGAATAAAAAAATTTTCTGCATCTAGCTCTGAAAAAATATTTGGGCTTCAAGCGGTGTGTGGGACTTGGTCTATTAGTCCATCTATACTGACCTCCATCAGGTTGCAAATTAAAAATAATTTTTTTCTGCATCTAACCCAGCCAATAGTTTTGGCCTAATACCACAGTTTGGCCACTCAGCTCTGCTCGGTTACCATCCATTGTTTTTTTGTGCAAACAACTCCAGAGTTGTGAATTAGTTAACCACCAAAATGAGTGGAAAAAGGCCTGCTGCTGGTGGAAAGGGGAATAGGCGTGTTGGGAAGGGGAAAAAAGGTTGTGTCCGTGGGGTAGGTGCAGAAGAAAGACCATCTTCCAGCCAAACTAAAATGTCTACTTCTTTTAGCGGACAATGTGATAAGATCCCTTTCTTACGGCCACGCCAATCGCTACAAATTCCAGATGAGGCACAAAAACAGCAGGTGCTTCAACGGATATCAAGTGCTCCTTTAAGTGGGCTCTCCTCCACATCAACTTCAACATCACAAATACTCCAGTCCTCAAAGGTGTCACCCAAATCGCACTTGCTTCCTCACAGCTCCCAAATCTCCAGCTGCCCGTCTGAGTATGAGGTAGAACAGATGGTTGAGTCTGCAGAGCTGTTTACTCATACTATAGCCTGGGAATCAGAGGTCGACTCCAGCGCTTCTGTGAATCCAGACGAGGAAATGATCTGCACTGATGCCCAGAATCTTTATGAGTCGGATCCAGGACCAGACGCAGAAGGTTCTGACCATAATGTAGACCCTCATTCCCAAACTGTAACTCCTGTTGGTGGAGACAATGAGGAAGACGATGATAAGACTCAAATACCTGATTGGAGCGACAACTTTAGTTTTTTGTCAGGGCAGGAACAGGTTGGCTCTGAGGACGACGGGTGTGATAACGCACAGGGTGATGATGATGAGGTCGGAGATCCCACTTACTGTCAACCCACAGTCAGCCAAGAGATGAGGTCAGCAGAGGAGGTGGAGGAAGTAGAGGAGGAGGAGTTGTATGCGGAAGGGCTAACATCTGCAAGGTCCAGACGGTCGGCAGCACCAGGCATGTGAGGGTGGGGGAGATGATTTTACCAGGGCGCATGGTAGCAGCCAAACTAGTGAGGAAGGTGCAGGAGCCCAGGAAGAAGTGGAGGACGAACTGATGGAAGACTCATCAGATGAGGGAGACCTTGATCACATTTCTGTTGTGCGAGGTTGGGGGGAGAGGACAGAGGAAGGAAGCATGATTGTTACCTCGCCACCAACACAACAGGGACTTGGTGCTCCTGGATGCGCAACACACATGAGTGCCTTCTTGCTGCACTACCTGCAACATGACCCTCGAATTGTGAGAATTAGAAATAATCCTGACTACTGGGTTGCCACACTGTTAGATCCCCGGTACAAAAGTAAATTTGCAGAAATTATTCCTGCCATAGAAAGGGATGCACGCATGCAGGAGTATCAGCAGAGACTGTTGCAGAATCTTACATGTGCTTTTCCACAAAATACCAGTGGTGCACGTAGTGAATCTCACAGTTCCAACTTGCCAACCGTGGGACCGTCAAGTGTTCAGCACTCAAACCGTAACAGAACCACAGTATCTGCTGGTAACATCAATTTTGCGGAATCATTTCACCACTTTTTTAGCCCATCCTTTGCAAGGCCACAGGAGACAAGAAGTCTGACACATAGTCAACGCCTAGAGACGATGGTACAGGAGTATCTCCAAGTAAACATTGAAGCCACGACTGTGTCACTGGACCCTTGCTCTTTTTGGGCTTCCAATCTGGATAAATGGCCGGAGCTAGCCACTTACGCCTTGGAGATCTTGTCATGCCCCGCAGCCAGCGTTCTGTCTGAACGTGTGTACAGCGCTGCTGGTGGTGTGCTGACAGATAAGCGCACGCGGCTCTCCACTGATAATGTAGACAGACTCACGTTCATAAAGATGAACAAATCATGGATCCGAAACGACTTTTCTACCCCTGTGTCATCCTGGGGAGAGTAAAAGCTTGATGATTGGTTAAAATCACCCTACCAACCGTTTTAAGCTTTCAAATTACTAATCATGTTTATCTGTATCTTGACTGGAAAATAATTTGGGCTTTGTAGCAGTGTGCAGCACTGATCCTATTAGGCCATCTATAATAAGCTTCACCAGATTTAAAATTAAAAATAATTTTTAGCTGCATCTAGCCCGGAAAATAATTTTGGGGCTCCGAGATGCGCAAGACACATAAGTGCCTTCTTGCTGCACTACCTGCAGCATGACCCTCATATTGTCAGAATTCGAAGTAATCATGACTACTGGGTTGCCACACTCTTAGATCCCCCAAACTTTTCGATCAACCTTTTCATTTTAATAAAGACCAAAAAAATGGTCATTTTTGAAATTATAAGCATTAGCAGGTTGTTAGAAACTGAAATCAAACAGTTTTCAACTCAAAACTTTATTCTAGGTGATGTTACATTTTCACATAGGACCCCTTGTTCGAAAGGAGCTTCTGAACTCTCTCGTCCATTGAATTTGTCAGGTTTTGGATGGTTTCTGCTTCAATTGTTTTGCATGAGGACAGAATACCCTCCCAGAGCTGTTGCTTAGATGTGAACTGCCTCCCGCCATCATAGACACTCCTTTTAATGATGCTCCAAAGGTTCTGAATGGGGTAGAGGTCAGGGGAGCATGGGGGTCACACCATAAGTTTGTCCCCTTTTATGCCCATATCAGCCAGAGATGCAGATGTTTTATGTGCAGCATGAGATGGTGCATTATCATGCAGAAAAATGATCTTGCTGTGAAATACACGGTTCTTCTTCTTGAACCATGGCAGGAAGTGCTGTTTGAGAAAATCCACATACATTATGGAGTTCATCTTTAGCGCCTTCAGGGATCCTAAAGGGGCCGACAATCTCTCTCCCCATGATTCCAGCCCAAAACATTACCCCACCTCCTCCTTGTTGGCGCTGTAGCCGTGTTTGCGTGGGGTGTCCATCAACCAGCCATCCTCCACTCCATCCATCTGGACCATCGAGCGCTGCACGGCACTCATCCGTGAACAAAACAGTTTTGAAATCAGTCTTCATGTAATGTTTGGCCCACTGGAGCCGTTTCTGCTTGTGTGAAGTAGATAGAGGAGGTCGACAGGATGGCGTATGCACAGCTGCAAACCTCTGAAGGACCCTGCATCTTGTTGTTCGGGGGACGTTGGAGGCACCAGCAGCTTCAAAAACTTGTCTGCTGCTATGACAAGGCTTTCTTGCCGCTGCTCTTTTAACCTGACGTAATTGCCTGTAGGAAAGAGTCCTCAATTTGTCCTTATCAGCACGCACACGTGTGTACTGTGAATCAGCTACATACTTCTTGATTGCCAAGACACTTCATCCTGATCATCGCACAATGTTGATTGTAGTCATGCCTTGACCTAAACACTCCACAATTTGTTGCTTCTCAGCAGCCGACACATCCTTTTTCTTTCCCATTTTGGCAGAAAATGTAGGCTGCTTAATAATGTGAGAGAGCCTTCTTAAGTAGTCTTGCCTTTCATTGGACACACCTGCCAAACTAATTAGCACAGGTGTCTGCAATTGCTTACCGTGATATAAAGAGCCCTGACACACATCACCATCAATGAGTTTAACTGACAAACAAACAAATTCTTCCCTTATCACTCCTAAACACTTTTTGCATAATAATTTGGAACGCGGTGTACATGTCCTTTTCCACAAAACACCAGTGGTTCACGTAGTGAATCTTACAGTTCTAACTTGCCAACCGTGGTCTGTATGGAATTGTTCAATAAAGGGCCCAAAATTAAGATAACATAGATGGGAGAGGTCTCTATGAATAGGAATTCCTAAGTATTTGATACCCTGTGAGGGCCAGGCAAAGGGAAAGTTGGACTGGATGGAATCCTATATGGATTTAGGGAGGGAGACATCGAGGGCCTCAGACTTCGCTGCATTGATTTTAAAATTTTACCATGTAACAAAGTGATCTATTTCAGCCATAACAGCAGGGATGGATATATGTGATTGAGTGATATATACTAGGACATCATCAGCAAATAGAGAGCACTTGTACTCGGTGCCTCCCACCTCAATCCACCTAATATTGGGGTTATGGCGAATTGATGAGAGCAGGTGCTCCGTCACTAGGATGTATAAGAGAGGGGACAGAGGACATCCCTGCCTTGTCCCATTGGTGATTGTGAAAGGTGATGAAAATGTTCTGACGCACCCCCTGGGCCTTGGGACACCCGGAGCCGGACCCTTTTTGGTGGATGCTGGTGGTTGTAGTCTTCGTGGCGGCGATCCGGTTCCGTGGCTCAGGGCGGTCAAACCAGTGGCGGAACTATTTATGTGGTTTTGATGTTTAAATGTCCGACTACGCCACCCGTGGATTGCGGTCAGAGTGAACCGCCGCTACAGGGCAGACCGCTAAGGCTGGTGTTGTGGGTGCAGCAGAGCGTAGCATAACTCCCCACGGGAGGAGTATAGCCTCAGGGCAGTGTATGCGGAGGATGGGGGTGATGGTGCAGGGCAGCAGCAGTAACGACACGGAGTCAGTGATGCAGTTCAGAGCCTTTACTCACAGTTCTTATTATCCAGACCACGTCTGCAGGTAACGGCTGCCCACGTCGTACTGTGCTCACCAGGTGAGGGGCTCAGACAACTCCCAGATAACTTTGGAGCGCTTCACAGGACCCCCTTTGTGTGTCCTTTGTCTGGCCTTTCTTACCAACACTTCTGTCCGGCTGCCTCGGGCCTCCTCTTGGTAAACTTGACGCCAGTTTCCCTGACCCTATGTGGTGCCTTCCTAGCGGGTGGAGCAAGGGGCTGCGCCACATAAAATGTCAGAGCCTCCGGTTTCTAGCTGAGGGTCGTTTCCTGCCTCCACTAGTTCGGGGACCGGTCTCCCCCTTTGGCCTGACCCCTCCACGCAGGTGGATTCGGGCGTGCGGTGGCGACTCGCCCGTCCGCACCCCTGGGATCCCTTCATTCCTCGTTCCTGGAGCCTTCTCCGCTCCTCTTCCTTCCTTCTCCCTCTTGCAGGCCTGGGCCTCTGTTACTAGGCCCGCCTCCGGAGCAGAGCTCATGCAGAGCCCCTGCTCCCTGCCACTTCTGCTCAGACTTCTCTGCACTGAACTAAGATGGTGCCCACCTTTTATACTCCCTTCTCAATGCACCCAGGAACTGCTTCCTCCCTGCTCCTGCACTGCAGGGTTCCCCTTCCTCAGTGTTCCCTCCCCCCACTCCAGCCAGGGACAGGGACTGTCGTGCCCATCTCAGGGGCATATTGGTCGCCCTGCCCCACGGCAATGTGGTGTAATGCATGCAGGTGTCGGGTCCTGATCCACACTCCATCCTTATCTGAGAGTGAGATATCACACCTCTGGGTGAGGTGCAATACGTCTGTAGCAACCGAGCCCTCGGTGCTACAGTTCCATTTATCTTCAGCCTAGGTGACGTATTGTGATACAGGGCCGTGATTTTGGCTATAAAAGGGTCCCCTAGACCCCTACCCCAAGCTTTTTAAGAGAATCATATATGGCGTGCCAGGAGACTCTATGGAATGCTTTCTCAGCATCCAACGAGAGTATCTACTTACAAATTTTTAACTGCATCTAGCCCAGGAAATACTTTGTGCCTAGTAGCAGTGTCTGCTAGTCAGCGGATTATCCTGGCTGTTAAGCAAGCTACACCACCTGTAGTTTGGACACTTAATTTTTTCAAAGGAAATGCTTCGGGACCACGGGATACTTAGTGAAGAGCATCAGGAGGCACCCCAAGGCATAGGGGCTGGGACTGGCACTAGGATGCCTTGCGGTGGACAGCCGAGCTCGATCCTTATAAAAGCTTTTTAACTGCAGCAGCTTTAGTGGACGCTACTGGAGCTGGAATTACGCGGCTGCTGGCATGAGACTTGCCCTCCAATAGATCCTTGTAAATGGATTTAAAGTGTATTCATTCAAATTAGAGGGACAATTTAAATTAAAAAGCTTAGAGCTGCCTCCACCACAGGGGGGCTCTCTCGACCCACCAGCGGACAGGCACCAGTATTGGGAGAGGGGGGCTGGCCGTCAGGGTTCACCGCGGCTCTGGCACAAACCCGGCGACACGGAGGTGGCACGGGCAGGAGCGGACTGGCCGTCTCGGCTTCTCACTTTTTGGATTTTAGAAGGGCATGACATGCCTATATCTGTGTCTCCCCCTCCTTTTACTCCTCCACCTCTTTTCTTTTCGCATGACTATATGTACTTGTCACTTTTCCATGTGTTAGTTGTGTCTTCTGAGCAGTTTGTCAGCTTTTGGACACCTTTGAAGGTGTTTTCTATGTGTTTCTATGTGTTTTTGTTTGCCTGCCATTGGTTTTAACGGTTTTCGAAGGTGTTCGACGAACAGTTCGACGAACAGTTTGGCGAACACACGGGTGTTCGACGAACCGAACCGAACTCGAACACTACGGGGGTGGCTCAACACTACATGTGACTTAAATATGAGAGTCTGAGCAAAGGGTCTGAATACTTATGACCATGTGATATTTCAGTTTTTCTTTTTTAATAAATTTGCAAAAATTTCTACATTTCAGTTTTTTTTTCAGTCAAGATGGGGCGTTGGGTGTACATTAATGAGAAGAAAATGAACTTTTTAGAATTTACCAAATGGCTGCAATGAAACAAAGAGTGAAAAATTTAAAGGGGTCTGAATACTTTCCGTACCCACTGTATGAAGGCTGTGACCCCATGCCTCGTGCCATGTAAAAATGTTTATGCAGCCAGGAACAAAGCAACGTTTTGTGTTCCTGCATTTTAACATTCTGTTTGTCATTATTTTCACTCCATCCTACACCTGCTCTTTATAAGGGCATGCTGAGAGTTATACAGTAGTTTGCAATAGCAAGGAGCACCACAAGTTGCAGATTTTCCAGCGCTGGGTATTACACGCTCTTTTACAGCATCTATTTTGGGTTTATGCCAGGACATTGACTAGTTTGATGAGCTTTGACAATGGCACATTCCCTCTAAAGATTACAACTTGACATGTATCCTACGGTTGAGTGCCATAATTCTTCAGTTCTTTCTTCTTTCTGATTATTAACTAGAGCGCAGGTGAAAGTAATCATTGACGAGACGTGAACTCAATGACAAGCGATGAATGGGAAATGCTCAGTATTGTGTCTCCTGAAGTATATCATCCCCTTCCACGTGATTTCCTTTGTGTCTTCTAGAAATGACTTGGATGACCTCCACTCAGTGGTATAGCTAAAATGGAAGAGAAGATCCCGCTGCCTCCTCATTACTGGAAGAAGCATGTCATATTCAAGGTCCTTATTCATTGAAGACCCCAAATCTTAAAGTTATCGGTGTTTGATCTACATAGATTTTAATGTATCACTCACCTATTAACAATCTGATCATGGTCAGAATACTGAGCAGCCTTGGGGATGATGGGACTTGTAGTCCATGTCAAGAAAACTGAATTATACAGTTTCAGAAGATATACTGTATATGCCTACAAGGCTGCAAATTTGGGTCAGGATACCACAGTCAGTCCGGGCACTGTGGTCCATATAGGACAACAACACCTTTAGAACATTCAACATTTAGAACACCCTTTGGAACATTTTAATGGGCAAAATCTGGACATTTAAAGGGACAATCCAATCTCATACATTTATGCTACGTACGCATCTACTATTATATCTACTATAAATTTATGACATATCTTGTGGATTCCCTTTAAGTCTCATGCCAGAGAATGCCCAATACAGCTCTCCAAAATCCAGAAACCCGAATTTTTTGGGATGAGTTTATCTAAATTTTGATTTTTGCCCTCCAGTTATCAGAGCTGTCCCAGCAAAATCAGCACTGTCAGCAAATATATTGAGATATAGAGGTAGGAACTGACCTTGTTCCAGAATTTCCACCTTCAGGACAATCATTCTGCACTCAGACATCAAGAGAGAATTAACTTTTTAACTTTAGATACACAGGAACTATTATCTGCATCATCACACTATGGAAGTCTACTGGAAGAACAAGACAAAACAAACCAGAGCGTTCATACAATAGAATCAGCTACTGAATAAAATAACTTTCAGCATAAGCCTGCAGCTGTTGCATATGCCTAACATCCCTTCTCAACATCTAAGGCTGAGTCCATCAGCCTCTTATTTAGCCTGAAACATCTCTCTCCAGTCAGTCTCCAGTCATTAACTTTGGAAAAATATCCATCATGACTTGTTTAAGTTCTCCAATCATCACCTTCATGTCAATTTCCTTCTCTTTTTCTTTGGTAGACTAAACAACGCCTAATACATTTCTCTCTTCTTCATTCATCTTGCTCTTAATCTATCAAGGTTTGTCTTAGCTTTTTTTTTATCTGTCCCTCCCCTACATCTGCCTTTTCATGCCTTTTGATTCTTCCTCCATCTCTGACAGAACTTTTGATATTTCAATTGCTTTTTTTCCCATGGTACTCTTTTCTTCCTGATCAGCCTTTATCCATTTATTGTCTTCCCCTTCTGAGAGATATGTATTTCCAATATGTGGGTTCACATATATTGATTGCATTTGCTTTGTGTGAGAGACGGTCAGGTGGTTTACCTTTATTTTCTCTTGTTAAAGTCCTTGGTTCTGTATCTGGGTTCAGTTGTATCAACTCACTTGCAGTGTCTGTATTTTGACTTCAACCATTTATTTAGAAGTAGTTTGACCATTGTCACTTGTTCTTATTTTTTTCAGTGACGTCATTATATTATTATTTTTTAGATTATTTGTCAGGTTCTGTTTTTACCATTCTATAATGCTTACCGAATGACTGAGACTTCAGACATCTATGCTATGTGTGGATACAGTCAATGTGTCTATGCATTCAGAGTCTCACTTGTTCCTTTACTGCATTGGGTTGATATAAATGCTTACTTGTATGGCAATGGCTGTCATCCACTTTTCATCCAGGATAGCAAACCTTATTATTGTAAAGTGAGTCCTTTAGCTGTCATACGCTTTACTGATATCAGTCGTCCTCCCAGCCTGGGAACCTACAACATGTCTTTTACTGGTATGGCTAAATTCTGTCCATTTTTACTAGGGAACATGAGGATTCTATGTCCAGTACTTTCTGCATTTATTCTACTTCCATCCTTGATACATAAGTCAAGTTATGTGAAACAGCTTATATCATTTGGCATGTGTCTTGTTGCTCTAGAGTTGATGCACCATCCTTGCAATATCTGGTTACTTGTCATTTTAAAGGTGCCATTCCAATTATTTGCACATGCAGCATAGTCTGTGATTTTGATCTTTTTTTTAGTCACCTTCACAAATTGTTTATGCTGTTCTGCTTTCCATATCCCACAGTTTTTCTTAAGTATCACTGTTTCTATCTAACATCTGAAACATGCTCTAGTTTACTTCTCATGTGACCTTGTATCTATTACCTAGAGAGCATTTTCACTATCACTTTCTGCAGAGGTTTCACTGTCACTTTCCTGCACAAGATTAGACTGTAGACCTCATGCAATTTTTGCACATGCATTCCATGTGCCTATTAACAATCTGATCATGGTCAGAATACTGAGCAGCCTTGGGGATGATGGGACTTGTAGTCCATGTCAAGAAAACTGAATTATACAGTTTCAGAAGATATACTGTATATGCCTACAAGGCTGCAAATTTGGGTCAGCCGTGTTCTCATGTTTTTTGTGGATCAGTTGGTCATCCTTTAGTAATAATAAGTAGATATGAGCAGATCTTTTGAAACTCGAAATTCAATGACTTCAACAAATTTCCCCCAAAAATGTGATTGCATCGAATAAATTTGCCCAAGTCTCAATACTGGAAAGCTTATAATTGCTTTCAAAATACACGTAGGGTAGAGGAAAGAGAGAGAAATTTGCTGACCATAAGAGCTTATGACTCGCCCCCTGGGCCGTGGGGCACTCGAAGCCGGGCAATCGGTAAACGATGGGGGTAGTAGTGGCTACCCGGTTCCTTGGCTCAGGGTGGTCAGGCCAGTAGTAGTCTGCGACGCGCTGTTGGTGTGTCCGACTACGCCAACCGTGGATTGCGGTCAGTGCGGACCGCCGCTGCCAGGTAGACCGCTGGGGCTGATGATGTATGCAGCTGGGATAGTGTGACTCCCCACGGGAAGAGTGCGGCCCCAGGGCAGTATAATGGAAGATGGGGGTGATGGTGTAGGGCGTCCCAGTACCGTTAGTGCTGGAGGAGCAAGGAGCACACAGACAACAGGTTGCAGTCCAGGGTCTTTACTAGAACAGGTGAACTGACCCACAAACAGTCCCGGCTAGGAGGGGACCTGGATGTCTGAGAGCAATTGGGAAATTGGCCCTGGTCAGGGTGAGGGTGTAGGCCTACCGTGCTCTCTGCGCTCCTTCTGGCTATCTCCTCCTGGTAGGGTAACAGCTAGTGTTGAGCGAGCACTAAAATGCTCGGGTGCTCGAAGCTCGGGCCGAGCTCGCCGTGATACTCGGGTGCTCGACCCGAGCAACGAGCCCAATGTTAGTCTATGGGAGACTCGAGCATTTTTGCGGTGGCACCCCCGGCAGTCTTTTAAAAGCCTAACAAGTGCCCAAAACGATAGTGACAGTGCTCAAATGACATGGGGACAGCATGGGGATCGCCCCAGGAAGCATTTCTGACCCCCAGGTCACTGCTGTCAACAACGTGGTCAGAGGTATTAAGCCACTTTTACAGACTCACAATAAAACGAAAGTGAAACTTTTTTCCTGTGAAATATGTTAAGGAACATCCTTTCCAGGGAAAAGACTTGTGTATAAGTTAAAATAAATGACCAAAAACAAAAATACTCATCCACACCTTCGGCTATATTCACAAGTAGCATTTTTTATGCGTTTTTGCACTTTTGTATTGCTTTCAACTATGACAAATGCATTCACCAGGAAATGTCATTTTAACATTTTACAACCTTATCTGGCCATGTGCTGTGTGACACATGCATAAAGTGCTGAAAAGACATGGGAACTGCATGGGGAAGACCCCTGGAAGCATCTCTGACTCCCAGGTCACTGTCTAAAAGTGTGCCCATCATAAGTGATCCTTGCCGCATCAGAAGATGCAGACTTGCAACTATCCCCATGCAAGTTCTAGTCCCAGGGCAGTGTTCAGTTGTACCTCCCCCATTCCTTGCAATACAAGCTCAAGTATGCAGCCTGCCACCCACCCACCCCCAGGCTGCAATACCATACTGCTTGCTTGCTTGAACTTGAAATTGGGCCTTTTAGGCATGTGGAGGCGGAATCTGGCCACCACGTCATGGCTGTGTTGGCGGCCTGGAATCCATACTCAGTCCCCAGCCGCCCGACAGCCGGGTGTCCATACTCGGTCCCCAGCCGCCCCACGGCCGGGTGTCCACACACGGTCCCCTGCCGCCTGGGGGCAGCCAGGTGTCAATAAACGGTCCCCAGCCGCCCCTATTTCTCCTTGGAACATCCCCCCACACACTTTTCTTAGCCCGGCCTGCTTTAGGCAGCATTGGACGAGCCCACCAGAGAACCAGACTCCTCCGGTGGGCCCTGACTTCTCCATCGGTGGAGTTGAGAGTGCCAAGGTGAGGAGCATGATGATGATGACAGAAGTTAGCATCTGCTATGTTTTCTTTTAATGCAAGTGTAAGTGTGCAGCCTGCCACCTACCCACCCCCAGACTGCAATTCCATACTGCTAGCTTGCACTTGAAATGGGGCCTTTTAGTTTGGAGGAGGCCGAAGCTGGCCACTACCTCATGGCTGCTTCGGCAGCGAGGTATCCATACTCAGTCCCCAGCCGCCCATATTTGTCCTGGTGTGCCTTATACATAAGATTAAGCGCGTATACCAAAACATTACCTGTGCCCTCCCCAGTGCATTTAGTGGGAAGGAGAGCCTATTCCGCTGTAGTGTGTGCATGCGAAACCCCTGTTCATGGTACATGCGAAGATGCCTCCCACCTTGCACCTGTCGTTGCAGACTTGCAACTATCCCCATTCAAGTCCTTGTCCCAGGGCAGTGTTCAATTGTACCTCTCCCATTCCTTGCAATGCAAGCGCAAGTATGCAGCCTGCCACCCACCCACCCCCCAGGCTGCAATACCATACTGCTTGCTTGCTTGCACTTTAAATTGGGCCTTTTAGGCATGTGGAGGCGGAATCTGACCACCACGCCATGGCTGTGTCGGCGGCCTGGTATCCATACTCAGTCCCCAGCCGCCTGGTGGCCGGGTGTCCCCGCTTGCTCCCCAGCCTCCAGGGAGTAGCCAGGTGTCCATACTCGGTCCCCAGCCACCCCTATTTGTCCCGGTAACCTTTCCCACACTTTTCTTAGCCTGGCCTGCTTTAGGGCAGCATTGGCCGAGCCCACTGGACTATCAGACTCCTCCGGTGGGTCCTGGCTTCTCCATCAGGGGAGTTGAGAGTGCCAAGGTGAGGAGCATGATGAGGATGATAGAAGTTAGCATCTGCTTTGTTTTGTTGTAATGCAAGCGCAAGTATGTAGTAGCGGCTAGGCCTGAGGTGGTCAGCGTTTTGGCGCATATCCTACCTCCTCCGAGGATTGCTGGATGTTTTCCTGCTACTATCCAAGTTCTATGACTCCCGTTAAAACAAAGCTTCAGGTGATAAATGATGGATGAGGTAGTGGCAAAGGAGAAAGAGCAGGAGGAACAAGGACCATTCACATCAATATCAGGCCAGTCAACCAGATATGTCTTGTAGGATATGTTTATGTAACAAAAGGAGCGGTTCGGCTACACAGTTATAGGGCATACAGTGAGTGCAATGCCTACCAAAAATTTCGAGCCACTCCAATGCCCCTTGGAAATGACATGGAGGTCAGAGGGCGTTAACTAAACCTTTTTTTCCATTTATAGCAACTGGGTCTCCCGTGCACTGTTGGCCTAAGCAGTGAATGGAAGGCTTTCCAAAAATTATGAGGAACTGCAACGCCCCTTACAAGAGCCATGTGTGGCACCCCAGGGGTCTGGTCACCACAGTAATAGAGATATTACGTCGGAGAGCAAGTGGGAGGTTTCCTGGTCAGGATCCCTTAAACATGCAACATCCTCCTGCCCCAATCCTGGGAGGGGAGAATTCTGCCCTTATAAACTGGATCTGGGGCGGGGTTGAGTGAGTCAGAGAACAGTCAGAGTCAGAGTGAGAGCAAGGGAAAGTAACAGCAAGGAGCTCTGTAGGAGCTAGGAGCTAAAGACCAGGGGCTGGAAGCTGAGCAGAGCTCGCCCTGGCAGAAGACAATAGGAGGACTTATATATCCAGCAGCAGAAACCAGCCGGCAGGGGATTTCAGGTCCCCTGGCCATAGAAGCCCGGAGGCTCAGTCACAAGCAAGGGACCAGCGCCGCCGTCGTGGAGCGGAGGCTAACAGAAGGCCCCAAGTCACCAGCCATACGGGTGAGCTCTACACGGTACACTCAGGGACGTGGGCTACTTCTAACCGCTTACAGCAAGGTAGCCAGGAAGAGTGCAGACAGACGGGGAGGCCTACAACTCCACCTGGTCAGGGGAACTCCTGCTTGCTTACAGACTGACCAGGCCTCTTATGCTAGCCAGTACTCCCGGGAGGGTCTACCTTATAATCATCAGTAAAGACCCTGAACTGCACTGCAAAGACTCTGAGTCATTCCTGCTGCGCTCGTGCACCATCACCCCCATCATCCACACTCACTGCCCTGAGGCTATACTCCTCCCGAGGGGAGTTATCCCATTCTATGCTGCGCACACAGCACCAGCCTCAGCGGTCTGCCTCGCAGCGGTGGTACTCCCTGACCGCAATCCACGGGTGGCGCAGTCGGACAATTAACCTCAAAACCTAAGAAAGACTGCCACTGGTTTGACCAGCCTGAGCCACGGGACTGGGTCACCGCCACGGAGACTACAGACCCCAGAGACCCGGCACCGGGTATCCCACACACGTGTACACACGGCCCATGGGGCGCGTCACATGCAGTACAGCATATTACAAACATAAGTCCCATTATTGGGGAGTGGGTGTCCCATGGTATTTGCTTATGCTTTCCAAGCAAAAGCTGCCAAAAATTAGGATGGAGCAACTTGCAATGCCCCTTACAAGAGCCATGCAGTACAGCATATTACAGACATAAGTCCCATTATTTGGGAGTGGGTGTCCCATAGTATTTGCTTATGCTTTCCCAGCAAAAGCTGCCAAAAATTAGGATGGAGCAACTTGCAATGCCCCTTACAAGAGCCATGCAGTACAGCATATTACAAACATAAGTCCCATTATTGGGGAGTGGGTGTCCCATAGTATTTGCTTATGCTTTCCCAGCAAAAGTTGCCAAAAATTAGGACGGAGCAACTTGCAATGCCCCACAAGAGCCATGCAGCACAGCATATTACAAACATAAGTCCCATTATTGGGGAGTGGGTGTCCCATGGTATTTGCTTATGCTTTCCCAGCAAAAGCTGCCAAAAATTAGGACGGAGCAACTTGCAATGCCCCTTACAAGAGCCATGCAGTACAGCATATTACAAACATAAGTCCCATTATTGGGGAGTGGGTGTCCCATGGTATTTGCTTATGCTTTCCCAGCAAAAGCTGCCAAAAATTAGGACGGAGCAACTTGCAATGCCCCTTACAAGAGCCATGCAGTACAGCATATTACAAACATAAGTCCCATTATTGGGGAGTGGGTGTCCCATGGTATTTGCTTATGCTTTCCCAGCAAAAGCTGCCAAAAATTAGGACGGAGCAACTAGCAATGCCCCTTACAAGAGCCATGCAGTACAGCATATTACAAACATAAGTCCCATTATTGGGGAGTGGGTGTCCCATAGTATTTGCTTATGCTTTCCCAGCAAAAGCTGCCATAAATTAGGACGGAGCAACTTGCAATGCCCCTTACAAGAGCCATGCAGTACAGCATATTACAAACATAAGTCCCATTATTGGGGAGTGGGTGTCCCATAGTATTTGCTTATGCTTTCCCAGCAAAAGCTGCCAAAAATTAGGACGGAGCAACTTGCAATGCCCCTTGCAAGAGCCATGCAGTACAGCATATTACAAACATAAGTCCCATTATTGGGGAGTGGGTGTCCCATAGTATTTGCTTATGCCTTGCAAGCAAAAGCTGCCAAAAATAAGGACGGAGGAACTTGCAATGCTGGCACCCTGGTGGTATAGTGGTGGTGGAGGCTGAGGATAAGGAGAAGAAGATTAAACAGCCGAAACGAGGAAGTGTATACCCATGTGTGGGTGTGAAGCGGTGCATGTGAATACACCTCCCGAAATAACACAGTGGATTTGACTTTATGTTACTCTGCTGTCATTTGGTGGTGATGAGAAGTCTGGCCCAATCCAGCCCTTGTTCATTTTGATAAGGGTCAGCTTATCAGCATTGTCAGTTGACAGGCGAGTGCGCTTATCAGTTATAATTCCCCCAGCGGCACTAAAAACACGCTCCGATAACACGTTAGCGGCAGGGCAGGCCAGGACCTCCAAGGCGTACAGAGCGAGTTCATTCCTCGTGTCCAGCTTGGATACCCAATAATTAAAACGCACAGAGGAATCACGGAGGACACTGGTACGATCGGCAAGGTACTCCCTCACCATCTTTTGAAACTTTCCACTCCTTGTGAGAGTACCCCGCGCCTCAGGGCCTGTAAGCTGGGCGGGTGTCAGAAAACTGTCCCAGAACGTTGACAGTGTTCCCCTGCCTCTGCTGGATTGGAGTTGCATCTCTCTCGCCTGTACGCCTTGGTTGGGCAACGAACTGTGACCTCTGCCGCTAGCATGTTCAGATGGGAATTTTTTTAAGAGTTCTGCAGCAAGGGCCTTCTGGTATTGCCCCATTTTTGTAGACCTCTCCACCTCAGGAATAAGAGAGTGAAAGTTCTCCTTGTAGCGGGGGTCTACAAGTGTAACCAACCAGTAATGACTGTCACCCAACATTTTGACAACGCTAGGGTCACGGTTAAGGCAGCGTAACATAAAGTCAGCCATGCGTGCCAGACTGGTAACGGGCAAGATTTCCGTGTCCTCACCAAGATGACGACTGACCATGCTCTCCTCCTCCTCCTCCTTTTCCTCCTCCCCCTGTCCTCAAGCCACCCACGCTGAACCGACGGTATGACACTTGTACAGGTACTACCGTCTACAACTCATGATAGCAGCTCCTGTTCTTCCTCCTCCTCCTCTCCCTCATTGTCCCCCAATGCACGTTAGGATGAGATGAGGCTGGGCTGTGTGTAATCGCCCGCTACGGCTTCTTGATCCATCTCATCATACTCTGGCTGCAATGCCTCCTCTTTAATTCTCTGCAGAGAGCGTTGCAAAAGACAGACAAGTGGGATGCTGACACTAATGATGGCGTCATCGCCACTCACCATTTTGGTGGCCTCCTCAAAGTTTGTCAGGATGGTATATATGTCAGACATCCAGGTCCACTCCTGAGGTCTTATGTGTGGAGTCTGACCTGAATATCGACGGCCTTGTTGCAGCTGGTACTCCACAACTGCTCTCTTCTGCTCACAAATCCTTTGCAACATGTGGAGGGTAGAGTTCCAACGTGTGGGGACAACACACACCAGCAAGGGCGGCGGAAGTTGTAGCCGACTTGCGAAAATGAGCTGACAGGTGGCGTACTTTCACGAGCAGATCTGGCAACTCGGGGTACGATTTAAGAAACCGCTGAACCACGAGGTTAAGCACATGAGCCAGGCATGGTACGTGTGTGATCTCACCTCGCCTCAGAGCCGCCACCAGGTTACGGCCATTGTCACACACGACCATGCCGGGATGTAGGTTCAGCGGTCTCAGCCACAGATCTGCCTGCTCTTTCACAGCTGTCCACAACTCACAAGCAGTGTGAGGTTTATCACCTAAGCTTATGAATTTCAGCACAGCCTGTTGCCGCTTGGCGGAGGCAGTACTGCAATGCTTCCAGCTTGTAACTGATGTGGTGATATCTGAGATGGAGGCTGAACATGAGGAGGAGGAGGAGGAGGATGCGCAGGAGCTGTACACTTTTACGGGCAACTCTGACTGACATAGGGCCCGCAATACTCGGTGTGGGGAGGATGTGTTCCGTCCCAAGGTCCGACTGGGTCCCGGCTTCCACTATGTTTACCCAGTGTGCCGTCAGAGAGATGTACCGCCCCTGGCCACAAGCACTTGTCCACGTGTTCGTTGTCAGGTGGACTCTCCCAGTAACTGCGCTGTTGAGGGCACGGCAGATGCTTTGGGACACGTGCTTGTGTAGTGCGGGGATGGCACACCGGGCAAAATAGTGTCGGCTGGGGACCGAGTACTGAGGGACGGCCACTGCCATAAGATTGCGGAAGGATTCCGTCTCCACCAGCCTAAAAGGCAGCATTTCCAATGCAAGCAGTCGTGAAATGTGCGAATTTAGGACTGTGGCCTGTGGGGCGTTAGCTGCGAATTTCCGCTTTCGTTCAAAGGTCTGGGATATGGACAATTGAACGCTGCGGTGGGACGTGGACGTGGACGTTGATGCTGTTTCTTGAGAAAACTGCCATAACAAGTGAAGACTGAGAGGAGGGGGCATCTTTACATGCAGTATGGACAGGGGATTGCCTTGCACACACAACAGGGGGTTCTATTGCAAGCACAACAGTGGAAGAAGCAGTGGTGACACCCGCTGACACTGGTCGTGGACCCTGTGTTTCGCCCCACAAAGTCGGGTGCTTTGCTGCAATGTGCCTGATCATACTGGTGGTGGTCAGGCTGGTAGTTTTGTCACCCCTGCTGATGCTGGCATGGCAGGTGGAACATATGGCCTTTTTGGGGTTATCAGCAGAGTCTTTAAAAAAATTCCAGACTCTGGAAGACCTACCGCTTGTACTGGCAACGTCCCTAGTGTTGGTGTTACGGGGAACGGTTGCCTGCCTTCTGTCTGCGGCCACCACACTGCTTCTTCCTGCCTGTTGGGGTACTCTGCCTCCCTCCCCCTGTGTGCTGCTGGCCTCACTCTGCATGTCCTCCTTCCACGTTGGGTCAGTTACTAGATCATCCACCACCTCCTCCTCTTCCACTTGCGCACCACGATCCTCCTCCTCACTTCCTGGCAATTGTGTCTCGTCATCGTCCACCTCTTGTGACAGATTGCCAACGTCGACTTCCTGTGGCCGTGGCTGTTCAAATATTTGGGCATCGCAACATGGGATCTCCTCTTCCACCACTTCAAGCGTATCAGGCGAGGGGCCCAAATATGGAAATGGACCAGTGAACAGCTCTTCAGAGTGTCCAAGTGTGGGATCACTTGCTGTCTGACGACACTCGGCATGGTGGGAGGAAGGAGCATCAGGGTGAGGAGGAGTTTGCGGTCGAGACTCACGGCTACTAAGAGTTGACCATGTGGAAGACAGACCGGAGGTGGTGGTGCCCAGGTAACTGGAAGTATTATCTGCTATCCAATTAATAACCTGTTCATACTGATCAGTTCTCAATACTGGTGTTGTTCTGTGCTTCCCTAGCAATTCGGTCAAGAAGTGGGAGCGAGAAGATGTGGCTGTTGGTTGTGGCACATTTTCACCTTGGCCACGGCCCCGTCCTCTGCACGAACCATCACCAGAATGTCCACTTCCACGTCCCTCGCCACGCGCCTTGCCCATTGTAAATGAAGTAAAATAGCTTACACTTGCACTATCAATGGAAAAAGGGTAATAAAGAGTAGATTAGAACCGTGGAAGAGGAAAACCAGTTATTGTTTACTGGGGTATACCACACTTTTTTAAATAGAGATATTTGCGGCTGAACAGTGAGCGACACACTCAAACTGCTTTTTTTTTAGATACCAAAGGCCCAAAACTGGATAGTACAGCGATTTGACCCGTGGAACTGCGAAACCACACTGGGATGTCGGGCCTACACAAGACTATTTTCAACAGATATATTTTTGTGTCACAACAGTCAGGAGACACTACTGTTTTTCTTTACGGAAAAAACTATCAAAAGCTGAATAATAGAGATTTTTTACCGTGGGATGGCAAAACCACAGTTATTGTTTACTGGGGTATACCACACTTTTTTAAATAGAGATATTTGCGGCTGAACAGTGAGCGACACACTCAAACTGCTTTTTTTTTAGATACCAAAGGCCCAAAACTGGATAGTACAGCGATTTGACCCGTGGGACTGCAAAACCACACTGGGATGTCGGGCCTACACAAGACTATTTTCAACAGATATATTTTTGTGTCACAACAGTCAGGAGACACTACTGTTTTTCTATACGGAAAAAACTACCAAAAGCTGAATAATAGAGATTTTTTACCGTGGGATGGCAAAACCACAGTTATTGTTTACTGGGGTATACCACACTTTTTTAAATAGAGATATTTGCGGCTGAACAGTGAGCGACACACTCAAACTGCTTTTTTTTTTAGATACCAAAGGCCCAAAACTGGATAGTACAGCGATTTGACCCGTGGAACTGCGAAACCACACTGGGATGTCGAGCCTACACAAGACTATTTTCAACAGATATATTTTTGTGTCACAACAGTCAGGAGACACTACTGTTTTTCTTTACGGAAAAAACTACCAAAAGCTGAATAATAGAGATTTTTTACCGTGGGATGGCAAAACCACAGTTATTGTTTACTGGGGTATACCACACTTTTTTAAATAGTGATATTTGCGGCTGAACAGTGAGCGACACACTCAAACTGCTTTTTTTTTAGATACCAAAGGCCCAAAACTGGATAGTACAGCGATTTGACCCGTGGAACTGCGAAACCACACTGGGATGTCGGGCCTACACAAGACTATTTTCAACAGATATATTTTTGTGTCACAACAGTCAGGAGACACTACTGTTTTTCTATACGGAAAAAACTACCAAAAGCTGAATAATAGAGATTTTTTACCGTGGGATGGCAAAACCACAGTTATTGTTTACTGGGGTATACCACACTTTTTTAAATAGTGATATTTGCGGCTGAACAGTGAGCGACACACTCAAACTGCTTTTTTTTTAGATACCAAAGGCCCAAAACTGGATAGTACAGCGATTTGACCCGTGGAACTGCGAAACCACACTGGGATGTCGGGCCTACACAAGACTATTTTCAACAGATATATTTTTGTGTCACAACAGTCAGGAGACACTACTGTTTTTCTTTACGGAAAAAACTACCAAAAGCTGAATAATAGAGATTTTTTACCGTGGGATGGCAAAACCACAGTTATTGTTTACTGGGGTGTACCACACTTTTTTAAATAGAGATATTTGCAGCTGAACAGTGAGCGACACACTCAAACAGTTTTTTTTTTAGATACAAATGGCCCAAAATGGATAATACAGAGGTTTGAACCGTGGAAGTGCAAAACAACACTTCTGTTTCTCTAGCCTACACCAGACTATTTTCAACAGTTATATTTGTGTCTGAAAAATCAGAGACACGCTTTTTTTTTTTGGGGGGGGGGGGGGACACACACCAAAAGGTTAATAAGACGGGTATTTGTACAGTGTGAAGGAGGAAAAAAAAAGGAGGATTTAGATGAAAAAAAAAAAGGATTTTTCCTGACCCCCGACACCTGGTGCTAAGTCCAGCAATTTCAGCAACAGGAGCACACAGGACTGTAATGCAGCGTTTGCTGGTATAACCACTGTGTCTCCTATACAGCCTGCCTGCCTGGTATCTGGGATGGATATTAGTCCTGAAAAGGACTGTTTGTTTGTTCTGGCAGCCTTTACAGACCCTACACTAACTATTTCGCAGTTTATATCTCTCCCTAAATCAGCAGCGCTGTCCCTACCTACACTGTCTAATCTGGAGCGACTGTGTCCAAGATGGCGGCGCCCCGTTTTAAATACTCGAGGTGACGCTGTGCGGCCAGCCAATCACTGTAATGCCCACAACCAACATGGCTGCAGCATTACAGTGACTGGCTGGCAATCCCTGCATGTTCATTGGCTCTGTAAAGAGTGCCAAACATGCAGGACGGAGACCCGAGCTCCCGCCCGAGTAACCCGGAAATGCTCGGTGCTCGCCGAACATCCCGAGTAGCGTGATGGTCGGGCGAGTACCGAGCAGTGTCGAGCATGTTCGCTCAACACTAGTAACAGCCCATAGTCTCGAGCTCACCGTGTCTTCTCACCCGTATGGTTTGCAACGTGGGTTCCTTTCTACTCCCGGCCTAGTACGGCTTTGCTGGTCCCTTCTGGTGTGGCGGAACCCCCGGGCTTCTTAGGCCAAGGAACGTACAGTCCCCTGCGGACTGATTATCTGCTGTAGGACGTGGAGTCCTCACAGCCTCAGACGCCAAAGTCTGGTAAATTGGGTTCTTTGTCTGCCAGGACAGGCGTACTTCACCTCTTGTCCCTGGCTTGTGGCTCTCCTACTGCCACACGTCCTCTTAGAGTGCAATACAACTGTCCCTCACTGCTCTGGGACACCTCTCAATCCAGAGACAGGTCGTCCAGTTCTCCCTAACCCTGCCCCCAGTTCCAGCTTTTATAGGAGCAGCCTGCTCCCCCTACTGGCCTGAGACAGGAGGTATTGCATGCTAATGTTCCCCTGACCAGAGAACCTCCCCCTTGCTCTCAGACACAGCTTTATTATATTTGTGGCATCCAGGCCAGGGTGACACATTCCCCCCTAGTAGAATTTAGTACTCCGGGACTAAACAGTAAACAAAGATAATATACATGACTATAAAACATTAGTAGACAAACGACGCACAGATTGAGTTCTTAAGGTCACAGCGTGGTCTGTGACCTGGTGTCCATATCACCAACACAACGGGGAGCCTTAACCAGGTGGGGGTCTGTCCTACCCCAAGTCCTTTACAGTCTTAGTTCATTCCTTGGTCAGGCTCGGAACGCAGTCCATACAAGGTTCCGGTTATTAAAAGTCCATAACCTTTGAGTCCGTACGGTAACTGTAAGAAAGTGAAACACAGAATTACCAATCTTGCATGTAACTTTGCAAACATTTCAACACTTGGCAACAGGGTTATTTACAATTTTAGTGCACCCTATTTTCTCCAGCGAGCGGGTATCTGCCCCTTTGTGCTCCTGGTTGACCTCCTTAACCCACTGTCTGGTGGTGGACCGACCTGGCTTTCTCCACTAACGTTAGGGGTACAGCTACCAGCTGGGTGTACAGGTAGGGCAGGCAGCTGTCTGCAGGTCCTTTGGCTCACCGCAGGCATGGCAGGCTCACTGTCAGCAGAGGGTTGACGCTCCTGGGCTGCTGGTACAGGCTCTTCTGCCTCTGGAACTGCTTGCTCTTCTTCACCTTCCGGCTCTGGTGTAGGTTGTTGCTGAGCCGGTTGCAGGAAATGCAGGACGGGTACCACTATGGCATCGTTTATTCGAGTCCAGGACTGAGGGAACTCTCCGAGAACGGTGCTGATCATTTCTTCCTTGTCCTCTGCGGGTTCAAGGTCACTTTGATCCTCTTCTGCACTACGGAGTTGCTCGGGGCACCTTTTTAGGTGGTCTCTGGAGACGGTACTAGTGGTTTCTCCTCCATCCTTGGTGATCACGCACACCTTCGAGTTGTCGTGATCAGACTGCAGTACGGTGTAGGGTTTCCTTTCCCACTGGTCGTCCAACTTATGTAGCCTTCTCTTTCACTTCAGGACCTGCTCACCAGGTTCTAGGGGACCAGCAGGGGCATGTTGGTTGAAGAGTCTTTCTTGCCTTTCTCTCACTTGGGCCAAGCTCTTCTCCACACGCTCCTGTACCTTCTTGTACTGCAGTCGCCTTTCCGTATCCCAGTCCGCATCTGGGGAGGTGTCCTCAGGTGTTAGGACTCCCATCTCCAGGTCTACGGGCAGCTTACCTGGTCTAGCTCGCATCAGGTAAGCCGGGGTGCAGTTTATAGCATTCACCGGGATATGGTTGTATAAGTCTATTAGATCCGGCAGTTTTTCTGGCCACAGGCTGCGTTCCTCCAGGGGCAACGTCTTCATGAGATCAATGACTATATTGTTCATTTTCTCACACATCCCGTTGGTTTGTGGGTGGTAAGGCGTTGTCCGAATCTTCTTACAGCCATAGAGGTTGCAGAATTCTTGGAAGATTTCAGCTTCGAACGCTGGACCCTGGTCCGTTAGTACCTGTTCCGGATACCCGTGTGGACGGCAGAAGTATTGCTGGAAGGCTCTGGCCGCCGTTTGGGCTGTCAAGTCTTTTACCGGGACCACCACTAGAAAACGGGAATAGTGGTCCACGATTGTCAGGGCGTAGATGTATCCTGACCGGCTTGGAGCCAATTTGACGTGGTCCAGGGCTACCAGCTCAAGAGGCTGCTGGTTGACGATGGGCTTCAAGGGTGCCTTCTGGCTGGTGCGGTCTTTTCTCCTTAAGTTACAAGGGCCACAGTCCCTGCACCACTTCTCTACAGCCCCTCTCATGCGGACCCAAAAGAACCGTCCTCTTAGCAGGAACTCCAGTTTTTTCCAACCGAAGTGCCCCACTCTGTCATGGTAAGCCCCCAGGACCATAGCTGCATCCCGCCTTGGGACCACGATATGCCAGGTCAGCTCATGTGTCCGGTGGTTGACAAGTCTTCTGCACAGCTTGCCTTCGTAGAGGAACAGCTTGCTCTTCTCTTTCCATAGCTGCTTGGCTTCCTCTGGAGCATCCGGATCTAAGCGGGTGTCTTCCTGGGTCAGCAGATCTTCACCAGGCGGATTGCAGGGTCACTATCTTGGGTCTCGGCCCAGCTGTGGTGAGGTAGGGGATTGATCATAACGGTTGTTAGATCTTCCTCCTTCACGCGATGGGAGTATTGAGCGGCTCCATACCGGTGAAACGCGGGGAGTTCTACCTCCTCCAGCTCTTCTGGGTCTTCGTCACCTTCAGGTAAGTGAGGCATTCTCGATAGGGCGTCAGCGTTGGTATTGGTTTTGCCTGCCCGGTACTTGATCACGAAGTCATAATTGGAGAGACGGGCCATCCACCGCTGTTCCAGGGCACCAAGTCTTGCACTATCTAGGTGTGTTAACGGGATTTTATTCGTATACACAGTGAACTTTGCGGAGGCCAGGTAATGCTTGAAGCGTTCCGTTATGGCCCACACCACCACCAAGAATTCTAGCTTGAAGGAGCTGTAATTCTCCGGGTTCCTCTCGGTGGGCCTCAGCTTCCGGCTGGCGTACGCGATCACCCTTTCTCTGCCCTGTTGGTTTTGTGACAGTACGGCTCCCAGTCCCACATTACTGGCGTCTGTGTGGAGAATAAAAGGCTGGCCATAATCAGGGTAGGCCAGGATCTCATCCCCTGTGAGGGCCATCTTCAACTGGCGGAAGGACTCCTCTTCCGGTTAATCCCACTTGAAGGGTGGCTTTTGGCTTCTGGACTTAGACTGTCCTATCAGGAGATCCTGCATAGGAGCTGCCATCGTAGTGAACCCGGGGATGAACCTTCGGTAGTAGCCTACCAACCGAGGAACTGCCTCACTTCCTTGATGTTCGAAGGGCTTGGCCAGCTCTTGATTGCCGTGACCTTGTCAGGGTCGGGGCTACTCCTTCCGCACTTACCACGTGCCCTAGGTACTGGACCTTCGGTTTCAACAGGTGACACTTTGATGGTTTCACCTTCAGGCCGTAGCCTGCCAGGGCTTCGAACACCTCGGCCAGGTGCTTTAGATGGTCCTCGTAAGTCTTCGAATAGACGATCACGTCGTCCAGGTAAAGGAGGACCGTCTCGAAGTTTCGGTGCCCTAGACAGCATTCCATCAGCCTCTGGAAGGTCCCTGGTGCGTTGCAGAGCCCGAAGGGCATACAGTTGAACTCGTTCAGTCCCATCGGGGTGGTGAAGGCAGTCTTCTTCTTGTCAGCCTCTGCCACAGGAACCTGCCAGTACCCGCTAGTAAGGTCCAAAGTAGAAAAAAAGTTAGCTGATTTTAGTGCGGCTAAAGACTCCTATATTCTAGGCAGCGGATAGGCGTCTTTGTGGGTGATACAGTTGATTTGTCTATAGTCCACGCACATTCTCATGGTGCCGTCTTTCTTTTTTACCAGAACCAGGGGGGCTGCCCAGGGGCTACAGCTATCTCTAATGACCCCAGCTTCTTTCATTTCCCGCAGCATACCCTTGGCGTTCTGATAATGTGCAGGGGGTACAGGCCTGTGTCTCTCTTTTATTGGTGGGTGGCTCCCTGTAGGGATGTGGTGTTCTATCCCTTTTACTATGCCGAAGTCCAGCGGGTGCTTACTAAAGACTCTCGTACTCCTGTACCACCCGGTAGACTCCTTGTTTTTGGTGCAGGGGAGTGGAGTCAGCACCCACATGGAGCTTCTGGCACCAGTCCTCCTTTTGTTTCTGGGAGCCATTACCCCCTGCCTGTGGAGATGGAGGCAAAGGCTCCATGGCCCTGATAGCTTTGTGTTCGACAACAAACAGTTTGGCAAGTGTAGCGTACCTGGGTAAGTGTACTTACCTCTCCCCAATGTTGAGAATGCGAACGGGCACCCTCCCATGACGGACATCAACCACCCCCCGGGCTGTCAAAATGGTGGGCCTGCTGTCCGAGTACACGGGTTCTACCATGGCTTGGTAGTCTCTACCTCTCAACCCGATTGCAGTCCGACACCAGATCATCATTTCACTTTTGGGAGGCATGGAAATGGGGAATGGGTCACTCTGTCTTACGCTACCGATCTCACCACCAGACAGTTCTACCTGCTGCCGTCTCATCAGGGCTTTTATCTCTTTGTTGAGGACTCTCTATTGGCTGGAACTAGCATTCACCGCCACCTGTTGTATAATTACAATTACCTCTGAAAGACAATTTTCAATAACGTTAGTACCCACAGTTATTTTAGGGTGACTTTCACGACGGTCAATGTCCACAATAATCACTCCCTTTGCCGGTAGTTCAACTTTACCAATTTTAATGGTCATCTCCTTGAACCCCATCTGCGGCACGGGCAAGCCATTACTGGCGATGATGCTCAAGTCACTGTCTGGATACCACGTTATATCTGCATCAGTCCAATACTGCTTAAAAAGTACATAAGGGCTGGTGGTTACTTGCGACCCAGTATCCATCAAGGCGCTCATGGGGATACCGTCCAGCACCACGGGTAAAACCGGCCGCCCCCCAACGTACTTATCACGCCAATTATAAGGGCCTGGTGACCTTATGCCTGGGGGTTGGCCCTCTGCCCCAGGTTGGACCCGTTTAAATTACAGTACCTGGAAATGTGTCCAGGCTGGTTGCATCGACGGCAAATGGGCTGTCCATCCTCTGTGTAGCGGTCTGTGGGCCTCCCTCGGAACGACGGGATCCTCCTCTGTCTACGCCACGGGACATCCTCAGGACTTGAAGCCAGCTCGATGGGTCTTGACGGGTCCACTTGTAACACCTGGACGGTCCTGGTCAACGCCGCAACGCTCCTGGTCAGCTCCTGGACTTGGTGGTGCAGATATTTCGACGGGGCTTGGTTCAGGGCCTGTGCGTCAGCCCCCACAGATTCCATAGGGGAGGACGCTGCCTCCTGGTGGTAGGTGAGAGCAGGGCGCCGGGGGTTTATAGCGCCACTTGTTGCGGGCTCACGGAGCACCCTTATGTCCCTGTCCTTGAATTGGGCAAAGGTCAGGTCAGGGTTCTGAAAGAACATGAGGCGCAGCTGGGTCCTGTGGGCGCTAGACAGCAGACCTTCTATGAACTGTTCTGTTAGTAGCTTATCCGTATCCTGCACACTGCCAGGGTCAGCTTGTTTGATGGCCCTCAAGGCTTCCTGCAAATTTAGGGCATAGTCTCTAATGCTGTCCTGTGTCTGCTGCTTACATCCATAGAACCTCATTTTAATTTCAGCGGAGGTACGTGTGTCAAAGGTACCCCGCAACCGGGCCAGAATACCCTTCACAGTTCTTTTCTCCTCAGCGGGCCATGACTTTACCTCCCGCTGGGCTGCGCCAGTTAACTGCCCTGTCAGTATGCTAATCTTCTGTTCCTCTGTCAGGGGGTAAACTTGGAATAAACTGTACAGCCTTTCCTTAAAGTCAGTTAGGGCATGGGGCTCCCCTGAATACTTAGGCAGCCAGGCCGCTCCAGGGATGTAAGGCAGGGAAAATGGCATCACCGCTGCTGCAGCTGCGCTGGTGGTAGTGGGCGCCTCCGTGTCTGACATCTTCCTCCCCCCTAGTTAAGCGTGGCCTACCTTCCGACGATCCTCTTCTGTAGGCCGCGGCTCCACTGATGCTGCTCCGGACGAGGACCTTGTGTCGCGTCCTGGTGACGTCAGCGTCGCTCTCTCTCCCTTCCAGGACCTTGCGCAGCGTCGGTGCGTGAGGCGGAGCTTCGGGTCACGCGCGGTTTGGACGTCCACGCCCCTCTTCTTCCCGCGCGGCGTCCTGAAGATGGCGTCCGATGGCGGGAAAACGGCTGAAGATGGCGGGAACCGACGGAAGATGGCGGGAGATGGCTGAAAATGGCGGGAAACGACTCCGAATGGTGGGAAAAACTCTTCTTCAGGTACGTGTACAGTCTTTTTCAGGCACGCAATACCCGTTTGTGGCGGGTTGGTTACTATCCTGCCGACTACGCCAAAGCTGACTCGCCCCCTGGGCCGTGGGGCACTCGAAGCTGGGCAATCGGGAAACGATGGGGGTAGTAGTGGCTACCCGGTTCCGTGGCTCAGGGTGGTCAGGCCAGTGGTAGTCTGTGACGCGCTGTTGGTGTGTCCGACTACGCCACCCGTGGAATGCGGTCAGTGCGGACCGCCGCTGCCAGGTAGACCGCTGGGGCTGATCATGTATGCAGCTGGGATAGTGTGACTCCCCACGGGAAGAGTGCGGCCCCAGGGCAGTATAATGGAAGATGGGGGTGATGGTGTAGGGCGTCCCAGTACCGTTAGTGCTGGAGGAGCAAGGAGCACACAGACAACAGGTTGCAGTCCAGGGTCTTTACTAGAACAGGTGAACTGACCCACAAACAGTCCCGGCTAGGAGGGGACCTGGATGTCTGAGAGCAATTGGGAAATTGGCCCTGGTCAGGGTGAGGGTGTAGGCCTACCGTGCTCTCTGCGCTCTTTCTGGCTATCTCCTCCTTGTAGGGTAACAGCCCACGGTCCCGAGCTCACCGTGCCTTCTCACCTGTATGGTTTGCAATGTGGGTTCCTTTCTACTCCCGGCCTGGTATGGCTTTGCTGGTCCCTTCTGGTGTGGCGGAACCTCCGGGCTTCTTAGGCCAAGGAACGTACAGTCCCCTGCGGACTGGTTATCTGCTGTAGGACGTGGAGTCCTCACAGCCTTAGACGCCAAAGTCTGGTAAATTGGGTTCTTTGTCTGCCAGGACAGGTGTACTTCACCTCTTGTCCCTGGCTTGTGGCTCTCCTACTGCCACACGTCCTCTTAGGGTGCAATACAACTGTCCCTCACTGCTCTGGGACACCTCTCAATCCAGAGACAGGTCTTCCAGTTCTCCCTAACCCTGCCCCCAGTTCCAGCTTTTATAGGGGCAGCCTGCTCCCCCTACTGGCCTGAGACAGGAGGTATTGCATGCTAATGTTCCCCTGACCAGAGAACCCCCCCCTTGCTCTCAGACACAGCTTTATTATATTTGTGGCATCCAGACCAGAGTGACAAACTTACACTCTACAGAAGAGAGAGAAAGACAAGACCCCACTGTTCATAAGAGCTTAAACTGTACAGGACAGAAAGAGGACCCCACTGACCATAAAAGCTTACACTTTAGAGGAGAGAGAGAGGACTCCGCTGATCATAAGAGCTTACACTCTACAGGAGAGAGAGAGGACCCTGCTGACCATAAGATCTTACACTCTACAAGAGAGAAAGGACCCTGCTGACCATAAGAGCTTACACTCTACAGAAGAGAAAGAGGATCCCGCTTATCATAAGAGTTTACACTCTATAGGAGAGAGAGAGGATCCCACTGACCATAAGAGCTTACACTCTATAAGAGAGAGAGAGGACCCTGCTGGCCATAAGAGCTCACACTCTACAGGAGAGAGAGGGAGAACCACACTGACCATAAGAGCTTACACTCTACAAGAGAGAGAGAGGATCCCGCTGATCATAAGAGCTTACACTCTAAGGAGAGAGAGAGGATCCCATTGACCATAAGAGCTTACACTCTACAGGAGAGAGAGAGGACCCTGCTGGCCATAAGAGCTAACACTCTACAAGAGAGAGAGAGAGAACCACACTGACCATAAGAGCTTACACTCTACAGGAGAGAGAGAGGACCCCTCTACTATAAGAGCTTACACTTTGCAGGAGAGAGGCTTACCCAGTGACTCTTGTGATGGAAAACGACTTTGACATCTAAACTGTGCCCCTCTGTTAACTGCTTATCTTTGATGTCCCTGATTCTGGCCACCACTGTACAAGGTATGAAACCCGCTAGATGTCATAGCTACAGGGCATTAGGAGGAAGCCTGCACGGCAACGCAAAATGAGATTACTCTGCTCTCTAATGCTTCAGCAGTGTAAGAAATGCTGCCGGGCATTTTTTTTTGCAATCCACAAATCAAACTTCTAAATGTTTGAATTCATGTGAAACCGCTCATATCAGGAAATTCAACTTACATTCGATCCTCTATCTGACTGCAGATTTGTGAATCCTCACAGTGCACAGTGTTCATGCTGTCAGGAATCTCTGGTGCTGGCGCCGGGAGTGGGCGGACACATGACCAACTAGTTATGTGCCAACTAGTCATGTACCAACTAGACGTGTATTGAGCGAGCCTGCACCCGTCTAGTTGCATACTTGGGGTCACATGACCGCCCGCTTCCAACACTGACAACGGAGAATCCTGACAGCACGCACTGTGCGCGCTGTGAGGATTCACAAGTTTGTATTCACATGGGGTGACTGCAGACTTGTACCCTAAACCTGGACGACCTCATTAAGCGCAAATTTTCAGCACTCATTGCGAAAGAAATGTTATACTTGGGACATACTGTAGAACCATTAGCTGCATCATCACAACATGGAGGATTACAATAAGAACAAGACAAAACAAACCAAAGAGTACAATATAGTTCCTCCATAGCATAAACCTGCAGCTGTTGTATAATCCAACAGCACTCTGGCTTGGATGTCTCTGGGGGCCCAAAGACCTCTTTGAGGCATAAGAAAATACTAGTATTATAAATGAAACATAGTAGGTGATGGGCTTCTGTTACTGATTTTGCAATGGGGTCAGAATCTAGAAGTTACACATCTGCCTCTGTGCCGTGCAGTGTTAAGCTCCTCATACATAATAGATAGCTCTCCTTACTCCCCAACATATAGGAACATTCAGTCTAATACTCCCGTTTTCTCTATGAAAGATCCCCTGCCAGACTCCTCTGGCAGTGGCTTATCTCATGGAGAACAAGAGGATCGACAATCCAAAATCTGACATGCTGGATCCTTCACTCTCCCGACATCATCTGTTGGAGGAGATTCAGGAGGACCACATATACCTTAGACTTTCGGCCGAGCCCGCCGACATCGGCGGATTCGACTGACGTTATTCTAAGGTGTATGGTAGTCTTTAGGTCAAGGCCTGAATACTTGCATGCAAACGTTTATATGTTTTGTGACTCCTTTGCGCTTGGATCTTGTTTTTCTCCTATTTTTGTGCATTTCAGTAATGTAGATAGTTAGCAGTGACAGTACACAAGCGCACACGATTATCAGTAATTAACTGATGTGCTATCTTTAGCTCCGCTCGCCTGTGACTGAATAATACAAGAGATATTCCAGCGCTGTACAAAGCTCTCGCCGTCGTTGAATGGATTAGTACATGCTGCATTGCAAATCAGATAAAAAAAACATTCTGATTATTTATTTCCTTACTGTAGCGGAAAACGTCAAAACTAGGAATTCACCAACCGTAGATCGGCTACGGCAATCAAGCCAATTGTTTAGGACGCTGTTTACATTCTAAAAATAAAATATTTGTTAGAGATTTGGACACTGTCTTCAAAAGCAAGAGCAATTTCCAGAACCATGGAAGCAAACGGAGAACTGTGCAGATCGAGTTGAAGGACCCTGGTCCCCCGGTCACTCTAACTTTTAATGGACTTTAAATTTTGATTCAATAAACTTATATATTTTTTATCCAGTTGGCTGTGCCGAAAACTACCTTAATTTTTTTCTCTCTGACAGCTGCAATCACCAGCAGGTTGGGCACCCACTGGTTTCTAATGACAGTAATGGATTCATCCATGTTACCAGCGTGAACAGCTCTAACCCTCCACCTTTCCCCAATTTCTGGTCATTTCAACAGTCTGTGGCCACCAGGCAGGTTCCATGTGAATCTCATTTTACCTTCTTGTATCCCCGGCACCTTTACGGATTAGTAGACCCAAGCGATGTCATATGTGAGTCACGATGACTTTGCACTGGACCTCCGACTACGAGAGGAGCTGGGTAACCAAGCAAGTAGACCTGGCAGTCATGGAGTAATGACATGGTCATCAATCCGCTCATTTTTAGTAGCCAACTCTCCTCTGACAGCTGGACAGGTAGGTTTCCATTCTCGAAAGATCGTTCATCATTTATACATTTATGCCATATCTGAAATGTCCCTTTAAAAGAAAAATATATCAAAGCTCATTTCTCTCTCCGTCCCGATGAGAGGTCTTCTACTAAACTTTGATGACTGCTTGGTATTTGCTTGATATTTCCCGTAAGTATAGATTTAACTTTGGAAATTAAATAATCTGAGATTTGAAGGATGTGTGATAAGTGCAGAGTTGTAAATGATAGAATTAGTATTCGCTGAATCAAAGGTCAAACTCCTAATTACCAAGCAGCCGATTATAGTAGTAAATAATAAAGCAGACCTGTCAGATTTTACAGTACAAACTGTGTACATTATTACAGGGATATAGATCTCTTAGACCTGATGTGGCTGGTGTACTTTCTATGAAAATTGATGTCTCAAGGGCTGTATAATCCTCATGTTAAAAGGAGTCTTCTTGCTGGACTCATAAAATGTCTATTTAAATGTCAGAGGGGTGACTTTCCTACAAGGTTTATAGACATTCTGAAAGTAAGAACACCAGCCTCATCAGGTGTACTTGAAAAATCTGGCCAACAGATCCTGCAAATGAATCTAAACTAGTTTTACTCCACCTACTCTTTTTTCCATGGTCCCCGCAGGTGCAACAAAATATGTCAACTTTTCTGTTTTGTGTTGACATTGGAGCCTAAGGTCCTGAATCATCAATTGTAAGGTTTTTTTTTAAGTCAGCATTTTTTCGCTTGTGCTACTCGTTGCTGTTTTTAACGCCAAATTATTCAAAAGGACACACAATGGTGCTTGAATTTTGCTCAAAGTGAAAAATGTTTATTACTATTGTCTTTTTTAAAAGCAAAAAGTCACATGACCCGTTACATTGTTGCACGCAACTCTAACATATGAGCAAAAATTGCAACAAAGTCACTCCAAAGGGAAAATGAAGTACATTTGTGCTAAAAATGTTCAACTTTTTAAAAAAAATCTTAAATAATGAATCGGCCGCAAACATCTGGATTACAAAAGCCATGCTCACAATGGCGAACAGAGATAAAAACAGACAAACAAGTAGAACATAGACTTCAAAATAGGAGCAACTTAAGAGAAGAATTTGGTGCAAAATCAAAAAAAAGCAGCCTTTAAACAAAAAAGACTAGACAAAAAATAGGCGCAAATGCAATAATGAATCAGGCCTTTAATATATATCTGTCCTTCCACACAAAACCTGTAGAAAAGCATGCTGCCGTTATGCTCTTGCCCCCAGTTGCCATCTCCGGAGAATCATTCACACCTTCTGTCACTTTCTCTTGCCTCTATCCTAGATCTCACTATGTGTTCCCTCAGTCTTCACTGAACCCAGGAATACCCAAGTCATGCTGCTCTGCTTACTTATCAGACCATAGGTCTGTGTCTGCTGCAGGCTGAGCCCTATCTGACCTCCTGACAGGAAACTGTCTCTGTCCCTTCACTTTATCCACTCCTACTCTGGGCTACTCCCAACTATTAACTCTAACCACCTCTATTAACTCCTTGCTGCTGGGCAGAACACAACCTATCACTAATAACACACATTGCTAAACATGTCATACATAAAATACATTGCAACAATACAAGTGTCATCAAGGGGAAATGTGGGCAACACTTCCATCTTCTTACATAAACATAACAAACTCTTCTCTGGTGTTGTTCACACTAAAACCCCTGCTTCAACAGAGGTTATTTTTTCTACAAACAAGTATTCCGTTTGCCTGTTGGCATACAACTCTGTCTTTAACTATTTTTTTTTCTGAAAGACTTGGACTGTCTATACATCTACAGTTGCTGTGTATGTCTACACTCCTGACTGTGGGTCTTTTGGTGTTTCTTATTCTGCCTGTCTGCCTGATGTCAATCATACTCTAGGGTCCTGTTCCTCGCTGATCCACATGCCACCTGGCAAGTCTTCACCGCTTTGCCATCACCTTTGTTCCTTGTTGCTGTCACGGGTGTGTCAGATGTGACAGACTGTCTCACTGCAGTTGGTTGCAGAAGATCTCTTCGTTTGGCATTACAGACGCCTTCTTGGATCTGTATCACTCTAGGACCCAGGGATTACCTCCCTCCTGCTAATTGACACCCAGGCCTTGGTGTTTAAATACTTTCTGTTTGCTAAAGGGAGGTGCCATTGATATTCACATGTTCCCTTGTGAAGGCTTGGAGCTATTGCAGTCTATTTACTTCCTCTCTGGTGTCTTGGAGAACGTTTGGTGTAATCTCTCTGAAGTCGGCTCAAGCTAAGTTACTTTCCCCTGTGTTTGTCTCCCTTGTTGTCTTTAGTTGTTAGTGGGGACTGACTAGTGCTCACCCCCACCTTCCCTATACAGGGCCAAGCTTTAGGGAAATATTGGGTTTAGGTTCCTGTGCGGCGATTTGTGAGGAACCAATATAGGGACGATAGGGGAGACAGGGTGATATCAGATCAGCCTAGGAGGTCTCCACTCACCCTTTCCCTAGTGTCTGGACTCCCTTCCCCTCTTCCCTTCGTGTTGTACATAGTCTTTCCTACTCCTTGCTCACCCTGACCTACGGCTTAAAGAATCCACCTCACCATATCAGCCCATAACATACTTTCTGTACAGAGGCAAAGACTCATCCTCCACTTCATTTAACCCATTTTGGTGTCTCTGCTGCACAAGATGGATTACACTTGACAACAGACAGTGGACAACAAGGTAGACTTGTAAACTTCAGGGCAACTCCTAACCACTTTGGAGGGATTTTTCAGAGATAGGAAAACATAATTTGTAAATTCAGTGAATTGCAGATTGTACATATATTTCATCTTTTAAATTAAATCAATCTGTCTGAAAGTCCAGTGATCATTTATTACTGCGGAGGATGGATGCACAAATGTCACTTTACCCTACATGCTTGTACCCTCAGGTACACTTGACTAAGGGTTCAGTAATAAAGAATTCATTAGGATACCTCATGTGTGACAATCACTGCAGGACATTACTTGTTACAGCACTTCCCTGCAGTGTTTCTTCTGATCTATGGCCAGTGCTCCTATCTTAGGCTTTTTATTTAATTGTATGTCATATGTCACCCTGGGTGACAGATCTGTGCGCCTGGAGCTGAAGTCAGTAATAATCTACCGGTAGTTTCTTACAACTCATTAGTCTCCACCCACTCTCCAAAAATTGCCCATAAAGTTGGATTACAGCTGTACACTGTACTTGATGGCTATAAAGGGAATTGCAATGATATTCCGGGGAGAGCAAAACGATAAAAAGTAATTTGTCACTGGATGTTTCCAGTTTATTATATACAATGCACTTCTCTGACCTGTAGCATGCTCTATATCTACGATACTCAGATATATTTACAGATATTTGAAGCTGCCTCCTTTTTGTCGCTAAGTCTATTCTTGAGAATTCTGCTTCCTTAAAGGGAATCTTTCAGCAGTTTTTTTTTTTTTTACTATGTAATCTGAGATCAGCATGATGCAGGGGCAGAGAGCCTGATTCCAGTGATGTGTCACTTACTGGGCTTCTTGCTGCAGTTTTGATAGAATCCCTGTTTTCTTTACTCTGTATGTAGTAGTGCTCAGAATGCTGAGCTCTGTATAACCCCGCCCACACCCCTGATTGGCAGCTTAGTGTGTACACTGTGTGTTGCCAATCAGTGGTGGGGGCGGGATTACACAGATTAGCTGGACTGGCCTTGCACACAACACCTAGTCCTGTAGGGATAATCTTTTGCTAATAAAACTCTGATTCTATTAAAACTACAGCAAGTTGCTGAGCAAGTGACACATCAATGGAATTAGGGTCTCTGTCCCTATATTATGCCACTCTCAGATTAGCAAAAACCTGCTGACATATTCCCTTTAAAGGGGTTTTTCTTACAACAGCACGACACTCCTATGTGATATTGCAGTTCAGTTACATTGAACTTAATGGAAACAACATGTAATGCTGCACACAAACTGTGAGCAGGAGTGGTGCTGTTTTAGAAAAATAGCAACCATGTTTTTCTAATCCCATACAACTCAATTAAAACCCCATATGACTTCCATGCCTACTTGCATTGGTACAGAATCTGAAGATTTTACTATTCTTTCCTACAGAAATGGAAGACCATATGACAGCCCACATGCACCCTTAAAGTGAGTAATCAAAATAAATATTTTCCTTCCGTCTTCTTTCTTCTCCACCTCTATCTATGTGTATTAGTTTTGTATATGTTTTGGGACGCTGAGTCACTACTCACGGAAAGCTGTGAGACAGGGTAGTCATGGGGTCCAAGGTCAGCTACCAGGAGGGCTCGTAGTACAGAGGGGAAAGTCAAAGGCAAGGTCAGGAAACAGTCCTGGGTCAAATGCCAGGAGGGTATGTCAAAACCAGGGAAGACAACAAACGGATAGTCAGGAATCAAATCCGGAGTCAGATGCCAGGAGGGTACCTCAAAAGCAGAAAGGGGAATCCACAAGAATAGTCAAGACAAATCCTAGGTTCAGCAACAGGGTCAGAGAAAAGAGACACAGAGCTAAGCAAACACACCCACCTAAGCAAAGCTACAACTGACACAGACAACTAGCAGCTAGCCAGATAAATACCTTGCAAACGATCAAGGATGGGAGACACCTGGGGAAAACGCCTACAAACTAAACCAGATAGGACAGCAGCGCTGTCAATCAAAATGCTGACAGCCCGGCACACTCCAGATTCCATAGGGCAGCTGAGCTGTCACTCGCAGCATCCCTAGACCACAGTCAATAATGAAACTGTGACATGTTGATTATTTAAAGGGGTTGTCTAGGACTTTAACATTGATGGCCTAACCTTAGAATAGGTCATCAATGTCTATTTATTGTGGGTGCAACCCATCACCCCCCGCTGATCAACTGTTCCTGTTATTTTCGGCATCAGGAAATGCTCAGTTGTGGAGCTGCAAAGCACAGCTCCGTCGACTGTATAGTGGCCGCGGCCAGGTACTGCACATCCACCTCCTATTCAAATCAATAGGGCCACGGCCACTGTTTTGTCGACTATGCAGCTCTGTAAATGAGCAGTTCCAGCTGCCGCTAACACCGAAAACAGCTGATCGGCGGGGGTGCTGAGTGTGGCACCCTCACCAATCAGACATTGATGACATATCCTAAGGATAGGCCATCGATGTTAAAGTCCCAGACAACCCCTTTAAAAAGATTCGCAACTCAAGACCGACCTCAAGGGCAACCAGTTGATGGCCTCAGGCATCACTTTCAACACCCATGGCAAACAATTGATTTTGCCAGGAAATGTGCTAGATTTCAATATTATTTGTTATCTTTGTTTTAATTATTTTCACATTGCAAAAATATTTGCTTAAACTGCCTTTTTATAGAAGGATTATATAAAAGTGCCCGGACACAGGGTGTTGCATATGACATAGCCAATGTCATAACATTAGGAGTAAAAAATAGTTTTCCAATTCACCCAACAGCAATTTCCAGTTTTACCCCTGAAAGGCCAACTCATTTAGATAAGCTTTCAATTTGTAGATTTCTTGCACTGGAACCTTGGATTAAAGAAATTACTGAAAATCCCAGGAGAACATGTGATACTAAGAATAGGTTGATTGGATGTATAGATAAATTGGCCATGCATGTGAGGATTTAATAAGCTTATTTTGTAACATTAGCCTGTACAGAAATAGACCAGATGGACTGAAACAATAGGAGACTGACACAATACAAGGCAGGGGGACAAAACAAAAGGGGCAAAACAAATACTATGTATAGAAGAACTGAGCACTAACACATGATGTCTGGTTTTCCATAGTTCGTATAGGAAACCACAGCCATTGAAATGAAGTTTCTTTTCACCTTTTTCCCTCTCTCTTCTAAAGTAGAGCAAGTAAAATGCAATATTTCCAGCTCCAGTACTGAGGAGCTACAGCCTTTTTAAAGGGATTGTCCAGGACTAAATTACTATGAGCCAAAAAACGTACAGGCGGGCGCCGGCTTATTGACCACTCCTGCTGATGATTCAGCTGCTCCACATCAGCAGAGCAGCTCTTCTTCTTCTTCAGGGCTGCTCTGTTGATGGGACGTGACTGCCGACATCATGATTGACAGCCGGCTTCCCGCAGTTATGTAGCAAGGAACCAGCTGTCAATCATCATGATGTCACAAGTCATGCCCCATCGACAGAGCAGAAGAGAAGCCGCTGCCCTGTCAATGTGTCATCAGGGGAAGTCGCAGAATTGCCGACTGCAATTACCTCCCTGTTAGTTCTTAGACCCACAGTAAAAAATTTGTATAGTCCTGGATAACACCTTTAATATTTACCTAAGTGATCACAATGGTTTCCGACTCTCTTCTGGTGCTTCTCAGTTTCATTTGTTTCCAAGTCTCAGGGGGTGACCAAACCAATTACAAGTCAGCAGATATTGAATGCCCAGTGCTTGCATTGATTATTCAGTCTGAAGCCCTCCCAAGTTACAATTGTGGGGACACAATACAGAAAAGAGGGGGCAGGCCCCATAGAGGTTCAATATTCGTTTCTAGAATTGTATGGGTGCCATGATATACTCATGGCCACACAAACTTGCCGACAGTCCCAAAAATTGCCGAGACTGTGCAGATTTTTTGGAGAACATAAATGATGTCCACAAAAGTAAGATATTAGCGTTGTTCTGGGTGGGACTGGGGGAAATACTAAAGCATTCCTAAATTGTCAACAACAATGTAGGTTACTATGGTTCACAGTTAGGTCTAAAGCCATGCAACCTCGGACAAACCAAGCATGCGCAAATGTGGTGCCCCTGAGGGTTCGACCGCCACAGGGATGCTGCACTTCTGTAGTGGAGTGTGGTGTTCCTCCTCTGAGGTAAGGACAGTGTGATAGTCGGGACCTAACCTTTTGCATCCAACACCACACTTCTCCACCAGAGGGAGCTATTATGCACTAGGTGCTGCTCCCCTGGTTACTGGGAGACTGGGGAACACAAAGTGGTAGGAACCAGTTAGTGGGTGAGGGTGGAGGACTTACAAGTTAATTACACTTTAGATTTCATATTTAATTTAAAGCCATCTTTGATCTTGGCCCTTCGTCCTTTCGCTGGTTCTAGTTAGTCAAGTTCATGTGGTCGTACTGTGCTGTCAACTACTGTGTGTAATGTGACCTCCCTCCGGGAGCGCAGATCCTGTGTGGGCCTGCACCGGCAAGGGACTCAGCCTTCGTACCCTGGCCTCGGGACAAGAGGTAAGTTGCAGACAAGGAATGTCTCAACCCGGCCAAGGACCAGGATAAAGAAGGCCCGGAGCTTAAGAGTGTTGCTCCGTAGCAAATGGATCCCAGGCAGGATGCAGACGGAGCGGAGCACGCCACCTGTCCTCGCCGACCTGATATATTCAGAGGGACTCCGGCTGCAAGAGGGGTACCGGCCCCCGACACCCGACCTTGCTACTATACGTCCTGGACGGGAAAGCCCGGTTAGGCCCAGAGGATCCCACCAGGTATCGGACGGAGCGGAGCTGCCAGCCGTGCCCTTGTTCTGAGAGGAGTTCAGAGGGAGACCCGGCCTATTTGCACACACACGGACAGGAAGGGAATTGGTCTGTAGTTCAGGAACACTCTGGTGTAGGGTCCCGACTGAATGCTGGACTTACTCGGAGGTTGTCGGACCCCCTTCCCTGGTGACCGCAGGACTCCGCGGGGAGCAGGGAGTCGCCTTCCTTTGCCAGCTATCTGAGTAAAGCCTTGGAAGTTCACCCCTATGGCCTCCGGACTCTTATTCCTGCGCCACACCGCACGACGCGGTCTCCGTTCTTCCTCTACTACTTCCCCCCCACCATCCTGTTCCATCCATGACACCAGGCCTCGGCGGACTGCACCAGGCACCACAGGTGGCGTAGTCGTTAATCAGCCACTCAACCCGGAGAAGCCCATACCATCTCTTTCTAATGTGACGGCCCTGAGCACTGGTCGGGCCCGGGTCACGGCTGCATCCCACCTCTCCATCACAGGGCCCGACACCGAGTCCCCCAACACCCAGGGTAAAACACGGGCTTTACGAGTAGAGGCGTCACACAAGCATGAAGGAATTGGGAGAGGAGAGCTAGATGTCATTAGTCAGCTTGAAGATGTATTCCATCTACATAATTTGTTGTCTATCCACTTCTTAGGTCCCTACACTGGGAATCTCACAGATTGCCAGAATGAAGGATTTGCAATGCCACAAAATTTGTAGGAGTTGGATAGAGTGGTTGCTCATAAATGTGTCATGCTGCTCCATTAAAGTCTATGCCACTAATGAAGACAGATGAGCAAAGCTCAGCCCTGATCATATCTTTGTATTTATTCTTCATCTATGCCCTGAACCTAGAATGGAGTGCCAGGGCACATATGCAACTAACTTTTCGGTTCAACTCTTAGCAGTCAGGAGAGAACCCATGGAGAAATGGCCACAGAGTTTATCAATTAAATGCTATCTTCTATATATCACAGTTGAAATCTTGGTGCATTTTTCAGTTAGTTGAACATTGAATTCGACCTCATTGACCATAGCTCCATAGCTGCGAAATGATCTATATTTTTTGTTAGACTAATGTTTTTCAACCCATGCTCTCCAGCTGTTAAACTACAACTCTCATCAGCCTGTCTGGGCATGATAGAAGTCGCAGTTTCACAACCGGTTGGAAAACAGCCCTGTGCACTGTACAATTATACCTGACATGTCCATACATTCTCTAACATATTGGTTTGCAATCTGAGCACATCAGTCTCTTCGAACATTTTCATGCTGTTGCTAGAGATTTGGCTGAATTATGTTGCCTCTGAGTTAAGCTCCCAAAAAAATTAGACTAATGTTGGCACACTCGCCTAAATAGAAGGGTTCGGCTGACCCTCTAATGTGATTGGGGGTGCCGGTCAACCAATTGTGGAGGGAGATGTCAACCAGTCAACTGATTGAAGGATGCGATATCAACAAGTTAACTGATTGTTGGAGGAGATGTCAACCAATCAACTCAGAGAAGATGTCACTCGGGCATGTCTGATTTTGGATTTCCAATCACTTTGTTATCCTAGAGATAAGTGTATGTCAGTGGCTTTCTCATAGAGAACACTGGAGTGAACGGCTGAACGAGCGCTCCTGTGTATGGGAGGGTCAGCTGAGATGTCAGTTGTCCAAACAATCGTCCAAAGCATTGTTCGTCTCACAACTATCTAATATACATGGCGGGCTTCAGTGGCTGTCAATATCCTGCTATCTCAATTCAAATAGGGAGAAATATCAGCTAGCCCAGGTGTAAGAAAGCAAAGGTAGGTACAAATAAATATCTGATCATTTAACAAGCCTTAAATCATGACTTTGGGACACAAAAGGTCAGACTTTGACCTACAGGGTAGTTGCTTCCCATTGGTGGCACTAGAGAGACAAGTTTATTTCACCTTAGGGAGAGCTCATTTGCATGCACTTTTCCCTGGAAGCATTGCATCCTCCATACCGAGGGAAGTACTCTGAAAAAGCAGATGTCTCTATCTTTTGGATGAAACTCTGATTTGACTTATCTCCTTAATCATATTGCAAGGCTGGTTATAGTGTCAGACGTAAACATATAAGGTAACCATTGAATACAAGCAAATCGTCTCTAAGCAAATCAAATTCAATTAGTTTAGTTTAAGATTCAGCAAATCTAAATTTTGGGGTTTTTAATTCATGTGAATCCATAAATATGGCAGCCGACTGGCCATCATTTTGCTGGATTCAAATCGGGGGGTAAAACAATCAAGAATAATACTTACCAAGTTCTTCAATTGTTCCTGCCACTGCAGCTCCTTGCTGGTCCTCCGCTGGCTTTCTAGGCCTTTGCTACGCTCCAGCGAAGCTCCTGGTGCCGGCTAGACCTCAAGGCATGTTCTGATATCAAGACATCATGACATGAGCTGCTGCATGTGATAGCTTAGGGATATGCACTTTCTGACATCATGACATCAGAACTTGTGTCGAAGCTTAGCCAGTGCTGGAAGGTTTTGTAATATTTTTTTTAAATAATAAAATGACCAATTAAGAAAATTCAGTTGATAAAAGGTCTTCTTTTATTTCATGATGATCCTACGTCTTATTTTTTTTCTCCTTGAAGTGTCATCTTTGACCACATAGAAAACAATTCTTTGAAAAACTTTACTCCATGTCCAATAGAAGTCCACAAAACAGTCAACATCCATCAACTCCCTTGCCAGACTTGGCTGTTCTACCCGTCACTGGCTGCATGGAATGGCACAACTTTTGCTATATTCTTCCAAAGTGCAATTTTTTGCTCCAAAAGTAAATCTTTTTTTTCATCTATAAAATAAATCAATAAAAAAATGTTATTTTTTCTTTTTGTTCCAGTCATTTAATCTTCAAAATAAATAAATTAAACTTGTGAGATGTATGATACATCACAATTCAAATATTTCCACAAAGGTCCAGATTTCTAATTTGCAATTAAATTACTTTATATCTGGGTCAGATATCATGGGGATTGAATGCAAATTATAAAAATTTATGATCAACCTTCAGAACAAAATATCTTTTTTTTTTTTTTTTACAGAAAATATTACTTTGGCTTGAAAATTGATGAGCTGATGAATTGGACATATTATTTGATTCCTGGTCCATTAAAGTGAACCTCCTCTGGCTAGATAGTCAGCAAACGTAAACTGTAATTTTTGATAATATAGAAGTTTCTCTTTTTCTACATTATACAGAGCATAAATGGACTGAAAAAGTGAAGGAAAAAACTAAAAGACATATTGCAAAGCATCACTGTAAATTCAAGAGCACAAAATAAATTTCTATATTCAGACTTAGTGCAAACCACTTCACTTGGTACAAGCAAGATCCTTTGATCCCTACAGAGGAGTCCCAAATTCAATTTAGGGGCTCCTAGGTTGTGACTACAGAGTAGTTGCTGATTGCTGCAGCAACCTGAAGGATAATCTAATGAGATAGATTGTTACACACCTCTCTCGGGTCCGGGCGCTGCTCCCTTCACCTTGGTTTGCTGCCTTTTGTTATGCTCCACATCGAACTTTGCAGGTTGCCCGGCATGTTGCTGTAAGGAGATGGAAGTGTGATGACCCACACAGTTAATGCCTAACAGAGTGTCTGCAAGTGAACACCACCATCTGCTTATCAAAGGCTATAGAAAAAGGGAAAGTAGAGATAATTGCATTATCACGAACTGTAGAGTAAAGTACATGTCCCCTGGAGGAAGAGCCTGGATGAGACACCAGGTCAAGTGATAGCTGTGTCACAGTTAAGGAATTATAAAAGGCCCTGGAAGGCAGAGAAGGGGTGAAGTCGACGGTTGAACCTATATTAGGACAGACGTATGGAAGTAACTGAGCTCGCTTATAACCGCAACTACCAGCACTTGCCAGATGAGCGAAGTGAAGCCTCAACCTTGAGTGACAAATCCAGATGATCCGAGAGAGGGAGCTGACCAGAGAAATCAAGATGACCTGAGATATAGAGACGACCAGAGAAAACGAGAGAGAGGGTGCCGACCAGGGGTGGATTAAGAGAAGCCAGGGCCCCGGGCACTTTAGAAGGTGTGAGCCCCTCCCTATCCCCCAGGTACCCGATGTATCTTGTGACATGTCACATGATCCCTTTTTGATAGATCATATGATAGATCATGTGATAGGTCATGTGAGTAACACAGAACCTCTGGTGCACTATAGATGAAAATTTATGGAAATTTTTCCCTTATGTACAAGACTATACATAACATAGTACTATACATAATAGAGCAGGGGTGGGAGATTAGTTTTCCAAAGGGGCTACAAGAGAGATCGTGACTGCTGTGGAGGATGCACCAATAGGTTAAATTAATTCTGCTCAATATTAATATTAATATATTAATTATAATTATTTTTTTATAATAATTGTACGACTTAATACTGAACAGAATTAAATATGCTGACATTCCCCTACATACAATATGCGCCCCAACATAGCCCCCTCAATCAACAACCAAAGCTATCAACCCATGGGGCCCTTATACATGTAAACTATAACGAAAAATACCCTTACAAAATTCATGTTATTTAGCTAGTTTCAAAACCCACATACCTCATAGTCATGTTTCTATGCACATGGACTACCTACAGTGGGTACGGAAAGTATTCAGACCCCTTTAAATTTTTCACTCTTTGTTTCATTGCAGCCATTTGGTAAATTCAAAAAAGTTCATTTTTTTTTCTCATAAAAGTACACTCTGCACCCCATCTTGACTGAAAAAAAAACAGAAATGTAGAAATTTTTGCAAATTTATTAAAAAAGAAAAACTGAAATATCACATGGTCATAAGTATTCAGACCCTTTGCTCAGTATTGAGTAGAAACACCCTTTTGAGCTAGCACAGCAATGAGTCTTCTTGGGAATAATGCAACAAGTTTTTCACACCTGAATTTGGGGATCCTCTGCCATTCTTCCTTGCAAATCCTCTCCAGTTCAATCAGGTTGGATGGTGAACGTTGGTGGACAGCCATTTTCAGGTCTCTCCAGAGATGCTCAATTGGGTTTAGGTCAGGGCTCTGGCTGGGCCAGTCAAGAATGGTAACAGAGTTGTTCTGAAGCCACTCCTTTGTTATTTTAGCGGTGTGCTTAGGGTCATTGTCTTGTTGGAAGGTAAACCTTCGGCCAAGTCTGAGGTCCAGAGCACTCTGGAAGAGGTTCTTATCCAGGATATCTTTGCACTTGGCCGCATTCATGTTTCCTTCAATTGCAACCAGTCGTCCTGTCCCTGCAGCTGAAAAACACCCCCATAACATGATGCTGCCACCACTATGTTTCACTGTTGGGATTGTATTGGGCAGGTGATGAGCAGTGCCTGGTTTTCTCCACACATACCGCTTAGAATTATCACCAAAAAGTTCTATCTTCGTCTCATCAGACCAGAGAATATTATTTCTCATAGTCTGGGAGTCCTTCATGTGGTTTTGAGCAAACTCTATGCAGGCTTTCATATGTCTTGCGCTGAGGAGAGGCTTCCGTGGGGCCACTCTCCCATAAAGGCCCAACTGGTGGAGGGCTACAGTGATAGTTGACTTTGTGGAACTTTCTCCCATCTCCCTACTGCATCTCTGGAGCTCAGGCACAGTGATCTTGGGGTTTTTCTTTACCTCTCTCACCAAGGCTCTTCTCCCATGATTGCTCGGTTTGGCAGGATGTCCAGGTCTAGGAAGACTTCTGGTGGTCCCAAGCTTCTTCCATTTAAGGATTATGGGGGCCACTGTGCTCTTAGGAACCTTGAGTAATGTAGAAATTCTTTTATAACCTTGGCCAGATCTGTGCCTTGCCACAATTCTGTCTCTGAGCTCCTTGGGCAGTTCCTTTGAGCTTATAATTCTCAGTTGGTCTGACTTGCACTGTGAGCTGTGAGATCTTATATAGACAGGTGTGTGCCTTCCCAAAACAAGTTCTATCAGTTTAGTTAAACACAGCTGGACTCCAATGAAGGAGTAGAACCATCTCAAGGAGGATCACAAGGAAATAGACAGCATGTGACTTAAATATGAGTGTCTGAGCAAAGGGTCTGAATACTTATGACCATTTGATTAGTGATGAGCGAGTACCGTAATATTCGTAATAGCTATACTCATAACGAGTGCTTTGTAATAATCACGTATTTGTTCCGAATAGCGAGTACAATGTAAGTAAATGGGAAATGCGAGTAATTTTCTGCTGGACCATACAAAGGTGTCTGGGGGCCTGAGGAAAAGGCTGAAATGGATGGGGAAGTGATCAAACAGAATGGGAAGATCCTGGAGAATGTGCCTGCATGCATTTCTGACTCATATATGGTTTCTGGGAATAAGTTTGTCGCAGTATTACGCCACTTTTACAGACACACTAGAACAACTATCAAACCTAACCTAAATTGCAATTAACAGGCCAAAAAGGTTAAGAAACAGTTTTTCCTGCATAATCACTTGTATATAAATAAACCAGAGAAACCAAAAACATATCCCTTTTAGCGTTTGTTCACACATACTGTTGTGACTTTTTTACAATCGCCTCTTACAATTGGGAGGGCCCTGGCTGTTTGAAGATCCCTCTGTCATACATCATTTTAGCTCGTTATTCCCCAGCACTTTATAAGCACAGCTAGAACGTACTAGTAGGTATGGTGATCTTTGACCTGAGAGGTCTCAGGTGGCTCTGTAACATGTGTTTTGGAGGGACAGCTGTTACTTAGACATTTTGGCAGTCCCTCCATCATTGACACTCAGATAGTAGAATACATATTCCATAGCAGTTTACAATGTGCCCATTGTAGAGTTGGGCTTGACCCTCCTCCACCACCATGTGATACTGCGGCCCTAAATTCAAATGTTCGGAGGGCCTGCAGTAGGCAGGAAAGCTGAGTTTTGTGAGAGCCCTCGTGTGGCCCTGTAACATACATTTTGAAGTGCCCTCCTCTAGAGATTTAGGAGGTGCCTCTTGTGTACATTTGAGAGTGCCCACACTTATTTATATTGTAGGGCCCTCACTCTATTATTTAACTCATTTAAGGGCAGTGACTACAGAGAAAATGGCCAAGAGACATGGAGTACTAGAAGGCACCAGTGAGTGTGGCCTGTGATCCTCAGGTTTGGCTGAATTCTGTCAACCAGAAAAATAAAGCTGCACTAGTCAACTGGATGACGAGCTCAAATATATCACTTGTGCAAGTCAATGGACAAAGGATATATGGTGCCCCCCCTCCAGGATGGGTTGGAGAAGCTTCCCCAAATGGCTTAGAGATTTTGATTATCAATATTCCCCAGATTATATAGCAAGAGAAGACTTCTTGATACTGTACTACATTGCAAAATGTGCATCGTATTTCCAAAAATTACTCCTGGGGCTGGGGGCTGTGTCATAGGTGCAGGAAGATTCCATGACATGGGTCTCCCTTGACAAACATTATCTATGATGGAGTACTGTAGTAGTTGTGGCCCTCAATTCAAGTTTTCAGAGGGCCATCAGTCAGTCATCAACAATCAAGTGTGTAAATTTCTATTGAATATGTATCCCCTATCTCAGTCACAATGTGGCACAACCTGTGCCAGGGGCCTCCAATGACAAATATTAGCTTGGTAAGACCACTGGACATTCCAGATTTGTCCACTGCACAATGTGCATAGGGTTTGTGAAAATTAACCCTATGGGCTGTGTGACGGATCAACCCCGTACTCCAAGATTTTGCCACATGGGGGTTGTCGTAGCGCCTATGCAGCTAATGGGACATAATGTTATAAAGTGGGGTGAATATTGTGGATCGCATATTGTTGGACATTCTGTGATGTGACCGAAGCACTCTTGGCCCCCACCTTCCTGTGCTCACTTAGCAGTGGCAAACAATGTGCTGATTAATGGGTTGTTGCATAACTGCTGTCTGGGAGCCTACTGTTGGTATTATCTGGTGAGAACAATGGGTGCTAAAAATAGCCTGTGTGATTCTCTATAAAACCTGCTTGTGAGAATAAAAGTTAAGTTCATCTTGGAGACACTGTGCGATAGTCATATTTTATATATCCCAGTGTAAGAAAAGCCTTTCCATGTCAGGGGCCTGCTGAAGAAGATTGGACATCTGCGGATGGTGTAACTAGCTCCCGTCACACTGGTGGCAGCGGTGGGATGCGGTCCATCTTCTTCAGGAACCAAGGATTGAATGGAAGACATCTACCAGAAGCTAAAGAGGAATACATTGAAGGACCTTGTGGAAGCTCGAGGGTTAACCGCCAGCAACAAAACAAAAGCGAATTTGATAGCAGCCATTATGGAGCTCGACAACGCAACAACCTCCAACGGGAAAGTAGAAGAGACTGAATTCCAGAGGGAGGTAAAGAGCAGACTGGCACTTTATGCTCCCAACCCGGCAGTACAGATCATAGATAAGGTGATGGCTGATATGCGTACTGATCTGGATAAAAAGATGGAGATAGAGAGGGCAGAGCGGATGGAGCTAGCCAGGATGGAGATGGCAGAGCGGACCAAGATAGAGCTAGCCAAGATGGAGATGGCGGAGCGGAGAGAGGAGATACAGCGAGCAGGGGGAGCCCTGGCTTCCTCCCCAGTACCAGCAGGGGTAAGCCACAAAAAGATCCAATACAATGCCTTCCGACAGTTGGGGGAGGCAGAGGAAGACATCGATGGCTTTCTGCAGGACTTTGAGTGGCAGTGTACCCTTCATAAAGTGGAGCCGGAGGATTGGGTCCAGATTCTGGCCAGCAAGCTGACAGGCCGGGCAGCGGATGCCTATCGCACTGTATCGGATAAGGACTGTATGGACTATAAGTGAGTCAAAGAAGTGATCTTGGCCCGGTATGCACTAACACCAGAGGCATACCGTCAAAAGTTCCGCAAAACCACAAAACGGGAAACGGATACCCACGCTGAATGGGCCTGTAAACTATGGCGGTCACTGCTACAGTGGGTACAAGGTAGCAAAGCAGACACGAAGGAGAACGTCCTACTGCTCATCGCGTTAGAACGATTCTTTACTGGGTTAACTCCCGAGAAGCAAGAATGGCTTCGGGACCAACGACTCTTGAGGAGGCCGCATGTCTGATCGATGAACATTATGATGCCAGTAGGGCCCAATTGTCAGGGTCCAAAACTGTCTCAAGGGGCCCTCCCATGGGTCTGGAGGCCCCCAAACCACAGAAGCTTGGCCTGGGGACCCACCAATACCCCAGCCTACCAGAGTCCTCCTGGGGTGCGATGCCACACCTGCCATCAGTTGGGTCACCTGCAGAGACACTGTCCCAACCGGACCAAGCGCACCCAGTGGCCAAAACCGGAAATGGCTACCTTCAACCGGGCCGCTGTACACTGCTACCAAGGCGAAGCCGAACTGGCATCGGTGGCTATGGCTAATTATGGGATGGAAGAGATAGAGGGAGTGCTGCATGAAGTGGACCCTGTGCAGGCTGCCCAGGCGGATAATCGACAACAATATCGACAGTCGGTGTGGATTAATGGGAAACGGCTGCAGGGATTAAGAGATTCTGGAGCTACTCTGACCCTTGTGAAGTCGCATCTCGCCCAAGACCAAAAGACGGGTCGGACAGTGGCGGTCCGTGTAGCAGGGGGAGCCATACGTCGACTGCCCATGGCCAAGATTCACCTGAACTGGGGAGGTCGGGGATGGCCTTGTCGAGGTCGGCATGATGAAAGATTTGCCTGCAGATGTCCTGCTGGGAAATGACTTGGGGCCCATGTTGTCTTCCTTCTCGGTCGCCTCCCAGGCTGAGACATATCCCGTGACTACCCGGAGACAAGCTCGAGCTGCGGAGGCGGAATCACACTCGGAGGAGGCCCAGGTAAGACACTACAGCCCTTCGCGTATTCCCATAGCCAGACACATTTCATGGGACACCCCAGCAGAATTTAGGAGGGAGGTACTAGAGGATCCCTCATTGCAGGGGTATCGTGGGAAGGCACAGGAGGGGAGAGGGGTACTGGAAGGTGAACAGTTTATATGGCATCAGGGACTCCTCTACAGGGTTACAGAGCAAACTCACTCAGGGACTAGCCCCACTGTAAACTGACAGCTAGTAGTTCCCAAAAAGTATAGGCAGGAGTTGCTGCGAATCTCTCATGACATACCCTTGGCGGGGCACCTCGGAGTCAGCCGCACCAGGCATCGTCTGACACAAAACTTCTTTTGGCCAGGGTTATCCCATGATGTTCGTCAGTACTGCCAGACCTGTGACAGTTGCCAGTGCATTGGCAAGAGGGGAGATCGCTGCAAGGCCAAATTACACCCCCTTCCCATTGTGGAGGAGCCATTTAGCCGAGTAGCGGTCGATCTGATAGGGCCGTTAGCCAAACCCAGTTCGTCAGGGAAAAGGTATATATTGACAGTGATAGATTACGCCACGCAGTATCCAGAGGCAGTTGCCTTACCTAGCATACTGGCAGAGACGGTGGCGGCTGCCCTGCTCCAGGTTTTCTCACGGGTTGGATTTCCCCGGGAGATTATCTCGGATCAGGGCACCCAATTTACGGCAGAGGTGACCAGCCAAATGTGGAGACTGTGTGTTGTAAAATCCATTAGAAGCGCCCCATACCACCCGCAAACCAATGGGTTGTGTGAGCGCTTTAACGGAACGTTAAAACAACTCATTGGGACGTTCACCCGGACCTACAGGGACTGGGAGAAATTCTTGCCGCACCTCCTGTTCGCCTATCGGGAGGTGCCCCAAGAATCTACGGAGTTCTCCCCATTTGAACTGTTATATGGGAGGTGGGTGAGGGGGCCCCTAGACTTAGTGCGAGAACTCTGGGAAGGGGAGGAAACCATAGCAGGAACCCCTATCGTGCCCTTCGTGCTGGAACTCCGGGACAGCCTGCAGGAGTTGACTCAGGCTGTGCGTGTGAACATGCAGGTGGCCCAACGGCGCCAGCGTGTATGGTACGATCGGAGGGCTAGAGAACGCACCTTCAAGATAGGACAGAAGGTCCTGGTACTAGAACCGGTTAGGCAGAACAAATTCCAGGCCGCATGGCAGGGGCCTTACTGGGTAGTGGGGAAAATAGCCGACACCACCTACAATGTCGCCGATTGTGACGACCGCAGGGTTATCCGCATGTTCCACGTGAATATGCTGAAGCCCTACCGGGAGCGCCCTGAAGAGGTAGCTGCCATCTGCGCACCCGAAGCAGAGGATTTAGCTGAACTCCCCTTGCCTGATGTCTTAGGTGAGAGGACTCAGTCGAAAACCTGGGACCAGGTACACTTAGGAGAAAACCTAGGGGCCCGGGAGAGAGAGCAGGCCGAGACAGTGCTGAGGCAGCGGCAGAGGATGTTCTCAGAGAGACCGGGGTTCACCCGACTTGCACAACACAAGGTTGAGACACAAGATCAGACCCCCCTGAGACAACCCCCCTTCCGCGTCCCGGAGTCTGTACGCGAAGGGATGTGACAAGAGATACAGGAGATGTTGCGTTTAGGGGTCATTGAGGAGTCAGATAGTCCCTGGGCGTCCCCTGTAGTGTTAGTGCCTAAGAAAGATGGGACTACCCGGTTTTGTGTAGACTATCGCAAGCTAAATGAGAAAACTGTGACGGATGCGTATCCCATGCCGTGTGTGGACGAGTTGTTAGACCAGCTGGCTGGGGCAAAGTATTTGACAACCATCGATCTATGCAAAGGCTATTGGCAGATCCCCCTAAGTCCTGATGCTATTCCCAAGTCTGCATTTGTCACCCCGTTTGGCTTATTCCAGTTTCGGGTTATGTCATTTGGGATGAAGCATGCCCCCGCGACCTTCCAGAGGCTGGCTGACCGGCTTCTGGATGGTCTCCAGGACTATGCTTGTGCCTACCTGGATGACATCGCCGTCTCAGCGCGACATGGGATGAGCATCTAAATCACCTAGAGACAGTATTGGATAGGATCCACAAAGCCGGAATCACCCTGAACCCCAACAAGTGTCACGTAGGTAAAGCAGAGATGCAGTATTTAGGACATTGGGTGGGGGGTGGAAAACAACGACCGGAACCCGCCAAGATTGAGGCCGTAGCCAAGTGGTCCACCCCACGTACTAAAACCCAAATCATGGCCTTTCTAGGGACAGCGGAGTATTATAGGAAATTTGTCCCTAATTACAGCAGCATTGCCAAGCCCCTCACTGATCTGACACGTAAGAACCTCCCCCGCCAGGCAACCTGGACCCCCCGAGTGTGAGGAAGCCTTCCGCCAGCTAAAGGACGCTCCCACAAATACCCCGATATTGGCCGCCCCCGATCCAACCAAACGTTTCCTTGTTCACACAGACGCATCTATGTTTGGGTTGGGGGCAGTACTGAGCCAAGTCGGGCCGGACGGCAAAGAACACCCAATAGCTTATCTGAGTCGTAAATTACTGCTTCGAGAAGTCAGCTATGCGGCTGTCGAAAAGGAATGCCTGGCAGTAGTATGGGCTGCCAAGAAGCTCCAACCATATTTGTATGGAAGACAGTTTTCCCTCATAACGGACCATAACCCCCTGGTATGGCTTAATCGGGTCTCCGGAGACAATGCCAGACTACTACGGTGGAGTTTAGCGCTACAACCGTTAGACTTCACCATCCGCTATAGACGCGGAAAGCAAAATGGTAACGCCGATGGACTAAGCCGACAAACTGACCTGCTACCAACCTCATAAATCGTGGACCTCCTCCAGCTGATCCGTCGGGGAGCAAACTGGGTAGGCCGATCCTGTCCGGGAAGGGGGAGCATTGTGACGGATCAACCCCGTACTCCAAGATTCTGCCACATGGGGGTTGTCGTAGCGCCTATGCAGCTAATGGGACATAATGTTATAAAGTGGGGTGAATATTGTGGATCCCATATTGTTGGACATTCTGTGATGTGACCGAAGCACTCTTGGCCCCCACCTTCCTGTGCTCACTTAGCAGTGGCAAACAGACAATGTGCTGATTAATGGGATGTTGCATAACTGCTGTCTGGGAGCCTATTGTGGGTATTATCTGGTGAGAACAATGGGTGCTAAAAATAGCCTGTGTGATTCTCTATATAACCTTCTTGTGAGAATAAAAGTTGAGTTCATCTTGGAGACACTGTGCGATAGTCATATTTTATATATCCCAGTGTAAGAAAAGCCTTTCCATGTCAGGGGCCTGCAGAAGAAGATTGGACATCTGCGGATGGGGTAACTAACTCCCGTCACAGGCTGTGTCACGGTTGACACAGGAAGCCACCATCCCAAGGGCCTCCAATCACAAATAGTAGTTAGGCTGGAGTAGGAATACTGTCCTGGTTTGCCCACTGCACAATGTGCATAGGATTTGTAAAAATTAGCCCTATGGGCTGTGTCATGGTTGACTCACTATTTTGCCTCTGCCTGTGACAGCTAGCTTGGCTTGTGCCATCAACATCTGAAAATCTGTCAACAAAACCCAAAATGCCAAAAAAGTCTGTTGTTAACCCTAGAACGCATGACCATAAAAATGGGCATTTTCAAAAAAGAGTTGTTATACCGAAAATGCCTGTAACATAAAAATAAATGAACAACTGGAAATGACAAACAACTATATTCCTGAGGAATACCTAGAGTTTCAAAATTCTAACTAAAGAAATCTTGCAGAAAATAGAAAACAATTAACAGGGCGGGCCTGCGAGGCCCCAGGTATGCGCTCTAGGGTTAAGGGACGTGGACGTGGTATTGTCAGTGGTGTACGAGAAGGCACTCAGTCTGTGTCAGGTCAGAAGAAGCTTGATGCATCCACTATGTTCCTGGAAAAAGTTCCCGGTCTGGAATGTAAACGTGTGTGGAAGCCAGAAGAGTGAGAGCAGATTCTGTCTTGCATAGCAGACAAGGCCTCTACACATTTGTCAAGCAGCAACAAATCTTCCACGACCACAATCTACTGTGGATACACAGAAGGCTGGCCCTTCCAATCCTGAAGCTGGTTCTCCTTCCTCCCGCCATTACAGTATCAGTCACAGGAGACATATAACCCCAAGCTTGGCCACTCCGAGGATCTGTTTAGTACATATCCTTTGGTTGGCTCTGGCCTATCACCGTGCAGCATTGAAGAGGGACAAGAAGAGGTGGTGTGCGTTGATGCTCAAGTATTTGAGGACCTACGGCCAGAAGAAGGCCACTTGGAGGAATGTCATTTACTGTCTCCAGAGATGAAGGCTGATGATGATGAGACACAGTTGCCATCAGGTCAGCCTACAATGTCAACTGGGAAGGAGGATGAGATAGAAGACGAGGTGGCCGATCATGAGTCCACTGATCTGACCTGGACCATTGGCATGCATACCCATGAGAGCAACACAGAGGAAGATGGATATGTAGCACCAACAGAGGCACCAAGTGGTCGTGGTTTGCTCAGAGTGAGAACTGGGTCAACTATTCCCAAGAGCACCTCCGCTGTGCGCCAAGTCAGGGCTAGGGGGCGTTTAGCTGCTGTGTGGAATTTTTTTTTCTGAAAGTCCTTCAGAGAAAAACATTGTTGTCTGTAGCATCTGCCATACCAAGTTGAGCAGAGGCCAGGGCAAAGGCAACCTGAGCACCACCAGTATGAGAAACCATATGGCAGCCAAGCACCCCAGTAGGTGGGCGGAACACCAGGGTACCAAATCTGCGTCTGCGGGTCAAACCAATATTAATAATAATACTCTTTATTTATATAGCGCCAACCTATTCCGCAGCGCTTTACAATTCAGAGTTTCATATTCAACAGTCATAAGTAACATAGCTAAAGATAATACAATAATTAAAGCAAAAATAATGACGATCCTGCTCGTAAGAGCTTACGATCTACAATGAGGTGGGGGTGACACAAAGGACAGGGGCTTATTTACAATGATGGTCCAGCCATCTTGAGGGGATGAGGGATAGATAAAGTCTGCATGAGCTCATCACCAGCCAGTATCTGTAGTGCTTTGGGTTCAGAGGAGACTTCTGCCATTTCGCCTGGGCTATGTCCTTCAGAATCTGCTGTTCAAAAAGCATGCGCTCATACCTCCTTCCAACAAGCTGCTGTGGCGCCCCTGCGGGTTCAGTCGCCACAGAGGTACTGCATCTCACCCAGAGATGTGGTATCTCACTCTCAGGTAAGGAAGGAGTACTGCCCGGGACCCTAACACCTGCATCCAACACTACACTACTCCAGACCAGCAGGAGGGGCAAGATGCGCTGCTCCTCTGCTGAGCCCTGTCCCTGGCTGGAGTGGGGGGAACCAAAGTAGGGGGAGCCATGTAGTGGGTGTGGGTGGAGGAAGTAGTTCAGGGGAGCTCAGTAAGAAGCGATATAAAAGAGAGGGTGGAACAATCTAGAAGGGTTCCAGTCAAAGGAAGAGTTAGGAGCAGGAGCTCTGCAGGAGCTCTGCTCAGGGGAAGCGCGGGCCTGAGTGAGGAGGCCAAGGAGAAGGAGAGAAGGAAGGAAACGGGAGCAGAGAGAAGGCTCCAGGAGTGAAGGAAGGGTCCCAGGGTTACAGGCAGTGCTGGAGGCCACCTGTACGCCCGAATCTACCAGGCGGTGGAGGGATCAGGTCGCAGAGGGGACCGGCCCCTAACTAGTGAGAATTGCAATGTTCAACTAGGTAACCGGAGCGTGCAGCATTTCAAGTGCTGCAGCCACAAGCCACATCTATCTCACCGAGAAGGTGGCCATAGAGGACCCAGGGGACAGAGAAGACGTCGCCCGACAAGGTCCGCGGTCACTGGATTGGGACACTGGGTGTGAGGTGCAGGGAGACGGCCAGAAGGAACACACAGAAAGGGGTCCCGTTATGTACTCCAGAGGTACCTGAGGGTTAGCTGAACCCCTCCCTGAGTAAGCACAGGACGACGTGGGAAGTTATGATCTGCAGTTGTAACCAGGGGCAAAGTGAGAACTGTGAGTAAATCCGGAAGACTGCATCCCACTGTCTCTGTGAATTATTATTACTGCGCCATCATCCCCTGCACTACACTGCACAGCAACATCTATAACATCACTACTTCCTGCCCTGGAGCTAAGCTCTGCCTGTGGAGAGCTGAACCAACTCTGCTGCGTCATCATCAGCTCCAGAGGTTCTACACCGCAGCTGCGGCTCTATATAGCCGCATACCACAGGTGGCGTCACGAGCTTTATATAAAAACTATAAACCCCCTGTAAATATCCCCCTTTTATTGACCGTTCTGGGTCACGGACCGGGTCACCGCCACTGTGACATCTCCCCTAGCAACGACCGGCCCGGCACCGAGTACCCCACGGCCCAGGGGGAATGTCACTGCGGTTGCTCACACACAACAAAGATCAACCACATCCACTTCCTTGTGCCAGCAAAGCGTCCAATTGTCCGTGCCTGAGAGCTTGGAAAGAAAGCATAAATACCCAGCCACGCACCCACAGGCACAAATACTAAACTCGCACATTGCCAAATTGCTAGCTGTGGAGATATTGCCGTTTAGGCTTGTGGAAGCACAGTCTTCCATGATCTCTTGGCTATGGCTGCCCCACGATACAGTGTTCCCAGCCGCCACTATTTTGCCCCGTGTGCCTTCCCTGCATTGCACAAGCACGTGTTAAACAATCTGAACTGTGCTCTCACCAACGCCGTAACCAGGAAGGTCCACCTAACAACAGACACCTGGACAAATTGTTGTATACAGGGACGATACATTTCTGTCATGGCACACTGGGGGAACCTGGTGGAGGATGGGACAAAGGCGCAAACTGGAACATCACACATCCCACCCACTCTAAGAATAGCGGGCCCAACTTCTGTCAGGGTTTCCATCTCTTCATATTCCACTTCCTCTCTCACCTCCTCCTGCTTCTCATTCTCTGCTGAATTACCCTCCACATCATTGCCAAGCTGGGACCTGTGCAGGAGCTCATCGGCAAAGTGGCAAGACGCACTGCTGAAGCTGATCTGTTTAGGTCAGAAAGCACACACTGCAGCAGAGCTGTGGCAAGCTTTAAAACAACAGACCGATCAGTGGCTCTCCCCGCTGCACCTCCAACCCGGTCTGGTCGTCTGCGATAATGGGCGTAACCTGGTGGCAGCTTTAACCACTTCGCGCCAGAGCCTGTTTTTGCCTTCGTGACCGGGCCAATTTTTTCAATTCTGACCACTGCCAGTTTATGAAGTAATTACTCTGGAATGCTTCAACGTATTCCCCTGATTCTGAGACAGTTTTTTCGTGACATATTGTACTTCATGATAGTGGTAAAATTTCTTCGATATAACTTGTGTTTATTTGTGAAAAAATCGGAAATTTGGCGAAAATTTAGAAAATTTTGCAATTTTTAAACTTTGAATTTTCATGCCCTTAAATCAGAGAGATATGTCACACAAATAGTTAATAAATAACATTTCCCACATGTCTACTTTACATCAGCACAATTTTGGAACCCAAATTTTTTTTTGTTAGGGAGCTATAAGGGTTAAAAGTTGACCAGCGATTTCTCATTTTTCCAACAAAATTTACAAAAACATTTTTTTAGGGACCACATCATATTTGAAGTCACTTTGAGGGGTCTTTATGACAGAAAATACCCAAAAGTGACACCATTCTAAAAACTGCACCCCTCAAGGTGCTCAAAACCACATTCAAGAACTTTATTAACCCTTCAGGTGCTTCACAGGAATTTTTGGAATGTGGAAGAAAAAAATTAACATTTAACTTTTTTCACAAAAATGTTACTTTAGACCCAATTTTTTTTATTTTCACAGGGGTAACATGAAAAAATGGACCCCAAATTTTTTTGTGCAATTTCTCTTGAGCATGCTGATACCCCATATGTGAGGGAAAACCACTGTTTGGGCGCACGGCAGGGTTCGGAAGGGAAGGAGCGCCATTAGACTTTTTGAATGTAAAATTTGTCTGAATAATTAGCAGATGCTATGTTGCGTTTGGAGAGCTCCTGATGTGCCTAAACAGTGGAAACCCCCCACAAGTGACACCATTTTGGAAACTAGACCCCTTAGGGAACTTATCTAGATGTGTGGTGAGCACCTTGAACCCCAAGGTGCTTCACAGAAGTTTATAATATTGAGCTGTAAAAATAAAATTTTCACATTTTTCCCACAAAACCGTTTTTCATCCCTTAATTTTGCATTATCATAAGGGTAATAGGATAAATTGCACCATGAAATTTGTTATGCAATTTCTCCTGAACACGCTGATACCCCATATGTGGAGGAAAATTACTGTTTGGGCACATGGCAGGGTTTGAAAGGGAAGGAGCGCCATTTGACTTTTTGAATGTAAAATTTGTTTGAATAATTAGCGGACGCCATGTCACATTTGGGGAGCCCCTAATGTGCCTAAACAGTGGAAACCCCCCACAAGTGCCACCATTTTGGAAACTAGACCCCTTAGGGAACTTATCTAGATGTGTGGTGAGCACCTTGCACCCCCAGCTGCTTCACAGAAGTTTATAATATTGAGCCGTAAAAATAAAATTTTCACATTTTTCCCTCAAAAAATGTTTTTCATTCCCTAATTTTGTATTATCATAAGGGTAACAGGATAAATTGCACCATGAAATTTGTTGTGCAATTTCTCCTGAACACGCCGATACCCCATATGTGGAGGCAAATTACTGTTTGGGCACATGGCAGGGTTTGAAAGGGAAGGAGCGCCATTTGACTTTTTGAATGTAAAATTTGTTTGAATAATTTGCGGACGCCATGTCACATTTGGGGAGCCCCTAATGTGCCTAAACAGTGGAAACCCCCCACAAGTGCCACCATTTTAGAAACTATACCCCTTAGGGAACTTATCTAGATGTGTGGTGAGCACCTTGCACCCCCAGCTGCTTCACAGAAGTTTATAATATTGAGCCGTAAAAATAAAATTTTCACATTTTTCCCTCAAAAAATGTTTTTCATTCCCTAATTTTGTATTATCATAAGGGTAACAGGATAAATTGCACCATGAAATTTGTTGTGCAATTTCTCCTGAACACACCGATACCCCATATGTGGAGGCAAATTACTGTTTGGGCACATGGCAGGGTTTGAAAGGGAAGGAGCGCCATTTGACGTTTTGAATGTAAAATTTGTTTGAATAATTAGCGGACGCCATGTCACATTTGGGGAGCCCCTAATGTGCCTAAACAGTGGTAACCCCCCACAAGTGCCACCATTTTGGAAACTATACCCCTTAGGGAACTTATCTAGATGTGTGGTGAGCACTTTGCACCCCCAGCTGCTTCACAGAAGTTTATAATATTGAGCCGTAAAAATAAAATTTTCACATTTTTCCCATAAAAAATGTTTTTCATTCCCTAATTTTGCATTATCATAAGGGTAACAGGATAAATTGCACCATGAAATTTGTTGTACAATTTCTCCTGAGTACGCCGATACCCCATATGTGGGGGAAAACCACTGCTTTGGTGTACGGCAGGGTTTGGAAGAGAAAGAAGCGCTATGTTGGCTGGGATAGGCAGCAAACACCATGTCACATTTGAAGAGTCGCTGACATGCCAAAACAGCAGAAACCCCCACAAGTGACCCCATTTTGTAAACTACACCTCTCAAGGAATTCATCTAGGGAAGTAGTGAGCATTTTTTAATTTTTAAATTTATACCATTGGGCAGTGAAAAAAGCATAATTATATTTTTACCACAAAAAAATGTTTTACCCTCAGATTTTACATTTTCACACAGGGCAATGGGTAAAAATGGTGCCGAAATGTGTCACACAATTTCTTCTAAAAGTGGCAATACCCCATATGTGGCTGTATCGTACCACTTAGCCATACGGTGAGATTTGAGGGGGAAGGAGTGCTATTTGACAATTGGAGAACAAATTATTGTAGAATAGGCATTTGGATTTGGGACCACAAAATTTTCTGAATTTCTTTTGGGGGGCAAGGACCATTTTGCTTTTCCAGAGCCTTTCTGCTACCAGTAACTTGGAAGTCCCTTATATTTTTAACAGATGATGGACCTGAGTGGGGACTAGCTTTTTTTGAGGACTGAGTTGAAGCTTTTATTTGGAACATTTTACGTAACATTTATCCGGCGCTCTAGGCTGAGCACTTACATCGGGGTTTCCATCTAAATTTCCAAGTGATGTAATTCAGATGAAACCCCTGCGGGATCCATTCACTGTAATGAGGCAGCAGAGTTACTCTGGACTCCGTCTGGCCTCTGTTTAGTGGTGTCCTTTTTTTCAGAAGTGCACAAAACTGTGGCCAACCGCACTTTTATGCACGCCTAAAACAAATGACACCGTGGGATCCCAGGCTAGACGGGTCCACAGTGGCCTATATCTGCCTCATTACAGGGAATCTTCCATCATGGGTTCTGGCTGAATCACGTATTTCAGAGATTTACACGGAAACTCTGGTGTAAGTGCTCAACGCAGAGCACAGGATAAATGTGAGCAGAGCCTTACTGGGATCTTTGGGAGACATAATAAACAAATCAGTAGCAGGTGAATAATATTTGTTTTATTTATTTTTTATGCCGTTCCTAGTGTGATATAACTGATTAGATTACTTTATTCTTCGGGTCGGTGCGATTACAGAGATACCAGATTTATATCGGGTTTTTATGACTGACAGCTGTCACACACTAAAATACGCTTTTTTTGCAAAATCTAGTTTTTGCATCACCATATTTTGAGAGCTATAATTTTTCCATATTTCGGCCGATAGAGTCATGTGACGGCTTGTGTTTTGCGGGACGAGTTGACATTTTTATTGGAACCATTTTTGGGTACGTGACATTTTTTGATCGCTTTCTATTCCGTTTTTTGGGAGGTAAAGTTAACAAAAACAAACACTTCAGGAATTGTTTTTTGAGTTTTTTTTTATGCCGTTCTGCGTGTGGTAAAAGTGATCAGGCAGCGTTATTCTTCGGGTCAGTACGTTTACAGTGATACTACACTTACTGTATTTTTTTTATGTTTTGGCGCTTTTACACAATAAAACAATTTTATAGAAAAAAAAATATTTTTTTTGCATTGCTTTATTCTGAGCGCTATAACTTTTTTATTTTTCGGCTGATGGAGCTGTATGGCGGCTTTTTTTTGCGGAACAAGATGAAGTTTTCAGTGGTACCATTAATATTTCTATTCTGCTTTTTGATCGCATTTTTTTCCCCTTTTTGTTTGGCGATATGATGAAAAAGCATATTTTTTTGCTCCGTTTTTTATTTATTTTTATTACGGTGTGCACAGAAGGAGTTAATTAGTGTGACAGTTTTATAGCTCGGGTTGTTTCGGATGCGGCGATACCAAATATGTGTACTTTTTTTGGTTTTGTAATAATATACGGATTTATTGGTTTAATATTTTATTTATTTATTTTTATTTATTTTGTGATTTTTTTTTTTAATAGTTTAAAAACTTTTTTTTTACTTTTTTTTACATTTTTACTTAATCCTTGTATGGGACATTAATTTTTATTTTTCTGATCACTGATCTCATGTAATGTAATAGACATATATTACATTACATGAGATCTTCACTGACTGTTTCAGTCAGTCTCCTGTCTGGCATCAGCTACATACAGGCTGAAGCCAGACAGGAAGGACACCATATATGGCAGAGCTGGAGGCGGTCATGTGACCTCCAGCTGCCATAGCAACCCCAGGTCCTCAAAGGAAACTGAGGTCTTCGGAGGTAAGTAAGACGACCCCCTCTCTTCCTGCTGTCTCCTATATGCCGCGATCACTATAGATCGCAGCATATAGAAGACAGCAAAGGGTTAACATCACTGGGACCTGATCTAATCAGGTCCCGATGATGTACCCTGTCAGAGCTAACGCTCTGCACCGGAATCACAGTGCTTGCAGGACCCTGGGGGTCCTGAACACTGCGAGACCACCCACCGTTTTTAAACGTCGGCGCTGCACAGAGCCCAGGCAGCGCGGACATTTATCTACAGTGGGCGGTCGGGAACCAGTTAAAGATCGGTAAGCTGGTACACGTGCCATGCATGGCTCACGTGCTGAACCTAGTTGTTTAGAATTTTGTATAAAGTTTCCGTGACTTGCCGTACCTACTTGAGAAGGTGCGCCGTATTAGCGCCCATTTCCACCATTCCTCTACTGCTTTTGCTGCTTTTATGACGCTGCAAAAGCGCTTGAATTTGCTAAATCAATGACTCATTTGCTTCGGGGGATGTTAGTCTTAGGTGATTTGTAGAATGAAGGGCACGTGTACGGTGATAGACAGAGATGAGAGAGGAGATATAAGGAGGTGCAGAACTGTGGAGAGCTTTGTGGGTGAGAGTGATGAGTTTATATTGGACCTTGTAGCAAATGGGCAACCAGTGTAATGACTAGCAAGATGGAGGCATCGGTGAAGCGGCTGGAAAGAAATACCACCCTGGCTGCTGCATTCAGGATGGATTGAAGTGAAGAAAGTTTGGTAAGAGGGAGACCGATTAGAAGAGAGTACCAGTAGTCCAGACGAGAGTGAATAAGACCAACAGTAAGAGTTTTAGCAGTTTCAAAGGTGAGAAAAGGTCGGATTCTGGAGATATTTTTACGGTGCAGGTGACAAGAGCGACATATACTGGTTGCCACCTTTCTCGATCCACGGTACAAGGAGAAATTTCCTTCTCTCCTGTTGGAGTCAACAAAGAGTTTTACAATTGAATTGTTCAAGAGGGCCGTTGTACATCAGTTGCTGAAAACATCAAACTCAGACAATGCTGGTGGCAGAGGTACCGACTCTTTTCAACCCCAAGGGATAACAGAGGTGGGGGAAAATGTGCACAAATTGGGCAATTTTCAATAGACCAGCACAACAGTAAAGGCTATCTGTGCCTGTAACAATGCCAAGGAGGGATAAGTTGCAGAACATGGTCAAGGGGTACTTAAGTGACCGCACGTGCGTCCTTTCTGACGTTTCAGTTCCCTTTAATTATTGGGTATCTAAGCTGAACACTTGGCCTGACCTCTCCTTATATGCCTTGAATGGGCTGGCCTGCCCGGCTGCTAGTGTGGTGTCTGAGCGTGTTTTCAGTTCCGCTGGGGCAATCATCACTGATAGGCGCACACGCCTCTCCATGGAAAATGCAGACAGACTTACTCTGATTAAATTCAACAAGGACTGGATATCTCAACAGTTTGTAATTCCTCCAGATGAGAGCTAGCCAACCTAAATTCACCAACAATGCAGATTCATGCTACTGCTGTTAACGTCACCCCCTTCCCATAAGAACCCGTTTCCTTCCTGCGTCAACCATGACTCAGCCCATAGACTAATTTTTAGAAACCCTACGCAGATTGTGCAGTGGACAAACCAGGACAGTATTTCTACTCCAGCCTAACTACTATTTGTGATTGGTGGCCCTTGGGATGGTGGCTTCCAAAATAGTGGTTAAAATGGTCTGGTGCTTGTTTTGTAGCAGGCAGTAGGAAATATTTGGACTACTGCTTTGTGCAGGGCAATCAAAGATTTTTTACGTAGACTAATATAGACAGAAGGCAGGCTGACTCCCAAAAATAGTGGTTAAAATGGCCTGGTGCTTGTTTGTAGCAGGCAGTAGGAAATGTTTGGACTACTGCTTTGTGCAGGGCAACCAATGATTTTTTACGTAGACTAATACAGACAGAAGGCAGGCTGACACCCCAAAATAGTGGTTAAAATGGCCTGGTGCGTGCTTTGTAGCAGGCAGTAGGAAATGTTTGGACTACTGCTTTGTGCAGGGCAATCAATGATTTTTACGCACACTAATACTAAGAATTGGCTCAGTGACACTGGTATTGTCGATGATCCGTTTAACCAAACCATCTAATATTAATACCCATCTTCCCATGAAACTCCTTTACTTAACTAAAATAAGGCCAAAACACCATATACTTTGGGAAAAACTGGCCACCGCAGCCTTTATTTAAACAAAATTACATAGATAAGTAATTAAATTAACACACAATGGTAGGAGGGTCCTTGAAGCTCCAAAGATCTGGTGGTTAACATAAACCAGCAATTAACACCAACTTGCCCCCAGCCGATACCCACTGGCTCGAGAGCACCACAACCCAACATGGGTTCCAAAAATTACTTCCACTTCCCGGGCTCCGACATTCCCTGCCGTGAGACCCCCAAATCCAGATCAGCAATCTACGCTTTCCAATTAAGGAATCCATACCCAAATGGACCCCTTATACCAATTTAAAACCAACTTCAAGGACCCCCAACCGCCAAGAGCCACAATGACCCAAAACCAAATTAAAACCCCTTAACCAAATACGAACCATAGGGCGGGCAGGCGGGACAACTCACCACCCTTGTGAGCGGGAAAATGTGACGCCCCTCCCCTCCCTGGCACTTAAACCCCCCGTTAAACCCCTCCCAATGCTAATAGCCTTAGCCACTCCCTCCAACCCATTGTCATGCAGGCCTGCGTCCAAGCCTGTGGGGGAGGGGGCGGCAGTACTCCGGCCTGTCCTTGACACTGGTATTGGTGATGATCTGTTTAACCAAACCATCTAATATTAATACCCATCTTCCCATGAAACTCCTTTACTTAACTAAAATAAGACCAAAACACCATACACTTTGGGAAAAACTGGCCACAGCAGCCTTTATTTAAACAAAATTACATAGATAAGTAATTAAATTAATACACAATGGTAGGAGGGTCCTTGAAGCTCCAAAGATCTGGTGATTAACATGAACCAACAATTAACACCAACTTGCCCCCAGCCGATACGCACTGGCTCGAGAGCACCACAACCCAACATGGGTTCCAAAAATTACTTCCACTTCCCGGGCTCCGACATTCCCTGCCGTGAGACCCCCAAAACCAGATCAGCAATCAACGCTTTCCAATTAAGGAATCCATACCCAAATGGACCCCTTATACCAATTTAAAACCAGTTTCAAGGACCCCCAACCGCCACAACGAGGGCGCTTTGAATATCTCAAATGCCCGAGACCCCCCCCGAACGAAAAGCTATGGCCCTCTCAATGCCCTCTTGTAACCCTAAAGCCCACATGTCAATACCTACTGCGTTCAAATGCACCCCATCTGCCAACCAAAATTCACCCTCTCCTTTCTCTAACTCAAAGAGCCGCACAGCAATCCCCCCATTCCTAGTAACAAAACTAGAGACTGCCCTATTAACTTTAATCCTGGCTTTATTGATTTTCTCCACTGACCTAGCCCTACGCCAACATCTTCGAGGAACAATCTCCGACCAAACAATAAACAAGCCTGGAAATGCCACCCACAAACGCAACAAATCATGTTTAACATCCCTTATCAATTCTCTAAAAGGGCGTGAACCTAGGTCGTTCCCCCCCACGTGCAACACCAAAATGTCAGGTCACCTATCTAAACGCGCACTGTGATGTACCTCCTGCAGCACTCTGCACCAACTCATGCCTCTAAAGCCCTACCACCTAATCACAGCTGTTTCTCTGTCAAAACCGAGCTGCCTTCCTGCAGGCCTTATATCCGCCCTCAGTGCTCCCCAGTGCATGTAGGAGTGTCCCAGAATCCATACCAACGCGGAATTGGAACCTGCAGAAAATACAAACAAACTTGAACAACTCTCGCAATAACAACATCTGCCGTAAATCTAACATTAAAGTTGTATTTTACCCTGAGCCTGAGGCCTGATATAATTCCGATAACGCCTCGATTCCCAACGCCCAATGCGCTGTATAGTCTCCCCGCTAAGACCACCCGCAGCCGCTTCCGTTGCTGCTCCAATCCGAAACGAGTGGGACCCAAAACGGGATGCATCTAACCCTAATGAATTTAAACAATTCCTAAATACCGCTATGAACTGATATCTGGACAAGAAGGAACCATCCTCATGACACAATAACGGACCACCCTGCTTTGGTTCGGACTCCTTAAACAGTTGCAAGCATCTTAGCAGACACATAATGGAATTCCCAATTGCTCTCAAAACTACACGCATCCCTTTTCCCAACTGGTCCGTTTTAGATTTCCTGATCCAAAATTCCACACCTCCTGAGGTACCAATCACATCTGCTGACAAAAGCCCCCCGCCCACTGACCTGTTGGGTGACACGATCTCACCCAACCTCAATGCTCCAAAGAAGGCAAGAGAGAAGGCCAATCTAAAAAGACAGATTTCAAACCCGGAGCAGCACACAGAAGGTAACACCCCCCCAATCTTTTCCAAAATGCCAAATGAAACCGGTCTCCTGGAGTCCACTTGCCCTTTCCCTTTCCGAAACCCCTTCAAAGCCTGTTTGATCAAAAAACTTTTTGTCAAATCTCTCTGACCATGAAACTTGAAACCAAAAGCCAAAGCCGCCATAGTCCGAGAGATTTTTGCTACCGACCAACCCTCCCCAGCCCCTTGACTAATCCATGACAATAGTGCGCCTAACTGATCGTCATCCTGAGCTATAAGCCCGACTGTATTAAGCAACCGATCTTCCCATAAATGCCAAATAGACTGATACACTTCCCAAGTTCCCCCCGCCAACGATGACCTAATCAGCGACTCAGCGGCCCGCATACCACCTTCCAAAGCTCCGGAGGGCACTCCAGCCTCTTGTCTGCCGCATCTGGTGCCAACTGCCGGAAGCGCTCCCACTGAAAACGAGAAAGTGAGTCAGCAATGGCATTCTGGACTCCCGGTACGTGAGACGCTGTCACATAAGGATTCATGGAAAGGCATGTCAGCACTAACTGTCGTAGAACCCTAATCACTGGAGGTGAAGATGCTGTAATGTTATTAATTGCAAACACAACACCCATGTTGTCGCAATTAAACCTCACCCTCTTATTTTGCAGTTCCCCCTTCCACAAATATATTGCCACCAAAATGGGAAAAATCTCTAACAGGGCTATGTTCTTTACCAATCCTGATGTTACCCACTCCTTAGGCCAACTGGATGCGCACCATCGACCTCTAAAGTACGCCCCAAAACCTGAACTTTCCGCCGCATCCGTGTACAACTCCAAAGCACAGTTGTCCTGTACTTCCTCCATGAGCAATTAGCGTCCATTATATTGCTCCAAAAATTTCTCCCACACTACCAAATCGTCTCTGTGTTCAGCTGACAAACGCATGTAATGATGCAGCAATTTTAGACCCGCCGTAGCGCTGGCTAACCGGCGAGAAAAAATTCTCCCCATAGGAATAATGCGACATGCAAAATTAAGTTTCCCAAGAAGAGACTGCATTTCTCTCAAAGTCATCTTCTTTAACTTCCTAGCCCGTGCGACCTCTTCCTTCAAAGCCTTCACTTTCTCCTCAGGCAACCTAAATTCCCAATTCACTGAATCAATTACAATTCCTAAAAAAAAAATGGTGGTAGTTGGACCTTCGGTCTTTTCTGGACCCAAAGGCACTCCGAAACGCTCTGCTACCCACTGAGTCGCTCTCAGCAAAATTTCACAACATGAAGAATCGCCCGAACCGATGCACAGAAAGTCATCCAGGTAATGTATAATGGATTCGAGCCCTGTCACATCCTGTACGACCTATTCCAAAAATGTGCTGAAAGCCTCAAACAAGGAGCCGGATAAAGAACATCCCATGGGCAAACATCTATCTACGAAAAACTCGCCCTCCCAGTAACAACCCAACAACCTAACACTTTCAGGATGAATGTGCAACAACTGAAATGCTGATTCCACATCCGTCTTAGCCAGCAATGCCCCTTTACCACACTGTCTGACCCACCGAGCCGCCACATCAAATGATGTATAAACCACGGAACATAGTTCCGGATCAATCCCATCATTCACTGACTTTCCCCGCGGATAGGAAAGCTGGTGAATGAGCCTAAACTTATTAGGCTCCTTTTTGGGCACCACCCCCAATGGCGATACTACTAAATTCGAAAAAGGAGGATCGGAAAACGGACCCGCCATACGCCCCAAAGCTACCTCCTTTTGTAACTTAGCAGAAACCACCTTCGCATATTGATCTGCTGATCTAAGATTTTTCAACACCTGGGGAATCTCGAATGGAGGTGGAGGAATTTTAAAACCGTCAGCAAAACCTGATACTAACACTGCAGCTTTTTCCCTATCGGGAAACCTACTTAGATAAGGGAGCATCGCGGTTAGTTTCACCGGCGTCTCCCCCTTGGGAATTGTTGGCCCCTGGCTTAGCCTTCTTTTTGAAACATCTGGCAGCACCGTGTGATGATCCACTGCAGTGCGAGCAAAGATGCTTGAACCTGCAGTTAGCCCCAAATTTGCACTGGCCGTCGTTGAACTGCCAGCATAAGCCCGGTTTCTGCGTTCCCGCTTGCCCTGACGTGCCTCCGCTCCCCTACGTACTTGATTGACCCCCAGAATGGCCGGCAAAACCGGCCCCTCCATGAAAGGAATGCCCTAATCTAGAAGGAGCCATCACCCGTAACCAAAGGCCAATGTCCTTCTGATCCCATCTTATGACAGGACGAATAGCTTTCCTCTGACGAAACTGCTCGTCATAACGAAGCCATGCTTGTCCCCCATAAGTTCTGTGAGCCTGCCCAATAGCATCCATATAGCAAAACAAGGGAGAGCAATTCTCCGGTGCTTTTTCACCTATTACGCTCGCCAAAATGGCGAATGCCTGCAGCCAATTAGTAAAAGTCTGCGGGATTAAGTGCCACCTTTTCTTTTCCTCCTCCTCCTTCTTACTATCATCCTTCTTACTTTTTTCCAGGTTAAATTTCACCAGAGGCAAAAGAGAAAAAATTTGGACGTACTCATCTTTCCAAATTTGTTCCCTCACCTCCTTCTTGAGGTGTGCACCCAACGGACCCTCAAAACACACGTAAACCTCGCCGTGAGACCTTTCATCCAAATGAATTCTACACTCTTTTTCTTTCTCTGTCTGGACTGACACCGAAACGGGCTCAGGCAATTGGCTCGCTCCCCCAAATCCATTACCTAAGCTGTTCAGCCCTCCCCATTGCTTGCTCAACCATGCGGCTAAATGGCCCGAAACAGCACTACTACCCCTTTCCAAACGCAACAATAACTCCCTCACATTTGCTAAAACCTCACTCACACTCTCCCCAACCTATTCCTGACTTGTACCCCCAGCCACTGACCCCCGATTAGCACTTAAACCTGGGGATAAAAAATTCTGGGATAACGAACAAGACATAGAACCCAACTCACCGGGCTGCGGAGGAGCTGTGGTCTCCCCAGCCGATAATCCCGACTCCAGCCGTCCATCCCGACTTCCAACTCTTCCCGTTGGACCCTCTATCTCTTGAGGCCCGAGCACCGCCGATGCACTGGATCCCGCCGATTCAGCCCTGTAAGGCCGAAAGTTACTGACATGCACTGGAGTTGAAGAAGGGTTGTGTATGTGGGGACATATTAATATCACCCGACCCCCTGTCCGCTCTGCCCACTGCCCACAAGGTCTGTGTATTGGCATCCGGTCCTGAATTTAACGCTGTCCAGAGACCATCTGTAAGGGCCGGTAACAACACTTGCCTGTTATCACCGCCCGATTGCTGCCCATCGTGGATAATCCTGCCGTCTACTGTGTCTGAGGAGCCGGGCCGCCCGACCGGAGCATCGCCGATGCGACCCCCCATAACGTCACTGGTGTTGCGAGGACTGGCGCGTGTAGGCCCCTGCCCGAGCGCAGGTTGCGGCCTACTAACCGCCGCGTGACACACGCTGGCAAGCGGATTCCTCCCAGACCGGGGCCTGCTGCTGCGCTTCCTAACCAGCACCCGGCCTGGAGGGTCCACGGAGGGGCTCCTGCACCTGTGCTGTGTCTGGGGAGCTAAATCAGGCGACAGCCTGGCCGGAGGCCGCGCCCGACGGGAACGCCGCTCAGGCTGCGCTGACACAGCCACCGGGGAGCTCCCCTTCCAACGATCGCCGCTACCTGCTCTTCCAGGCAGCCCGCAGGGTGCGACTCTGCAGCCGCCCTCAGGGACTCAAACAGCTGCGCCGTGGACGCCATGAGGTACGCAGCACAATGTGGGGGAGACAACTCACCACCCTTGTGAGCGGGAAAATGTGACGCCCCTCCCCTCCCTGGCTTCTTTTTAACATATTTATTAATGACCTTGTAGGGGGCATACAGAGTAATATTTCAATATTTGCAGATGACACTAAACTCTGCAAGGTAATCAATACAGAGGAGGACAATTTTATATTACAGGAGGATCTATGTAAACTAGAAGCTTGGGCTTATAAATGGCAAATGAGCTTTAATGGGGATAAATGTAAGGTAATGCACTTGGGCAGAGGAAATAAAATGTATAATTATATGCTTAATTGTAAAACACTGGGCAAAACTGTAACTGAAAAAGACTTGGGTGTATTGGTGGACGACAAGCTCACATTTGGTGGCCAATGTCAGGCAGCTGCTGCAAAGGCAACTAAAATAATGGGATGCATTAAAAGAGGCATAGATGCTCATGAGGAGAAAATAATTTTACCTCTATACAAGTCACTAGTGCGACCACACTTAGAATAGTGTGTACAGTTCTGGTGTCCGGTGTATAAGAAAGACACAGCTGAACTAGAGCGGATGCAGAGAAGAGCGACCAAGGTTATTAGAGGACTGAGGGGTCTGCAATACCGAGACAGGTTATTACACTTGGGGTTTTTTACTTTGGAAAAACGAAGGCTTAGGGGTGATCTTATTACTATGTACAAGTATATGAGGGGACAGTACAAAGACCTTTCTACTGATCTTTTTACTCTGAGGCTTGAGACGGGGACAAGGGGGCATCTTCTACGTCTGGAGGAAAGAAGGTTTAATCATAATCACAGACGCGGATTCTTTACTGTAAGAGCAGTGAGACTATGGAGCTCTCTGCCGCATGATGTTGTAATGAGTGATTCACTACTAAAATTTAAGAAGGGCCTGGATGCCTTTCTTGAAAAGTACAATATTACAGGTTATATATACTATATTCCCTGATAGGGCGTTGATCCAGGGAACTAGACTGATTGTCGCATGGAGTCGGGAAGGAATTTTCTTCCCCAATGTGGAGCTTAGTGTTTGGCACATTTTTTTTTTTTGCCTTCCTCTGGATCAACATGTTAGGCTATGGGTTGAAGTAGATCAGGGGTCTCAAACTCGGCTGGGTATTTGGGCCGCACACGGAAGAAAATTTAATTTGGGGGGCCGCATTCTTTGCAGGACAAAGTGACATTTTTAGTGATACCATTTTTCTTCTATACACCTTTTGAACATTTTTGCTGTTTTATTTTTTATAGCTTGGGTCGTTATGGATATGGCGATAATAAAACATGCACTTTTTTTTGTTTACTTTAGTTTAGATATAAAGCAGCATTTTTAGTGGCAAAATATTTTTTCATGCTTTATTTTGAAGTTTTTCTGCCAAAATCTTGTAGTAATGTGCCCCAACCTGGTCTGCATCTTGTAATGTCCCCCATCTTTGTCCCCATCTTGTCGTAATATTCCATACTGGGCCCCATATTGTCGTAATGTCACATACCGGTCCCCATATTGTAGATATGTCCTCATCTTGTAGTAATGCCCCATCCTGGTCCCCATCTTCTAGGACTGTCCCCAGCCTCGTCCCCATCTTCTAGGACTGTCCCCAGCCTGGTCCCCATGTATCAGGACTGTCCCCAGCCTGGTCCCCATGTTTTACGACTGTCCCCAGCCTGGTCCCCATGTTTTACGACTGTCCCCAGCCTGGTCCCCATCTTTTAGGACTGTCCCCAGCCTGGTCCCATGTTTTAGGACTGTCCCCAGCCTGGTCCCCATCTTTTAGGACTGTCCCCAGCCTGGTCCCATGTTTTAGGACTGTCCCCAGCCTGGTCCCCATCTTTTAGGACTGTCCCCAGCCTGGTCCCTATCTTTTAGGACTGTCCCCAGCCTGGTCCCCATCTCTTAGGACTGTCCCCAGCCTGGTCCCCATCTTTTAGGACTGTCCCCAGCCTGGTCCCCATGTTTTAGGACTGTCCCCAGCCTGGTCCCCATCTTTTAGGACTGTCCCCAGCCTGGTCCCCATGTTTTAGGACTGTCCCCAGCCTGGTCACTATCTTTTAAGACTGTCCCCAGCCTGGTCCCCATCTTTTAGGACTGTCCCCAGCCTGGTCCATATCTTTTAGGACTGTCCCCAGCCTAGTCCCCATCTTTTAAGACTGTCCCCAGCCTGGTCCCCATCTTTTAGGACTGTCCCCAGCCTGGTCCCCATCTTTTAGGACTGTCCCCAGCCTGGTCCCCATCTTTTAGGACTGTCCCCAGCTGGTCCCCATCTTTTAGGACTGTCCCCAGCCTGGTCCCCATCTTTTAGGACTGTCACCAGCCTGGTCCCCATGTTTTAGGGCTGTCCCCAGCCTAGTCCCCATCTTTTAGGACTGTCCCCAGCCTGGTCCCCATCTTTTAGGACTGTCCCCAGCCTGGTTCCCATCTTTTAGGACTGTTCCCAGCCTGGTCCCCATCTTTTAGGACTGTCCCCAGCCTGGTCCCCATCTTTTAGGACTGTCCCCAGCCTGGTCCCCATCTTTTAGGACTGTCCCCATCCTGGTCCCCATCTTTTAGGACTGTCCCCAGCCTGGTCCCCATGTTTTAGGGCTGTCTTCAGCCTGGTCCCCATCTTTTAGGACTGTCCCCAGCCTGGTCCCCATCTTTTAGGACTGTTCCCAGCCTGGTCCCCCTCTGTTAGGACTGTCCCCAGCCTGGTCCCCATCTTTTAGGACTGTTCCCAGCCTGGTCCCCCTCTGTTAGGACTGTCCCCAGCTTGGTCCCCATCTTGGAGGACTGTCCATTGTGCCGTTCTACACATACAAGAGAAAAAAAAAAGATTCTTCTCACCTGTCCTCCGTTCCCTCGGCGTCCTTTCTGCACCTGTGGCCCGCAGGCACAGACGCCTTGATGATCGCGGCTCTCTCCAGCCGCCGCTGACATCAGTGCTGTAGTGCAGTGTATTGCCGCGCAGAGACCGGCTCTCTGCACAGCAATGCCAGTGTCAGCCGCCGGCCTATCAGAGGCCAGCAGCTGACATCTGCGCATGGCAGTGACGTCATACGCCGCTGCGCTGGGATGCAGATGTCAGCTGCTGGCCTCTGATAGGGCCGTGTGTTTGAGACCCCTGCTATAAGGTCTCCCCAGACTCCAAACCATAAAAAACGGAGGGGAGAGAAGGGGTTAAAAATGAATAAAACACATTATACACACCGGTACTTGAGCCGCTTCTAACACCACTCTGAAAACTGGACAGCTCCCAGTAATAATGTCCCATCCTGGCCCCTTTCAGTAATAATGCCTCTCATCCTGGGCTATTTGACCAAGAAGGAGAGTGATGGGGTGCTACGCCAGATGACCTGGCCTCCACAGTCACCAGACCTGAACCCAATCGAGATGGTTTGGGGTGAGCTGGACCGCAGAGTGAAGGCAAAAGGGCCAACAAGTGCTAAGCATCTCTGGGAACTCCTTCAAGATTGTTGGAAGACCATTTCCGGTGACTACCTCTTGAAGCTCATAAAGACAATGCCAAGAGTGTGCAAAGCAGTCATCAAAGCAAAAGGTGGCTACTTTGAAGAACCTAGAATATAAGACATATTTTCAGTTGTTTCACACTTTTTTGTTAAGTATATAATTCCACATGTGTTAATTCATAGTTTTGATGCCTTCAGAGTGAATGTACAATTTTCATAGTCATGAAAATACAGAAAAATCTTTAAATGAGAAGGTGTGTCCAAACTTTTGGTCTGTACTGTATGTGTATACCTGGTGTAGTAGCACTATTGGGATATTTTAGTGTTTAAGGTGTCTTTTGATATTTGGTTGGTGCTCAGTTGAAGAATAGGGTCATATGGAGACCAATAGGGTCAGTGTACGGTGAGCGGGGGTACCATATTGCTTATAGTTTAGGGTGCCAACCTCCGTGATAGGTAGGGGCGAACACAGGGTCCTTTTAGGGACTTTAGAATTTAACACCCTGTCACCCTGCGCAATATATCTTCAGGTTTTTGTATGTTTGTACATGTTGCTAAATTTTCCAAATTTTAACAAGTATTATAATAAAGAATATTTTTAAGGTTTTTTTTCTTGCTTTTGTTTACTTGTTTAAGACCTCCTATACCTATCTGTTCTGGTTTTCATGCTTCATATGATGTCACGGAATGTTATGGTTGTTGGCTCCGCCCACATTAGCTCTTATTTGTCATTTTACGGAATGTTTTTGTTGTTGGTTTCGCCCCCATTAGCTTCTTCTTGTGATGTCACCGAATGTGAAAGGTACCCCTCCAGAACAGAATGGCTCTTGACTACATGGTAGCAATTGAAGGTGGAACTTGTGCTGTTCTAGGTGAGGAATGATGCTCCTAGATTGAAGATGCACATGATTCTGTTGCGCCCTGTTCCGCAAAGGTGCCACAGAACCCAGTAGGGTGCATAGATGGACTTCTCCACAAGAGGCCCTCACACATTCACACACCTCCACCCTACCACCTCAGACCAGCAGAGGGAGCCCGTTAGGGATATATATAGGGAGGGTGGAGCCAGGCAGCTCAGTTTTAGTTTAGTCTGTGAGTGGAGAGCGTGCTGACGCTGAGAGCAGCGAAGACGCAGCTCGTCTGCTGCTGCCGTGTGAGGGCCCTGAGTGAGGCCGACGGCAAAGAGGAGAGGAGAGAGGAGTTGAGGGGGCAGAGGAGCGTACCAGGCTCACCCCGAACTATACACCGGACACCGGGTCCGTGCCTACCGGGCCCCTTTATACCCAGTAGGGACCACCGGACACCTGGAGGACTACAAGTCCCAGGTCGACCAACGCTGACTAAAGTACCAGGGATAGGAGTCATGGAGGCCCCAGCATCCAGGGAGAGTGATCTCCAAGAGAAGGCCCTACCACCAGGTCAGCAGGTGCAAGAGAGAGAGAGACAGCAATTAAGCCAGGCCTAGCTCCAGGCAGGTCAGAAGCTTAACAAGTGGAAGCAACGGATCAGGAGGCCCTATACCCGCTCACTGGGGAGAGTCCAGAAGTGCACCCTGCCTACCGAGTACCCTGGACCATACCTGCAACTACATCAGTAAAGGTACCGAAGCGAACCCCCGTGTGAGTGTCCGTCATTTCTCCCTGACCTGTCCTGGCCGCCTCTCCCCTGCACCACCATCCATTACCCCACACGCTGCCCTGAGGCCCGCTCCACCTGTGGGGAGCCGTTCCATCACAAGCTGCCCTAACATCTGCCTCAGAGGACTGCTCCACAGCGGCGGCTCCCTTTAGCCGCATACCACAGGTGGCGTCACAAACACTTTACAAATCCCCTATAAATAATCCCCTTTTTGGTGACCACCCTGGGCCACGGACCGGGCCAGCCACCGTGATATCCCCCATCGGCATCCAGTGGCCCGGCTGCCGAGTACCCCATTGCCCTGGGGGGCGTCAATTCAATTGAGAGAAACATGGATAAGATAAAGAATCTGCAACAAAAAGCTAGAGATCTATCCAAGTTGGGATGGAATCCCTTTTCCTGGATGGGGTCTATCAGAGTTTGGTTAAACAATATACTCTCCACTTTGCTAACGCCCATAGTGGTAGTGATAGGATTGATTGTATTGATCTTGATTGCCTGGAAACTATTAATGTGATGTGTTTCTCATTACAGGAAATGAATTTTACATCAGGGCCACTGGCGGACACAGACAGAAGAGGGCCCCTGTGCAAGAACAATATATGAGCCCTTTGCAACCTAATAGCTCATCATAATGCACAATTCCATCTGATTTGGAGGTGGAATGGGTCCACTTACCTCTTGGCCCGTGTGCAGTCGCATAAGTTGCACCAATAACTCGTCCGCCCCTGCTTGGAACCATTGGAAGAATGACACTGCAGCTACAGAGGTGACAGTCTGATGGCCTAGACTAGCTCGACTACCCACCTCTCCTGAAGACCCTTTCAACCTTTTGAGACTTGGGTGGAGGACATCATTCTCTGAAAATAGGATCCCACAGCTGCACCCCAACAGTTTGAGAACTGAGGATGGTTTCATTCTCCAGACTGGTTCTTGTAGCGGGATGCAGGTCTGGACAGTTGTTGTCATTCCATGATCTATGCAGACTAGCTGCATACTTCATGAACTATGGGCTGTCAACAGGGGTCATTTCACAATAGGTAGGAACATAGATAGCGCACATCTGTCATCCTATTAGATAGACAATAATGAATAGAGCTATGTGTATGCTTTCATAAAGATTGAGTGAATGATTGAGTGATGAAATGGCAACTATAAGGTAGCCAGCAATGGATGTCAGACATCCCATGATCTATGCAGACCAGCTGCCTACTTCGTGTAGTATGGGCTGTCAACAAGTGTCATTTCATGATATGCAGGAAAAGGGCTGTCATCAAGGCAATACTGCCCTTACTAGTGTATGGGGCATGGTGAGTAGTAGCAAAGAGGGAGGGTCCAGACACGTTGGGCCTATCCCCTCTTTGCTTTTGCTCACCAGGCCCCAGGAGCAACAGTTTAGGGCCGCCGCATGATAGGTGCATAATAACACTGTAGTTAGATGATAATTTTGCACTTAACTTAATTGACCAAATGATTTAACTAAATGACTCTAATGATAAATAGATTTAGTTACCAAAATGTTTCTTGGGAATGTGTTATGAAGCTTTTATGTTAAGGGCATTGACCACTCTCTGGTCATTGTTAACCAATGTGTTTGTGAGATGATTAAAAGGCACTTAATGTCTTGTGATATACAGGGTGGGCCATTTATATGGATACACCTAAATAAAATGGGAATGGTTGGTAATATTAACTTCCTGTTTGTGGTACATTAGTATATGGGAGGGGGAAAACTTTTCCAGATGGGTGGTGACCATGGTGGCCATTTTGAAGTCGGACATTTTGGATCCAACTTTATTTTTTTCAATGGGAAGAGGGTCATGTGACACGTCAAACTTATTGAGAATTTCATAAAGTAAAACAATGGTGTTCTTGGCTTTAATGTAACTTTATTCTTTCATGAGTTATTTACAACTTTATGACCACTTAAAATGTGTTCAAAGTGCTGCCCATTGTGTTGGATTGTCAATGCAACCCTCTTCTCCCACTCTTGACACACTGATAGCAACACCGCAGAAGAAATGCTAGCACAGGCTTCCAGTATCCATTGTTTCAGATGCTGCACATCTCATATCTTCACAGCATAGACAATTGCCTTCAGATGACTCCAAAGATAAAAGTCTAAGGGGATCAGATCGGGAGACCTTGGTGGCCATTCAACTGGCCCACGACGACCAATCCACTTTCCAGGAAACTGTTCATGTAGGAATGCTCGGGCCTGACACCCATAATGTGGTGGTGCACCATCTTGTTGTAAAAACTCAGGGAACGTGCCATCTTCAGTGCATAAAGAGGGCAACACATTATCATGTAGCAATTTCAGATATCCAGTGGCTTGAGGTTTCCATTGATGAAGAATGGCCCCACAATCTTTGTACCCCATATACCACACCATACCGTCAATTTTTGTGTTCCAACAGTCTTGGAGGGATCTATCCACTGTGGGTTAGTGTCAGACCAATAGCGGTGGTTTTGTTTGTTAACTTCACCATTCACAAAAAAGTTTGCCTCATCACTGAACATAATGTTCTATGTAAACTGAGGGTCCTGTTCCAATTTTTGTTTTGCCCATTCTGCAAATTCAGTGCGCTGATCTGGGTTATCCTCGTTGAGATGCTGCAGCAGCTGGATTTTGTAAGGGTGCCATTTGTGAGTAGCTAATATCCGCCGAAGGAATGTTCGACTGATGCCACTCTCCAGTGACATGCGGCTAGTGCTACGCTGTGGGCTCTTGCTGAATGAAGCTAGAACAACCACTGATGCTTCTTCATTAGTGACAGTTTACTTGCATCCACATTTTGGCAAATCCAACACTGAACCTGTTTCACGAAATTTGGCAAGCAGTTTGCTAACTGTAGCATGGGAGATGGGTGATCTCGTAGGGTGTCTTGCATTGAAATCTGCTGCAATGACCCGGGTACTGCGTTCACCAGACATCAACACAATTTCTATCCGCTCCTCACGTGTTAACCTCTGCGACATGTCAATAACTGTAAACAAAGAGAAACTTGTAAATAACTCATGAAAGAATAAAGTTACGTTAAAACCAAGCACACCATTGTTTTTCTTATGAAATTCTCAATAAGTTTGATCTGTCACATGACATGACCTTCTTCCCATTGAAAAAAGTAAAGTTGGATCCAAAATGGCCAACTTCAAAATGGCCGCCATGATCACCACCCATCTGGAAAAGTTTTCCCCCTCCCATATAAAAATGTGCCACAAACAGGAAGTTGATATCACCAACCATTCCCATTTTATTTAGGTGTATCCATGTAAATGGCCCACTTTGTATATACATGCATATATCCAATGTCCATATCTCAAAACAGGCAAGAGAGCAGCATAAATGTACAGGAAACAGAATACAATAATCTGCAATTACAAACACAAATTATAAAACAATATCACAAACTGGTTTCAATTTGTTTAAAAAATATATTTGACACAATCCCTTAAAGAAAAATAAATTAAAATATAGCTAAAAAGAGATATTTTAAGAAATATTAAATAGGTTAGAGTAGAGTAGGGCTCTGCCAAAAGAGTCTACCTAGTCGTGGTGGCAGGCTTAAAAAATCTTTTGGTAAAAACAAAAGCTGATGGTTATGTAGGTAATATGGTTCAATGGTAACTGTTAATGTGTGATTGGTGAGGATGTGGTGCAGAAGTGGAGTTTTTCCAAGAGTTGGCAGTGGGACTGTGGAAAGCTTGAGGGGTGGAGGCAGAGCTGGGGGGAAGCCTGGGAAGAGGGTAAAGGGGGCCCAAAAATTTTGACAGTATGGGGCCCGGAAATTCCTAGTGGCAGCCCTTGGCAGCAACATAGTTAGCTAGCTTACATAATGTGTGATAATGAAACTATCAAAGGGGTGAGATGCTGTGGAAGAAATGATAATTGTCTTACCCTTGATCTTAATATCTCTTGGTACATGTATCAGAGATAGAATAAGTGTTACTGCTCTGCGATAGTTCCTTCTCCCATTTTTACTTTATTTTTTCCTTGTTTCCCCATATTTTTCCTTTTCTTTTCCTTCCTGTTGTTTAACTTAATTTTGGATAATAATTAGAACATTTTCAATAAAACAATTTGAACAATTAAATAGAATATCTGTTTAGTAAAAAAAATATTTCGTGACCCCTTCTTGAACATCATGTGCGAAAGAAGAGCAGCGCCCAGCTGAACCAAGCTGAAGGATGATAATGGACTGGTCACTTCGCGAACATTCTTGATGGTGCCCCTCAAGAGGTGGCCAGTTGGCATTTTAGTTGTCTTTAACTTTATAAAATGTGTTTCTTATCTGATGGTTAGTGCTGTGCGCTCTCATTACATGTAAGTACATTACTCCGTCACTAAGGGCTCGCTCACACAGTCGTCGATTGTCTCATGCGACAGAATAGGACCGATTATGCTAATATAACTCGGATCAAACTTGTAAGGGTGCGCGTGATCCGATGCATTCGCTGCATGCTGCAATTTTTTTTCTCATGCTGAATCAGCATGAGAAAAAAAATTGCAAATCTGCACTGCCCCATATTATAACATTGGGCCTAGTGCTATCTGATAAAACATTGAATAGTTCTCGGCCGTGTTATACGGTCGTGTGAGCGAGCTCTTATTGTAATAAATTAACTTTTTTTAATTTAGAACAGCTGTGATCACGATGGTTTATTATCCAAAACAGGACCCCCCTCTATTACTCACAGCTGTAGAAGGTCATTTACTCTCCTGCAGTAGACAGATTTCACTTGTGTAATATGATTGTGAAAGGACTCTTGTGAAGGACCCACCAAAAACTTTTGTGTCTCCAGGACCTGTGGAAAGAATGGGACCCACATTTACACACATCAGCCCTATCTCCCTTATATAATCTTTCAGGATAGCCACTAACTAACTATTAAGCTCAAGCATAACCATGGCACTTGTATGTGCAAACAGACTCCAAATTTTCAAGCCACCGCACAAGTTATTCTCTACCAGATCCGATAAGGTCTGTAGTCAACAGGCTCCCTCCATATCCGCCGATCTGGGCTGCCAACCATTCAGAAATTACAAGACAGTCCATATAAATAGGGCACATTTTTGCCCTGCTTGTAAAAAAAATGAAGGCCACCGTCCCTGAATTTTTCTCTTCCCATCCTACCCCAGGTATACAGTATGGGGAGAGATATCTATTTCTGGGAGAAGGAGAGCTTTTTGTGGAGAGGAAGAAGAACTTCTGATCACTCCAAAAAATAAACCAAAAAGAGCTAGACAGGAAGACTTAGACACACTTGTTGCCCCAGGCCTCTGCCTATCCTGTCAGAGAACAATATATGCCTTGAGCAAATGGTCAGCCAGGTAGGAGAATCACCCAACATGTCCTGTGTACACCTGGGAAAATTAAAGGATTTCTCTCATCGATCACCAAACCTCAGAGCAATCCGTATGGGTTTGCAAATGAGCTGTATAACATTAGTCAATTACAACGCCACATGGAGAGACTTGTTGCAGATAATTAAAACAATAGCTGAAAAGATTGATGCTACTGCCATCTACACAAGACTCATTCTGCCATCTAACCCACCCAACTGAGCAAGAAAACTCCCCTCAAAAAGCATTGGAATATGGCACCCAAGTCCAAAGCAAAATTGGAGAGGTTTTTGCTCTCCAGTCCTGGGTAAGGGTGACCAATAGTCAACAAAAAGCTAAGTAAGAAGTTGAGGATTACTTTGAGAGATTTAGACAGGCAGTCGAAGAGACACTAGTGAGCCTGAAGGACCAAGGAATGGGAAAAATGTTGATTGCCATCTTGGTGTCTGGACTGAATAAAGAGACTCATTCGTTTTCGCTCATGCTGATTGGCATGAGAAGTCAGTCCCAGAATTCAAAGGAATGTTCAAGAGGTGGAGAAAGAGAAATTCCAGAAGGTAATGGTGGTTAAAATGCCTATAAACCCAAAAGGGGAAAGATCAGGCAAAAAAGGGTGTTCCCTGGAAGGGTGGACCTCAGTAAGGTGAGGTACTACTGACGCGCCCCCTGCGCCGTGTGGTACCCGGTGACGGGCCGGTAAATGCTGGGGGATGTCACAGTGGCGGTGACCCGGTCCGTGACCCAGGACGGTCAATAAAAAGGGGTTATTGATAGGGGATTTATAGTGATTGTATAAAGTTTGTGACGCCACCTGTGGTATGCGACTAAGGGAGCCGCCGCTGCGGAGCATGTCCTCTGGAGCTGATGTCAGTGCAGCAAAGCTGGTGTGGCTCTCCACAGGTAGAGCTTAGCTCCACGGCAGTGTAGATGTTATGGGTTATGCTGGGCGTTGTGTGGCACCCTACTGTTCACAGGTACCACAGGACGCAGGGTGCATGGATGGACTTCTCCACAAGAGGCCCTCATTACATACAAAAACCTCCACCCTTCCACCTCATACCACCAGAGGGAGCCCGTTAGGGATATATATATGGAGGGAGGAGCCAGGCAGTTCAGTGAGTCAGACAGAGTCAGAGAGTCTGAGAGCGTGCTGACGCTGAGAGCAGCGAAGACGCAGCACGTCTGCTGCTGTATTGAGGGCCCCGAGTGTGGCCGAAGGCAGAGGGGAGAGGAGAGAGGAGTTGAAGGGGGCAGAGGAGCATCATAGGCTCACCCCGAATATACAAACCGGACACCGGGTCCGCACCTACAGGGTCCTCTATACCCAGTAGGGATCACCGGCATACCAGGAGGACTACAAGTCCCTGGCAGACCTGAAGCTGAACTCATTAAAGGACCAGGAACCACGAAGGCCCCGGCGTCCAGGGATAGTGGTTGCCAGCAGAAGGTCCTTCTACCAAGCGACAGGTGAAGGAACAGCACGACACATAAGCTAGGCCCAGTTGAAGGCTGGCCAGGAGCATACAGAGAGGCAGACACGGACCAGGAGACCTTATACCCGATCACTGGGGAGAAATCCTGAAGTGCACCCATCCTACTGAGTACACTGGACCGTACCTGACATCCGCACCAGTAAAGGTATTGAAGCGAACCCCGTCTCTGTCAGTTACTCCTGCTGTGCCATCCCACCTGCACTACAAGCCCCAGCATCCCCACCCACCATCAAACTTTACACTGCCCTGAGGCCCGCTCCACCTGTGGGGAGCCGTTCCATCCCAGCTGCTTTATCAACTGCCTCAGAGGTCTGCAGCAGCGCTGGTACAAATTACCAGAAACCACAGGTGGCGTCACGATCAAACTACAAATCCCATATAAACTTTCCCCCCTTTTTAGTTGACCGCCCTGGGTCACGGACCGGGCCAGCCACTGTGACAAACCCCCTTTTCCCCAGCATCTACCGGCCCGGAATCCGAGTACCCCATTGCCCTGGGAGCACGTCAACTTCTGGCGTCACGAACAGGATTTTGTGCCCGTTGCCACCAGGGACTGTGCCGTATTGAACTGTGTTTTTTTTTTTGTTTTTTTTTACTGTGGTGAACATCACCGCCATTACCGCGTCGCCACGCGGGAAGAAGAGGGGAGTAACCACGGGAATCGGAGAGGCGTGACTGCTGGAAGCGTGCGAAGCTCAAGCCCCGCCTCGCGCTCTGACGCAGCACCAGGAAGCGTCAGGTCCTGGAAGGAGACTGTCGCATGCGGAGCTGCGGCCATACCCGATTAACGAAACAGGAGGTAGGCTATGGTTCACTAGGGGGGCGCAACCATGGCCGACGACCAGCAAGACACCGGAGCACCGGATAACGCTCTCGATGCACAACTTGCGCCCGGCGCTGCACAGGCCGGAGCGGCCGCCCCACCAGCAGGGGTCGTGACTCCGTTGATACCCATGGTGCTGCCGTATATCCCTGGAGCAAAATGGCTTCCCCAGTATGATGGCAAACCAGACACCCTGTCTGGATTCAAAAGGAAGATATGCGGTGTACTGGATATGTACTCAATGACTGGTAAACAGAGAGCCGCTGTTGTGCTGGGACAATTGATTGGTGCCGCAGAGCGGGAAGTTGAGACCTGGCCAGTCGCAGACCAGGAATCAGTATCCATTATATTTAAGAGACTGCAAACTGTCTTTGAAAACCGCACTGAGACAGATCTCCGGATGAGGTTCTACCACTGTACCCAGAAACCTGAGGACAGTATCCGGGACTTTGCCTGACGCTTACAGGAAGCACTGCGGGCCCTGAAACAGGTTAGTCCAGGATGAGAATAAAATGCTGACAGAACAATTCATCCGGGGGTTGAGGTCCCAGGAGGAGAGCAGAACTGTACGGTGGTGGGCCTTAGATCATCCAAATGCCACCTTTGACACCCTTAAGGACATAGCTATTAAGGGCCTTCAACCCCTGGAAACATCAGGGACTGCTATCCAGCGTTACCTGGGTGGGGCCACCCCAGTGCCCGCAGCACCCATTGCTCCTTCATTAACGGCTGAAACAAAGATGCAAACAGTGCCCCCTAGCAAGCTGGACAGCCTGCGCTCTGAAGTGCATCAGCTATGTAAAACCCTGGCCACTGTCCTGAGCACTCTGCAGCTACAGACGGAGCTCGAGCCGGAAGGAAGGATCCTACTCGCCGACAGTCCTGAGGATGTTCCCTTCATGAGGAGAAGAAGGAGGACAGCGCCACCCCGTAGGAGGACAATGCCACCCCGTGGGAGGACCAACGACCAACGTCGCCCTCCAGGAGATTTCAGCTGCTACCGTTGCCACAAGGCAATCCCTTGACACACCTGGAAACAGCCAGGTTGGGAGCCATGGAACAGTGTTGGGTGGCCAGATTGTCAAATTATCAGTTCACCATCAAGTACCGGGCAGGTGACAAGAACACCAATGCTGATGCCCTGTCAAGGATGCCCCACCAGTCAGACACCGAGGACGAAGTGGATGATTTAGAGGAAGTTGAGTTACCTGCTTTCCACCGAAGCGGAGTGGTCCACGAGCAACACGCCACCAGAAGACGTCATGGAAGGACGGTGAATACTCTTCCCCACCACAGTTTGAAGGAGACTCAGGACAGTGACCCGGTTGTCAGCCTCATTAAAAGACTGATCTCCCAAGAGGGTTCTCACCTGGAGAAGGATGCTCCCCCACAAGCCAAACACCTGTGGAATGAAAGAAGCCAGCTGTTCATCTACAGAGAGAAGCTGTGCAGAAGATATGTAAACCCCAAGACCCATGAGATGGTGTGGCAGATTGTTGTACCCAGGACGGATATCCAGATGGTGTTAGAGGCCTACCACGATCAAGCAGGTCACTTTGGCTGGAAGAAGCTGGAAACCCTGCTGAAGGACCGGTTCTATTGGGTTGGAATGCGGAGCACCATAGAGAGGTGGTGCCGGAATTGTGGGCCCTGTAGCCTTAGAAGAAAAGACTACGGCAGCCAGAAAGCACCTTTGCAGTCCATCAAGACAACACAGCCCCTGGAGATTGTCGCTCTGGATCACGTCAAGCTGTCACCCAGCAGGTCAGGCTATTCCTATGCACTGACCATGGTGGATCATTATTCCCGGTTCCTGGTGGTAGCCCCTGTCAAGGATCTGACAGCAGAAACTGCAGCAAGAACGTTCCAAGCCTACTTCTGCAGACCCCATAGATATCCGGAAAAGGTGCTCACAGATCAAGGCCCTGCCTTTGAAGCCGAGCTGTTTAAAGAATTCTGCCACCTGTACGGATGCAAGAAGATCCGGACTACGCCGTATCACCCTCAGACCAATGGTTTGTGTGAGAAAATGAACAACATTGTCATAGACCTGCTGAAAACCTTACCCTTAGAAGAAAGGAACCAGTGGCCAGACAAACTACCTGACTTGGTAGACATGTAAAATCACATACCTGTGAGTTCTACTAATTGTACCCCGGCGTACCTCATGAGAGCAAGACCCGGAAAGTTGCCCATGGACCTGGAACTCGGAGTGGTAGAGCCAGAAGCAGATATGTCCACTGAAGACTGGGATACAAATCGGCAAGAGCAGTACAAGAGAGTACAGGCCTGAGTCGAAGACAGTCTGAACAGAGTAAGGGAAAGGCAAGAAGAGCAGTACAATAAACATGCACCAGCAGAACCCTTGGCACCTGGAGGGATAGTGCTAAAGCGGAAGAGAAGAGGTCACAAGCTCGATGACCAGTGGGAAAGAGAGCCCTACACAGTGTTGAACTCCAAGTTTGATAACAGTAAAACCTGCCTAATTAGCAAAGATGGAGGTAAAACAACAGCAACAGTCTCAAGAGACCACCTGAAAGTGTGCCCAAGTCTACTGAAGACAACGGAAGAAGAAGTGCCTCCTATAGCACCAGAAGAACCCAAGGACGACGTGCTTCACACAGTTCTAGGAGATTTCCCTGAGGACTGGCCTCAGCTTGATGGAGCAGTGATTATACTCATAATACACTTCTATCAACCACAAGAAGAACCTATGAGCGTTCTAGAAGAACCTGCTCAGGAACAGAAAGAGTCCCCAGTAAGAGGAGGATTACCCATTGAGACGAAGCCTGAAGGCCCAGTGGACAGTGTACTTGCCAGTCCCATAGAGAGATTAAGGCAGTTCTATAATCTACCAGCACGTACACCTGCTAGATTAATAGAGAGGGCATGCATAGACACTAGTGACACCCCAGTGCTACGAAGGTCCACACGCAACACACAAGGACAAATCCCTGCCAGGTTTAGGGAATAAGCACAAAGTGTCTACCATGTAAATAGTTACCCAGTTGGGTATTGCCTATTATTTATTGTATAAACTGTCAATAATATGTGTGCATTTAGTTACCCGTCAGGATATAGAGACTTGTAGGCTGAGGACTGTGGGCAGCCAAAAACTGTTCTTGTAAATAGTTGCACTCATCAAAAGTGCCCCTTAAATGACCACAGAACAAAAACCCGTTTGGTGTGGCCGAAGACGTGGTCCAGCACCTGGATCACTTATGCCCTGTAGCCACACCCAGGGCCTACGTTGAGGGTTTTCAGGCGGGTCCCTCATGTTACTCTGTTACATTTTCATCGGTGAAATGGAAACCTGGTTACGGGACATACTGTAACTTTATTATTGTTATTGTAATTATTATTGTTATCGTTGTTAACCTGTTTTGCTAAATGCTTCAGTCCAGGAGTACTGAATTGTACTAGGGGGGAATGTGGCACCCTGCTGTTCACAGGTACCACAGGACGCAGGGTGCATGGATGGACTTCTCCACAAGAGGCCCTCATTACATACAAACACCTCCACCCTTCCACCTCATACCACCAGAGGAAGCCCGTTTGGGATATATATATATGGAGGGTGGAGCCAGGCAGGTCAGTCATTCAGACAGAGTCAGAGAGTCTGAGAGCGTGCTGACGCTGAGAGCAGCGAAGACGCAGTGACGCGCCCCCAGGGCCGTGGGGTTCTCGGCAGCCGGGCCTCTGGTTGCCGGGGGATATCACTGGGCCGGTCCGTGACCCAGGGCGGTCAGTAAAAAGGGGAAGCTTTATAGGGGATTTGGGAAAGTGTTTGTGACGCCACCTGTGGATTGCGGCTAGAGGGAGCCGCCGCTGCGGAGCAGTCCTCTGGAGCTGGTGTTACGGCAGCAGGGATGGTATGGCTCTCCACAGGTAGAGCTAGATCCAGGGCAGTGTAGGAAGATGGTGGTTGCGCTGGGCGTTGTAGTGCGGTGAGGGAAGGGTGGCGCAGATAATGAATGGATGGAGGCAGTGCGGTGCAGTTATCCGAGTCTTTACTCACAGTTCTTATTGCAGTTCCACTGGTGCACTGTACAGGTGCCAGCCTCCCACGTTGCGCTGCGTTCACCAGGCAGGGGTTCAGCGCTTCCTCAGGCAGATTAGGAGTACCGGACAGAACCCCACTTTCTTGTGTTCCTAGCAAGACAGACTTCACGCTGGGTCTTTCTCCCTCCTGCCCTGCGCTGCCCACTCTCAATCCCGCTCGGGTGCTCTGAAGTCACTCCTGTGCGTCGGAGTTCCCGGACCTGCTTGACCCTCCTGGGGATTAGAATGTGGCTTCGGCAACTGACTATATAAGCCAGAAGCCTCTGGTTTTTCCAGCCGAGACTTGAAGTACACGACTGGGCCAGGGGCCGGTCCCCTTCTTGCGGCCTACGATCCCTCTGTCTTCTGACAGATGCGGGGCGTACGGGTGCCTTCCTGCACTCGCCGTACCCCCTAGGATCCCTTCGTTAGAACGGAGCCTACTCCCTGCTCCCCTCCTGGGCCTCTGACACTAGGCCCTAGTTGTGGAGCAGAGCTCCTACTGAAACTCTGCTCCCGGACTGTTCTTCTGAACTGTCCTCGCACTGATCTCTCCTCATCTTATCTGCCACCCTAAGATGGCTTCCCTATTTTATACTCCTACCAAAGTGCACCCCCTAACTACTTCCTCCACCCACAACCACTACTGGCTCCCCCTACCTTTGGGTTCCCCCCGCTCCAGCCAGGGTCAGGGCTCAGCAGGAACATACATTGCGTCTTGCCCTTCCAGCCGGCCTGGAGCAGTGTAGTGTTGGATGCAGGTGTTGGGGTTCCGCGCAGCACTCCCTCCTTACCTGAGAGAAGGAGACACCACACCTCTGGGTGAGGTGCAGTACCTCTGTGGCGGATGAACCCTCAGGGGCACCACACTCCCCCCTGGTAAAACACAGCACGTCCGCGGGCTGGAACAGAGCAAGACAGGGATATATTGACATGCAAATTTTTAAGAATGCATTCGCATATAAGATTAGAAAACACAACATTTCTTCCCTTTATGGGAGGCACTTTACTTTAACGTTGCAGGTTATATCTATCAAACATTATAAAACATTTTTCAATAAATGTTTCTTGTAACAGGTTAAAGTTCATGCTGTAACCGGGTGTCCATTTTACTTTTAAACAGGTGCAACAAGTAGCAGCATGAGGGACCCGTCCCCAAACCCTCAACGTAGGCCCTGGGCGTGGCTGCAGGGCATAGGTGATCCTGGGGCTGGACCACGTCTTCCGCCACGCCAAACGGGTTTTTCTTCTGAGGTCATTTGTTGCTGATATAAAACCAATAGGGTGCACCTTAAGAGGTGCAATTATATACAATGGAAAGTTTTTAAGGAGATCACCGTCCTCTGCCCTAATGTCTTTTTATACCCTTACGGGTAATTATATATACGCTGTCCAGTCCCACTTACTAAACTAATAGTGGGGTCCCCGCCTGGGGTATGGCTGATTTTTACCTGACCCAGCCGAGTCATACGGTATGTCCTGCGGGGGGGTGTCCTCGATGACACGGTATACCTGCAGGGCGTACCACCCGCGTTCTCCGTGATGACGTGTGTAGGTGACCTTGTCACCGGGGTAGAGATTCCGGTCGGGATGGCCCTCTTCCAGCTCAGGCTCAACATCCCGCCGGTTAACAAAGATGTCCCTAGCAAAATTGGGATCTCTTATAAAGCCCCACCCAGCCTTCAGGTCAAACGTTACCACGACTCCTTCGTCGCGGGGGCTGAGGTGGGCTGACTCCGCCTGGCGAACTTGGGCCTTTGCGGCCTTGTACTGGGCCTCCAGGCATTCACAGCGCGCCCGCCGAGCGCGCCGCTCCTTTTCCAGCTGCCGGAGCTCCAGCCTGCAGAACTCCTTCTTCTGCAGGGCTTCGACCTGGGTCTCCCGTGAGAACCCCATCAGGTCCCCCCCTGGTTGTCCCAGCAAAACTCCTCTCCGCCGGAATACGCAACCAGGGGTGCTGGTATCGGGAGTAGCATGCTTGGCTGCTGGTCCTCGATCCGGGCGGACCAATCGAAGACCGGCGCGCTGTACACCCACTCGGGTGCCGGAGGTGGAGGCGCTGGGAAGGAACCAAGTAGAAGGCTCCCTGTTTCCGTGCCAGGAGTGAAGGTTCCGGGAGGGCACTAGGTGGAGGGTCTCCAGGGTCAGCGGCCGGGGGTGGAGGTTCCGGGCTGAACAGCTTCTCCAGGGAGGGCATGGCTGCATATGGGGAGTGCTGGTGAAAGAGGCCCAGGAGCAGGTCGGCGCTTGCAGCGCCCGGGACAGGGGACTCTTTCCTACCTGCTCCTGTGCTGCATCCGGCCTCCTGGTACTCAGCGGGCTCCGCCGGGGCTGGGGTGCCGCTGCTGCCATCCGATGCTGCTTTCCGTCGTGCTGCTAATTTTTCTAGCAGCTGGCTCCTCCACTTCGCGACCGCTGCCTGCTGGGCCCGTTCAACTTGTTGGCCTTGTCCCAAAATCTCACTCTGGAGGAACTCTGCATCCTCCTGGGACAGTTTTCCGACTTCTCCCTCCTGGGTGAGGGGATTTGCTTGACACTGCAGCAGGCCAGAGGCGGAGGCTTCGTCTTCGCGTCCGTCCATGCTGGCTGCCGGGTGCGGTCTGTCTAGACTGGTTAAGACCACACCCTGTCTCCACTCCTCTTCTCCTCCTCCTCTCTTCTTTCGGGGGCGGTCCCATGGCGATCTGCTGTCGGTCACTCCCTGTGATGGCCTCCCTGCGTTGACGGACACATCTATGCGGACAGTCACTGTTGCAAGGGACAGGGTTGGCTTTCGGCGCCATTCTGGGACCCGGCCCATGATGGGAGGTTCCATGCTGTTGTCTCTGATCACGCACATAATGGCGCCCGTTCTTGTGGGGTGGGCGCCACATTCAGTAACATAACACAGTTCTTTAGGCACACTTCACCCGCCGGTACGGGCTGGTCACGCATCCTGTTCGTGACGCCAAAACATGACGCGCCCCCAGGGCCGTGGGGTACTCGGCAGCCGGGCCTCTGGTTGCCGGGGGATATAACGGTGGCTGGCCTGGTCCGTGACCCAGGGCGGTCAGTAAAAAGGGGAAGCTTTATAAGGGATTTGGGAAAGTGTTCGTGACGCCACCTGTGGATTGTGACTAGAGGGAGCCGCCGCTGCGGAGCAGTCCTCTGGAGCTGGTGTTACGGCAGCAGGGATGGTGTGGCTCTCCACAGGTAGAGCTAGCTCCTGGGCAGTGTAGGAAGATGGTGGTTGCGCTGGGTGTTGTAGTGCGGTGAGGGAAGGATGGCGCAGAAAAAGAATGGACGGAGGCAGTGCGGTGCAGTCATCCGAGTCTTTACTCACAGTTCTTATTGCAGTTCCACTGGTGCACTGTACCGGTGCCAGCCTCCCACGTTGCGCTGCGTTCACCAGGCAGGGGTTCAGCGCTTCCTCAGGCAGATTAGGAGTACCGGACAGAACCCCACTTTCTTGTGTTCCTAGCTAGACCGACTTCACACTGGGTCTTTCTCCCTCCTGCCCTGCGCTGCCCACTCTCAATCCGCTCAGGTGCTCTGAAGTCACTCCTGTGCGTCGGAGTTCCCGGACCTGCTTGACCCTCCTGGGGATTAGAATGCGGCGTCGGCAACTGACTATATAAGCCAGAAGCCTCCGGTTTTTCCAGCCGAGACTTAAAGTACACGACTGGGCCAGGGGCCGGTCCCCTTCTTGCGGCCAACGATCCCTCTGTCTTCTGACAGATGCGGGGCGTACGGGTGCCTTCCTGCACTCGCCGTACCCCCTAGGATCCCTTCCTTAGAACGGAGCCTACTCCTGCTCCCCTCCTGGGCCTCTGACACTAGGCCCTAGTTGTGGAGCAGAGCTCCTACTGAGACTCTGATCCCGGACTGTTCTTCTGAACTGTCCTCTCACTGATCTCTCCTCATCTTATCTGCCACCCTAAGATGGCTTCCCTATTTTATACTCCTACCAAAGTGCTCCCCCTAACTACTTCCTCCACCCACAACCACTACTGGTTCCCGCTACCTTTGGGCTCCCCCCACTCCAGCCAGGGTCAGGGCTCAGCAGGAACATACATTGCGTCTTGCCCTTCCAGCCGGCCTGGAGCAGTGTAGTGTTGGATGCAGGTGTTGGGGTTCCGGGCAGCACTCCCTCCTTACCTGAGAGAAGGAGACACCACACCTCTGGCTGAGGTGCAGTACCTCTGTGGCAACTGAACCCTCAGGGGCGCCACAGCAGCACGTCTGCTGCTGTATTGAGGGCCCCGAGTGTGGCCGAAGGCAGAGGGGAGAGGAGAGAGGAGTTGAAGGAGGAGCAGAGGAGCATCATATGCTCACCCCGAATATACAAACCGAACACCGGGTCCGCGCCTACAGGGTCCTCTATACCCAGTAGGGATCACCGGCATACCAGGAGGACTACAAGTCCCTGGCAGACCTGAAGCTGAACTCATTAAAGGACCAGGAACCACGAAGGCCCCGGCATCCAGGGATAGTGGTTGCCAGCAGTAGGTTCCACTACCAAGCGACAGGTGAAGGAACAGCACGACACATAAGCTAGGCCCAGTTGAAGGCTGGCCAGGAGCATACAGAGAGGCAGACACGGACCAGGAGGCCTTATACCCGCTCACTGGGGAGAAGTCCTGAAGTGCACCCATCCTACTGAGTACCCTGGAACGTACCTGACATCCGCACCAGTAAAGGTATTAAAGCGAACCCCCTGTCTCTGTCAGTTACTCCTGCTGCGCCATCCCGCCTGCACTACAAGCCCCAGCATCACCACTCACCATCAAACTCTACACTGCCCTGAGGCCCGCTCCACCTGTGGGGAACCGTTCCATCCCAGCTGCTTTATCAACTGCCTCAGAGGTCTGCAGCAGCGCTGGTACAAATTACCAGAAACCACAGGTGGCGTCACGATCAAACTACAAATCCCATATAAACTCTCCCCTCTTTTTAGTTGACCGCCCTGGGCCACTGTGACAGATCCCCCTTTTCCCCAGCATCTACCGGCCCGGACTCCGAGTACCCCATTGCCCTGGGGGGACGTCAGTTATAGTGCAGGGGTTCAAGACTAACTAACCCCGCCCCCAGATCCCAGTTGCCAAGGGGAGGATCTGGGGGCCAGGAAAGTATTGCATGCTTAGTAAAACCTGATTAGGGGACCCCTGCTTGCTTCCAGGCATGGCATCACCTCTTGTGAGGGAGGCAATGCCACTGTGGCAACCGGACCCCTGGGGTGCCACACTACAATTGTGATGAACTGGCCACTTCCAGAAGCAAGTGTAAGGCCCCAAAGATAAAAGGGCAGGAATGCAATTGAAATGAAAGGCTTCCAGTTCTACCAGTCATCTCTGAAATTAGGAAGGGTGATGCATTTGTTCTCTTTACCCTTTCTGATATGCCCTTTAACACAATTAAGTATCTGGTGGACATTGGAGAAGCCTGCAGTGTCCTAAAGAAATCTGAAGCTTCTACCCTGAAGGCCACAGTATTATTTGAAGTTGTAGGACAAGATGGTAAACCCATTTACACTCAGAAAAACAACAGAAACCCGAATAATGATACGATCCATCAGCTTTTAACTTTCTTTCACCCTGTGACCCTATTCACTGCTCATGGACTAGCCGTGAGGCAGAGTGGTCAAGAGGTCCAAGGTCAAAAGCAAAGAAAGTACGTCAAAGACAGAGGGATAAGACAAACAGATAGTCAGGGGCAAAGTCCGGGGTCTGGTAACTAATGTCAAAATACATCAAAGGGAAAGGGGTTATACAAGTGGGTAGTCGAAAGACCATATAGATCTGAGAGAGAGATGACCAGAGGAATCGAGACAATCCGAAAGAGATAGAGACGACCAGAGAAATCAAGAAGACCTGAAAGAGAGCCGACCAGAAGAACTCTAACTGTGGTGACTGTGGTCTGAATTGCGGTATAGTGGGATGCGGGGGGCACGCTTCAGGAAACGGAGATGGCCAGAGTAAAGGTATCGTTGAAATGACTAGTCGATAGGAGACGTGCAGCCTAACGGAGTAGTGCCATTGACTCTCGTCAAGACCTGAACTGTGATTGTTACTGCCGACTTACTGATTAAGTGAAGACAGTGAAGAGCACAGGACAGTTTGCGGCACACTATAGGCCAGGGTATTAGGACAGAGATGCCATTACACAAGTTTATTGTTTATTGCCTTGTACAGTATGATAAAGTCTCATTATTAAAATTGTTCCAACTTCCACCCTTAAAAGGAGTATACATTTCCATTGTAAAATATTCCACTGCATTTCAATAATTTGTCAAAACTTCCTAATTCTGTATCCTAATCACCTAAACTGTTGTGTCAAATTAATAAATAATCTTTAGTTAAGTTACCACTGTATCTTCATCTTCTGGACTGCTGCATATGATCACCTGTTTACATTGCTTCATCTCTCTAGGCCTTTTAAGCCCATTAGGACACAAACTTATATCCTAGACTTTAGTGTGTTACTCTCTTCCTCCTGTGCACACCCTGTTAAACTGCTACTGTTCCTGTTGCCCTGCTGACTTCACTGCAATCATCCTGCTATTCCCAAGACTCCTGAGGGAGTCTCGTCCTCACTACCGATGTTTCATCCAGCCAGCTGAAACAACTCCCAGGGCCCGTGTACCCACCCGGACAAGGGGCGTAGTGGGTCCACTTCAATAGGTGAGCTGTAAAACGGATCATGACCAAAGAGGTAGGGACAAGGACAAAATTAAATCCAAATTCGTAGTCAGGAAAAACCAGGTCCAGAACGTCAAGCTGGCAGAAGAGGTGTCATATATTCCATGGGTCAATTAGGGCTAAATCTGGAAAATATTCAGGAACATGACTGGATCAGAACAATGAACTGCAGCCCCAATTGCAAATGGAACTATTATCCAAAAAAGTATATGGCAGAGGGACTTAAATAGATCATCGGGAACAATGATTGGCCACCAAATCCATTTGTTAATTGGTCTATAGATAGGTCCAAATAACAGATAACCTACTGTAATTGGCCAGTGTGTCTGGATGGCGCTTGTCATCAATAGTGTTGAGTGTTCGAGTTCGGTTCGGTTCGTCGAACACCCGTGTGTTCGCCGAACTGTTCGTCGAACTGTTCGTCGAACACCTTCGAACACCGTTAAAACCAATGGCAGGCAAACAAAAACACATAGAAACACATAGAAAACACCTTCAAAGGTGTCCAAAAGCTGACAAACTGCTCAGAAGACACAACTAACACATGGAAAAGTGACAAGTACATATAGTCATGCGAAAAGAAAAGAGGTGGAGGAGTAAAAGGAGGGGGAGACACAGATATAGGCATGTCATGCCCTTCTAAAATCCAAAAAGTGAGAAGCCGACACGTTCAGTTCGCTCCTGCCCGTGCCACCTCCGTGTCGCCGGGTTTGTGCCAGAGCCGCGGTGAACCCTGACGGCCAGCCCCCCTCTCCCAATACTGGTGCCTGTCCGCTGGTGGGTCGAGCGAGCCCCCTGTGGTGGAGGCAGCTCTAAGCTTTTTAATTTAAATTGTCTCTCTAATTTGAATGAATACACTTTAAATCCATTTACAAGGATCTATTGGAGGGCAAGTCTCATGCCAGCAGCCGCGTAATTCCAGCTCCAGTAGCATCCACTAAAGCTGCTGCAGTTAAAAAGCTTTTATAAGGATCGAGCTCGGCTGTCCACCGCAAGGTATCCTACTGCCAGTCCCAGCCCCTATGCCTTGGGGTGCCTCCTGATGCTCTTCACTGAGTATCCCGTGGTCCCGAAGCATTTCCTTTGAAAAAATTAAGTGTCCAAACTACAGGTGGTGTAGCTTGCTTAACAGCCGGGATAATCCGCTGACTAGCAGACACTGCTACTAGGCACAAAGTATTTCCTGGGCTAGATGCAGTTAAAAATTTGTAATTAGATACTCTCGTTGGATGCTGAGAAAGCATTCCATAGAGTCTCCTGGCACGCCATATATGATTCTCTTAAAAAGCTTGGGGTAGGGGTCTAGGGGACCCTTTTATAGCCAAAATCACGGCCCTGTATCACAATACGTCACCTAGGCTGAAGATAAATGGAACTGTAGCACCCTGAGGGCTCGGTTGCTACAGAGGTATTGAACCTCACCCAGAGGTGTGATATCTCACTCTCAGGTAAGGATGGAGTGTGGATCAGGACCCGACACCTGCATGCATTACACCACATTGCCGTGGGGCAGGGCGACCAATATGCCTCTGAGATGGGCACGACAGTCCCTGTCCCTGGCTGGAGTGGGGGGAGGGAACACTGAGGAAGGGGAACCCTGTAGTGCAGGAGCAGGGAGGAAGCAGTTCCAGGGTGCATTGAGAAGGGAGTATAAAAGGTGGGCACCATCTTAGTTCAGTGCAGAGAAGTCTGAGCAGAAGTGGCAGGGAGCAGGGGCTCTGCATGAGCTCTGCTCCGGAGGCGGGCCTAGTAACAGAGGCCCAGGCCTGGAAGAGGGAGAAGGAAGGAAGAGGAGCGGAGAAGGCTCCAGGAACGAGGAATGAAGGGATCCCAGGGGTGCGGACGGGCGAGTCACCACCGCACGCCCGAATCCACCTGCGTGGAGGGGTCAGGCCAAAGGGGGAGACCGGTCCCCGAAACTAGTGGAGGCAGGAAACGACCCTCAGCTAGAAACCGGAGGCTGTGACATTTTATGTGGCACAGCCCCTCGCTACACCCGCTAGGAAGGCACCACATAGGGTCAGGGAAACTGGCGCCAAGTTTACCAAGAGGAGGCCCGAGGCAGCCGGACAGAAGGGTTGGTAAGAAAGGCCAGACAAAGGACACACAAAGGGGGTCCTGTGAAGCGCTCCAAAGTTATCTGGGAGTTGTCTGAGCCCCTCACCTGGTGAGCACAGTACGACGTGGGCAGCCGTTACCTGCAGACGTGGTCTGGATAATAAGAACTGTGAGTAAAGGCCCTGGACTGCATCACTGACTCCGTGTCGTTACTGCTGCTGCCCTGCACCATCACCCCCATCCTCCGCATACACTGCCCTGAGGCTATACTCCTCCCGTGGGGAGTTATGCTACGCTCTGCTGCACCCACAACACCAGCCTCAGCGGTCTGCCCTGGAGCGGCGGTTCACTCTGACCGCAATCCACGGGTGGCGTAGTCGGACATTTAAACATCAAAACCACATAAATAGTTCCGCCACTGGTTTGACCGCCCTGAGCCACGGAACCAGGTCGCCGCCACGAAGACTACAACCACCAGCATCCACCAAAAAGGGTCCGGCTCCGGGTGTCCCAAGGCCCAGGGGGTGCATCAGAACATTTTCATCACCTTTCACAATCACCAATGGGACAAGGCAGGGATGTCCTCTGTCCCCTCTCTTATACATCCTAGTGACGGAGCACCTGCTCTCATCAATTTGCCATAACCCCAATATTAGGTGGATTGAGGTGGGAGGCACCGAGTACAAGTGCTCTCTATTTGCTGATGATGTCCTAGTATATATCACTCAATCACATATATCCATCCATGCTGTTATGGCTGAAATAGATCACTTTGTTACATGGTCAAATTTTAAAATCAATGCAGCGAAGTCTGAGGCCCTCGATGTCTCCCTCCCCAAATCCATATAGGATTCCATCCAGTCCAACTTTCCCTTTGCCTGGCCCTCACAGGGTATCAAATACTTAGGAATTCCTATTCATAGAGACCTCTCCCATCTAGGTTATCTTAATTTTGGGCCCTTTATTGAACAACTCCATACAGACCACGGTTGGCAAGTTAGAACTGTAAGATTCACTACGTGAACCACTGGTGTTTTGTGGAAAAGCACATGTACACTGTGTTCCAAATTATTATGCAAAAAGTGTTTAGGAGTGATAAGGGAAGAATTTGTTTGTTTGTCAGTTAAACTCATTGATGGTGATGTGTGTCAGGGCTCTTTATATCACTGTAAGCAATTGCAGACACCTGTGCTAATTAGTTTGGCAGGTGTGTCCAATGAAAGGCAAGACTACTTAAGAAGGCTGTCTCACATTATTAAGCAGCCTACATTTTCTGCCAAAATGGGAAAGAAAAAGGATGTGTCGGCTGCTGAGAAGCAACAAATTGTGGAGTGTTTAGGTCAAGGCATGACTACAATCAACATTGTGCGATGATCAGGATGAAGTGTCTTGGCAATCAAGAAGTATGTAGCTGATTCACAGTACACACATGTGCGTGCTGATAAGGGCAAATTGAGGACTCTTTCCTACAGGCAATTACGTCAGGTTAAAAGAGCAGCGGCAAAAAAGCCTTGTCATAGCAGCAGACAAGTTTTTGAAGCTGCTGGTGCCTCCAACGTCCCCCGAACAACAAGATGCAGGGTCCTTCAGAGGTTTGCAGCTGTGCATACTCCATCCTGTCGACCTCCTCTATCCACTTCACACAAGCAGAAACGGCTCCAGTGGGCTAAACATTACATGAAGACTGATTTCAAAACTGTTTTGTTCACGGATGAGTGCCGTGCAGCGCTCGATGGTCCAGATGGATGGAGTGGAGGATGGCTGGTTGATGGACACCCCACGCAAACACGGCTACAGCGCCAACAAGGAGGAGGTGGAGTAATGTTTTGGGCTGGAATCATGGGGAGAGAGATTGTCGGCCCCTTTAGGATCCCTGAAGGCGCTAAAGATGAACTCCATAATGTATGTGGATTTTCTCAAACAGCACTTCCTGCCATGGTTCAAGAAGAAGAACCGTGTATTTCACAGCAAGATCATTTTTTTGCATGATAATGCACCATCTCATGCTGCACATAAAACATCTGCATCTCTGGCTGATATGGGCATAAAAGGGGACAAACTTATGGTGTGACCCCCATGCTCCCCTGACCACTACCCCATTCAGAACCTCTGGAGCATCATCAAAAGGAGTGTCTATGATGGCGGGAGGCAGTTCACATCTAAGCAACAGCTCTGGGAGGGTATTCTGTCCTCATGCAAAACAATTGAAGCAGAAACCATCCAAAACCTGACAAATTCAATGGACGAGAGAGTTCAGAAGCTCCTTTCGAACAAGGGGTCCTATGTGAAAATGTAACATCACCTAGAATAAAGTTTTGAGTTGAAAACTGTTTGATTTCAGTTTCTAATAACCTGCTAATGCTTATAATTTCAAAAATGACAATTTTTTTGGTCTTTATTAAAATGAAAAGGTTGATCGAAAAGTTTGGGGGATCTAAGAGTGTGGCAACCCAGTAGTCATGATTACTTCGAATTCTGACAATATGAGGGTCATGTTGCAGGTAGTGCAGCAAGAAGGCACTTATGTGTCTTGCGCATCTCGGAGCCCCAAAATTATTTTCCGGGCTAAATGCAGCTAAAAATTATTAATAATTTTAAATCTGGTGGAGCTTATTATAGATGGCCTAATAGGATCAGTGCTGCACACTGCTACAAAGCCCAAATTATTTTCCAGCCAAGATACAGATAAACATGATTAGTAATTTTAAATCTGGTGGAGCTTATTATAGATGGCCTAATAGAATCAGTGCTGCACACTGCTACAAAGCCCAAATTATTTTCCAGCCAAGATACAGATAAACATGATTAGTAAGTTGAAAGCTTAAAACGGTTGGTAGGGTGATTTTAACCAATCATCAAGCTTTTACTCTCCCCAGGATGACACAGGGGTAGAAAAGTCGTTTCGGATCCATGATTTGTTCATCTTTATGAACGTGAGTCTGTCTACATTATCAGTGGAGAGCCGCGTGCGCTTATCTGTCAGCACACCACCAGCAGCGCTGAACACACGTTCAGACAGAACGCTGGCTGCGGGGCATGACAAGATCTCCAAGGTGTAAGTGGCTAGCTCCGGCCATTTATCCAGATTGGAAGCCCAAAAAGAGCAAGGGTCCAGTGACACAGTCATGGCTTCAATGTTTACTTGGAGATACTCCTGTACCATCGTCTCTAGGCGTTGACTATGTGTCAGACTTCTTGTCTCCTGTGGCCTTGCAAAGGATGGGCTAAAAAAGTGGTGAAATGATTCCGCAAAATTGATGTTACCAGCAGATACTGTGGTTCTGTTACGGTTTGAGTGCTGAACACTTGACGGTCCCACGGTTGGCAAGTTGGAACTGTGAGATTCACTACGTGCACCACTGGTGTTTTGTGGAAAAGCACATGTAAGATTCTGCAACAGTCTCTGCTGATACTCCTGCATGCGTGCATCCCTTTCTATGGCAGGAATAATTTCGGCAAATTTACTTTTGTACCGGGGATCTAACAGTGTGGCAACCCAGAAGTCAGGATTATTTCTAATTCTCAGAATTCGAGGGTCATGTTGCAGGTAGTGCAGCAAGAAGACACTCATGTGTGTTGCGCATCCAGGAGCACCAAGTCCCTGTTGTGTTGGTGGCGAGGTAACAATCATGCTTCCTTCCTCTGTCCTCTCCCCCCAACCTCGCACAACAGAAATGTGATCAAGGTCTCCCTCATCTGATGAGTCTTCCATCAGTTCGTCCTCCACTTCTTCCTGGGCTCCTGCACCTTCCTCACTAGTTTGGCTGCTACCATGCGCCCTGGTAAAACCATCTCCCCCACCGACACATGCCTGCCGCCTTGGTGCTGCCGACCGTCTGGACCTTGCAGATGTTAGCCCTTCCGCATACAACTCCTCCTCCTCTACTTCCTCCACCTCCTCTTGTGCCACCACCTGACTCCGAATTCTGTTTAACATGTGCTCCAGCATGTATATCACCGGAATAGTCATGCTGATAATGGCATACCTTATGGGAATAAAAGGGCGAGGAATAGGAGGAAGCCAATGTGGCTAAATAAGGAAGTCAAGAGGGCAATGAAAAACAAAAAAAGGGCTTTCGGTAAACTTAAACAAGAAGGCAGCGAGGAAGCGCTAATATCTTATAGGGAAAAAAACAAAATCTGTAAGAAACAAATAAGAATAGCAAAAGAGGAGACAGAGAGACTAATTGCCAAGGAAAGTAAAACGAATCCCAAACTGTTTTTTAACTATATAAACAGTAAAAGGATTAAAACTGATGGCGTTGGCCCATTGAAAAATAACCTGGGTAAAATCATAGAGGGCGATGAGGGTAAAGCAAATCTACTCAATAGCTTCTTATCCACTGTTTTCACAAAAGAAAACAATTTATCGGAGGAAATGCAGAGTGATAAAGTAAACCCTCCGCTAAATATCACCCACCTAACCGAGGAGGAAGTTCAGAAACGCCTAAATAATATCAAAATAGACAAGTCACCAGGCCCAGATGACATACACCCCCGGATACTAAAAGAATTAAGTAATGTGATAGACAGGCCACTGTATCTTATAATCAAGCACTCTTTATGGACAGGGACTGTCCCACTAGACTGGCGCCAAGCAAATGTGATACCAATATTCAAAAAGGGGTCTAAAAGTGACCCTGGGAACTATAGACCAGTAAGCTTAACGTCTGTTGTGGGTAAATTGTTTGAAGGATTTCTTAGAGATGCTATTGTAGAATATCTTAATGATAATAACTGTCTAACTCAATATCAACATGGATTCATGAGGGATCGCTCCTGCCAAACAAACCTGATCGCCTTCTACGAGGAGGTGAGCTCACAGCTGGACCGGGGAGAGTCAGTGGATGTTGTATACCTTGACTTCTCCAAAGCGTTTGATACTGTGCCACACAAAAGGTTGGTATATAAAATGAGAATGCTTGGTCTGGGGGATAATGTGTGCAAGTGGGTAAATAGCTGGCTGAGTGATAGAAAGCAAAGGGTGGTTTTCAATGAAGTAAGCTCAGGGTGTGTCCGGGTTACTAGCGGGGTGCCTCAAGGGTCTGTCTTGGGCCCTATATTATTTAATATATTTATTAATGATCTAGTGGAAGGGTTGCATAGTAAAATAGCAATATTTGCAGATGATACTAAACTTTGTAAAGTAGTTAATACAGATGAGGATAGGGCACAGCTACAGGAGGATTTAGATAAATTGGGGAGTTGGGCCAAAAAATGGCAAATGGGGTTCAATGCCGATAAATGTAAGGTCATGCACATGGGAAAGAAAAACAGCAGTCACCCATACATATTAAATGGGAAACCGTTGGGGAAATCTGACATGGAGAAGGACCTGGGCGTCTTGGTTAATAGCAAATTAAATTGGAGTGCCCAGTGTCAGGCAGCAGCTGCGAAGGCAAATAGAGTCATGGCATGCATCAGAAGAGGAATAGGGGCATATGATGAGAACATTGTTCTTCCTCTGTATAAAGCGCTTGTAAGGCCGCACTTAGAATATTGTGCACAGTTCTGGGCTCCGGTGCTCAGGAAAGACATACTGGAGCTAGAGAGGGTACAAAGGAGGGCGACTAAGGTAATAAAGGGAATGGAGGGACTAGAATACCCAGAGAGGTTGTCAAAATTAGGCCTATTTACATTGGAAAAGAGAAGGCTTAGGGGAGACCTCATAAACATGTATAAATACATCAGGGGACAGTACAGAGATCTCTCCCATGACCTGTTTATACCAAGGATGGTGACAAAAACGAGGGGGCACACTATGCGTGTGGAGGAAAGGAGGTTCCTGCACCAGCATAGAAGGGGATTCTTTACGGTCAGAGCCGTGAGACTCTGGAACTCTCTGGGAGAGGAAGTGGTGATGTCCAACTCACTTAATGAGTTCAAGAGAGGCCTGGACGCCTTTCTTGAGAACAATAAAATTACATCTTATGCTTAGTTAATTAATCCAGGGATTTAATCTGACTGCCAGATTGGTGTCGGGAAGTGAATTTTTCCTCAATGATGTAAATTGGCCTATACCGCATGGTATAGGAATAGCGGAATAGCTGCAGTGCACAAGAAATAGGCTGAACTGGATGGACGCTTGTCTTTTTTTCAGCCTTATAAACTATGTAATCGTCAGCACTAAACATCTTCGTCGCCATTTCAAAACTGTGCAGAAGGGTGCATAGGTCCCTGATCTGAGACCACTCCTCCAGCGTGATTTGCCCCACCTCTGGATCTCGTTGGCCCAAGCTATACGTCAGAACGTATTGCACCAGGGCTTGTCGGTGCTGCCACAGTCGCTGCAACATGTGCAGAGTTGAATTCCACCGGGTAGGCACATCGCATTTTAGCCGGTGAAGTGGCAGGCCCAACGACTTCTGTAGAGATGTAAGTCGCTGAGCTGCGGGATGCGAACGGCGGAAGTGAGCACACAGCGACCGTGCCCTCTGCAGAAGGCCATCTAGTCTGGGATAGTGGGCTAAAAATTGCTGGACAACCAGGTTCAACACGTGAGCCATACAAGGCACGTGTGTGACATTGCCCCGGCGAAGGGCCGCACCCAGGTTTGCAGCATTGTCGCACACGGCCTTCCCTGGTTTCAGGTCCAGTGGAGACAACCATTCATGAAATTGGTTCTCCAGAGCTGACCACAACTCCTCAGCTGTGTGACTCACATTTCCCAGACATTTCAAAGTAAAAACCGCCTGATGACGTTGAGCCCTACTGCCAGCATAGTAAGGAGGTGTGCAGGATCCCTTCTGCGCAGTTAGAAAGCTTGTGGCATGACCAGACAGGCTTTGGGTGCAGGTGGAAGACCGAGAGGAGGTTGAGGAGGCAGAAGCAGTGGAGGAACTTTGACATAAAGAGGATTGACGCACAACTCGTGGGGACGGCAAGACTTGGACAGCAGCCCCTTGTCCTGCTGTCACCATAGTTACCCAGTGCCCAGTCAGCGACATGTAACGCCCCTGTCCATGCCTACTCGTCCAAGTGTCTGTGGTGAAATGCACCCTGTCACACACAGTGTTTCTCAAAGAAGCGGTGATGTTGTGTGCGACATGCTGGTGGAGCGCAGGCACACCTTTCTTTGAGAAGTAGTGCCAACTGGGCATCTGGTACTGGGGCACTGCGACGGACATAAGGTCTCGAAAATCCTCTGTGTCCACCAGGCGGAAAGGCAGCATTTCTGTAGCCAAGAGCTTGCAGATGGTGAAATTCAACCTCTTAGCTTTCTCATGGCAGGAGGAAATGGTCTTTTACTTGTCCACATCTGAGGGACCAAGGGCTGGCTATTGTGCTTAGACGGGGTTGATAAGGGTGTCCCCGGCAAACTGCCGGTCTGTGAGGAAGATGCAGGCGGACATGTTAGGTTGCCTTGATCCAAAGGTGGTGCTATCGATGTCGGACAGCGCTCAACACCAGCTGGTGTTAACACCTCCAAAGAAAATGATGACCTGCCAATCACGCTGGCTGTTGCGGGTAAAGAGGTGGCAGGTCTGCGCCCCAAAACAGGTGTGACTGCTGTCCCCCCAGTCACAGAGGATAAAGAGGCCGCGGATGCACAAGATATGGCAGACGGTGGTTGGCCCGGCCGGCTAGGCCGCATTGTAGCACACTGAGCTTCCCACTGCAACTTATGCTTCATGTCCATGTGCCGGTTCATGCATGAAGTACTCAAACTATGTATTTTTTGGCCTCTACTTAGCTTTTGCTGACAAATGTTACAGATAACACGAGTTGGGTCATCTTTATCGATCTGAAAAAATGCCCAGGCTATGCAAGGCTTAGCACCCATGCGACCTGAAGAGCCACCACGACTTGTGGTGAGAGTCAGAGTTGTGTTTGAGGATGCAGTTGTTGACGTGCTTCCAGTACTATGTCTCTGTCCAGGAAGGCGCAACCTGACCTCGTCGTCACTAGCATCTTCCTCCACCTCCTCTGCTGACCTCATCTCTTGGCTAACTGTGGGTTGACAGTAAGTGGGATCTCCAACCTCATCATCATCACCCTGTGCGTTATCACACCCGTCGTCCTCAGAGCCAACCTGTTCCTGCCCTGACAAAAAACTAAAGTTGTCGCTCCAATCAGGTATTTGAGTCTCATCATCGTCTTCCTCATTGTCTCCACCAACAGGAGTTACAGTTTGGGAATGAGGGTCTACATTATGGTCAGAACCTTCTGCGTCTGGTCCTGGATCCGACTCATAAAGATTCTGGGCATCAGTGCAGATCATTTCCTCGTCTGGATTCACAGAAGCGCTGGAGTCGACCTCTGATTCCCAGGCTATAGTATGAGTAAACAGCTCTGCAGACTCAACCATCTGTTCTACCTCATACTCAGACGGGCAGCTGGAGATTTGGGAGCTGTGAGGAAGCAAGTGCGATTGGGGTGACACCTTTGAGCACTGGAGTATTTGTGATGTTGAAGTTGATGTGAAGGAGAGCCCACTTAAAGGAGCACTTGATATCCGTTGAAGCACCTGCTGTTTTTGTGCCTCATCTGGAATTTGTAGCGATTGGCGTGGCCATAAGAAAGGGATCTTATCACATTGTCCGCTAAAAGAAGTAGACATTTTAGTTTGGCTGGAAGATGGTCTTTCTTCTGCAGATGTTACTGTTGCTTTAACACCTACCCCACGGACACAACCTTTTTTCCCCTTCCCAACACGCCTATTCCCCTTTCCACCAGCAGCAGGCCTTTTTCCACTCATTTTGGTGGTTAACTAATTCACAACTCTGGAGTTGTTTGCACAAAAAAACAATGGATGGGAACCGAGCAGAGCTGAGTGGCCAAACTGTGGTATTAGGCCAAAACTATTGGCTGGGTTAGATGCAGAAAAAAATTATATTCGATTTGCAACCTGATGGAGGTCAGTCTAGATGGACTAATAGAACAAGTCCCACACACAGCTAGAAGCCCAAATATTTTTTCAGAAGTAGATGCAGAAAAAAAATATATTCAGTTTGCAACCTGATGGAGGTCAGTATAGATGGACTAATAGAGAAAGTCCCACACACTGCTAGAAGGCCAAATATTTTTTCAGAGCTAGATGCAGACAAAAAATTATTTTGAATTTGCAACCTGATGGAGGTCAGTATAGGTGGACTAATAGAACAAGTCCCACACACTGCTAGAAGGCCAAATATTTTTTCAGAGCTAGATGCAGAAAAAAATTATATTCAGTTTGCAACCTGATGGAGGTCAGTATAGATGGACTAATAGAACAAGTCCCACACACAGCTAGAAGCCCAAATATTTTTTCAGAGGTAGATGCAGAAAAAAATTATATTCAGTTTGCAACCTGATGGAGGTCTGTATAGATGGATTAATAGAACAAGTCCCACACACAGCTAGAAGCCCAATATTTTTTCAGAGGTAGATGCAGAAAAAAAATTATTTTTAATTTGCAACCTGATGGAGGTCAGTATAGATGGACTAATAGAGAAAGTCCCACACACTGCTAGAAGGCCAAATATTTTTTCAGAGCTAGATGCAGAAAAAAATTATATTCAGTTTGCAACCTGATGGAGGTCAGTATAGATGGACTAATAGAACAAGTCCCACACACAGCTAGAAGCCCAAATATTTTTTCAGAGGTAGATGCAGATAAAAATTATTTTTAATTTGCAACCTGATGGAGGTCAGTATAGATGGACTAAAAGAGAAAGTCCCACACACTGCTAGAAGGCCAAATATTTTTTCAGAGCTAGATGCAGAAAAAAATTATTTTTAATTTGCAACCTGATGGAGGTCAGTATAGATGGACTAATAGAGAAAGTCCCACACACTGCTAGAAGGCCAAATATTTTTTCAGAGCTAGATGCAGATAAAAATTATTTTTAATTTGCAACCTGATGGAGGTCAGTATAGATGGACTAATAGAGAAAGTCCCACACACTGCTAGAAGGCCAAATATTTTTTCAGAGCTAGATGCAGAAAAAAATTATATTCTGTTTGCATCCTGATGGAGGTCAGTATAGATGGACTAATAGAACAAGTCCCACACACAGCTAGAAGCCCAAATATTTTTTCAGAGGTAGATGCAGATAAAAATCATTTTTAATTTGCAACCTGATGGAGGTCAGTATAGATGGACTAATAGAGAAAGTCCCACACACTGCTAGAAGGCCAAATATTTTTTCAGAGGTAGATGCAGATAAAAATTATTTTTAATTTGCAACCTGATGGAGGTCAGTATAGATGGACTAATAGAGAAAGTCCCACACACTGCTAGAAGGCCAAATATTTTTTCAGAGCTAGATGCAGAAAAAAATTATATTCAGTTTGCAACCTGATGGAGGTCAGTATAGATGGACTAATAGAACAAGTCCCACACACAGCTAGAAGCCCAAATATTTTTTCAGAGGTAGATGCAGATAAAAATTATTTTTAATTTGCAACCTGATGGAGGTCAGTATAGATGGACTAAAAGAGAAAGTCCCACACACTGCTAGAAGGCCAAATATTTTTTCAGAGCTAGATGCAGATAAAAATTATTTTTAATTTGCAACCTGATGGAGGTCAGTATAGATGGACTAATAGAGAAAGTCCCACACACTGCTAGAAGGCCAAATATTTTTTCAGAGCTAGATGCAGATAAAAAATATTTTAATTTGCAACCTGATGGAGGTCAGTATAGATGGACTAATAGAGAAAGTCCCACACACTGCTAGAAGGAGAAATATTTTTTCAGAGCTAGATGCAGAAAAAAATTATATTCTGTTTGCATCCTGATGGAGGTCAGTATAGATGGACTAATAGAACAAGTCCCACACACAGTTAGAAGCCCAAATATTTTTTCAGAGGTAGATGCAGATAAAAATCATTTTTAATTTGCAACCTGATGGAGGTCAGTATAGATGGACTAATAGAGAAAGTCCCACACACTGCTAGAAGGCCAAATATTTTTTCAGAGGTAGATGCAGATAAAAATTATTTTTAATTTGCAACCTGATGGAGGTCAGTATAGATGGACTAATAGAGAAAGTCCCACACACTACTAGAAGGCCAAATATTTTTTCAGAGCTAGATGCAGAAAAAAATTATATTCAGTTTGCAACCTGACGGAGGTCAGTATAGATGGACTAATAGAACAAGTCCCACACACAGCTAGAAGCCCAAATATTTTTTCAGAGGTAGATGCAGAAAAAAATTATATTCAGTTTGCAACCTGATGGAGGTCTGTATAGATGGATTAATAGAACAAGTCCCACACACAGCTAGAAGCCCAATATTTTTTCAGAGGTAGATGCAGAAAAAAAATAATTTTTAATTTTCAACCTGATGGAGGTCAGTATAGATGGACTAATAGAGAAAGTCCCACACACTGCTAGAAGGCCAAATATTTTTTCAGAGCTAGATGCAGAAAAAAATTATATTCAGTTTGCAACCTGATGGAGGTCAGTATAGATTGACTAATATTGACTAATAGAACAAGTCCCACACACAGCTAGAAGCTCAAATATTTTTTCAGAGGTAGATGCAGATAAAAATTATTTTTAATTTGCAACCTGATGGAGGTCAGTATAGATGGACTAATAGAGAAAGTCCCACACACTGCTAGAAGGCCAAATATTTTTTCAGAGCTAGATGCAGATAAAAATTATTTTTAATTTGCAACCTGATGGAGGTCAGTATAGATGGATTAATAGAGAAAGTCCCACACACTGCTAGAAGGCCAAATATTTTTTCAGAGCTAGATGCAGATAAAAATTATTTTTAATTTGCAACCTGATGGAGGTCAGTATAGATGGACTAATAGAGAAAGTCCCACACACTGCTAGAAGGCCAAATATTTTTTCAGAGCTAGATGCAGAAAAAAATTATATTCAGTTTGCAACCTGATGGAGGTCAGTATAGATGGACTAATAGAACAAGTCCCACACACAGCTAGAAGCCCAAATATTTTTTCAGAGGTAGATGCAGATAAAAATTATTTTTAATTTGCAACCTGATGGAGGTCTGTATAGATGGACTAATAGAGAAAGTCCCACACACTGCTAGAAGGCCAAATATTTTTTCAGAGCTAGATGCAGATAAAAATTATTTTTAATTTGCAACCTGATGGAGGTCAGTATAGATGGACTAATAGAGAACGTCCCACACACTGCTAGAAGGCCAAATATTTTTTCAGAGCTAGATGCAGAAAAAAATTATATTCAGTTTGCAACCTGATGGAGATCTGTATAGATGGATTAATAGAACAAGTCCCACACACAGCTAGAAGCCCAATATTTTTTCAGAGGTAGATGCAGAAAAAAAATATATTCAGTTTGCAACCTGATGGAGGTCTGTATAGATGGATTCATAGAACAAGTCCCACACACAGCTAGAAGCCCAATATTTTTTCAGAGGTAGATGCAGAAAAAAAATATATTCAGTTTGCAACCTGATGGAGGTCAGTATAGATGGACTAATAGAGAAAGTCCCACACACTGCTAGAAGGCCAAATATTTTTTCAGAGCTAGATGCAGAAAAAAATTATTTTTAATTTGCAACCTGATGGAGGTCAGTATAGATGGACTGATAGAACAAGTCCCACACACAGCTAGAAGCCCAAATATTTTTTCAGAGGTAGATGCAGATAAAAATCATTTTTAATTTGCAACCTGATGGAGGTCAGTATAGATGGACTAATAGAGAAAGTCCCACACACTGCTAGAAGGCCAAATATTTTTTCAGAGCTAGATGCAGATAAAAATTATTTTTAATTTGCAACCTGATGGAGGTCAGTATAGATGGACTAATAGAGAAAGTCCCACACACTACTAGAAGGCCAAATATTTTTTCAGAGCTAGATGCAGAAAAAAATTATATTCAGTTTGCAACCTGATGGAGGTCAGTATAGATGGACTAATAGAGAAAGTCCCACACACTGCTAGAAGGCCAAATATTTTTTCAGAGCTAGATGCAGATAAAAATTATTTTTAATTTGCAACCTGATGGAGGTCTGTATAGATGGATTAATAGAACAAGTCCCACACACAGCTAGAAGCCCAATATTTTTTCAGAGGTAGATGCAGAAAAAAAATATATTCAGTTTGCAACCTGATGGAGGTCTGTATAGATGGATTAATAGAACAAGTCCCACACACAGCTAGAAGCCCAATATTTTTTCAGAGGTAGATGCAGAAAAAAAATATATTCAGTTTGCAACCTGATGGAGGTCAGTATAGATGGACTAATAGAGAAAGTCCCACACACTGCTAGAAGGCCAAATATTTTTTCAGAGCTAGATGCAGAAAAAAATTATATTCAGTTTGCAACCTGATGGAGGTCAGTATAGATGGACTGATAGAACAATCCCACACACAGCTAGAAGCCCAAATATTTTTTCAGAGGTAGATGCAGATAAAAATTATTTTTAATTTGCAACCTGATGGAGGTCAGTATAGATGGACTAATAGAGAAAGTCCCACACACTGCTAGAAGGCCAAATATTTTTTCAGAGCTAGATGCAGATAAAAATTATTTTTAATTTGCAACCTGATGGAGGTCAGTATAGATGGACTAATAGAGAAAGTCCCACACACTGCTAGAAGGCCAAATATTTTTTCAGAGCTAGATGCAGAAAAAAATTATATTCAGTTTGCAACCTGATGGAGGCCAGTATAGATGGACTAATAGAACAAGTCCCACACTCTGCTAGAAGCCCAAATATTTTTTCAGAGCTAGATGCAGAAAAAAATTATATTCAATTTGCAACCTGATGGAGGTCAGTATAGATGGACTAATAGAATGATGCTATGCCCAAAAGATTTTACTTCACTAGGTGCAGTAAAAAAATTGGTATTCTATACACAGGTGGTATATCTTGCAACACAGATAGGCTACTCCACTGACTAACACACTCTGCTATAGGCCAAAAAGGATTAGATTTGCTAGATTCAGCCAAATGCTGTGAAAAAAACTTGCACAGCACTGGCACAGACCTGCCTGGCAAAAACTGATAGGAACTGATGTAACCTAGTCCTGAAAAGGACTGCAATTACAATTAGTCTTTACTCCCACAATCTATCTATTTAAGAGCACAGACCTGCCTGATAAAAGTCGTAGGAAATGCTGTAACCTAGTCCTTAAAAGGACTGCAATCACAACTATTCCCTACTCCCAAGCTATCTGTAGATTTGTGCGAAAATTGGCTTGAAATTAACAAGGTATAGCGCACACAGCAACAGCGGTGCCGTCTAACACGCAGCTGCAGCACTGAGAAAATGGTGGCGACGGGGAAAATGGCTTGGTCTTATAGGGCAAGGACATGTGACATACACTGCCAATGACACATGCCCTTGCTTGTGTGAAAAACAGCAGTTCGCTCCGTGTGTGCGCTGCTGATAGGCTGACAGACTGCACCTCCCCACTGCAAATGCGGGAAAGAGAAAAAAAATGGAGATCTTCATTATTCCTGCAGAGATCCATCCCCTGCCCCTCCCCCCACCCCGCTGTACACTCAAACTGCGTATTAACATTAATTTTCATCATTACTGAGAAAAAATCCAGTTATGATTTTGGTGCACGAACAGTTATCGAACATAACCTCGAACAGCCGAATTTTTCTCAAATCGTTCGTGTTCGCCGAACGGCTCGAACACCGCCCAAAACAGCTCGAATTTGAGATTGGCGAACAGTTCGAGTAGAACAACGCTCATCTCTAGTCATCAACAAAGCAGCAGAACTGGACAGAGGATTTCAACAGTGGTGTAACTGGAAGCCCTTGGGTGCCAATGCAAAATTTTCAACAGGGTCCCAAACAATCACAGTCAGTATCGGTCATTTGGATCCCCTTGAGCTCCAGGATCCAGATGTGACTGTAATTCCTCCACTGCTCCTGGCAATTGATGCAGGAGTGAAGTCAAGTAAGTTTATGATAATCCTCTAAAGAATTTGGCTTCTTTAGAAAACACAGGAACTCCAAAAATTACACAAAAAAGTATATTGATTTCAGTGATAATTGTGTCATTCTTAATTTCTGGGGAGGTGGCGCTGCAAGGAAAATAAGCACTTGCTGCAAAGTTCTAGAATAGATTACTGAAGATCTTTTGAAGTCGCAGTAACGGGACAACCGGTAATTAGCACAACATCAAGGGAGCTTCTATCCAAATGAATTTTTAAATATGGACAAACCTTTTAAACAGCCAGATAAATATTGTAAAGGACACAGCAGTGAAGGTTGGTAGACTAACAAAGATTTTTTTTTTTCTACTTAGCCTTAGTCAGTAAATGTAATCGATCTTGTCATGACGCTAGCTACTTTCATCCAGTGGAAAGATTTAGACATTTCCCGAGAAGCTCACGGCACCTTTAAAAGTTGCCTTTTCTGTGTTCCTGAGCCTGGTTTCTGATGTAGTTAACATTCTCTGTTCATTTTGAAATGTCCGTAGGGGAAAATCATCAAACCGATAGCTTAAAGTCTTGTTCTGCCCCAACAAATTATCTGTACTTCATCCTTGACACCTGGAAACAAATATAGACCCTCAGGAAAAGACTGCTGAGCATATTGACAAAATGCATGTTGAAGATGTCCTTGAACTACCCATAAGACACATGCGTAGATCGGCAATCATTTGTGAAATTAGCACGTAGAGGATCTTGTATAGAGATCAGAGACAAGAATGTAGAATTACGTCAAGGCATCAAGTTCACTACTGCATTACGGCTCTCTACTACTGCTGAGCTGTATGGAGCCATGGTATGTTGCCCACAGAAGTCTATGGAGCCCTACCTCATATGCTTGAAAAAGTTAGCCATTAATATAAATTAATGGAAACCCCTTTTAGGATACGTGTGTGGCACCCCAGGGGTCTGGTTGCCACAGTGGCATTGCTTCCCTCACAAGGGGTGATGCCATGCCTGGAATCAAGGAGGGGTCCCCTAATCAGGTTTACCAGCATACAACACTTTCCTGGCTCCAGACCAGAAAGGGGAGCTCCTCCCCTTGACAACTGGAATCTAGAGGCGGGGTTAGTAAGAGTGATTTGAGAGGAGTTGAAGACAGGACAGTGATGAGGAAGGACCTGGGGAAGGGAGCTCTGCACAAGCTCGCCCCAGAGGAGAGAAGCGCAAAGGAACCGGACACCGGAGTCTGTGGTTGTGGGGCACTGAAGGCCCAGCAGCAGAATCCGGAGGGCAGGAGACTGCAGGTCTCCTGGCCCCACCAGACGCCCGGCGACACAGCAGCACCATAGGGCCCAGCACTGCCATGTGGGAGCGACACTTAAGGAAGGCCCGAGCTGCCTGCCATACGGGTGAGGAAAAAGACGTTTTACTCAGGGACGAGGGCTGCAGCATAGCTTCAAGCAGCAGGGCCAAAGAGAATAGCGCAGAGGAAAGGCCTACAACTCCACCTGGCACGGTGGATCCCCAACTTGCTTCCATGCCGACCAGAACTCCACCACCAGCTAGTACCAGTGCCCAGGTCTGCTCTGACAAACCGCAAGTAAAGATAGAGGAAACCGCCATTAATTTGTTGTCTGGTCATTACCTGCGCCTTCAACCCTGCATCACACCGCACCAACAACATCTACCTGCACAATTCATCATATACTGCCCTGGAGCTTAGCTCTGCCTGTGGAGAGCTGAACCAACTCTGCTGCGTCACCATTAGCTCCAGAGGATCTGCACCGCAGCGGCAGCCCCATATAGCCGCAGACCACAGGTGGTGTCATGAACATTATCTCTAAAAACTTTATTTCCCCTTTTACTTTCCCTTTAATTGACCGCCCTGGGTCACGGACCAGGTCACTGCCACCGTGACATCCCCCAGCATCAACCGGCCCAGCTACTGAGTACCCCACGGCCACGTGCACACGACTTCCTTGTAGGGGCCACCAAGTTTTTATTTTCAAAGCCGTTTCAGGTAAACACTGGAGGTCTTTTTTCTGAAGCGGCTTCATTGGTTGTCTTTATATCAGTATTTTACACACTAAAGTTGTAACAAATGATTAAAAACGACATTGCTCTTCACATGTTCTATCTTCGTAGAATCCTAGAATGTTAGAGTTGGAAGGGATCTCCAGGGTCATCGTGTCCAACCCTCTGCTCAATGCAGGATTCACTAAACCATCTCAGACAGATGTCTGTCCAGCCTCTGTTTGAAGTTCTCCTTCAATGGACGCTTTAAACAGAGGCTGGACAGACATCTGTCTGAGATGATTTAGTGAATCCTGCATTGAGCAAGGTGTTGGACACGATGACCCTGGAGGTCCCTTACAACTTTAACATTCTATGATTCTATGAAGACAGAACATGTGCAGAGCAATGTCGTTTTTACAGTGCAGAGAACTACTGTAGGCTAATTTTTAGTGCCGGCTTTGTGGTGCTTTTTCGAGACAGATTCTAGATGGAATTAAGATGTGCATTGTAAGGTTGCAGCCAGACAAGTCCTGGATGGGAGGCATGTGTCACGAGTTGGCTAGTCTCATTTGGTTTCTTTACTCAATAAAGACGACGGTTCGGCATTGAAACGCTTTGTGAATAAAGAACCTTATTCTCATCAGCATTTCTGAAGAATTGATTTACTGCAGCAGTGCAGCCCACCTACATGTTCATCCAACTAGATTCTACCATGTAGTAAGACATAGCAGCCACCTACTATTTTTTAGCAATAGCCCCTATGGAATCATGAGCGGAAAGTTGGGTATTATAATTTTCCACATTTTCCCCAAAAAATCTATTCAAATTGAATGTTCTTTATTTTGCTCTAAGGTCTCTTTAGACCCCAGAGGATAATAAATTTAGAATGTTAAAAACAAATAAAACTAATGTCATCGCTCACCTCTGCACGTCGTAACGTCATGCACAAAACGTTACTGGACCCCATTAGAGTCATAAGTTCCGGCTCACTGGGGGATTTGAGCGCGAATGATGGTAGGACAGAAGATGTGACAAGGACCAGACATGCAGCAACAAGGAGCGGACAGCCGGAGAGGTGAGTGGTGAGGCGGGTATAAGGATTATTCTTATTTTTTACATATTAAGTTAATTATGATCTGGGGCTTGTAGAGATCCCAGAGCATAAAAATGGACATTACATTTTTGGAGAAAAAGTTCTCTGCACATTGAATTTCCAGGGAAACAGGCGTATTCGAATTTAGCATGATCCACTCATCTCTACTGATATTGCATCTTCCAATTAAATGGAGCAGAACTGCAATTCCAGAAACAATCCTTGGAAAAGAGATCGCTGATTCTGAAAAAAAAAGCGATGTATTCTTTCTTGTACATCAGTTTAGCGATGACATATGACTGACACTCAATAGCTTGGAAGTTAGCAGCATTAGAGGATAGTGTTAATATCTGAAGATTAGCTTGGAGTAAATGTATCAAGTATGTGCTAATTAGATGCGGCAATCTGTCCTCATTATACCTCTTAATTAAACCACTAAATTAATTGTTTTGTGACATGATCCAACATTTAAGGATGTTTTTGGTTATTAATCATTTCATTTTTTGTCCACTATTCCTTCATTACTCCAGGGCTATCTGCACACCAGGTGGATTTTTCTACAGGCGGTAGATTTCGAGATGAATCCACAATGAATCTGCAGAGGTTGGATCCCTACTGATCTAGCAGAATAATTTACACTGTGGATAGTTGACAACTTATTTTGCCTGGAATATTCTATTCTGGAAGTGCAATATGCGCCATTTCTGATAGATATGGCCACTGTGCTTACTGTAGTAAGAATACTTTTAGCATGTCTGAATGATTTGTGAAGATGGAGACTTTGGAGCAGGAGGTCTATGCATTTAGTTTAGTGGCTTCCCATGAGAGCATGTTATATCTGAGTGTTTAAACCTCAACGTTTAGAGAGACAATTATAAAAAGTGTGATAATTGACTAAAGAGATGCCGGGTTGACAACATGGAGTCTGAGGAACAAATACTCCATCAAATATTCAACATATACCAAACATGAAGCAGCAAAAATACTCAGAAAGGCAAATCCAATGGCACATCCAAAAATCACGATTCTGGTGTAGCACTGCTGGAATGCAGTGGATGATGAGCACAAGCAGGAACAGCAAGGGGTAGTAGAAGTTCTTGAAGTTAGCAAAGGAGTTGTAGGAAACAACTCTTAGATAGGTGAGAACAGTCTGGGTAAGACAGTCCAGGAGCTGGAGACTGGAACTAGACTAAACAGCTAGACACTATACTCAAGCAATGAGTGAGAGATCCATGTGGCTTTAAGTAGTCCCAAACAGGAAACAAGATGGATTCCACAGATTCAGAATCTTCCATCTTAGTAAAGGGCAATTGTAAAACACAGCAGCAGCCTCCAGTGTTAAAGAGTGAAACTGCAGCACAATTATTAAGGTGAACAACAGCAGCCACTAGTGGTTAAACTGTAGAAGGACAACAGAAATCCTGACACCAAAGTGCTATAAACAATAGCACTTGTTGCCATCGGTACAAAGAATGAGCGTTCGAGTGGAGAGGACATTTGTTGATTTATAGAGTTGGTATGAATTAATTCGCAAGACCCAGTCTATCAGCCACATCAGCAATCTGTAGCCCTGAGAATGGCCTTGCAAAGTGGCATCACCAGCTCCTCTTTTGATTAGCCGGCCTGGTGCGACATCATCCTTGCAGCGTGATGAGCATGTGACATCGTGACATGCTGGCTAATCAAAAGAAGAGCCACCAGGTATGAGGATGTTCTCAAGTCTCAAGTTGGTGACCATCACTGCAGGAAGATCGGTAGGTCGAGATGATGTATGTGGTGGTAGCAGACTCAGGCACAGTGAGTTAAGCTGAAGTCTACATGACCTCAGAGTAGTGTGACCATGCGACACAGCAGCCAAACATTGCCCCCTATAATCTGCATGTTACATAAGTAAAATTTTTCACTGATTTTTATGATCCTTTTGTGATTCAGAATATTCAATTTAACATCCCTAAATCCTATAGAAGGTGACATGTCAAAAGTTTGGTTGACTCTTTATACAATTTATACAATATACAACATAGCAGCATGTGTAACGGGGGTCAGGGTGGCAGTCGGTGGCGAGTGGCATGTCAGTTTCAGTGATTAAATCCTCACCCTGGCCCACTACAGAAAAAGGGGACTCTGAGAATCCCTGGGTGTGTGTGTGTGTTGTGGTGCTTCCGTGGAGGAGACCTCCATACTCACTTCTGACCCGCCGTCCTGGGTGTTGATCTTTTAGCCTCCAGAAGGAGAAAACCAGACCAGCTTAAACACGTAAAAACTTCTTTACTTGCAGCCACAGTCACATACAGGGAGTAAAAAGTGATGCAGTGATCTCTTCACATACAATGGCACTATACCAGCGATGAAAGACACGGACACCGATTTGGACATGAAGACCAACGCTGAGCGTGCCAACTCTCTGGGTAACTCTATTCTCTGTCCCACTGCCTGACCTGTTTGAATCCACCTCCCTGATGAGGCTGTCCTGTCTTGGCAAGAAGTTCCCAAATTGACCTCTCCATGTTCATCTGTTTCTGTTGTCCCCGCTGTCTAGACTGTTCGGATTCACTTTCCAGATAAGGTTGTCCAAAAACTCCCAGACTGTGACACACACACACCCTTCTCCTGTACTTTCTCCTGTGTCTTCCTAACACGTCATCACCAGTCACTGTCCCTCACTCAACTAAACTCTACCTGCAATAAGGAAGTGACTCCTTTCTTCACTAAACCTGCCCCTCCCACACTGGAGCAGTTCATAAACCCCTTAACTCTTTCCCAATCATTACTGCATACTCTGTGTGCTACAGTGCCCACCTCTGCACAACTTCTTCTATCAATCTAATAGTCTACCCGCACCAACCTATATTGAACCTATAAGTAACCCATCAGACATTAGATCATATGAATGCTCATGTATAAACATAGAACACAGCATTATGTGCATTAAGAGGGAAGAGGCACATGACCGTCCCGATCACCCTCTTACATACCTCCCTCCTAAAATATGGTCGTTCCGACCATGACAACACCTGTAAAAAGAAACACCAATGCACATTTAAAACATTCAACACATATGTTTACATTAAAATCCACAATAGATTAATTCACTTTAATCACTTCTACTCGTTGGTCAACCTTGACCTTAGTCCAACACTCGACTGACCCATAGCAAGGGGCCGCAGCCGCGAACAGATCCGGCATTTACGTATACTTTCTCACCAGTATCAGTCTCTTGAATGAACCCATAGCCGTGGGAAAGCTCATAGTACCTCACTAGGCTATGCGTAATGCGGCCGGACATGGCTCCTCCCCCGGGCTCTGCAGCTCCTCACGAATGCGGCACTCTCGCCTCTTCTCGGTGATTACCCCGACGATCCACCATTCCTCCTCCCCTCTGGGGGTTCTCACCGCTTCCTGGTAAGTAGGGGGCGATGGGCTAGGGGCAGGAACCGGATTAAGACTCACCGCCGCCATGGTCACCGGAGCCGGTTCTCCATCATCCGCAGGCACCACCTCTTTCGTTGTTCCTCCGGCCACCCAGATTGGTTCAGCCGCTTCTTCTGCCTTCTGGCGCGCCATCATGAGAGCCTTCAAAGCTTCTGCCAGCGGCACGATATCCCTCCGCGGATGTGCTTACCGGGACCAGCCTGGTGCGAATAACATGCCATCCTCCATCGGGTACTCCTGTAGGTCGCAGACTCCCCAGCAGTCGCCTGGTCGCTTCTCCTCCTCCTGGTGCTGCCTGCACGGCTCCCAGTCCAAGCGTCCAAGGCCACCACGATGTGACATGGTCTCAGGCTGTTGCTGCTTCACTGTCTCCTTCAGCAATGGCACCGCACTGCTTAGCCCAAGGGATCCTCCCTCCAGGCTCCGGTGGTCCGTGGGTGGAGCCGCCTCCACCAAATCCTCCCACTCTGTTTCTGGGATCTTTAATGGTGGGCGTGGTTTCTTCTTTCTTCGCCCTGCCCACCGCAGGCGGGCACCGCTCATAGTGGGCCGTAGACTCAGCCTGGCCCAGCATCCATGCCATAAAGTTTTTTGCGCCGTTTTGCGCTCAGGACACCCACAATGGGCAGAGCTATCACCAGCCTCCGCGCCACCATTCACCATGTTGGGACTCATGTTGCTGGCCGCCATCTTGAGATCGCCATTTTTGTCCGCCATCTTGGTTTGTGCGCTTTTCAAATTTGTCTGTTTCATCTGTTTATCTTCAGGTGCCTTATCTGCGCCAAGGGCATTTTTCTTGCGGTCCTTATCCGGCATCTTCTCTCTCTTGCCACAGGACCCATTCACCCCGCTGTTTGAATGCGAGGACTTCGCATCTTGCCAACTACGCCAAATGTAACGGGGGTCAGGGTGGCAGTCGGTGACGAGTGGCATGTCAGTTTCAGTGATTAAATCCTCACCCTGGCCCGCTACAGAAAAAGGGGAATCTGAGAATTCCTGGGTGTGTGTGTGTGTTGTGGTGCTTCCGTGGAGGAGACCTCCATACTCACTTCTGACCTGCCATCCCGGGTGTTGAGTCTTTTAGCCTTCAGAAGGAGAAAACCAGACCAGCTTAAACACGTAAAAACTTCTTTACTTGCAGCCACTGTTTGGATCCACCTCCCTGATGAGGCTGTCCTGTCTTGGCACGTAAGGTGAAGTTCCCAAATTGACCTCTCCATGTACATCTGTTCCTGTTGTCTCTGCTGTCTAGACTGTTCCGATTCACCTTCCAGATAAGGTTGTCCACACACACCCTTCTCCTGTACTTTCCCCTGTGTCCTCCTGACACTCTTCACTAGTCACTGTCCCTCACTCAACTAAACTCTGCCTGCAATCAGGAGGTGACTCCTTTCTTCACTAAACCTGCCTCTCCCACACTGGAGCAGCTCCTAAACCCCTTAACTCTTTCCCAATCATAACTGCATACTCTGTGTGCTACAGTGCCCACCTCTGCACTACTTCTTCTATCAATCTAATAGTCTACCCGCACCAACCTATATTGAACCTATAAGTAAGCCATCAGACATTAGATCATATGAATGCTCATATATAAACATAGAACACAGCATTATGTGCATTAAGAGGGAAGAGGCGCATGACCGTCCCGGTCACCCTCTTACATATGCATTACTAAACATTTCCCTTTCATTTACATGAATATATTAATTTTGCAACATATAGAAAAGCAAATTTTCATCCAGGACAAGATGCACACTGATAAAAATAACAAAAAAAAAGAGTAGAGCAGAAATATTCTGCAAAATGAATAATTAATAAAAAGAAAAAGAAACAGCCGATAACAATCCAATTCTGGGTCGAGAGCACAATCTTGATTTAAAAAAAAAAATCCAATTTCAGTTTGCTGAGTGTGTGATTTCATATGGGCCGGCTCCTATTTATGTTTCCTTGTAGGATATTTATATCTGCAGAGATCTTCCATTTCCTTTTCATCTGTTCCGCCATAGAAACATAAAGGCTGCAGATGTAGGGGATGTTACATGTACAAAAAAATCATTAAAATTAAGTGGTCGCTGTTGTTTCAACAAACTTTGCATAAATGAATAGCATGAATGAATATAAGAAACTTTGTAATATGTCTTACCCCAGAAAATCTGCTTATTTTTCCACTTATGAGTCACTTCTCTTCCCCTGCCTCCAGAACACATCATTCACTGAAATCATAAACGTTCTAGCCTCATCTCTCCGCAGAGCTGGATTCACAGCTACACTGCTCAGTGTTGCTGTATAATGTCCTCCATGCTGCTTCTACTATCACTCTGCTGCACACAGACAGAAAAGCAGGATATCTCTGCGTACTGTGCATTGTAAACATCATTGCACCAAAAATAGTAAACAAATACAAGATACAAATGATATAATTGCCAGAAATTGTTATTTCTCATGTGCATATATAACAATTTACAGAATTTTTTGACAAATATTAACACATTCACTGAATGAAGCGAATTTGAACATTTTTTATTTCAATTTGCACAAATCACCCCCAAAAAATGCCATTTTTCATATAGCAGAAGATTGCAAAAGCCAGAGAAGGCTCTTATGAGCTCAGGTAAAATTGCACGGGATTCCTCATAAAGTCTTGCAGATACCACATCATACAGGATAGCACAGCCAATCAGAAGAAACTATCATAGAATACATGAAAGTAAAAGCAGGGAATGCAGCTGATATTTTGCAGCGAGTCTGGATAGTGAGCATACGTCACAGTTCACAGATTAGCCTTGGAGATTAGGAGGAAAGCTATAAAACACTGAATAAACATTACAGATAATGTATGGCAGCACAGCAGTGAAGAATAGTTAGCATCCATTTACCATAGCCATGTAAGCTAAGACTTTTTATTTGGCCCATTCATCCCTCTATAATCCAGTACTGTAGCACAGTGTTTTGAGTGATCACAGCAGATCTCAGGATTTGGATGCCCACTAGTGATGAGCGAGCACTAAAATGCTCGGGAAACTTGTTGCTTGGGTCGAGCAAATTGGAATACTCGGGTGCTCAACCCAAGCAACGTGCCTAATTCTAAGTCTATGAGAAACTCGAACATTTTTCTGGAGGCTTCCCCCCGGCTGTCTGCAGAAGGCCTAACAATTGCCCAAATCGATGGGAACAGTGCTCAAATGACATGGGAACAGCATGGGGAAGACCCCTGGAAGCATCTCTGACTCCCAGATCACTGCTGTCAACAATGTTGTCAGAGTATTACGCCACTTTTACGGACACACAATAAAACATACAAAAAAGAAACCAAAATGGATTTTCCTGGGAACTATGTTAAGGAACATCCTTTCCAGGGTAATGACTTGTATATAAGGCAAAATAAATAACCAAAAACAAAAATACTCCTCCACACCTTGGGCTATGTTCACACGTAGCGTTTTTTATGCGTTTTTGCACTTTTGCATTGCTTTCAACAAAGACAAATGCATTCACCAGGAAATGTCATTTTAACATTTTACAACCTTATCTGGCCATGTGGTGTGTGACACATCATCAGACACATGCATACAGTGCTGAAAAGACATGGGAACAGCATGGGGAAGACCTCTGGAAGCATCTGTGACTCCCAGGTCACTGCCTAAAAGTGTGCCCATCATAAGTGATCCTTGGCGCATGCGAAGATGCCTCCCGCCATGCACCTGTCGTTGCAGACTTGCAACAATCACCGTCCACATCCTTGTCCCAGTGCAGCGTTCATTTGTCCCTACCCCATTCCTTGGAATGAAAGCGCAAGTATGCAGGCAAACACCCACCCACCCACAGGCTGCAATACTATACTGCCAAATTTTTGACACCTGCTTGCACTTGAAATGTGGCCTTTTAGGATCGTGGAGGCAGAAGCTTTTCATAACCTCATGCTGGCGGCGGCCGGGTGTCCATACTCGGTCCCCAGCCGCCACTGTTTCTCCAGGTGTCGTCTCCACCTTCCACAAGCACGGGTCCCTCAATATTACCCATGCCCTCCCCAGTGCTGTTACTGGGAAGGACCGCCTAACCACAAACACGTGGACAGGTGAATGTGGCCAGGGACGGTACAGAGCCAGTCCACAGCTTTTTTTGCTGAGTTGTATTTCACCACAGCCATATTCTTTAGCTTGGTGAAAGCACTTGGGAAACCATATTTACTCCAGGTGTGATTTCTCCCAGGAAGTCCTCTAAAGCTGCTTTCACTTGAAATGTGGCCTTTTAGGCTCGTGGAGGTGGAAGCTTTTCACAACCTCATGCCTCGTGTCCATACTCGGTCCCCAGACGCCACTATTTCTCCCGGTGTTGTCTCCGCCATCTACAAGCACGGGTCCCTGAACATTACTGCTGGTAATTTTCTGTGGGAATTTGCTTGCCTCCTACCAGCCTGGAATATTTCCAGTAAACTATGGTACAACGCCATGGTATTAGCACTGCCCCCAGTACCAGTAGCAAAGCCATCCCCAATTTCCTTCTCAGGAATTTTATTTGGTAGACTGAATGGCTGCCCAAATACATTAATTTCTCACAAAGGAGCTGAAGATAGAGTGGCAGTAGGTGCAAGTTTCCCCAGCCTGTTAGATATCAGAGGGTGAAAGGCAGCACATTTGATCAGTGGTTAGCACTGAAGCCTTGCAGAGCTGGGATCCTGGGTTCAAATCCCAGCAAGCACAACATCTGCAAGGATTTTGTATGCTCTTCCCGTGTTTGCGTGGGTTTCCACCTCAGTAAAAAAGCAGCCATAGAGTGTCCGGGAACCTTCCCACACACTTTTCTTAGCCATGACAGATTCTCGGCAGGGTTGGACGGTCCCACCAGAGAATCCTCTGGTGTGCCCTGGCTTCTACATCAGGAGAGTTCATGATAGCGCTAACTTTGCAGCTGCTATGGGGCTCTTGAGCGGGGGAGAAAGGTGAGCCCTCAGAATCAAATCCTCTGGTGGGCCCAATGTTTTTCAATCTGAAACAGCTTCTCAGTGGGAGTTGTATTTCACCACAGCCATATTCTTTAGCTCGGTGAAAGGACTGGCATAGAGGGAAACCGTATCTACTCCGGCTGTCATTTCTCCATCACCAGGTTCCGCCCATTGTCACACACAACCATGCCTGGCTGTATGTTCAGCAGTGAGAGCCAAAGATCAAGCTGCTGTGTTACAGCTTTCAGCAACTCTGCAGCGCTGGGCGGTTTGTCACCTAAGCATTAAGCATGTTATCTGTAGCACAGCCTGTTGCCGCTTGGCCAAGGCAGTGCTGCAGTGCTTTCAGCTTGTGACTGATGTGGTCATTTTGGAGATGGTGGAGGAGGTGCAGGAGCTGAACAATGTGATTACATTGAGGTTACATTGGCGACTCTGTTTTTATACTAAAGAAAGATCCTACTGCTTTTTTTTACGTTATTTTTTTTTAAGGCAAATGCATTCACCGGGAAATGTAATTTTAACATTTTACAACCTTATCAGGCAATGTGGTGTGTGACACATCATCAGACAAATCCTGTTTCATTTATGATGAAGGGAATCTGAAAGACACATAGAGCAGGGCCACAGTAACGAATACGACATGTTCCCATTAAAAATTAGAGAGTCTGCTATACAATTATAGGGTATGCAGTAAGTCCAACGGCTGACCAAATTTAGGAAAAACCCCACTAAGAAATTAAAGACACATAGAGCAGGGCCACAGTAACGACAAATTCCCATTAGAAAGGAGAGAGTCTGCTATACAGTTATAGGGTGTGCAGTGAGTCCAACGGCTTACCAAATAAAAGACAAACCCCACTAATAAATTAAAGATGCATAGAGCAGGGCCACAGTAACGACAAATTTCCATTAGAAAGGAAAGGGTCTGCTATACAGTTATAGGGTATGCAGTAAGTCCAACGGCTGACCAAATTTAGGAAAAACCCCACTAAGAAATTAAAGATACATACAGCAGGGCCACAGTAACGACAAATTCCCATTAGAAAGGAGAGAGTCTCCCATAGTGTTGGCCTAGGCAGTGAATGCAAGGTCTGCCAAAAATTTGGAGGCACTTCAATGACCCTTGGAAGAGACGTGGAGGAAGGCCTAATAAAAAAATGGTCCCATTAGAAAGGAGCGGGCCTCCTAAACTTGTAATGCCCATGCACTAAGTGTATGGGCTGACAAACATTTACCCATGGGGGGGTATACATGAACATACTGCATATTTTTTTTTTTACGGGCATCATAAACACCCTTTAAAAAATGATGCGGGTGGTGCATCACGGACCACGGTCACCCTGGTGATATGGTGGTGGAGGATGAGGAGAAGGAGGAGGACAAGAGAAAATAGCCAAAATCAGGAAGCGTATACCCATGTGTGGGTGTGAAAAGGTGCATGGGAATATACCTCCCAAGAAAAGACACTGGATTTGAGTTTATGTTACGCTGCTATCATTCGATGGTGTTGAGAACACTGGCCCAATCCAGCCCTTGTTCATTTTTATAAGAGTCATCCTGTCAGCATTTTCAGTTGACAGGCGGATGCGCTTATCAATTATAATTCCACCAGCGGCACTAAAAACCCGCTCTGATAAAACGCTGGCGGCAGGCAGGCCAGGACCTCCAATGCATAGAGAGCCAGTTCATTCCACGTATCCAGCTTGGATACCCAATAATTATAAGGCACAGAGGAATCACAGAGGATGTTGGTATGGTCGGCAAGGTACTCCCTCAGCATCTTCCCAAACTTTGCACTCCTTGTGAGACTACCCCGCGCCTCAGGGCCTGTGTGATGAGAGGGTCTGAGAAAACTCTCCCAGAACTTTGACAGTGTTCCCCTGCCTCTGCTGGATTAAAGTTGTGTCTCTCTCGCCTGCACTCCTTGGTTGTCCAACGAAGTGTGCCCTCTGCCGCCAGCGTTTTCAGATGGGAATTTTTTTAATAGTTCCACAACAAGGGCCTTCTGGTACAGCCTCATTTTTGTAGACCTGTCCGCCTCATGAGTAAGAGATATAAAGTTCTCCTTGTAGCGTGGGTCTAGAAGTGTCACCAACCAGTAATGACTGTCACCCAAAATTTTGAGAATGCGAGGGTCATGGGAAAGGCAGCGTAACATAAACTCAGCCATGCGTGCCAGACTACTAACAGGCAACATCCGTGTTAAGAGGATGACTGACCATCCTCGCCTCTTCCTCCTCCTCCTCTCTGTCCTCTGGCCATCCATGCTGAACAGACGGTATGACAGCTGTGCAGGTAGTCCTGTCCTTCCTCCTCCTCCTCTTCCTCATTGTCACCCAATCCACGTTAGGATGAGATTGTTGCAGAGTGCATCTTCTTACAGTCACCACTGTACTTACGAGAGCTTCAATCAGCAAGATATCTTGAGTAAACAGTATTTACTTCATACTGGATAAACATGAGATACAATTCATTGTCACACAGTCCGTGTGCTGCTAACATAACACATTCAGGAAAGAAAGAAAACACAGGAAGTAAAAACAACCAACAATTGAGAGCTTTTCTCCCCTCATTACAGCAAGCATATAACTTTATACACTATCGCAATCTGCTGTCTGGTTAGTATAAAATCCTCCTTTCACTTATAATAAGTCCTAATCTGTTGCGTATGCCAACACCCTTTCTCAACAGTAAGGACTTATTCAATCAAATCCAACTTTTTTTATTAGTCTCTGGTGTTTATCAGCATTCAACGCCTTTGTGAAGATGTCTGCTGTCATTTCTTCAGTAGGACAATACTCTAACTTCAAGACTCCTTGTTCCTGATGATCTCTCAAGAAATGATATTTCACATCAATATGCTTGGTTCTTGGATTGACTCTTTCCATCTGAGCAAGAACAAAACATCCTTGATTGTCCTCTTTCAGTTTTGTTGGTTCCAACTGTGGTTGTCCTAATTCTGTCAACAATTGTCTTAACCACAGTACTTCTCGACTCGCATGTGCCGCGGCAACATATTCTGCTTCTGTTGAAGACAGTGTCACAATTGACTGTTTCTTACTTGTCCAACTTATTGGTCCACCTGAGAGAAAAAAAATATGTCCACTGGTAGATCTTCTGTCAGTTGGATCTCCAGCCCAATCTGCATCAACATATCCTGTTAAAATGCAATTATCACTTGTGGGTAATTTCAGCTTAACATTGCTAGTTCCTTTCAAATAATGCATTACTCTCTTCACGACATTCCAATCAGCTTTATTTGGTTTTGATACCTTTCTACTCAGGATTCCTACTGCTGCTGCGATGTCTGGTCTTGTAACGGTCGCTAGATACAGTAGTTTTCCTATTGCTGTTCTGTATTCTACATTATTTGGTAGCATATTTTTTCACTGTTCATCTCTTTCTGATAATTAGCTTCCATTCCAGACTTTACTGTTTTTGCATCCTTCAATCCAAATTTTTCTGTTATGTCTTGAATCATGTGATTCAGTAGGAAATTTCTGTCTTCATTTCTTTCTACCTGTATTCCTAGGTACTGTTTTACACTTCCCAAGTCTTTGATTTCGAAATGTTGCTTCAGGAATTTTAGAATGTTTTCTTTATCCCTTTCTTGTTTAAAACAAATCAAAATGTAATCTACATATATGAGTACATAAATCCATCTATTAATCAGCCTTTTTGTGTACAAGCATGGATCAGCTTTGCTTCTTTGAAATTTTTCATTTGTAAGTACTTCCATGATTTTGTCATTCCACGCTTTAGCTGCTTGCTTTAAACCATATATGCTTTTCTGTAGTTTGCAAACTTTGTTTGGATTTCTTTCATCTTTGAATCCTGGAGGTTGTTCCATGTAAATGTCTTCTGTTAAATCTCCATTCAGAAAAGCTGTCTTTACATCCAGATGTATCGGTTCCATCTGTTTCATTGCTGCAACTGTAAGTAAAGTTCTTATTGTAGTGTGTTTGACAACTGGAGCAAATATCTCATCATAGTCTTCTCCATATTTTTGAGAATACCCTTTAGCTACGAGTCTTGCTCAGTATCTTTCAGCTGTGCCATCTGTTTGGTATTTTACTTTAAAAATCCATTTACATCCTATGGCTTTTCTTCCTTCTGGTAAATCTGTCAGTGTCCATGTATTTGAATCATGCATGGATTTAATTTCTGTTTCTGTTGCTTCTATCCATTTATTAGCTTCTTCTTCAGGAAGTTTAGATATGTCTTCCCAAGAGGTAGGCTCATAGATTTTTCTTATGCTTGTCTGGTATGAGAGACGTTTTGGTGTTTTTTCTTTGTTCTCTCTCATTGAACGTCTTGGTTCTGTGTCTGTTTGTAGTTGTGATTCTTCACTTTCAGTATTTTTTTCTTCATTAATTTCTACTTCTTTCTCATCAGATATTTCTTCAGTTATGTCACTATTGTTTTTCTCATTTTTTTGCTTCAACTGAAATCATAATGTCTTCATTTAAATCTTCAATGAATGTCACACTGTTACTCACCGTAACTCTGTCTGTTTTAGGATCTAGGATTCTATATCCTTTGCAATTTTCACTATATCCAACGAATATTCCTTCCATGGATCTGTTTTGAAGTTTGGAACGTTTTTCTGTTGGAATGAATATAAAAACTTTACATCTAAAAACTTTTAAATGATTGACACTTGGTTTCATACCTTGCCACAGTTCGTATGGAGTTTTCGGCAATTTTCTGAAAAAAAGTCGGTTCTGTAGATATGTAGCTGTCATTGCTGCCTCACCCCAATATTTCTCTGGTAGTTTGGAATCTGTCAGCATACATCTTATCATTTCTGTTAGAGTTCTGTTTTTCCTTTCTGCTACTCCATTTTGTTCAGGTGTGTATGGAACAGTTTTCTGGTGTTCTATTCCATTTTGTCTTAAGTATTCTTCTATTCTGTGACCTGTAAATTCACCTCCATTATCACTTCTGATGACAATTGGCTTCCTTTGAAATTTGTTACTTGATCTTGATACATAGTCTACAAGTTTATCAAAAACTTCCCTTTTGTTCTTAATTAAGTATGTGACTGTGTATCTTGAGTAGTCGTCTATAAAAGTTAACATGTATCTATTGCCTCCTGATGTAGTCACTTTCATCGGTCCACATACGTCAGTATGCACCAAATCAAGTGGTCTTTCACTTTTCATCTCACTTTCTTTTGGAATATATATCCTTGTGGCTTTGGATTTTGTACAACATTCACATCTTACAGTAATTGAGCAATCTGATATCTTTAAATCTTTTGTCAATTCTTTTCTCTGTAGTTCCCTTATACTGTCAGGGTGTCTATGTCCTAGACGTCTATTCCACATGTGAATACAGTTTTTGTGATCATGTGTACATACCTTCATCTGTTCCTTTGGTGTGTCAAAATGATATAATTGTTCATCTGCCTTGACTTTGGTTATCACCTTGTTTCCTGCAATAATTGCACACTCATTGTCTTTGAATTTTACTGTAAGTCCTTTTGCTGTTAAACGTTTCACAGATAATAATCCGCCTTCCAATTTTGGAACATACAACCCATCCTGTACAAGTATCTTTGAATCTTGTCCAAACTTGTTTGAACAATTTAGCATACCTTGTTCGATACCTTCTGCGGTTATTTTGCTCCCATCTGCAAGATAAATGGCTTCTTTCTTATCTAAATCAGGATCAGTAAAGAAATTCTTGTCACTTGTTATATGACTCGTTGCTCCTGAATCAATAAACCAACCAAATGATGATTTCTTGTCTGTTACTTTAAATGTGCCATTCCAATTATTCTCACATGAATCGGAAATTGTGTTTTTTACTTTCTGTGTATGCTTTTTATGTTGTAATTTTTGTTGTTCTGCCCTTCAATATGGTACAGTCTTTCTTTAAATGACCTTTTTTCTTACATCTGAAGCATTCTCTTGTCTCTTTGTTATAGGGTTTTTTAAATTCTGTAGCTTTAAGAGCGTTTTCACTGTCCTTTTCAGTAGAAGAATCATTTCTTTGTTCTTTTCTTCTCTGATATTCATCTATTAGTCTGTTTTCACAAAATCTAATGTAATGTCAGTTTCTGGTCTCGTCTCAAGGGCATTTATCAAGGCTGTATACGAATCTGGTAAACTGCACAATAATATAGCTGCTACATGACCTTTTTTAATGTCTTCACCAATAGATCTTAGCTGTGATATCACTTCCATCATTGAGAATATGTGCTTCTGTCGTCATTTGCACTCAATCTCATACTGTAAAGCTTTCTTAATAAAAATAACTTGTGATTCAAGCTACGTCTTTCATACAGTTATCTTAATTCTTCCCACATTCCTTTCGCTGTTTCTTCATTTCTTATATGTATTAATTGAGCATCATCCACTAATAAGCTAATGGTGGCTCTCGCTTGTCTATTCTTCTTATACCATGTCTGATTATCTTGATCTGGTCTTTCTGTAACAATTACTTCCCATAAATCATCCTTAGATAGCAACATCTCTACTTTGAATTTCCATAACTGATAATTTTCAGTATTCAGTTTAGCTACTGTGAATTTCAGTTCTGTGTTACTCATCATCTTTATATAGTCTTACTTGTTAAGAGAGTTGTACTGAAAATATTCTCCTGTTTTTTCTTCTTGATAGTTCCTGTATGTCCTGCCTGTGTTGAATTCTCTGTAATTATATCCAGCTCCTGGGATCATGAATTCCTTTGTCACTCTGTATATGGATTTATTTCCTTCTGTTTACAGAGCTTATCTGTGTGCTCCGTTATCTGGGGTTATAAACCGGGATCCTGCTGCCTGGGCTTGTAGTGCGGGCCTGTAGTGTCTGGGCTTTAGTGTCTGGGTTCCAGCCTGGGCCCATAACCTGTCGCAGAGTGCATCTTCTTACAGTCACCACTGTACTTACGAGAGCTTCAATCAGCAAGATATCTTGAGTAAACAGTATTTACTTCATACTGGATAAACATGAGATACAATTCAGTATCACACAGTCCGTGTGCTGCTGACATAACACATTCAGGAAAGAAAGAAAACACAGGAAGTAAAAACAACCAACAATTGAGAGCTTTTCTCCCCTCATTACAGCAAGCATATAACTTTATACACTATCGCTATCTGCTGTCTGGTTAGTATAAAGTCCTCCTTTCACTTATAATAAGTCCTAATCTGTTGCATATGCCAACAGAGATGAGGCTTGGCTGTATGTAATCACCCTGTATGGTTCCTTGCTCCATCTCATCATGCTCCACCTGCAATGCATCCTCTTTGATTGTGAGCAGAGAGCGTTTCAGAAGACAGAGAAGCGGGATGGTGACACTAATTATGGCGTCATCACCGCTCACCACCTTGGTGGAGTACTCAAAGTTTTGGAGGATGGTACATATGTCTGACATCCCTGTCCACTCCTGAGATCTTATGTGTGGAGTCTGAACTGAATACCGACGCCTTGTTGATGCTGGTACTCAAAAACTGCCCTCTTCTGCTCACAAATCCTTCCCAGCATCTGCAGTGTAGAGGTCCAACGTGTGGGGACATCACATACCAGTCTGTGAGCCGGAAGCTGCAAACGCTGCTGAAACACGGCAAGGGAGGCGGAAGCTGTAGCTGACTTTCTAAAATGGGCACACAGGCGGCGTACTTTAACAAGCAGATCCCGCAGCTCTGGGTAGGATTTGAGAAACCGCTGAACCACGAGGTTAAGCACATGGGCCAGGCATGGTACGTGTGTGAGCTTGCCTCACCTTAGAGCCGCCACCAGGTTCCGGCCATTGTCACACACGGCCATGCCTGGCTGTAGGTTCAGCAGTGTGAGCCACAGATCTGCCTGCTCTTTCAGAGCTGTCCACAACTCCTCAGCATTGTGCGGTTTGTCACGCAAGCATATTAGCTTCAGCAAAGCCTGTTGCCGCTTGGCCGAGGCAGTGCTGCAGTGCTTCCAGCTTGTGACTGATGTGGTCATTTCGGAGATGGAGGCTGAAGAGGAGGAGGCTGATGAGGATGAGGTGCAGGAGCTGTAGACCGTGGGGGCAACCCTGATTGACCTAGGGCCCGCAATCCTTGGCTTCGGGAGGACGTGTTCCATCCCAAGGTCTGACTGGGTCCCGGCTTCCACTATGTTAACCCAGTGTGCCGTCAGCGAGATGTACCGTCCCTGCCCACAAGCACTTGTCCACGTGTCCGTGGTTAGGTGGACTTTACCGGTAACTGCGTTGTTGAGGGCAAGGCTAATGTTTTGGGACACGTGCTTGTGTAATGCGGGGACGGCACACCGGGAGAAATAGTGACGGCTGGGGACCAAGTACCGAGGGATGGCCGCCGCCATCAGGTTGCGGAATGCTCCCATCTCCACAAGCCTAAAAGGCAACATTTCGAGCGCAAGCAGTCATGAAATGTGAGAATTTAGTAGTGTGGCCTGTGGGGCGTTGGCTGCATATTTGCGCTTGCGTTCCTAGGACTGGGGTATGGACAACTGAACACTGCGCTGGGACAAGGACATGGACGTGCTTCCTGATGTTGCTTCTTGAGAGTGCGCAACGAAAGGTGTAGGGCAGGAGGCATCTTCGCATTCACCATGGAAAGGGGATTGGCTTGCATGCACAACAGTGGAAGAAGCAATGGTGCCACCTGCAGATACTGTTCCTGGACCTTGGGGTTCGGCCCACAAAGTTGGGTGCTTTGCTGCCATGTACCTGATCATGCTGGTGGTGGTCAGGCTGGTCGTTTTGCCACCCCAGCTGATGCTGGCCTGGCAGGTGGTGCAAATGGCCTTTTTGGGGTTATCGGCAGAGTCTTTAAAAAACAACCAGACTCGGGAAGACATAACAGTTGTACTGGCAACTTCCTTCGTGTTGGTGTTACAGGGAATGTTTGCCTGTCTTCTGCCTGCGGCCATCACACTGCTTCTTCCTGCCTGTTGGGGTGCTCTGCCTCCCTTCTCCTGTGTGCTGCCGTCCTCGCTCTGCATGTCCTCCTGCCAGGTTGGGTTAGTTACTATATCATCCACCACCTCGTTTTCCACTTCCGCACCCTGGTCCTCCTCCTGACTTTCTGGCAATTGTGTCTCATCATCGTCCACCTCTTGTGACACTTTCCCACCGTCACCTTCGTGTGACCGTGGCTGCTCAAATATTTGGCCATCGCTACACGCGATCTCCTCTTGCCCCGTTTCAAGTGGACCAGGCGAGAGGCCCGAATCTATAAAAGGAAAAGTGAACAGCTCTTCAGAGTGTCCAAGTATGGGATCAGTTGTCTCCGGGCACTCGGCATGGTGGGAGGAAGGAGGATCAGGGTGAGGATTATACGGTCCAGACTCACAGCTACTGAGACTTGACCGTGTGGAAGACAGGGTGGTGGAGGTGGCTAAGTGACTGGAAGCATTATCCGCTATCCAACCAACAATCTTTTGACACTGCTCTGGGTTCAACAGTGGTGTGCTGCGGTCCCCTAGGAATTGGGACAGGAAGGTCAAGCGAGAAGATGCGGGTGTTTGTTGTGGCACAATTTCAGCTTGCCCACGGCCTTGTCCTCGGCCTCTACATGCACCATCACCATTAAGTCCAGTTCCCAGTCCCTTGCCACGTGCCTTGCACATTTTAAATGGCGGACAATATCTTCCACGCTCACTACAAATGACTGAGTTTGGAGCGAACTTATATGTGATCCGTGTGATGGAGAAAACAGAGTTTTAAATACCTGGCCGGTAGGTAAGTAGTTTGAACAGCAAACTGGTGTGAATTGCTTCACTGACACACTGAAGGAAATTTTTAATGGAGGCCAGAAATGGCAGTATTTTCTGACAACATATATGTGATCCGTATGACGGAGAAAACAGAGTTTTAAATACCTTGCCTGTAGGTAAGTAGTTTGAACAGCAAACCGGTGTCAAAAATGTCGCTGACATAGTGAAAAAAAAATGGAATGGAGGCCAAAAATGGCAGTATTTTCTGAAAACGTATATGTGAACCGTGTGATGGAGAAAACACAGTTTTAAATAGCTGGATTTCTAGCGCTGTAATATGGAAAGGACCAGGCTGTATTCTGCAGTGCCAACAAGCAAATGGCACAGAAAAATGCTGTTCTCTGGATTGCTTTTTAAGCAAATGATGAGGATTAAGATCCAAAAAAAAAGTATTCCTGGCCCCTGAGACCTGGGCTTTTGTATAGAAATATCTAATAGCAGCAGAAGGCAGAATTGGAATGGAGCCTCTTGTGCTATATGCACTGCAGTCTGCTATATACCCTGCCTGCCTATATACACTGCCTGCCTGATATCTCTGCAGATGGATTATTCCTCAAAAGGACTGTTTGTTAAGATGGATATGTGTAATGTACGGTTTTTCTCCCTACACTACCTAATACACAAGCAAATCTCTCCCTGACGCAGCAGCACCTCTCCCTACTCAGCCTGATTCCGGAGTGACTGTGATGAGCATGGCGGCGCCAGGTCTGATATAGACCTGATGACGCTGTGCAGCCAACCAATCACTGTAATGCCACAACCACCATGGCTGCGGCATTACAATGAGTGGCAGGCAATCCCTGCAGGGAGGGAGCCCGAACTCCCGCTGAGCAACCCCGGAAATACTCGGCGAGCGCCGAGCATCTCGAGCAGTGAGATGCTCGGGCGAGCACCGAGCAGTAGCGAGCATGCTCGCTCATCACTAATGCCCACTGATCAACAACAATTTGCACTCTTGACAGCATATCAAAAATCCTTAGAACTGATAGTTGCACTTTAAGGATTCCAATTTCCAATGATTCAATACATTAAGTGGAACCCGTCATCTGATTCATGCTGTCTGATCAAGGTTCTGTCACGGGTGTGTCAGGTGTAATAGACAGTAGCTCTGGATCTGGCAGTAGAAGGTCACGGCACTAGGTATTGCAGACACTTTCTTTATCCTTCTTCCTTTCAGACCCAGCGGCAACCTCCCTCCTGCTGCTTTGACACACCCTTGCATTGAAGTTAAAAACCCTCAGTTTGCTTCCGGCAATCGCCGGTGATACTTTTATGTTCATTTGTGCATGCTTGGAGCACTAGCTGTTGGCTGGCTTCTTCTCTGATGACCTTGGAGGACAGTTGGCATTTCTACTCTGGTGTCTTCTCAAGCTAAGTTAATCCCCTTTGTTTGTCTACCTTGTTGTCTTTAGTTTGTAGAGGGGCCTGACCAGTGCTCACCCCTCCCCCTCCCTATGTAGGGCCAAGCTCTAGGGATATGCATGGTTTAGGGTCCTGTTCGGCGATTGATGTGGAACCAATATAGGGATGGTAGGGTAGGCAGGGTGTTATTAGATCTGCCTAGGGGTCTTCACTCCCCCATTCCCTAGTGTTTGGGCTTCCTGCCCCTCTTCCCTATGTGTTGCACTTAGTCTTTCCCACACCTTGTGAAGTGACCGCGGGCAAGGCCGCGCGTTGGTATCTATGATCTGGCCCAGCAAGATCCCCATGCACAGACTCTATCTTGATAACCGTATCTTTACTTGCATACATTTTTAACATAGCATAACACAATAAATGACAACCGTAAATGTTCACAGCAATAACGTGTACTTATAAGCTGACCCTCACTGTCCCTACTCACACGTTACCAGTCCTTTACTCCAGAAGGATGTGTCCCCCGTCGCAGGCCTGTCTGTCTTTGCAGGAAGGCGTCCCAGCCGAAGAAAAAAACAGGAACAACAAATTTCGCTGAAAGGAAGGAATACTTCGGCCTCTCGCCAGAGGTCCCGCTTACAGTCTCTCTGATCCGGATAGCAGCTCTTGTGGATTCCCTTGTGTAGTCCACACTCCAGTAGTGGGGAGTGTAACAGCTGAATCCTTCAGCAGTGCGGAAGCTGGGGAAAACTCTGAGGATGAGGTGTCAGATAACAGAAGCCATGTTGAGAGTATCCTCTAAGGCACACACGAGGACCTGCACACCATCCTGGTTCTTTTCACAGACTCTCTCAGACTCTCCGTGCACTTTTTCCTGCTTCTCACTCTGGTCACGTGACTCTCTAGGGCGGGACACAGGAGACTCAGTCTTTTTCTCTGTCATCACACCCTGCGCAGGTGCAACCTCTGGCCACAAGGTGACAACACCATCCTGCGTAATCATTTCTGTCACAGGCTCTATCTCAAATATCACAGAACAGCCAGAGCCTGCCAGCTCACTACACGCCCCCCCACTCAAAGGTTGGCAGTCCCTGTCAACGACAGGCTCCAGGGCGGCGATGGTTGTGGATGTGACAGGAGGCGGCTGGGAAGAGGGCCACACATATTGGTTTCTGTAGGACTGTCCTGGAGGTACCCCTGCAGTGGTCCTCGTTGTCCGCCTAACGGGTTGGATCCCCTCTCTCCGATCAGTCACCCCACTCTCTTTCCCAGTCAAAATGTCAGTAGAGGAGGTAATCGGTTCAAGTGCGTCAGTCGGACGGACAGGGGTAGGCATGCATTCAATCTCTACATCCCCGGGGTCAGTGTCTCCGACAGTATTAGTGATATCCATCTCTCTAGGTATCACAGTAGGGGAGTCAGGCTGGGAACGGCAGGGGCGCCACATATTATGGTGCAAAGTACGGATGCTGCCGCAGTCTTCGCCCTGCACTTCAGTCTCCCACTTGGGCCGGAGTTTCCCTTGCGGTTTCTTTATACGGACTAGGACCAGTTGACCTACATTCAGTGAGTCCTCTTGTACCGGAAGTGGGTCAGCGTGCACTTGATCCTGGATTTGTCGGCCTACTAGCCGGTAGACAGTCTCCATTCTCTGGCAGTGTGTTTGTAGCCAGGAAGGATAGGTACCACAGGTATCTTCTTCGGAGCTAGACAGTTGCAACTCATGGATGTCTTTGCCTGGACGGCCAAAGAGAAGGGTGCATGGGGTGTATCCGGTAACGGAATGGACTTGATTATTATAGGCCCACAGCAGTTCTGGGAGGAATCGAGGCCAGTCGGGCTTTTTGTCTTCAGCTAGTGTCCGGATCAGTTGTACTGTTTCAGTAAGACGTGCTCGGGATCTCGATCTTGAAGCTTGGCCCATTCTTGCTGGGACAGGGGAGATCCCACTACGGCTTCAATCCCTCCTACTGCATACTGGCGGCTATCTTCTATTTGCTTTGTGAGCCTGGCAAAGTCAGGCATCTCATCTTCCTCCAACTCTTCATCCCTGTCCCCCACTGGCGGGGATGATGTCACTCTAGACAGCCTGCCAGCTCACTACACCTTGCATGACAGGTCCCCTTTAAAACCCTTGACAGGCTCCAATTCACTTGGACAGATAGGTAGGCACATACTGAGTAAACAGAGTATCTCTTGATTGAGTAAGAACAAATGTATATACTTTTTTAAAGTCCGTCAACTTTGAATTTGTCAAGCCAAGAGCAAAGTTAATGGAAAAATACATCTGTATACTGCTGTCTGTTTGGGTTGGGTTCTGCTGGAAAATTCTCACTTTCGTTGAGCAGCCAGTTGAAGATTACTTTGATAACCTTCTTGAAAAAATTGAAAAAGGTCCATATTTCCTTGTGATAGTAAATGATCAAAACTGTAGTCTTCTCAATTTTGCCTGCAGGCAATTTTTTTGGAAGAGGATTTTTTTGTGGGCTCGTGTTCACTAAGGACTATATCAGATGAGTACTATCTATGGTTTTCACGAATGGCAAACCTACACATGATATTCTATGGGGCTGTGCACATGTTAGATTTTTTCCTTGGACTGATTGTTCCAAGGAAAAAATCAGGGATGTCCGATTTTGCTACGAGTGTTGGATCAAAATTGGCAGTGCAAGTCTATAAGTGTATGGGTCCGTGAAAAACTTCTGATCACACTCAGATGACATCTGAATGCAGTCCGATATTCATGGACTGATGGAATGGAGAAGGTGGCGAATGTTTTCTTTCTTTACACCTCCAAGAAAAACTGATTCCACTCTGATCAAACTCAGAACAAAGTCTGATCCGAATAAAGGGACAGTTTTTCTCAGATGGAGAGAAAACAGTCGTGTGCAGCAACCCTATATATGCTCATTTTGACTCCTATGGCAAAGAAAGAGTTTTGTAAGACCTGGTGTGAGAAGTGGATGGAGGAAATTGATCTTTTTCTTGGAGTATTGTTTGTCAATTTTGAAGCCAGTTAACCATTTGGTCTGGCAAAGATCAATGTATTTACTAGCACTAGACTCATCCAGTGGAATCCCAGGACAAATACATTACTGGTCCTGAGTGAAGGTGAAGTTATTTTTGGCAGCCATATGACAGCCTTTTCGATATTCTTAGAGCTCACACATAGACAGATGTTACAATCTACAAAGCCACACGGCATTTGTAAGATCAATACGGCTGCAAGCATCTTTTATTTGCCGCTCATTTCTGAAATCAAATTGATTTGGGAGATAAGAGCTTCTATACAGAAGACTCAGCGAGGATGGTGAGCAGATCCGTCCCTACTGTGTCATTTCTTTACAATGCCAACCAGATAAGGATCCTCCAATTGTAAATCTCACTAAATATTTTATACATATAACAAATATATAATATGCCCTATTTGTCCTTTATAATTTTAAGCTGACATTTTTTAATATAATTATTTAATTGTCAAAAAAACATAAATAATCATGGAGACATGTCCAGGACCATGCTTCTGTAGCACCCTGAGGATTCGGCTGCTACAGGGGTATTGCACCTCAACCCAGAGGTGTGATATTCCACTCCCGGGTAAGGATGGAGTGTGGAACTGAGCTCAGATAGACTGCATGCACTACATACATCCCATTTCAGAGGAGCAGGCCGACGGTACTCCCACTTAGAAATGTGCAGGTACAACCGAGCCTGTTCCTGGCTGGAGTGGGAGGGGGGTGGTACATCCCATGTAGTGTAGGGGCAGATAGGGGGAGCAGTCTGGGTAGTGATAGGAGCTCATTGGGTGCTGGTCACCTGAGCTCACACATAGAGGGATATATAAGGAGGGCACCAACTAGAATCAGGGTCAGACGCAGAGAGTCAGCTGCAGAGAACAAGTTGGAGAGGAGAGAGAAGGAAACAGCAGCCCTGGAGAGAGAGAGAGTGGAGCAGAGAAAGACCCAGAGGGGGAAGACTGAAGGGACCCAAGAACCCAAATTAGAGCACCGGGTGAGGAGTCAGCATCAGGGTACCGGAACCCAAACTGGTGGGGGTAAAAACAATCCCCAGCCAGAGACCGGAGATCGTGGGCAGCGTTTGCCACGGTCACCCACCACATTCACCCTGAAGGCAAACCACATGAAGGGTCAGGGAACCCAGGGCCAAGGGTGTCCCAAAAGAAGGCCCGAGGGAGCTGGACCTAGGTGAATCCCTGGTGGGGACGGCTGAAGAAAGGACAGAGGGAGAGCTCAGGGCCACGCTCCGGACTTGTTTGGGGGTTGGCTGGATCCAGGACCTGGTGGACGCAGCACGGCTCGGGTGGTCACTAGCAGCTGGAGTGACCAGTACAACATCTGCAGTAAGTAAACACCCTTAACTGCATAACCCGAGTCTGTCTTCATTGTCGGCTGCACCGCACCACCACAACCCCCATCCTCTGCGCCTGTCCCCTCTGAGGCTATACCCCTCCCGTTGGGGGTTATCCCACCAAGCTGCGCATCCACCATCAGCCTCAGCGGACCCTGCTGCAGCGGCGGCCACAGTGACCGCATCACAACGGGTGGCGTAGTCGACACAAAAGAACTTTAGTAACATCTGTAAAGCTGCCACATAACACTGAGCTTGACGCCCTGGGCACGGGACCGGGTCACAGCCGCTCGGAGACTACAACCCCCCCCCATCTGATCCGGTGCCGGGTATTCCCCTCAAAAAGGAATATGTCCCAGGGGGCGCGTCAACTTTGGCGTAGTCGGCAGGATTACGTGCCCGCAACACCCGGGTACTGCGTGCCTGAAGAAAAGTGCAAGTTTACCTCAGAAAGAAGTCTCCCGCCGGTTCCGGAGGGTCCACGCCATCGGACTCCATCACCAGTCGTTTCCCGCCGATTGTCCGCCATTTCCAACTTGTTCCCGCCATCTGCAGAGTTTCCCGCCACTGGGCGACGCTTCCCGCCAAAACCGCAGATTTCCCGCCTTGGAAGAGCAGCGGACGCCATTATGGGCGTGCCAAAGGAGGGCAAGAGGCCACCTCCCATCGTGGGCCAGGACAGATAATGGCGCCAAAAGTGGAAACCGCCCCCACCAACAGAGACTGTGATGCTGGAGGTGTCTGTCAGCGTGAAAGAACTCCCCCTGGAGCTGACAGTCACCGAGTTGCCCCGGGACCGCCCTCGAAGTGGGAGGAGACGAAAGAGAAGAGAAAAGATGGGTGTCGCCTGGAGCAGTCTGGAGCGAGCGCACCCGGAGGCAAGAGGTCTAACGAGGAGTAGCGAAGGAGCTCACCCGGAGATGGAGAGAAAGCAGAACAGCACCGGCCCGCTGGCCAGGAGTCTGCTAGAGACCGAGGAAGGAGGGCAGAGCAGCACCGGCCCGCTGGCCAGGAGCCTGCCGGAAGAAGAGCAGAGCAGCACCGACCCGATGGTCAGGAGCCTGCTAGAGTCCACAACCCCGCTAGGTCTAGCGGAGATCTTAGCGCAGCTCCCCCGAGACCGGGAGTGTGCACAAACTGCCCTGGAGGGCCTCGCAAGGAGGATGGCCCGGGTACAGCGTGAGATACTGGCGGAGTGGAGCCGGGAGATGGCCCAGCAAGCAGAGACCAGTCAACGGAGCACGCTACCCTGGAAGAGGAAGCAGACCGCCTCTGAGGATGGCGCGGGAGGACCCAAGGCCGGAGACGGCGCCGAGAAGGGAGCCGAACGCATGGAGGCAGGTAAAGGGGACGCCTATACCCCAAGCCGTGACACCGCTTACCTGCCCCAGCTCCCCGTCGCAGAGCCCAAAAGTCCCCCTGCTGTGCCCGTAGCCGCCATGTCACCGCCATGGACTAGGCCCCGACCGGAAGCCGCCGCAGCGACCCCTGTGACGTCACGCGCCTCGATCCGGAGCGTGACAAAGCAGGAATTACCACCAGCCTGGTCGCAAGGCCTAGTACCCCCGGGCGCCGCATCACCAACAGCGCCCCCTACCTCCGCGGAGCCTCCGGCCTGGCCGCAAGGCCAGGTAGCCCAAGGCGCCGCCGTCCTAACGGTGCCCTTCACCTTCCAGGTGCCCCAGGCCTGGCCGCAAGGCCTGGGCAACCCGGGCGCCACCACCACCGCGCCCGCGCCCGTAATACCAAGGGTGCCACACCTGGGGGAGGACCTCTTCAGCCAGCTCACATGGCCGGACGGGCGGCCCTTCATCTGGCCCGAAGGATACCATGAGCTGGAGCGGCAACAGAGACTAGGGCCCTTGTGTGAGCCCCTGATCCCGGCTCCGAAGCCCGTGACTCGGGTCTCGCCTCCTTTAGAAGAAGCCCAATTCGTGTGGGACCCCACGGGAGAAGATTTGATGGGGTTCACCGGAGAAACTCGGGCAGTCGCCGCTGAGCGTACTGAGTGTTGTCGTCAGCAGCTAGCAGAGTTTAAGAGAGAACGGGAGGAGAGGCGGGTCAGAGAACAACAGGCCCAAATCCGGAGCGCGGAGCAGAAGAGCCGGACTAGGAGGAACCCCCGTGCAGCGCACTGTCCCCGCACCATCGGGACGGTGATAAAGTTCAACCCGCAGCATGGGTGGGGCTTTATTCGGGACCATAACAACCGCGGTGACGTTTTTGTGACCCGCAGAGACGTCGAGTCCCACCTGCCGGAAGGTCACAAAGGCCGTGACCTCTATGTCGGAGACGAGGTCACTTTCACCCGGCACAAGTGTGCCAAAGGACCTTACGCCCTCCACGTACACCGCTTGACGGAGGAGGAGTTGCGGTACGGAGAGGAAGAGCCAGAGGACCCGGACGGGTCTGAAGAAACATCATATCAAGAAAGAGCAGGAGGGAGCCGTCGTTGAGGACGGGAGTAGAGACTGTATATAGTTGCCTGTCGGGGCACAGTGAACCGTTGCTGCTAAAATAGTCCCCGTTGGGACCAGTGAACTGTTTACCCGTTAACCCCTTCATCCTACAGGCTGAGGACTGTGAGCAGCCATTCCCTTCCCTCTACCTGGCCGAGGACTGAGAGCGGCCAACCTCCCCTGTATATAGTTGCGCTTCCTAAAGCGCCCCCTACCGGTTTTATAGGAAAACCAGTTTTCCAGTTTTTCTAAGAGACTGTCGCACTTTTTCCCGGACACACGTTGCACAGTGTCCGGAGGAGGAACCAGAGACAAGAGAAGTCTACGAGAATGTTTATATAAAAAAAAGTTTTATATATATATAATGTTTATATGTTTTATATGTTCATATGAAAATTTTGTATGTTTTGGTGTTTTATGTCTTTACAGCCCGAGGACGTGCTGTGATTTACCAGGGGGGAATGTAGCACCCTGAGGATTCGGCTGCTACAGGGGTATTGCACCTCAACCCAGAGGTGTGATATTCCACTCCCGGGTAAGGATGGAGTGTGGAACTGAGCTCAGATAGACTGCATGCACTACTTACATCCCATTTCAGAGGAGCAGGCCGACGGTACTCCCACTTAGAAATGTGCAGGTACAACCGAGCCTGTTCCTGGCTGGAGTGGGAGGGGGGTGGTACATCCCATGTAGTGTAGGGGCAGATAGGGGGAGCAGTCTGGGTAGTGATAGGAGCTCATTGGGTGCTGGTCACCTGAGCTCACACATAGAGGGATATATAAGGAGGGCACCAACTAGAATCAGGGTCAGACGCAGAGAGTCAGCTGCAGAGAACAAGTTGGAGAGGAGAGAGAAGGAAACAGCAGCCCTGGAGAGAGAGAGAGTGGAGCAGAGAAAGACCCAGAGGGGGAAGACTGAAGGGACCCAAGAACCCAAATTAGAGCACCGGGTGAGGAGTCAGCATCAGGGTACCGGAACCCAAACTGGTGGGGGTAAAAACAATCCCCAGCCAGAGACCGGAGATCGTGGGCAGCGTTTGCCACGGTCACCCACCACATTCACCCTGAAGGCAAACCACATGAAGGGTCAGGGAACCCAGGGCCAAGGGTGTCCCAAAAGAAGGCCCGAGGGAGCTGGACCTAGGTGAATCCCTGGTGGGGACGGCTGAAGAAAGGACAGAGGGAGAGCTCAGGGCCACGCTCCGGACTTGTTTGGGGGTTGGCTGGATCCAGGACCTGGTGGACGCAGCACGGCTCGGGTGGTCACTAGCAGCTGGAGTGACCAGTACAACATCTGCAGTAAGTAAACACCCTTAACTGCATAACCCGAGTCTGTCTTCATTGTCGGCTGCACCGCACCACCACAACCCCCATCCTCTGCGCCTGTCCCCTCTGAGGCTATACCCCTCCCGTTGGGGGTTATCCCACCAAGCTGCGCATCCACCATCAGCCTCAGCGGACCCTGCTGCAGCGGCGGCCACAGTGACCGCATCACAACGGGTGGCGTAGTCGACACAAAAGAACTTTAGTAACATCTGTAAAGCTGCCACATAACACTGAGCTTGACGCCCTGGGCACGGGACCGGGTCACAGCCGCTCGGAGACTACAACCCCCCCCCATCTGATCCGGTGCCGGGTATTCCCCTCAAAAAGGAATATGTCCCAGGGGGCGCGTCACTTCCACCATAGGGCACTTAGAAAAAGGGTGTTTGTTTAGCATTTTGCATAGTGCTGCGGAATATGTTGGCACTATAAAAATAAAAATTATTATTATTATTAGGTGAAAGTTGGGGGGGGGCGACCAACTTTTAAGCTACTTGCCAAAAAGAATGTTCCCATTACTGTAGTATACATATATATATATGCTGTATATCTTTTGATTTATTCACCTGTCATGTTGAGTATATTGACCCAACAGAGAAAAGCATGTTATGCAGCAAGCGGATCTCAAAAGATTGATATGTAATTTTGCAAAAATAGACTTGTAATTTATTATTATTATTTATTATTATAGCGCCATTTGTTCTATGGCACTTTACATGTGAATAGGGGTACACATAGCAAATACACTTACAATAATCTTGAACAAAACAAGTCAGTGACTGGTACAGGAGGAGAGAGGAGACCAACCGTACATTTTCTCATAAGGTTGCAGAGTCACGGCGATGTTCTCCTCAATTTTAGTCGCTTCACTCCATGTTTCTGTCTCAGTGTTGACACTGGACCCATGAGGGCTCACAGTCTACAAGGGATGGGTGAGGATACAGTAGGTGGGGGTAGAGCTGGTCGTGCAGCGGCATAGTGGAGCGGTGGTTACTGCAGGTTGTACGCTGGTCAGCAGAGGTGGGTCTTCAGGTTCCTTTTGAAGGTTTCCACTGTAGGCGAGAGTCTGATGTGTTGGGGTAGAGAGTTCCAGAGTAGGGGGGATGCACAGGAGAAATCTTGTATGCGATTGTGGGAGGAGGAGATAAGAAGGGAGTAGAGAAGGAGATCTTGTGAGGATCGGGGGTTGCGAGCAGATAAGTACCAGGAGACCAGGTCACAGATGTATGTAGGAGACAGGTTGTGGATGGCTTTGTATGCCAAGGTTAGGGTCTTGAACTTGAGTCTCTGAGTAATGGGGAGCCAGTCAAGGGATTGACAGAGAGAAAAGGCCGGGGAATAGAGGAGGGACAGGTGGATTAGTGGGGCAGCAGAGTTTATGATAGATTGGAGGGGTGCGAGAGTGGTAGAAGGGAGGCCACAGAGCAGGAGGTTGCAGTAGTCGAGGCGGGAGATGATGAGGGCATGCACTAGTGCTTTTGTAGAGTCTTTGCTGAGGAATGTGTGGATCCGGGAGATATTTCTGAGTTCGAGTCGGCAGGAAGTGGAGAGGACTTGGATATGTGGTTTGAAGGAGAGATCAGAGTCTAGGGTAACACCGAGGCAGCGAGCTTGTGTTACTAGGGAGAATGGGCAGTCATTAACTTTGATGGATAGGTCAGATGGGGGGTTGAGTGAGGCGGGGGAAAGATGATGAATTCAGTTAGGTCCATGTTAAGCTTTAGAAATCTGGCAGAGAAGAAGGATGAAATAGCGGACAGGCATTGTGGGATTCTGGTTAGTAAGGTGTAGATATCAGGTCCAGAGAGGTAGATCTGTGTGTCATCAGCATAGAGGTTATACTGAAAACCGTGAGACTCTATGAGCTGTCCCAGGCCAAAGGTGTAGATAGAGAAGAACAGGTGCCCTAGGACTGAACCTTGGGGGACACTGACAGATAGGGGGCGAGATGAGGAGGTGGTGTGTGAGTGGGAGACGTTGAATGTCCGGTCTGTTAGGTATGACGAGATCCAAGATAGGGCCAAGTCTGTGATGCCAAGAGAAGAGAGAGTCTGTAGTAAGAGGAAATGGTCCACTGTGTCGAAGGCAGATGACAGGTCCAGGAGGACGAGGACAGAGTAGTGTCACTTGGATTTGGCGGTCAGTAGGTTGTTGGTGACTTTAGTCAGGGTAGTTTCAGTGGAGTGGTGCGGTTGGAAGCCTGATTGTAGGCGGTCGAAGAGGGAGCAGGAGGAGAGGTGGAAGGACAGTTCAAGGTGGACGTGTTGTTTGAGTAGTTTTGAGGCATAGGGAGGAGTGATATGGGGCGATAGCTAGACAGAGAGGATGGGTTGAGGGAGGGCTTTTTGAGGATGGGTGTGTTTGAGGCATGTTTGAAACATGAGGGGAAGATGCCAGTTGTTAGTGACAGGTTGAAGAGGTGGGTTAGGGTTGGGATGAAGACTGTGGTAAGGTTAGGGATATGGTGGGAAGGGATTGGGTCACAGGTGGTGAGGTGTGATTTGGAGAGTAAAGAGGAAACTTGATCTTCTGTAATGGTTGAGAAGCTGGTTGGGGAGGAGGAAGGTTGGGTAGATATGAGGAGGGGCTGTGGGGACTTAAGGCAAATGCTTTGTCTGATGGTATCAATCTTCTGCTTGAAGAATGAGGCAAAGTCTTCCCCTGAGATGAAAGGAGAGGGAGGAGGCACTGGGTGACGGAGGAGAGAATTGAAAGTGTTGAATAGCTGTTTAGGGTTGTGAGACAGGGAGGATATGAGAGGTAAGAAGTAAGTTTGTTTTGTTGCAGTGAGTGTGGACTTGAAAATGGTGAGGGATTGTTTGAATGCGATGAAGTGCTTGTTGGAGCAGGTCCTTTTCCATCTCCGCTCAGCAACCCTGGAGTCCCGTTGCAGTTCTTTAGTTCGGTTGGTGTGCCAGGGTTGCCTATTGAGTGTGCATGAGTGTGAGAGGGGCGACCGAATCGAGAGCTGCAGCTGTTGTGGTGTTATATAAAGCAGCAGCAACGTCTGCATCATGTAAGGAATTTATGTCTGTAAGAGGGAGGAGGGATTCTGAGAGTGAGTGTAGGTCAAGGTGTTTGAGATTTCTGCGAGGATGTGTAAGTTTGTGGAGTGGGGTTTATGGACCTGGAGAGGAGAGGGAAGAGAATGTAAGTAGGTTGTGGTCAGATAGAGGGAGCGGTGAGTTAGAGAGGTTAGATAGGGAACAGAGGCGGGTGAAGATGAGGTCCAGTGTGTGGCCATCTTTGTGAGTGGCTGTGCAAGACCACTGAGCAAGGCCGTAGGAGGAAGTGAGGCATAGAAGCTTAGAGACAGATGAGTGGGAAGTGTCAATGGGGATGTTGAAGTCACCCATGATGATAGTGGGGATGTCAGTGGAAAGTAAGTGAAGTAACCAGGTGGTGAAATGGTCGAGAAAGGTGGTGGCTGACCCTGGGGGACAGTAAATGACAGCCAGTTGGAGGTTGGAGGGGGAGTAGATGCGCACACAGTGCACCTCAAAAGAGGGGAGAGTAACGGAGGGTGATAGTGGCATTTGGGTGAAGGCACAGGTATCAGACAGAAGAAATCCTACACCTCCACCATGTTTGCTACTGGGGCGGGGGTGTGTGGGAAAGGTGGAATCCACCATATGAGAGTGCAGCTGAAGAAGCTGTGTCTGAGGGGCCAAGGAGCCAAGTTTTGGTGATGGCGAGGAAGGAAAGTTTGTTAGTAATGAAAAGATCATGAATGTAAGAAAGTTTGTTGCAGACGGATCGAGTGTTCCATAGAGCTCCTGTTAGTGCTACTGGGGAAGTGGGGGCTCGGTGAATGTTAATGAGGTTAGAGAGGTTGCAAGAGTTTGTGACAGATCGTGGATAGCAGGTGAAAATGACTGTGGGGATGTGGTGAGGAGGACCAGGATTTGGAGACATATAGCCAACAGTGAGGAGGAGCAGAGAAAGTGTTAGCAGGTGGGAGCATGAGGTGGCTGTCTGTGCTTAGAGACACAGGATTGAATGTTGAGGAATAGATCTGAGGAAGAGGTGAGGTGGATGGGGAGGATGGAGGGAGAGATGAACAGTTCCTTACTAGGTGTAGAGATTAGGAGGGTTAGTAGAGAGTGAAAACTAAGAGAAAAATGGTTAAAAGAGAGTAAGCAAAGTGTGAGTTACCTGACTCCTGTCCTGACTGACTGCCTCTGAAGTAACTGCCCACACTTGGCGACGAAGACACAATTTGCGGAAGAAAACGCGTGCAACTACCCCGCACGTGTGCACCCCTTAAGGAGCTTCTAAATATATAGGGCACACTAAACCATCAGGTGAGGGGCATTGTGGCAGCTGCTTGTGGATAAATTAGCAGCTGATCAGATCACCAGGAGATGGCTGGGTGATCAAAGACAGAGCTAGGACTCTGTAGGCTCTGCAGTTTAGCACCTCTAAACATCAGATAAAGTCTACAGTGGGGAAAGGACATACATATGTGAGTATTGAATGCAATGTGACAGATAACAAAGCAGAAATATCAAGCAGAGGTATTGTACCATTAAATTGTTTCAAGGGGGAAGTAGCAGCACATGACAGACAGCAAGCTGAGATATTGTACCATTAGATTGTTATTGTAACCTTATGCTTCCCTGAGCTTTGGAGTCCAGTGGGCGGTCTTATTGAGTGATTGAATGATTTGAGTGAGACCGTCCCCTGACTCATAAGCATAAAGTGAAAACTGTGTAAGTTTCTATACTAACAGTGGCATGTATATGGTACAATTGGTGATACGCTCGGGAACCATCATCCATCACTCCTCTATGATGCAGTCATGGAGTACCAAAGGGTTAACATGGCAGTAAGAGGCCTGCTGAAAGCCCCATGGATGCCATCTTGGTCCTCTTATAAAGCCCAGCTCACGGCTGGGCTTCAGAGAAGAACATAATTATGACTAGATACTGCAATACAGTACTATTGCAGTAAATAGAACAAGAAATCAAACAATCTGAGGTTCAAGTTCCCTAAAGGGACTAAAAAATGAAGAAAAAGTGAAAAAAAAAATATAAAAAGTATATAAATATTTGAACTTTTCCCTCATTAAAAATAAAATAAAATAATTTAAAAATACAAATAAATTAAGTAAGAGCCGGATAAGCCCACCCACATAAACCAAATCAATGGGCTAATAATGTCCACAAAGTCCTCCATGCATTAGCAGGATAAAAGCTGGTCAGGATTGTAAAAGTCACTAATTAATTAACAAGTCAGAAGCCACAGAATTATCTGAAGGTTCGATCTTCTGTTCCCAAGAAAATGAAGCATTTGGTAACAGTCTCATTCACAATCTTGCTGGGTTGTCAGCACAGGTGTTATACTTTCCACCACCACTTCATGTTCACTTCTCGTCTAGTGTTACCTCTCGCTGCACACTCTTTCAACAAGAAAAAGAAAGCGAGCATGTCCCGCTACAGTGATGCTCCACCGGGTGTAATTATGGCCAAAGGATTTTATTTTACTTACAAGATAAATTCTTTCAGCAATACCTAGAAAACAAATTATAATGAGATCATCCGGCCCACTTTGAGTTTCGCCGTTGTGGCTTCTTCCTGGGCGTGACCTCATCACCTCCTTTACTCTTAACTATTCAACACATCATTGTCTCATTACCAACATAATAATAAATAGACAAAAGAGGATCATAATTGTTCCACAAAAATACAAAAAAATGGAAAAAAAATGCACTAAAAATGCTGATTTACAAATATTATAATAATAATAATAATAATGCAAAGTCATTTCTTCAACACAATGAACACAGTAAATGCAAAAATAATGGTGGAATTGCATTGTTTTCACCATTTAACTGCACTTGGAATTTTTTAAAAATTTTTTAGTACATGATATGGAAAAATTAATGGTGTAGGGATAAATAAAAGCGAGTAAATGAAAAATCACCGGGTTAAAGGGACTAAAGAAGCACTCTAAGAAGAACTGATTCACTATGTTACAGGGCCTGAAGGGGATGTATGCAGGGGCGTAACTACAATAGTGCAGGGATTGTGATCACATCTTGACCCTGGAATCTAGGGGACCCAAAAAGTCAAATATGAAAATACCAATACTACTAAAGACTTGCCATAATTGGGGGCCCGATGGCAGCTTTTCATTGGGGCCCATGAACTTCAAGTTACGCCACTGGACGTATGACTTTTGTATTTGTCATTTTTGCAATCTCTGTCACCTGTAATGCCCTCTTAGGTCCAGAACTTGCCATAACACATTATACTGCTTTCTTTTTGTTTTTTTGGCTTTTTCTTTTTTTTTCTGGAGTGCTCCTTTAAATATAATCAAATATAAAGATTTGCCAGATTACAGAAAAGAAAGACAGAGCAATCCTGGGGTCTAGTATTTCCCATTTAAATAAAATTCAATATAGATTTTCTTCTAATGTGATTGAAGAGGTGATTAGACATATTGCACTTGGAAATGACCTCTTAATGATGAGATATATGATCCACTTTGATCTTTCCTAAGCTGAGGTTTTTTTCCCCCCTCTCGCCAGTCTGCTTAAAACATTATAGTATTCATTAGGTAAATACACATATTACAGGCAGCCGCTGACTGCTGCCTCAGAATAAGCTCCAGGAAAGCTTAGCATTAATCAGAGATAAACTCAGCGTTTAGGGGTCATGGTTATAAGTCTGCCACATAGCCAGGCGAGCTACGCATAAGTTTTAATTTCATAATTATGTATCACCTAAAAACAATTTTATGCCATAGAAAACTCACTTATCTAATATATCTGTTCCCGGCTGATATGTGACCCCCAGGAATGGAGAAAAATGTATATTCTGTCTTATAATGTCTTCTAAAATGTATCGGAGATACTGCATATACTTTAGTAAATAATATTTCATAGCTCTTTGCAATTCTTCCAGTACAAGATCGAAGCACGTTGATGGAAGTATACTGCTTATCCAGCAGCCAATACCAAGGACCAGTACCTTTGTGAGATGCTTTATTCATCCTGCAATTTTTTCATGTTCACAATTTTTTTTACCATGCCCCCTTTTTAAGGTCATGCACTTTTTGTCATGCAGTGAATAGGGACTTTCAGGTGCTTACCTGATCACTCAAATTAGGGGGCACCCTAGTTTATCCCTTCCCCGGATTACCCCTGAAGGTGGAGATGCCGGGGTCACATACCTTGCTATGCTCTTATCTTAGCCCTTATCTGTTCCCTCCCCCACCCAGGGAGGTGTGGGGCTGAAGTGTATAGGATTACACTAACCAGACAGACAAGGGAAGACAGACAGGGATTAAAGAAAACTACTATCATACAAATATACTCACAAAATAACAGAATGGAACACCGGGGAGGGATAGGTAGGAGAAACCAAATAGTTGAAGATAAGGATAAGCACTCAAACCAACTCCAGGCAGCAATCCCAAGAACAACTCTCCAAACAGGAACTACTCCACAAACACCAAACAAGGCAGAATAAACTATCACTGGTCAGAAGCAAGGAGGGAGGTTCTTATACTTGCTGGAAGTAAGAAACTCAGAACAGCCTATACCACCCAAGACAGAGAACTCCAGGAGTCCAACTAAGCAGTTTAATCTTTGCAGCACCAGACCAAAGAAAGCCAGAACTGCTTACAGGACAGTGAAGCAGTTCTAACTACCACAGGTGTATGCATCCCCAGACGCTGTGATCGTCTGACCCCACTCTGTCACGGTATCCCTGTGACACTTTTTCTGTGAAGTGATTTTGGACCCCAGTGCGCGGTCTAATAAAAGAGCATTCCGCCATTATTGTAAGAAAACTTACAAAAACGCTTTTTCAACATCTGTTCAGGAGATTTGACAACTCTCTCTTTTTTTCTCTCAAGCTCCCAGATGATTTTGGGAGTTAACAGGTATATTGTGTAACCTTCGTGCATTGCCGTAATGGGCTGCTTGTAGAGACAAATACATTTTTTAATATTCAATTTCACCAGGTTTGCCAATTTTTTTCCCAAAAATTTGATCCACAGTGTTCAAACTGCACTGACAAGATATGTATAAAACTCTGAGATTTTTTGGGACTCATTTAAAGCTCTTAGTATATCAAAGTGACCTCACTATATACGACTATGGATGAAAATATGGTGGCTGTTTTTCACTGCTGTCCTGTGACTCACTACATGAAATGTTTATTCAGTGTTTTATACCTTTCTCTTCAAATTTCTATTGCTAAGCTGTGAACTGTGACATACTCTTTTAATCTCGATTTACCCTAAGGTATCTGCTGCATTCCCTGCCTCTGCTTTTATATAGGCTATGATAGATTTCCCGATTGACTTTGCTTTATTATGTGATATGATAGCTGCAAGTCATTTTGGGGAAGCTCATGCTGCCAAGGCCTAGGTCATTTTATAGTTGTCTGGCTGATACAATCTTCTGCAATGTATTTAGACAAATATTCAAATAGCATAAGCAGTTCATACTGGCTAGAGACGTCTACAGTACTATCTCCCCATTAGTAATAGCAATCAAAATTATGCAGTGAGTAGTTAAGTATCTGAGCCTATATTTGGATATAGAACATCCAATAAGCCACTTGCACAATCATATAAAAACATAAATCCTTTATTAAATATATGAAAATACATTACAACATGCGGTGGCAAAAGGACATCGCAAAAAGGTGAGGAAAGAGAAAATTCAAGACACAAAGGTGAAATGGTCCAAGGTAAGGTCAGACTGTAGTATGACCTGGCTTGAGAAAGCCAGAGAAGTGCAAAACGCGCATCGGGGTTGTCTGGTGGTGGTACGCACTATTACAGGTTCATATGGGTAAGTGAATTCTAATAGGATGGTCTGTCTTATTTGGATGGTTACTCATGCATGATTGCCTATGAGAGAGTACAGCGTTACAATCATACCCTTTGCTCCCTGATCATTTGGGGAGGATTACTCGTTATGTAGGGGATACTTACCCTTTTTTCACATGTATGACTTGTCAATTGACAGTGTCAATTGCCTTTATCTTGCTGTTAATAGACAATTCGCGTTGAGGGTGGTATTATCCAAACTCCTCCTTTTCTCTTTTTTAGCAAATGTTATGTGTATATTTAGTACAGTATGTATTCATATTACAGTCTGACCTTACCTTGGACCATTTCTCCTTTGTGTCTTGAATTTCCTCTTTCTTCACCTTTTTGCAATGTCCTTTAGGCACCGCATGTTGTAATGTATTTTAATATATTTAATAAAGGATTTCTGTTTTTATATGGTGTGCAAGTGGTTTATTGGATGTTCTATATCCAAATATAGGTTCAGAATCTTCTACAATGTGAATTTTTTGAAGTAATTCACAATGACCAAATCGTAATGTTCAATTTTGCCGAGTCCGGAAAATTTCCTAAAATTTGACATGAATTTGAATTGCTCGTCTCTAGCTCCCTACATATCTTTCTGCCATGTGCTTGGGTCTATTGCTGTTTCCATTCCCTTGATGATGAAGCATCCCAGCTTCATGTACAATAAATCTTTTACAAGCAATGTTTTCCAAAAGACTTTTTTGTTCCGAAATTCGGACATTTCCTGGAGTTTTTCTGACATTTTGGAAGAGTTAACAAGTATACTGTACAGTTCTTTTTCAATTTCCATGTTGGTTCGGCCATGTAGATGAGGCCTTATAGTGAGTCCTTATATTGGTGGATGCAGTCAAGCAAACAAATCCTTTAAATTTTAAAGTACATTGGAGGAGGAAGCACAGGAGCATGGAGCAGGGAAATGGGATACACTTCTTCTTGGTTTCACTTGCTTGTCCATGGAGAGCAGACATATTGAGTTTTCCAGAGTGGAATGTTCTATCAGTAATTATCTGTGTGGAGATCTAGCAGAAACTCCTCAGTTTCCCTGCAGCTCCCCCGCAGGGAATATTAGGCATTGCCACTGATTTTATCATTGAAATACATGGACTGTCTGTATAATTCATGCTGCTCTGTCTAGAGCAGAGATCCTCAACCTGTGGCTCGGGAACCATATGTGACTCGTAGGACCATTATGTGTGGCTCGCGGCTGTCTTTCAACTTGATACATTAGCACCAGGTATAGAAAATACCATAGCTGTGAACAGCAGGTCTCCAGATGGTGACTTTCATGAGTAGCCCCACACAGAAGAGCAGATCTAGATGCGCCTATACTGGCCTTGCAGAGAGATAATTTAAGTAAGTGGTCAGCTGGGCTTAGGAGGATATTGTCAAATAGAAGGGGTGCTTGAAGTTGGATGCACTAGCGTGGTGTTAATGCTTGACGCGAAAATGCAGAATCAGGATAAGATAGGAACCCCTGGATGCAAGAATACTGCCTCAGTTTTATTTCTATGGGGAAGCTTTGGCTGCCATTATACCTATAATGATGGGCGAGGGTGTCACTACTATGAGGGAGGTGCGAGCTGGCTGTCATTACTCGGGGGAGGGCACTTTATGTGGCTTGTGATCCCTTTCTCAGAGATGAATGTGGCTCACAATTTATAAAACGGTTATGCATCACTGCTCTAGAGTGACGTACACTGTCTGCGATTTCATGTGGCCACATATAGACACATATAACATAAACATTTCCTGACAGAGTATCACAAAATCATGTTTTTTTCAAAGTTGGTCATCTAAGACGACTCATCTTGGGATATGTCGAGCCAAGTTGAATGATAAAGAAGGGCAGATATAAACTTTAGAGAAATTTTAAGACAGGAAAAACATCTAATGATCCACAACTTAGTGCCAAAACACCTAAATGCTAAAGAATATATACAGTATGTATTTTATAATGTATTCCAATGTCTTTCTAAAGTATTGTTAATTGGCTCCAAGCCAATCATTGGAAAATAGAAAAATTTCTTTATTTTTTGCTATATTCACTTCTCTTGCAAAAAGCTATTAATGTAAGAAATCAATGGTACGGTCAAGCAGCCAACACTCCAGAATCAAGGACTTAAGTGATTCAATGTTTTATAGATCGGCGTAAATAGAAGTTCACGGAGCAGCTTACGCAGCACCTGTCTGAACAAAAGGAACAGTCAGACAAAAGATTGACAATCTCTACGTGGGGAAAGTGAGGTTGAAAAATCAATCATCAGCCAAAGAGAGGAACAGGTGCAACGTGGGTGGGAATCTGACAGATTGCTCCTCAAACCCAAATATCAGAACTGTAAACATTCCTTTCCTGTATAAAGAAAGGACATATCTAAGAAAGTTAATGTATAACCCAATGGCCTACTTAATTAAAGCAGGAGTTTGGTTTAGAACCAAGTAAGAATTCATGTTGTATCCATTTCGTTAATGGAGATGAGTCAGTTCAAGGTGAATTAAATTTGCCTCAAATTTTGCAAAAAAATCACCACAATCAAATTTCTTTGTTATTGACTTCAGAAGAGCGATAGATAGTGGACTCCATTGACAATTCATGTGTGATACATTCAGGAAAAACTTGGAGAAACCTAATAAAATACTCTAATTTTTCAATTTTTTAATTGATCCTTTGTTCTGATTCATTTCTACTCTTGGGACGTTGACAATTAATATCTATTAACGAGGTTTACGGCAGTGGACCATTTCGATAAATCCTTATTGGACACATTTAAGCACAGTCTCAGTTCTGGCCCATCCCCAAAAAATTCTCTACTATGAGCTAAAACAGAAGATGACAATGTTTGACCACTTCATGCACTTGGGCCAACGAAACAAAAGTAGCAAAACACTGGACTCAATATTGAGTGAAAAAAACCTAGGTATATTGCTGAATGTCGGGGGAAAAATGTCATTCAGGTGCTACCAAGGCAAATCAAATCATGGAATGCATCAAGAGACATAGATGCTGTGACGACACTGCGTTTATTCTTAATTATGCCAGACACCTATTCAGCAGGTCAGGAGACTTAAGTCATTGATCATATGAGCTTGAACATTGACTCTTGAATTGATGCTTGTTACCGCTTATTGTTCGGCTATCCTTGGAGAACAGGGATGCAGGGTAATTGAACAATCGATGTTTGCTAATATATTAATTACCTATTGTATCAGTCCATGCAGCTTGTTGTTCTGCAAACATTGAAGAACCAACTACGCAGATTGTTTGAATACTCGAACAATGAGAGATGAGCTCCTCTCACCTTCACCCAGACCTGTCGATGATAGAGACCTCTATCCTTCTGCAGAGAGACTCTACATGACAGTACGCGTTTTTGGCTTGAGCTCTATCTTTTGCACAGTATCATGAATTTTTAATTGGATACGAATAAATATTGAATTTTATCTTACCTTTCAAGCTGTATCTCAATCACTTTTTTTTTTAAACTTTTCTGTATAATAAATAGCACCTCTTGCGGTCATTGAGTAGCGCGACCTCAGAAACATTCTATAAATACACGACCGGCGTCTGTTTGTTGTAATAATCCGGATTGAGCCAACAATAACTTTTCACCAATGTTACATTTGTCTATTGATATTCTTTATATAGCGCTAACGAGTATTGACCCGGAGCTGCTTGTGGGAATTGTTTGCAAATTGTTATATCACATAAAACAAACTTGGAAAGCTCGGATCAATGAAATGCAAAATCACATCATGTGCCAGAAATATAAGATCCGCATTCTGAATTTGAATTTTACACTTTGTGAAGCGAAAACTATTCACTTTTCTGTTTGCAAGAGCAAAAAAACAAACTATCATGCAGTAGACGGATCTTAGGCTTTGTACACGTCATCTTTGTGATGGATGTACTTTATACTTTTTTTTGTTTGTTTATTAAAAAAAGTGAAATATGGAAACAAAAATGCATCCCCAAATTCTCTTGCCCTGTTACAGAGGATTTTCTGTAACATGGATGCATCCCACCAAGGACAACATCTGCAAGGAGTTGGTATTTTCTCCCCGTGTTTGCGTGGGTTTCCTCCGGGTTCTCCGGTTTCCTCCCACACTCCAAAGACATACTGATAGGGAATTTAGATTGTGAGACCCAGTGGGAACAGTGATGATGATGTGTGTAGAGCACTGTGGAATTAATGGCGCTATGTAAGTGAGTAAAATAAATAAATATATAAAATCAATTTTTGTACACATTTAAAGATGCATCCATATTAGTGTTGAACGAATCAGCCGAAATTCAAATTAAATTTGTATCAAATTTATGCCATGTGAATCAAAAATGCCTTATTGTGTACTGAGGCCTCTTTAGATCTCAGAATAAAATTAAAGTTGGGTGAATAAAATAAAAAATAAATAACACTCACCTCTCCCCAGACCTCATCTTTTCCATGCCACTTCTTGCTTGGTTGTTCCGGTTCGAGGTAAACTAGAAAAAAATATTTGCCGTTGTTCTTGTGCAGAAGGTAGAGCAAAATACTTGGGGATTATTTGGGATATTTTGTGACAAAAAATCTGTTGAATCTGTTTATGTTAAATTGCAAAAGAAAAATAATAAGCAAATTTGCATTTTTTTAACTATTTTTCCCATTTTTCCATCAAACGTAAATAGGAAAAGATAATATTTCTATCTTGGTACTAAATTAAATCGCTATTCCACCTCACTAAACCCTGATCTCCTCCAAAAGAAAGGAAAAAAATAACCTTGGTATATTACATTCCAAATCCAAAAGGTGAGACTTTTGCTTTGCACCATTGTGACACCACTCACCACTCACAGATAGGCTGTGAGGCTGTGTAGTCAAGAGGTCCGGGGTTAAATACCAAGAGAGCTCTTCATATACAAAGGGGTAAGGCAAAGGCGTAGTCAGGTCACAGTCCGAGGTCAGAATTCCTGGAAGGTAGCTGATCAAGACAAAAGGGCATGGCAAACAAATTTTCAAAGGCAAATCCAAGGTCAGGCAACACAGATCAAATACAGGAACACAGAGAACAGAGCAAGCGCACACCATTTGAGCAAAGCTTCAACTGGCACTAATTGGAGGCAGAGAACCAGCTAAATAGCCAGTGAATAGCTGTCACGTGGAGGAAGAACTGGCACGTCCCGGCCTTGATTGGAGGACTGAACTGTCACTCAACAAACTCACATCATAAACATGCGCCGTCTAACTAGTACAAGTAGTTCAGCATTTGTTTACAATGATGGTGGTCAAAAACATCATTAATACAACCGTTCTCTCCCCATACAGTATTATGTAATCAGCAGCACATCACTCGTTTACTTGGAGCGATATGCTGTCGATAGTGTATTCACCCGCATAAATGTTTTGCTCACTTGTTGAGTGATTGTCTGTAGTTTTCCATCGATGGATAATCTGGATTGAGCGTTCCTACCTATGCTCATTTGCCAAATAACTACAGGTAAAGAAGTTAATGCAATTTTTTTTAAATTTTAATTTAACAGCTTTGCCAAATTTTTCCCAAATATTTGATTGACGGCAAATTGATTCACGGAGAAGAGCAAGTACTCCAAATGCCTTGAAAAGACATGTATAATACCCCTAGAACTATGTCCAAACCCTTACAAGATTTTAGTAATGTCCAAGTGACCTCAACATATATGGTTATGATTACTGTTCTTTACTGCTATGTAGATACACACTATGGCCACGTTCACACGTTCAGTATTTGGTCAGTATTTTACATCAGTATTTGTAAGCCAAAACCAGGAGTGGGTGATAAATACAGAAGTGGTGACGTGTTTCTATTATACTTTGCCTCTGATTGTTCCACTCCTGGTTTTGGCTTACAAATACTGATGTGAAATACTGAAGAAATACTGAACATGTGAACGTGGCCCATCTGGAAAAAAATACTCAATGGTTTATAGCTTTCTCCCTCTATCTTTATGGCTAAACAGTGAAGTCCTCTCAGTATCCAGAATCTTCCCAAAACGGCTACTGCATTGCCTGTCTTTGCTTTTATACAGGTTATCATAGTCCCTCCTGACTGACTGTAATATACCATGTGATTTGATAGCTACAAGGCACTATGGGAAAGTGTGCACAACCGTGTCTGAGGTCATGTGATCTTTCTCTGGCTGATGCAATCTTTTGCCATGTGTAAAATAACGGTGGACATTTTTTGCAATTCAAGCAAAGTGAATTGCAAAATGTTCAAAATCACCAGGCCCAGCAAAATAAAAAAAAATTGGTCACTAATTTGTTAGCAGCAAATAAAGTAAATTTGGGGAAAAGTGGAGATTCAAATACTAAAAAACATGGCAAGAAATATATCCGTACAAAAGGTTGGATCTAAATCTTGAAAGAAAGTTAAAGCTGAAAACATTCTCGAAGGTTTGCTTCCTTCACAGGCGAGAACAAGATCGTCTGCTAATCTGAGATATCTCATGATCTAGCAACAAGCATTTCCCAGTTATGACGGATCATTTTAAAAATCAGATGATAACACATAAAAATTGCCAGGCAAATGAGCATTCCGACATATTTCATATTTATGTCCTAGAGTTTACTGTTTAGGTTAAGTGGATCCATCATTGACCGATCAAGAAAAAAAACACACATAAAAGTCTTCTCTGTAGTGACACCCACCTATAATATCACACGTACACATAAAGCTGTGGAGAGGGAGCGACAGAAAGGAAAAGCCACAAATAATGGGGAGTGTGAAGCCGCTCCGAGAGGTTTTATTTATAGAGCAAAGAAAATGATTTACATGGGCGACACAGCGGGAAACACTGGGCTTTCAGCCACTGAATACAATGCAGACTATCGACTTAACATGGAAACCAGGCCCAAATGTTTGTCACAAATAGATAATCACAATAATTAGGACTAGCGACAAAAATACCACAGATCCCTATGTTATAAGAAAGCAGAAAAAAAAGAAAAAAACAGAAAAAGCAGAACTTTTTGATGCAAGTCTCTTCCTTTCCAGGTCTACCTTTCCAGCATCTGCCAACATCACCGCTGCGGTGCACTACATCAGTAGTGTAGAGCGCCTATATTATATACCTAGGGGACTCTCAAGCAAAGTGAATAGAAAACAACTGAACTACGCAAATATTGACGGCTTCTACATTTGTAGATATGATATTATACATCAATTACCATTAATCAACACTAAATATTATGCTACAGTCAATATTATCGTCACAGGTGTATCAAGTGTGACAGACAGTCGCTCTGGATCCGGCTCTAGAAGGTCACTGCGCTTGGCTTTGCAGACACCTTCTGAGCCGGAGCATAAGTTGGTATACATACAATCCATAAGAGCATGTTCACACTGTGGCTATACAAAGTAAGGTTTGTAGCCATAGAGTATCTCTCCTTAACGGAAGACAAAGGCAGATGAAACTCTATTCAAACTGTTCAAGTTTAATGTTTTTTTTTCACATACAATGGTACAGAAAGCACAGGCAGCATAAATCAATCATTCATGATCACAAGTGGCGCAAAGCACATCATTGACATCATTGACATGTCTTGTCTCACATGACCGACCCCGTAAAGCTTAGTTAGTGCCAGAAGACCCAAAGACCAGAGGTAGCAAGCAGAAGACTTGGTGGGCAGCTGGAGTAGTCAGACAGTGAGGGTCTGGCCTAGGACAGGTGAGTGTAATCTTTTATTACTTTAAGCCCTCCATTTATTATGATTTTGGATCTGGAGAGACCTGAGAGAGTGCAAAAAATGGCATTTCTGGAATTGGGGCACTTTTGATTTGTGCCAAAGTGAATCTGCTGACTGAATTGAGCAAATCTGTCTGAAATGAATTTTGGGAATTTCGCTCATCTCTACTTCTGAGTAGACTCTTAGATGATTAATGCATTTAAAGAAGCAAACAACATTTTTAAAGGGTAAATCTTCAGTCCATGTATTGCAAATGGAATGTAATAGGTTCTCCCATCTAACAGATAAGAATTCCTAGACTTAGGGTATGTGCACACGATGCAGAAATGAAGCAGAAAATTTCTGCATCATTTCTGCATCTCCCTGGCAGAAAAAACGCATGTAGATTGTGCATGCGTTTTTCCTGCGGAATACATGCGGATTCACATGCGTTTCCACATGCGTTTCCGCATGTGGATTGACAAGCGCTTTCCAGGCGATTTTAGCATCACCTGGAAAGTGCTTGAAAACTAGGTCACACTATATAAACCCATGCAAACGGCATGGATTTATATAGTGTGACCCGAGAGAATGGTAAAAATAAAAAATAAATGTATACTTTACCCTCCGATGGCCCACGCTGTCCTGCTCAATCCGTTCTCCCTCGCCGGCAACTTTGAATTGAAAGACCTGCCGACGTCAGCGTCACGTGACCCGTCACATGACTCTGACGTCAGCGCAGGTCCTTCAACTCACTGCCAAGTGCCGGGAACCAAGCAGGAGCGGTGCGCGGGCCGACAGAAGGTAAGTATACATTTATTTTTTATTTTATTCTTTTTTTACAGCTTTTTTAATGGTACCTGGGTGTGGATGAGACTCTCCTCTCCTCCACACTCGGGTACCATCCGCACATTAGAACGCGCCAATAGCGCAAGTACAAATGCAGTCTTGCGGAATTGGCGCGTTCTAATGCAAGTCAATGGCGGCGAAAACGCCGCGTTTACGCAAAATTAATTGACATGCTGCGGATTTTTGAGCGCAGCGTTTACGCTGCGGAAAAATCCGCATCATGGGCACAGCACATGCGGATTTCAATTGGGGAACATTGCTGCCCTTCTACCATGCGTTTTTAATGCATTTCCGCGGCGTTTACGCAACTGCAAAAACGCTGTGGAAACGCATTAAAAACGCATCGTGTGAACTCAGCCTAAAACTTGCCAAATCAAGCTCAAAAAAATACTGGGTGATATTAGTTCTGAAGCCTGCAGAATGCAGCCATGAGCTAAAATACTGGATTAGTTATGCAAATTGTCTCTTCAGAGAGGAAGAGGACTTGAACTCTAGTCCCAACTATTGTAAGTACCAATCCTACAAGTCAATATCGACCCTTTAATGAGCCTTGTCACTTGACTCAGGATACAGTCCAAACCAGAATCTCAATTTGCAGACATGAGCTAAAATACTGGATTAGTTATGCAAATTGTCTCTTCAGAGAGGAAGAGGACTTGAACTCTACTGCCAACTATAGGAAGTAGCAATCCTAAACATCAATATCGACTCTCTAATGAGCCTTGTCACATGACTTAGGATAAAATCCAAACCTGAATATCAATTTGCAGACACGTGTTTCAGGGTGTTGACTATCCCCAGTGCAAAGGATGAAATCTGATTTGGCTGTGTGAGAAGCCTCGGACTGGGAACTAAGGGGTAATATTTATCCTTCTGGGGAGTGATATGCCCCTTAGAACTCTGTCAGAGGTGTCTCTTACAGTCAAATCAGATATCATGATCTGCACTAAGGAGGGACAACACTCTGAAACACGTGTCTGAAAATTGAGATTCTGGTTTGGATTTTATCCTAAGTCATGTGGCAAGACTTGTTAAAGAGTTGATATTGACTTTTAGGATTGCTACTTCCTATAGGTGGCACTAGAGTTCAGGTCCTCTTCCTCTCTGAAGAGACAATTTGCATATTTAATTTCCCAGAAGAGCATTGCATGGCCTATAAGTCTCCTTACCCTGGCATGTCAGGAATGTCACTCTCCACAAGTAGTATACTGGATTAATCTAATTTAAGGAATCACAAAGCAACCACTGTTAATACAAAAACTGAGAAAAAAGAGCTGGAGTCCTCAAGGAAACTAAATATGGAGGAATATAAAAATGTAAAAATTGATTACTGGGATTGAGGGTGAAACAGAGGATGATTACAAGCTTGGCACTCCTTCCAACTGGAAACAATCAATAAGGTCCTTTAAAAAAATGAGTGTACTGTAATCTATGTAAACTTAATGAGAACCTGTCATCAGAATTTAGCCCTATAAACTAAAGACATAGCCATAATGGCGCTGTGATGCTGATTAATCTGATACCTGATATGAAGGGACCCGCTCAGTGGCTGCTGAATACTCTCATTGTGAAGTTTTCATAGAATGACGTTTTCTGTGTACTTTGTGGCGGGACATGGGGGCAAGGTCTTTTTCTGGCCCCCAACCAAACTCCTCTGCTTCTTGTATAGGTCACTGATTATTCAGTGATCTGCCTCCTTTTAAAAGTTATGCGTCGCCGACATCATTGTGTAGGCGACGTGTGTGCAGTGTGAGTCGGCGTCCTGCGTGCAGGACTTCAATAAAATAGCGCCAGATGCGGCGCATGTGCAGATCGAGATTTTGACTCAATAAATTTTTCTCTGAGCCGAAATCTTGATCTGCGCATGCGCCGCCTCCAACGCCATTTTATTGATGTCCTGCACACAGGACATTGACTCACTCTGCGCATGCGCCGCCCACATGATGATTTTAAAATGGAGGCAGGTCACTGAGTAATTAGTGACTTTTACAAGAAGCAAAGTAGGCTGGTGGGGGCAGAGAACCAGAAGAAGACCTTGCCCCCACGTCCCACCCCGAAGCATGCTGAAGCACAAAAGACATAATTTTATGAAAACTTCTCAAGGTTAGTATTCAACAGCGACTAAGCGGATCCCTTCACATCAGGTATCAGATTAATCAGCATCACAGTGCCATTTTAGCCATGCCTTTAGTTTATAGGGCTAAATCCTGCTGACAGATTCTCTTTAAAGAATTATTGGCCAAAAAAAAACAAGCTATCCCCTATCAAGAAGAGGAGGGCTTGTGGTCAGACACCCTCCCCCAATCCCAAAATCAGGGCTTTGAAACCCTTAAGAAAGGGGTTTTACATCCCCTTCCTGAATGGAGTAGAGGTGCACATATGCGGCCTCTGCTCCTTTTATTTTACAGTACTCCATAGTTCCATAGACAATCAATGAAGCGTAGGCTGCACATGTGTACTGCTATGGTATTCAGAACAAGGCTCAGTGTTCCAAAGCCCCAATCTGGGGTTTGTTGGGGGTCCCAGTGGTCAGACCCCCAGTTTTCAATCAGCAAATTATACCCCACCCTATGGATAGGTAATAACTTGATTTTTTTAGTATAAAGTGATATTATCTTAAGTGAAAGAACATAGCATAGTCACCCAGAAGAACTATTTTACAAGCTTTAATCTCCGTCTTCAGGTCACCTCATATAATGCTGAAGACCTGTAAGTCACAAAGGTTAAACCAAGATTTCCCCTTCATATATGGATGGCATCTAAATCTTCTATTGTTATAAGGAGCCAAAGACATTTTGAATCTGAGACAAAGCTCTCGCATCTTGTTCATAACAACCCTGTAATTAACAGGGGCCAATTAAGTTTTTTGCTGCCAAGCCTTAATCTAATGTCGAAGTTGGCAGTGTTCATTCTTCGAACATCACATCAGATTATATGAGCATAGCCTAAAAATATACCGCAGGTTATCACATTCTCTGAGAGACGTTACTGTGAGTTCTGACTCAGATTTCCTTCCATATCTGTTTCAAAATATTTATATTGTTACCATATTGTCATCTATGTTTTGATGGCTGAAACAAAATAGCTTGGAAGGTCAAGTTATGCATTGTCAAATGTTCCTTTTTTTCAGAAAAACCTCCGAGTTTTTGCTTATTACTAAAAAGATCCTTTAGATCAAAGGTGGGGAATCTTTTTTCTGCCAAGGGCCATTTGGATATTTATACCATTCTTCGGGGGCCAAACATATCGCATGCTAACTCCACCCACAAAGTCTATCCTGACGCTTGTACTGGTGTCAGGACGTAATCTTTCCCTGTATCTAATATTTCACTTCATTTCATATGCCCAACTGGTGTTGGGTATATCAAATGATCAATTTTTAATTATACTTGATGTTTAAATAATGTAAGTGCACATAATGGAAGAATGATACAAATGTTGACCATTTAGACAACTGTATATACACTTTTTGTACCCTGCAACCTGTTGTATTGCTTCCCCTTTTAGACCCTTTTCATGAACCTTTGACCTATTCCTTCTATAACCTTCTAACAAATAATGCTCTGTTCACGTCCAGTTTTATACCTTTTATAGTGGATCAAGTTGTTAGTGCCCATCTGCTGAGATGGATCCACTAATCCGCAGGTCAGGGTGAACATACAGACTGAAGGTGATGGCACAGCAGCAAGAACCTGGACAACGGGCTATGCTGGATGGCAAGACAGCAAGTAAAGCAGGATACATCAAAAGCTATGGAGCCAGGAGTGTAGAAAAAAAACAAGAGAGCAGATGAGGGGTTAAACAGAAGGTCTGAACCAGTATGTAGATGCAGCTAGAATAAACTACAGGAGATTGCAGAGATGATCACAGCCTAATGTGAATGGTCTAAGTAACAGTATGTAATGCATGCTGCAGTTGATGGCTTAATCTGCAGGTTTGAGGAGCAGTAGATGCAAGTTATAGAAACACAGGAGTTTGCAGAAATGATTACAGTATAATGTAAACAGTCTCTCAATAATAGTTTGTAATGCTTACAGCAGATATTGAGTTAATCAGCAGGTCTGAGAAACAGAAAATGCAATATTGTAAAAACCACAGACATTTGCAGAGATGATTGCAGCTGGATTACCGGGATGGAGGCAAAACTCAAAGACAAGTGGCAATTAAATACCTGAATATCCTGAGGAAGATTGGAGGATGGAGGTTATGGAGGGAAAACTGAATTGAGACTGCAAGATAATGCTTCAGCTTTCACGCTTTTAGACCCCAGCCTGAATGTAATAGAGAAATTAAACCTAGAGAAAAACAAGGGCCATCTGGTTTATCTGGGTGTCAATCATTTAGCTGATTCAATGTATGCTAGATTCTTGTGATCAGTGACCACAGTAACTTGATGAACCACCCCCTCCAAAAAATACCTCCATTCCTCAAAGGTCAATTTAACAGCAAGTAAAAACCCAGACCTAATGTTCAGACACCACATGTGTGTCTATTTTGACCTTAAAAGACCTTGGTGTCATGGATCGGTTTGGGGATTCAATCCCCTGACCTGTTGCTGCTTGGTGAGTTCCCCTGTCTGCTGAGCTATTAACTTTTTTTTCCCTGTACAAATGTTGGTGGTTCCGATTGTTTCTGTTTCCCCCTCTTGGTGTATTCCTCTCCTGGTGTTTTCCATTTTTCCTTTTTAGTCTGCCCTATCACATTCTGCTTTGGGTTTTATATGTTCACCCTTCACTGCACTTCCTTGCTGGCTATACCTCTAGGTGGACTTGGGCTTAGGAGTTCCAGCCCTTGCATGGTAAACACCAGCTGAACTCCTGCAGTGAGTTTGTTTGTTTTCCTTCCCAGCTTATCTTCCTTTCACCTCTTCTGGGAGGTTATCCTTGTTCCATTTACATTTGGCTCTCCTTAGCTTTCCCTCTCTACCCTATATAAACGTGTTTTAATTTTCTCACCCTGGGTTTTGTTTCTTCCTGCACACTTTCCTTTCCTCTTGTTGGCAGTGTGTTAAGGCCTTTACTCTGTTTATTCAGGAGGTGCAAGAAACACCTTGATGGCCTTTTAAGGAGCCAGGTCCAAGGTTGTATTTTTGAGTTGTGCAGCTAGGATCTTTCTAGTCTGTACAGGGACCAATTGGGTGTGGGTGCAGTGTCTCCCTGTAATAAGTCTTCCATTTTTACATTACACGTGAGTAAGTGTGTGTTGCGTTTACAACACTTTGATGATGATATCAGTGAGGTACGATAAGCAATTTGTGAAACCTGACATGGAGCACAGCAAAAAGTGATGACCACTAGGAGAATGAGCAGAGCCCATCCTTGGAGTCAAGACAGGTGCATAGCACAAGTATTACAAAACTGGATCCATTACAAGCAAAGCAAAAACATATGCACACTTATGTTTGCACTTTGCGTTTGCATTTGTTCCATTTATAAAGGATCTGTTTGCCCCCGTAACATTTGGATTGCATAATAATGGAGTATCCAGAAAGTTGGCAAGCAGGCTGTATGTTGGTATTATTTGAGCACTGTTCTGTGGCATTTACTTAGGCATAGCATAGTATTTTATTTTTTGCACTGTATAGTGATGGCATTGTATAGCATTATTTCAACAACTGTATTCTCATTGGTCACACTGATTGGTATTATTTAAATACTCTCTGGTGGTATTTATTGTAGCATGTTTATTTTTACAACTGTATAGAAGTATTATTTAGCTACAGCAAGACACTGATAATTAGACACCACATTATTCTATTGCAATTTATTTTTTAATTATTATTGAATTATTATTATTGTATGTCAATTCAAATTAACCAGAATTTCAATATATTACACATTTTATTTGACTATTTTACACAAGTAACAGCAATTATAATTATTCAGTAGAAGACTATTTCGTCGGGACGTAACCTTGATGCAGTGAGTATTTTGCTGGTGTTACTTTTGCACATTCCATTTTTTCTTGGTAAATATTGGGTAAACGTTCTCCGAGTCCAATACCCCGCAGAAACAACTTAATAGAATTTTCCAACCTAATATGTTTTGCTGATTATTTTGTCCATATATATGTACATTGATTTTTCCTACCATTCCCCTGATGTGGTCTGGTAATGATCTTCTGCATCATTGCCTTTTCCACTCCATTCTACATATACGTCCCTATAATACGAGAAGAGCCAATACTGCAGAGTGTGACATATCGCTTGATTACATACATGCCTAATAAAATATATATCAGTATACAATAGCCCGTCGTTATGGGGTGGAGGAAAAAGGCAAAAGAGGAGCAATTTCTTACATCTCACATACATCCTGACAGCTGGTGGATCAGTGATGGCCCCAGGACTTGGATTTTCTCTCCTGACCTATCCTGGGGAGACTGTTATGTAAATGTAGGTAATAGCGTGCAAGGGTTTGTAGATGAGGATCAATTTTGTTTTATGAGTTATCTATTTAAAGTAATGGAAAAGCTGTTACTAAAACACATAACAGGGAAATAAAAGCTGCACAGAAAACACTCATCTGGTGCTCGGCCACTAGACTGTATACCTCGAATGCGTGATCTCCTCTCTTATAAATGATCACTATAAAGGGTCAGGCGTTCCAGGATTTAGAGGTTATATGGGGGACCCTACCAATTTCTTGGCCCAGAAGCTTTCATCTATTGTAATCTGGTCCTCGTTTTAATATTAAATATTTATCCTTTCAGTTTGTGGATAAAGCAACGTGCTAGTGATGCTGTTGCCCAAAACGTATGACGCGCCCCCTGGGCCGTGGGAGTACTCGGCAGCCGGGCCTCTGGTTGCTTGGGGGATATCACGGTGGCTGGCCCAGTCCGTGACCCAGGGCGGTCAGTAAAAAAGGGTGTAGATTGTAGTTCCTCCACCCACACCCACTACTGGTTCCCCCTACCTCTAGGTTCCCCCCGTTCCAGCCAGGGTCAGGGCTCAGCAGCTGCGCTCTGCATGTTGCCCCTCCAGCTGGAGCAGTGTAGTGCTGGACGCAGGTGTTTGGGGTTCCGTGCAGCACTCCCTCCTTACCTGAGAGAAGGGAGACACCTCTGGGTGAGGTGCAGTACATCTGTGGTGACTGAACCCTCAGGGGCGCCACATTCCCCCCCGTCCGTGGGCTGGAACAGAGTAAAACAGGGTATAAATGACAAGCAAATTTTTAGATGCATCCGCAAATAAGATTGTAAAACTCAACATTTCTTCCCTTTATGGGAGGCACATCTTAAACGTTACAGGTTACATTTTTCAGAGACATTATAAAACTTTCTTAAATAACATTTTCCTTTTTCAATAAGTGCAACAAGTAGTAGCATGAGGGACCCGTCCGCAAACCCTCAACGTAGGCCCTGGGCGTGGCTGCAGGGCATAGGCGATCCTGGAATTGGACCACGGCTTCCACCACGCCAAACGGGTTTTTGTTCTGTGTTCATGGTTATTACTATAAAACCAATAGGGTGCACTTTAAGAAGTGCTGAACTATTTTACAATGCAAGTTCTTGGCCATTCACTGTCCCCAGCCTACAAGTCTATTTACCCTGGCGGGTACTTAAGTAAACACACACTATAAGGCAAAATACTATTTTCAACTCTCAACACTGCACCCTTACGGGTGACTATATACAATTATTGTTCAGTCCCACCTGCTGGCTCAATAGTGGGGACCCCGCCTGGGGTACTTTTTTGTTCTTCCCTGACCCAGCCGGATCACAAGAAATTTCCTGCAGGGGTGTGTCCTCGCTGACACGATACATATGCAGGGCGTACCAGCCACGTTCACCATGGTGCCAGGTGTACGTGACGTGGTCCCCCGGATACAGGTTCCGGTCGGGATGGCCTTCCTCCAGCTCGGGCTCCACATCCCGCTGGTTTACAAATATGTCCCTCTCGAAATCGGGAGTCCTGATAAAGCCCCACCCAGCCTTCAGGTTGAACTTCACCACGAGGCCTTCCTCGCGGGAGCTGGGGTGGGCTGACTCCGCCTGGTGGACCAGCGCCTTGGCGGCCTTGTCTCGGGCCTCCAGGCGTTCACAGCGCACCTGCCGTGCACGTCGCTCCTTCTCCAGTTGCCGGAGCTCCCGCCTGCAGAACTCTTTCCTCTGCAGGGCGGCGGCCTTAGTCTCTAGTGAGAACCCCATCAGGTCCCCCTCCCCGGTTGTCCCAGCATAACTCTTGTCCGCTGGGGCAGGCAACCGGGGGGCGCTGGTATTGGGAGGAGCGGGCACGGCTGCTGGTCCTCAAACCGGGCGGACCAATCAAAGACCGGCGCGCCGTATACCCCCTCGGGTGCCGGAGGAGGAGGTGGCCGGAGGGCTCCTAGTAGTAGGCCCACTGCTTCAGCACCCGGGAGTAGAGGTTCCGGATGGGGACTACATGGGAGGTCCTCAGGTTCAGCGCCCGGGGGTGGAGGTTCTGGGCTGCACAGCTGTTCCAGCCAGGGTACAGCAGCACATGGGGAGTGCTGGTGGATGAGGCCCAGGAGCAGGTCGGCGCATATAGCGCCCAGGACAGGGGACGGTTTCCTACCTGCTCCTGTGTCGTATGCAGCCTCCTGGTACTCGGCAAGCTCCGCCGGAGCTGGGGTGCTCCTGCTGACATCCAGTACCGTCTTCCGCCGTGCCGCCTATTTCCCTAGCAGCTCACTCCTCCACTTCGCGACTGCTGCCTGCTGGGCCCGCTCCACTTGTTGGCCCAGCTCCAGGACTTCGTTCTGGATGAACTCTGCGTCCCCCGGGGACAATTTCCCAGCTTCTCCCTCCAGGGTGAGGGGAGCCGCTTGACATTCCAGCAGGCCAGAGGCGGAGGGTTGGTCCTCGCATCCTTCCATCCTGGCTGCCGGGTGCGGTTTGGCCAGACTGAATAAGGCCACACCTTGTCTCCATTCCTTCTCTCCGCCTCCTCTCTTCTTTCGGGGGCGGCCCATGGCGATCTGCTGTCGGTCACTTCCTGTGACGGCCTCCCTGCCTTGACGGACACATCTGTGCGGACAGTCACTGTTGCAAGGGGCAGGTTAGGATTTTGGCGCCATTCCGGGACCCGGCCCACGATGGGAGGTTCCATATTGTTGTCCTTTAGCACACACACAATGGCACCCGTTCTTCTGGGGCGGGCGCCACATTCAGTAACATAACACAATTCTTCAGGCACACTTCACCCGCCGATACGGGCTAGTGACGTATCCTGTTCATGGCACCAAAACATATGACGCGCCCCCTGGGCCGTGGGAGTACTCTGCAGCCAGGCCTCTGGTTGCTTGGGGGATATCACGGTGGCTGGCCCGGTCCGTGACCCAGGGCGGTCAGTAAAAAAGGGTGTCGATTTATAGGGAATTGGGAAAGTTTGTGATGCCACCTGTGGTGCCTGGTGAGGATCACCAGCACTGCAACAGTCCTCTGAGGCAGATGTTAGTGCAGCTTGTGATGGCACGGCTCCCCACTGGTGGAGCAGGCCTCAGGGCAGTAAAGTGAGAAAGCGTGGGTTGTGCTGGGCGTTGTAGTGCAGGGGGAACAATGGCGCCGATGAAAGAATGGACGGAGGCAGTACAGTGCAGTCATCCGAGGTTTTACTCACAATTCTTAAGACAGTCCACAGGTGCGCTGTACAGTTGAAGGCCTCCCGTGTCGCACTGCGTTCACCGGGCAGGGGTTCAATCCTTCCTCAGGCAGCTTGAGAATACTTGGCAGAACCCCACTTTCTCATGTTCCTATTTTGACCGTCTTCACACTGGGTCTTTCTCCCTCCTGCCCTGCGCTGCCCACTCTGAGTCCTGTTCGGGTACTCTGAAGTCCCTCCTGTCCGTCGGAGTTATACAGTCTTGCTTGACCCTCAGGGGACAAGAATGTGGCAACGACCACTCTGTCCTTCACGCGCCGTACCCCCTAGGATCCTTTCTTAGAAAGGAGCCTACTCCCTGCTCCCCTCCTGGGCCTCCTGACTTGGCCCCATTTATGGAGCAGAGCTCCTAATGAGACTCTGCTCCCGGACTGTTCTTCTGAACTGTCCTGAGCTGTTCTTCTGAACTGCTCTCCAGAACTATCTAACTACCACCCTAAGATGGCTTCCCTATTTTATACTCCTACCAAAGTGCTCCCTCTAACTAGTTTCTCCACCCACACCCACTACTGGTTCCCCCTACCTCTGGGTTCCCCCCGTTCCAGCCAGTGTCAGGGCTCAGCAGCTGCGCTCTGCATGTTGCCCCTCCAGCCGGCCTGGAGCAGTGTAGTGTTGGATGCAGGTGTTTGGGGTTCCGTGCAGCACTCCCTCTTTACCTGAGAGAAGGGAGACACCACACCTCTGGGTGAGGTGCAGAAACTATGAGGCGACTGAACCCTCAGGGGCGCCACACGTAGTTTCCAAATATTTTGAAATTTGGCTTCCTCTGTTCCCAAGTGCAAGTGAAACTTTGTAGCCTCATGGTGATATCACAGTAAAGACATAATCATCAGAGTCATGTCATAGTTTAAGGATAATTAACACAGTGATGTCACAGTACAGGGATAATACACACAATGGTAACACAGTAAAGGGGTAATACACACAGTGATGTCACAGTACACAGATAATACACACAGTGATGTCACAGTACAGGGATAATACACACAGTGATGTCATAGCTTAGGGATAATAAACACAGTGAAGTCACAGTACAGAGATAATACACACAGTGATGTGAAAGTACAGGGATAATACAAACAGTGATTTTACAGTACAGAAATAATAAACAAAGTGAAGTCACAGTACAGGGATAATACACACAGTGATGTCACAGTACAGAGATAATAAACACAGTGAAGTTACAGTACAGAGATAATACACACAGTGATGTCACAGTACAAGGATAATACACACAGCGATATCACAGTACAGGAATAATACATATAGTGTTGTCATAGTATAGAGATAATACACACTGTAACATACCTGGCGGCGTCTTTGCATAGTGATCCATCTCCCACAAGAGCGCGCACGTGATCTCCAATCCAGAATGTCTCTCTGGCTTCCCTCCATGCTGTCTGTTTGCTTCTCTTTCTGCTGCTTAAAGGCGGCACCCGATCACTTCCTGGTTCTTGTACCTGCTGCGGGCACACCCCTTGTGCGTCCTCAGCCTAATGCTGTCTGTCACCTGGTATTTAACCCAGCTGCTCCAATGAATCCCTGCCTGAGCATTGTGTTTCATTCAGTGTGCTCTTTCACTCTGAATGTGCCAGGTCCCTTTCTGTGTTTGCTTGCTTGCCTTTCTTGTAGGCTGTATTTTCAGTCCTGTCTGAACACGCTCCTTGCCTGTTCGTTCCGCCTTCTTGGGGACACATACCTAGACCTGCTCCTGTATCTTGTCTGTCCTGTCTGAACACGCTCCTAGCCTGTTCCTCCCGCCTTCTAGGGGCTGCATACCTAGACCCGCTCCTGTATATTGCTACTGTGTCTGTTCTTGTCTGTATACTTTTCTAGCCTGTTTTCTGTGTTTCTCTATGTCCGTACCTTTCCTTTTTCTGCAGAGTCTGAACTCGTACCTAACTCCTGCTCGTTGTCACTGTACTCCCGTTTGTGAGTTTGTGGTCCACTCGCTACTTCACAGCAAGTACCCTGTGGGTATCTGGTTCTGCCTTTCCCTTCCTGTCTGCTCCGTGTGAACAGAGCCCTGTCCCCCCTGCTCTGCCTTGCTGACCGCTCCGGCGGTTCTAGCCTGCTCTGCCTTTGCTCACCGCTCCAGGCGGCCTCGTCCTGCTCTACTCTTGCTCACCGCTCCAGGCGGCCTCATCCTGCTCTACTCTTGCTCACCGCTCCAGGCGGCCTCGTCCTGCTCTACTCTCGCTCACCGCTCTAGGTGGTCTCGTATTGCCCTGCTCTCGCTCACCTCTCTGGGCGGCCTCACTCTGCTGTGTTTGTCCGCCACATCTGTGGTTCTGTTCCTGAGTCCCAGTGTGTACTGGGTCCTATCCCGCCTGTGTTCCTACCTGCTAGTGCCTCCCTGTCTGCACTCTAGCCGTGCTTGCCTGTACCCCCCTGCCTGCATACCCGCCTGCCTGCATACCAGTCGGGCCTGCCTATACCCACCAGTCTGTGTGCCAGCCTAACCAGTCTGTTCCTGTATTCCCCTGTGTGGGTCAACAGCCGTGTCCGGGGTCTGTCCTGGAGTAGCACCTGGTCCCTCTGCTCGGTTCCTCCTTGGTGCACTGGAGTCGTATGCCATCGTGCGACCCTGAATACCTAGTTACGCCCCTCCAGGCATTCACTCTCCGGCATGGTCCAGTGGAATCACACGCACACGCCGCTCAGCCCGGGCGTGTGCATTACACACACACAGTGATGTCATAGTACAGGGGTAATACACACAGTGATGATACAGTACAGAGATAATACACACAGTGATGTGACAGTAGAGGGATAATACAAACAGTGATGTCACAGAACAGATTTAATAAACACAGTGATGCTACAGTTCAGAGATAATACACACAGTGATGTCACAGTACAAGGATAATAAACACAGTGATGTCACAGTACAGGGATAATACACACAATGGTGACAGAGTAAAGGGGTAATACACACAGTGATGTCACAGTACACGGATAATACACACTGATGTCACAGTACAGGGATAATACACACAGTGATGTCATAGCTTAGGGAAAATAAACACAGTGATGTCACAGTACAGAGATAATACACACAGTGATGTGACAGTACAGGGATAATATACACAGTAATGTCACAGTACATGGACATTAAATACAGTGATGTCACAGTACAGGGATAATACACACAGTGATGTCCCTGTACAGGGATAATAAACAGAGAGATGTCACAGTACAGAGATAATAAAAACATAGTGATGTTACTGTACAGAGATAATACACACAGTGATGTCACAGTACAAGGATAATACACACAGCGATATCACAGTACAGGGGTAATACACACAGTGATGTAACAGTACAGAGATAATACACACAGTGATGTCACAGTACAGGTATAATACACAGTACAGGGATAATGCACACAATAATGTCAAAATACAGAGATAATACACACAGTGATGTCACAGTACAGAAATAATAAACACAGTGATGTCACAGTACAGAGACCATACACATAGTGATGTCACAGTACAGGGATAATATACACAGTGATGTCACAGTATAGGGATAAAACACACAGTGATGTCACAGTACAGGGATAATACACACAGTGATGTCACAGTACAGGGATAATACGCACAGTGATATCACAGTGCAGGGATAATGCACACAATAATGTCACAGTACAGGGATAATGCACACAATGATGTCACAGTATAGGGATAATATACACAGTGATGTCAAAATACAGAGATAACACACACAGTGATGTCACAGTACAGAGATAATACACACAGTGATGTCACAGTACAGGGATAATATACACAGTGATGTCACAGTACAGGGATAAAACACACAGTGATGTCACAGTACAGGGATAATACACACAGTGATGTCACAGAACATGGATAATACACACAGTGATGTCACAGTACAGTGATAATACACACACAGTGATGTCACAGTACATTGATAATACACACAGTCTTGTCACAGTACAGGGATAATAAACACAGTGATATTCACAGTACAGGGATAATACACAGTGATGTCACAGTACAGGGATAATACACACAGTGATGTCACAGTACAGGGATAACACACAGTGATATCACAGTACATGGATAATATACACAGTGATGTCACAGTACAGGGATAATGCACACAATAATGTCACAGTACAGGGATAATACACACAGTGATGTCACAGTATAATGATAAAATACACAGTGATGTCAAAATACAGGTATAATACACACAGTGATGTCTCAGTACAGAGATAATAATCACAGTGATGTCACAGTACAGAGACAATACACATAGTGATGTCACAGTACAGGGATAATATACACAGTGATGTCACAGTATAGGGATAAAACACAAAGGGATGTCACAGTACAGGGATAATACACACAGTGATGTCACAGTACAGGGAGAATTCACACAGTGATGTCACAGTACAGAGATAATACACACACAGTGATGTCACAGTACAGGGATAATACACACAGTGATGTCAGTGTACAAGGGTAATAAACACAGTGATGTCACAGTACAGGGATAATACACAGTGATGACACAATACAGGGATAATAAACACAGTGATGTCCCAGTACAGAGATAATACAAACTGTGATGTCACAGTACAGGGATAATACACACAGTGATGTCACAGTACAGAGATAATACAAACTGTGATGTCACAGTACAGGGATAATAAACACAGTGATGTCACAGTACAGAGATAATACACACGGTGATGTCACAGTACAGAGATAATACAAACTGTGATGTCACAGTACAGGGATAATACACACTGTGATGTCACAGTACAGTGATAATACATACAGTGATGTCACAGTACAGAGATAATACACACAGTGATGTCACGGTAAAGGGATAATAAACACAGTGATGTCACAGTGCAGAGATAATACACACAGTGATGTCACAATACAGAGATAATACACACAGTGATGAAACACTACAGGGATAATATACACAGTGATGTCACAGTACAGGGATAATACATACAGTGATGTCACAGTACAGAGATAATACACACAGTGATGTCACAGTACAGGGATAATAAACACAGTGATGTCACAGTACAGGGATAATACACACTATGATGTCACAGTACAGTGATAATACAAATAGTGATGTCACAGTACAGAGATAATAAACACAGTGATGTCACAGTACATAGATAATCTACACAGTGATGTCACAGTACAGAGATAATACACACAATGATGTCACAGTACAGATATAATAAACACAGTGATGTCACAGTACAAGGATAATACACAAAGCAATGTCACAGTACAGATATAATAAACACAGTGATGTCACAGTACAGGGATAATACACAGTGATGTCACAATATAGGGATAATAAACACAGTGATGTCACAGTGATGTACAGAAGTAATACACACTGTGATGTCACAGTACAGGGATAATACACACAGTGATGTCACAGTACAGAGATAATACACACAGTGATGTCACAGTACAGAACAGGGATAATATACACAGTGATGTCACAATACAGGGATAATACACACAGTGATGTCACAGTACAGGATAAAACACACAGTGATGTCACAGTACAGGGATAATACACACAGTGATGCTACAGTACAGAGATAATACACACAGTGATGTCAATGTACAGAGATAATACACACACAGTTATTACACAGTACAGGGATCATACACACAATGATGTCACAGTACAGTGATAATAAACACAGTGATGTCACAGTACAGGGATGATACACAGTGATGTCACAGTACTGGAATAATAAACACAGTGATGTCACAGTACAGGGATAATACACACAGTGATGTCACAGTACAGAGATAATACACACTGTGATGTCACAGTACAGGGATAATACATACAGTGATGTCACAGTACAGAGATAATAAACACAGTGATGTCACAGTACAGGGATAATAAACACAGTGATGTCACAGTGCAGAGATAATACACACAGTGATGTCACACTATAGGGATAATATACACAGTGATGTCACAGTACAGGGATAATACATACAGTGATGTCACAGGACAGAGATAATACACACAGTGATGTCACAGTACAGGGATAATAAACACAGTGATGTCACAGTACAGGGATAATACACAATATGATGTCACAGTACAGTGATAATACACACAGTGATCTCACAGTACAGAGATAATACACACAGTGATGTCACAGTACAGATATAATAAACACAGTGATGTCACAGTACAAGGATAATACACACAGCAATGTCACAGTACAGATATAATAAACACAGTGATGTTACAGTACAGAGATAATACACAAAGTGATGTCACAATACAAGGATAATACACACAGCAATGTCACAGTACAGGGATAATAAACACAGTGATGTCACAGTACAGGGATAATACACATAATGGTGACAGAGTAAAGGGGTAATGCACACAGTGATGTCACAGTACACAGATAATACACACACTGATGTCACAGTACAGGGATAATACACACAGTGATGTCATAGCTTAGGGATAATAAACAGTGATGTCACAGTACACAGATAATACACACAGTGATGTGACAGAACAGGGATAATACAAACAGTGATGTTACAGTACAGAGATAATAAGCAAAGTGATGTCACAGTACAAGGATAATACATACAGTGATGTCAAAGAACAGAGATAATGAACCTAGTGTTGTTACAGTACAGAGATAATACTCACAATGATGTCACAGAACAGGGATAATAAACACAGTGATGTCACAGTACAGGTTTAATACACACAGTGGTGTCACAGTACATAGATAATATACACAGTGATGTCACAGTACAAAGATAATAAACACAGTGATGTCACAGTACAGAGATAATCAACACAGTGATGTCACAGTACAGAGATAATACACATAGTGATGTCACAGTACAGAGATAATATACACTGTCATGGCACAATACAGGGATAATACACACAGTGATGTCACAGTACAGGCATAATACCCACAGTGATGTAACAGTACAGGGATATTACCCACAGTGATGCTGCAGTACATAGATAATACACACAGTGATGTCACAGTAAAGGTGTAATATACACAGTGATGTCACAGTACAGGGATAATACAAAGTGATGTTACAGTACAAGGATAATAAACACAGTGATGTCACAGTACAGATATAATACACACTGTGATGTCACAGTACAGGGATAATACACACAGAGATATCACAGTACAGAGATAATGCACACAGTGATGTCACAGTACAGGGATAATAAACATAGTGATGTCAGAGTACAGGGATAATAAACACAGTGGTGTCATAGTACAGGGATAATGCACAGTGATATGACAGTACAGTGATAATGCACACAGTGATGTCACAGTAGAGCGATAATACACACAGTGATGTCAGAGTACCGAGATAATACATACAGGGATGTAACAGTAGAGGGATAAAACACACAGTGATGTCACAGTACAGGGATAATACACACAGTGATGTCACAATACAGGGATAATACACACAGTGTTGTCACAGTACAGAGATAATACACACAGTAATGTCACAGTACAGGGATAAAACACACAGTGATATAACAGTAAAAAGATAATACACACAGAGATGTCTTAGTACAGGGATAATACACACAGTGATGTCACAGTACAGGGATAATACACACAGTGTTGTCAAAGTTCGGGGATAATGCACACAGTGATGTCACAGTACAGAGACAATACACACAGTAATGTCACAGTACAGGGATAATACACACAGTGAAGTCACAGTGCAGAGATAATATACACAGTGATATCAAAATACAGAGATAATACACACAGTGATGTCACAGTACAGAGATAACAAACACAGTGATGTCACAGTACAGAGACAATACACACAGTGATGTCACAGTACAGGGATAATATTCACAGTGATGTCACAGTACAGGTATAAAGCACACAGTGATGTCACAGTACAGGGATAATACACACAGTGATGTCACAGTACAGGGATAATACACACAGTGATGTCACAGGACAGAGATAATACACACACAGTGATGTAACAGCACATTAATAATACGCACAGTCTTGTCACAGTACAGGGATAATAAACACAGTGATATTCACAGTATAGGGATAACACACAGTGATGTCACAGTACAGGGATAATAAACACAGTGATGTCACAGTACAGAGATAATACACACTGTGATGTCACAGTACAGGGATAATACACACAGTGATGTCACAGTACAGAGATAATACACACAGTGATGTCACAGTACAGTACAGGGATAATATACACAGTGATGTCGAAGTACAGGGATAATACACTCAGTGATGTCACAGTACAGGGATAATACACACAGTGATGTCACCGTACAAGGATAATACACACAGCAATGTCACAGTACAGGGATAATAAACACAGTCATGTCACAGTACAGGGATAATACACTTAATGGTGACAGAGTAAAGGGGTAATGCACACAGTGATGTCAAAGTACACAGACAATACATACAGTGATGTCACAGTACAGGGATAATACACACAGTGATGTCATAGCTTAGGGATAATAAACAGTGACGACAGAGTACGGAGATAATACACACAGTGATGTGACAGTACAGGGATAATACAAACAGTGATGTCACAGTACAGAGATAATAAATAAAGTGATGTCACAGTACAGGGATAATACATACAGTGATGTCAAAGAACAGAGATAAAAAACCTAGTGTTGTTACAGTACAGAGATAATACACACAGTGATGTCACAGTACAGATATAATAAACACAGTGATGTTACAGTACAGAGATAATGCACACAGTGATGTCACAGTACAGGGATAATAAACATAGTGATGTCACAGTACAGGGATAATACACTCTGTGATGTCACAGTTCAGGGATAATGGATACAGTGATGTCACAGTAATAAGATAATACACACAGTGATGTAACAGTAGAGGGATAAAACACACAGTGATGTCACAGTACAGGGATAATACACACAGTGACGCTACAGCACAGAGATAATACACACAGTGATGTCAAAGTACAGAGATAATAAACACACAGTGTTGTCACAGTACAGGGATAATACACACAGTGATGTCACAAAACAGGGATAATAAACACAGTGATGTCACAGAATAGGGATGATACACAGTGATGTCACAGTACAGGGATAATAAACATAGTGATGTCATAGTACAGAGATAATTCACTGTGATGTCACAATACAGGGATAATACACACAGTGATGTCACAGTACAGAGATAATACACACAGTGATGTCACAGCACAGGGATAATAAACACAGTGATGTCACAGTACAGAGATAATACACACTGTGATGTCACAGTACAGGGATAATACACACAGTGATGTCACAGTACAGAGATAATACACACAGTGATGTCACAGTACAGGGATAATAAACACAGTGATGTCACAGTACAGGGATAATACACACTATGATGTCAGAGTACAGTGATAATACACAGCGTGATGTCACAGTACAGAGATAATACACACAGTGATGTTACACTACAGGGATAATATACACAGTGATGTCACAGTACAGGGATAATACACACAGTGATGTCACAGTACAGAGATAATACACACAGCGATGTCACAGTACAGGGAAAATATACACAGTGATGTCAAAGTACAGGGATAATACACATAGTGATGTCACAATACAGGGTTAATGCACACAGCGATGTCACAGTACAGGGAGAATACACATAGTGATGTCACAGTACAGAAATAATACACACAGGGTTGTCACAGTACAGGTATAATAAACACAGTGATGTCACAGTACAGGGATAATACACACAGTGATGTCACAGTACATGGATAATACACACAATGATGTCACAGCACAGGTATAATATACACAGTGATGTTACAGTACAGAGACAATACAAACAGTGTTGTCACAGTACAAGTATAATATACAGAGTGATGTCACAGTACCTGGATAATACACAGTGATGTCACACTACAAGGATAATAAACACAGTGATGTCACAGTACAGAGATAATACACACTGATATGTCACAGTACAGGGATAATACACACAGTGATGTCACAGTACAGAGATAATACACACAGTGATGTCACAGTACAGGGATAATAAACACAGTGATGTCACAGTACAGGGATAATACACACAGTGTTGCTACAGTACAGAGATAAAACACACAGTGATATCACAATACTGAGATTATACACACTCAGTGATGTCACAGTACAGGGATAATAAACAAAGTGATGTCACAGTTCAGGGATAATACACAGTGATGTCACAGTACAGGGATAAAACACACAGTGATATCACAGTACAGCGATAATATACACAGTGATGTCACAGTACAGGGATAATACACACAGTGATGTCACAGTACAGGGATAATACACACAGTGATGTCACAGTACAGGGATAATAAACACAGTGATGTCACAGTACAGAGATAATACACACAGTGATGTCACGGTACAGGGTAAATACACAGAGTGATGACACAGTACAGAGATAATACACACAGTGATGTCACAGTACAGGGATAAAACACACAGTGATGTCACAGTACAGAGATAATACACACTGTGATGTCACAGTACAGGGAAAATACATACAGTGATGTTACAGTACAGAGATAATACACACAGTGATGTCACAGTACAGTGATAATAAACACAGTGATGTCACAGTGCAGAGATAATACACACAGTGATGTCACAGTACAGAGATAATGCACACAGTGATGACACAATATAGGGATAATATACACAGTGATGTCACAGTACAGGGATAATACATACAGTGATGTCACAGGACAGAGATAATACACACAGTGATGTCACAGTACAGGGTTAATAAACACAGTGATGTCACAGTACAGGGATAATACACACTATGATGTCACAGTACAGTGATAATACACACAGTGATGTCACAGTACAGAGATAATACACACAGTGATGTCACAGTACAGATATAATAAACACAGTGATGTCACAGTACAAGGATAATACACACAGCAATGTCACAGTACAGATATAATAAACTCAGTGATGTTACAGTACAGAGATAATACACAAAGTGATGTCACAATACAAGGATAATACACACAGCAATGTCACAGTACAGGGAAAACAAACATAGTGATGTCACAGTACAGGGATAATACACATAATGGTGACAGAGTAAAGGGGTAATGCACACAGTGATGTCACAGTACACAGATAATACACACACTGATGTCACAGTACAGGGATAATACACACAGTGATGTCATAGCTTAGGGATAATAAACAGTGATGTCACAGTACACAGAAAATACACACAGTGATGTGACAGAACAGGGATAATACAAACAGTGATGTTACAGTACAGAGATAATAAGCAAAGTGATGTCACAGTACAAGGATAATACATACAGTTATGTCAAAGAACAGAGATAATGAACCTAGTGTTGTTACAGTACAGAGATAATACTCACAGTGATGTCACAGAACAGGGATAATAAACACAGTGATGTCACAGTACAGGTATAATACACACAGTGGTGTCACAATACATAGATAAAATACACAGTGATGTCACAGTACAAAGATAATAAACACAGTGATGTCACAGTACAGAGATAATCAACACAGTGATGTCACAGTACAGAGATAATACACATAGTGATGTCACAGTACAGAGATAATATACACTGTCATGGCACAATACAGGGATAATACACACAGTGATGTCACAGTACAGGGATAATACCCACAGTGATGTAACAGTACAGGGATATTACCCACAGTGATGCTACAGTACATAGATAATACACACAGTGATGTCACAGTACAGGGATAATACACAGTGATGTCACAGTAAAGGTATAATATACACAGTGATGTCACAGTACAGGGATAATACACAGTGATGTTACAGTACAAGGATAATAAACACAGTGATGTCACAGTACAGATATAATACACACTGTGATGTCACAGTACAGGGATAATACACACAGAGATATCACAGTACAGATATAATGCACACAGTGATGTCACAGTACAGGGATAATAAACATAGTGATGTCAGAGTACAGGGATAATAAACACAGTGGTGTCATAGTACAGGGATAATACACAGTGATATGACAGTACAGTGATAATGCACACAGTGATGTCACAGTAGAGCGATAATACACACAGTGATGTCAGAGTACCGAGATAATACATACAGGGATGTAACAGTAGAGGGATAAAACACACAGTGATGTCACAGTACAGGGATAATACACACAGTGATGTCACAATACAGGGATAATACACACAGTGTTGTCACAGTACAGAGATAATACACACAGTACTGTCACAGTACAGGGATAAAAAACACAGTGATATCACAGTAAAAACATAATACACACAGATATGTCTCAGAACAGGGATAATACACACAGTGATGTCACAGTACAGGGATAATACACACAGTGATGTCAAAGTTCGGGGATAATGCACACAGTGATGTCACAGTACAGAGACAATACACACTGTAATGTCACAGTACAGGGATAATACACACAGTGAGGTCACAGTGCAGAGATAATATACACAGTGATGTCAAAATACAGAGATAATACACACAGTGATGTCACAGTACAGAGATAACAAACACAGTGATGTCACAGTACAGAGACAATACACACAGTGATGTCACAGTACAGGGATAATATTCACAGTGATGTCACAGTACAGGTATAAAGCACACAGTGATGTCACAGTACAGGGATAATACACACAGTGATGTCACAGTACAGGGATAACACACACAGTGATGTCACAGTACAGAGATAATACACACACAGTGATGTCACAGTACATTGATAATACGCACAGTCTTGTCACAGTACAGGGATAATAAACACAGTGACATTCACAGTATAGGGATAACACACAGTGATGTCACAGTACAGGGATAATACACACAGTGATGTCACAGTACAGAGATAATACACACAGTGATGTCACAGTACAGGGATAACAAACACAGTGATGTCACAGTACAGGGATAATACACACTATGATGTCAGAGTACAGTGATAATACACAGCGTGATGTCACAGTACAGAGATAATACACACAGTGATGTTACACTACAGGGATAATATACACAGTGATGTCACAGTACAGGGATAATACACACAGTGATGTCACAGTACAGAGATAATACACACAGCGATGTCACAGTACAGGGAAAATATACACAGTGATGTCAAAGTACAGGGATAATACACATAGTGATGTCACAGTACAGGGTTAATGCACACAGCGATGTCACAGTACAGGGAGAATACACATAGTGATGTCACAGTACAGAAATAATACACACAGTGATGTCACAGTGCAGGTATAATAAACACAGTGATGTCACAGTACAGGGATAATACACACAGTGATGTCACAGTACATGGACAATACACACAATGATGTCACAGCACAGGTATAATATACACAGTGATGTTACAGTACAGAGACAATACAAACAGTGTTGTCACAGTACAAGTATAATATACAGAGTGATGTCACAGTACCTGGATAATACACAGTGATGTCACACTACAAGGATAATAAACACAGTGATGTCACAGTACAGAGATAATACACACTGATATGTCACAGTACAGGGATAATACACACAGTGATGTCACAGTACAGAGATAATACACACAGTGATGTCACAGTACAGGGATAATAAACACAGTGATGTCACAGTACAGGGATAATACACACAGTGTTGCTACAGTACAGAGATAAAACACACAGTGATATCACAGTACTGAGATTATACACACACAGTGATGTCACAGTACAGAGATAATACACACAATGATGTCACAGTACAGGGATAACAAACAAAGTGATGTCACAGTTCAGGGATAATACACAGTGATGTCACAGTACAGACATAAAACACACAGTGATGTCACAGTACAGCGATAATATACACAGTGATGTCATAGTACAGGGATAATACACACAGTGATGTCACAGTACAGGGATAATACACACAGTGATGTCACAGTACAGGGATAATAAACACAGTGATGTCACAGTACAGAGATAATACACACAGTGATGTCACGGTACAGTGTAAATACACACAGTGATGACACAGTACAGAGATAATACACACAGTGATGTCACAGTACAGGGATAAAACACACAGTGATGTCACAGTACAGAGATAATACACACTGTGATGTCACAGTACAGGGAAAATACATACAGTGAAGTCACAGTACAGAGATAATACACACAGTGATGTCACAGTACAGGGATAATAAACACAGTGATGTCACAGTGCAGAGATAAAACACACAGTGATGTCACAGTACAGAGATAATGCACACAGTGATGACACAATATAGGGATAATATACACAGTGATGTCACAGTACAGGGATAATACATACAGTGATGTCACAGGACAGAGATAATACACACAGTGATGTCACAGTACAGGGATAATAAACACAGTGATGTCACAGTACAGGGATAATACACACTATGATGTCACAGTACAGTGATAATACACACAGTGATGTCACAGTATAGAGATAATACACACAGTGATGTCACAGTACAGATATAATAAACACAGTGATGTCACAGTACAAGGATAATACACACAGCAATGTCACAGTACAGATATAATAAACACAGTGATGTTACAGTACAGAGATAATACACAAAGTGATGTCACAATACAAGGATAATACACACAGCAATGTCACAGTACAGGGATAATAAACACAGTGATGTCACAGTACAGGGATAATACACATAATGGTGACAGAGTAAAGGGGTAATGCACACAGTGATGTCACAGTACACAGATAATACACACACTGATGTCACAGTACAGGGATAATACACACAGTGATGTCATAGCTTAGGGATAATAAACAGTGATGTCACAGTACACAGATAATACACACAGTGATGTGACAGAACAGGGATAATACAAACAGTGATGTTACAGTACAGAGATAATAAGCAAAGTGATGTCACAGTACAAGGATAATACATACAGTAATGTCAAAGAACAGAGATAATGAACCTAGTGTTGTTGCAGTACAGAGATAATACTCACAGTGATGTCACAGAACAGGGATAATAAACACAGTGATGTCACAGTACAGGTATAATACACACAGTGGTGTCACAGTACATAGATAAAATACACAGTGATGTCACAGTACAAAGATAATAAACACAGTGATGTCACAGTATAGAGATAATCAACACAGTGATGTCACAGTACAGAGATAATACACATAGTGTTGTCACAGTACAGAGATAATATACACTGTCATGGCGCAACACAGGGATAATACACACAGTGATGTCACAGTACAGGGATTATACCCACAGTGATGTAACAGTATAGGGATATTACCCACAGTGATGCTACAATACATAGATAATACACACAGTGATGTCACAGTACAGGGATAATACACAGTGATGTCACAGTAAAGGTATAATATACACAGTGATGTCACACTACAGGGATAATACACAGTGATGTTACAGTACAAGGATAATAAACACAGTGATGTCACAGTACAGATATAATACACACTGTGATGTCACAGTACAGGGATAATACTCACAGAGATATCACAGTACAGAGATAATGCACACAGTGATGTCACAGTACAGGGATAATAAACATAGTGATGTCAGAGTACAGGGATAATAAACACAGTGGTGTCATAGTACAGGGATAATGCACAGTGATATGACAGTACAGTGATAATGCACACAGTGATATCACAGTAGAGCGATAATACACACAGTGATGTCAGAGTACCGAGATAATACATACAGGGATGTAACAGTAGAGGGATAAAACACACAGTGATGTCACAGTACAGGGATAATAAACACAGTGATGTCACAATACAGGGATAATACACACAGTGTTGTCACAGTACAGAGATAATACACACAGTACTGTCACAGTACAGGGATAAAACACACAGTGATATCACAGTAAAAAGATAATAAACACAGAGATGTCTCAGTACAGGGATAATACACACAGTGATGTCACAGTACAGGGATAATACACACAGTGATGTCAAAGTTCGGGGATAATGCACACAGTGATGTCACAGTACAGAGACAATACACACTGTAATGTCACAGTACAGGGATAATACACACAGTGAGGTCACAGTGCAGAGATAATATACACAGTGATGTCAAAATACAGAGATAATACACATAGTGATTTCACAGTTCAGAGATAACAAACACAGTGATGTCATAGTACAGGTATAAAGCACACAGTGATGTCACAGTACAGGGATAATACACACAGTGATGTCACAGTACAGGGATAATACACACAGTGATGTCACAGTACAGAGATAATACACACACAGTGATGTCACAGTACATTGATAATACGCACAGTCTTGTCACAGTACAGGGATAATAAACACAGTGACATTCACAGTATAGGGATAACACACAGTGATGTCACAGTACAGGGATAATAAACACAGTGATGTCACAGTACAAAGATAATACACAATGTGATGTCACAGTACAGGGATAATACACACAGTGATGTCACAGTACAGAGATAATACACACAGTGATGTCACAGTACAGTACAGGGATAATATACACAGTGATGTCACAGTACAGGGATAATACACACAGTGATGTCACAGTACAGGGATAATACACACAGTGATGTCACAGTACAAGGATAATACACACAGCAATGTCACAGTACAGGGATAATAAACACAGTGATGTCACAGTACAGGGATAATACACTTAATGGTGACAGAGTAAAGGGGTAATGCACACAGTGATGTCAATGTACACAGACAATACATACAGTGATGTCACAGTACAGGGATAATACACACAGTGATGTCATAGCTTAGGGATAATAAACAGTGATGACACAGTACGGAGATAATACACACAATGATGTGACAGTACAGGGATAATACAAACAGTGATGTCACAGTACAGAGATAATAAACAAAGTGATTTCACAGTACAGGGATAATACATACAGTGATGTCAAAGAACAGAGATAATAAACCTAGTGTTGTTACAGTACAGAGATAATACACACAGCGATGTCACAGTACAGATATAATAAACACAGTGATGTTACAGTACAGAGATAATGCACACAGTGATGTCACAGTACAGGGATAATAAACAGTGATGTCACAGTACAGGGATAATACACTCTGTGATGTCACAGTACAGGGATAATGCATACAGTGATGTCACAGTAATTAAATAATACACACAGTGATGTAACAGTAGAGGGATAAAACACACAGTGATATCACAGTACAGGGATAATACACACAGTGACGCTACAGCACAGAGATAATACACACAGTGATGTCAAAGTACAGAGATAATAAACACACAGTGTTGTCACAGTACAGGGATAATACACACTGTGATGTCACAAAACAGGGATAATAAACACAGTGATGTCACAGAATAGGGATGATACACAGTCATGTCACAGTACAGGGATAATAAACACAGTGATGTCACAGAACAGAGATAATTCACTGTGATGTCACAATACAGGGATAATACACACAGTGATGTCACAGTACAGAGATAATACACACAGTGATGTCACAGCACAGGGATAATAAACACAGTGATGTCACAGTACAGAGATAATACACACTGTGATGTCACAGTACAGGGATAATACACACAGTGATGTCACAGTACAAAGATAATACACACAGTGATGTCACAGTACAGGGATAATAAACACAGTGATGTCACAGTACAGGGATAATACACACTATGATGTCAGAGTACAGTGATAATACACAGCGTGATGTCACAGTACAGAGATAATACACACAGTGATGTCACACTACAGGGATGATATACACAGTGATGTCACAGTACAGGGATAATACACACAGTGATTTCACAGTACAGAGATAATACACACAGCAATGTCACAGTACAGGGAAAATATACGCAGTGATGTCAAAGTACAGGGATAATACACATAGTGATGTCACAGTACAGGGTTAATGCACACAGCGATGTCACAGTACAGGGAGAATACACATAGTGATGTCACAGTACAGAAATAATACACACAGTGATGTCACAGTACAGGGATAATAAACACAGTGATGTCACAGTACAGGGATAATACACAGAGTGATGTCACAGTACATGGATAATACACACAGTGATGTCACAGCACAGGTATAATATACACAGTGATGTTACAGTACAGAGACAATACAAACAGTGTTGTCACAGTACAGGTATAATATACAGAATGAAGTCACAGTACCTGGATAATACACAGTGATGTCACACTACAAGGATAATAAACACAGTGATGTCACAGTACAGAGATAATACACAGAGATGTCAGAGTACAGGGATAATACACACAGTGATGTCACAGTACAGAGATAATACACACAGTGATGTCACAGAACAGGGATAATAAACACAGTGATCTCACAGTACAGGGATAATACACACAGTGTTGCTACAGTACAGAGATAAAACACACAGTGATATCACAGTACTGAGATTATACACACACAGTAATGTCACAGTACAGGGATAATACACACAGTGATGTCACAGTACAGAGATAATACACACAATGATGTCACAGTACAGGGATAATAAACAAAGTGATGTCACAGTTCAGGGATAATACACAGTGATGTCACAGTGCAGGGATAAAACACACAGTGATGTCACAGTACAGCGATAATATACACAGTGATGTCACAGTACAGGGATAATACACACAGTGATGTCACAGTACAGGGATAATACACACAGTGATGTCACAGTACAGGGATAATAAACACAGTGATGTCACAGTACAGAGATAATACACACAGTGATGTCACGGTACAGGGTAAATAGACACAGTGATGACACAGTACAGAGATAATACACACAGTGATGTCACAGTACAGGGATAAAACACACAGTGATGTCACAGTACAGGGATAATACACACAGTGATGTCACAGTACAGGGATAATACACACAGTGATGTCACAGTGCAGGTATATTACACACAGCGATGTTACAGTAGAGGGATAATGCACACAGTGATATGACAGTTCAGGGATAATGCACACAGAGACTTCACAGTAGAGAGATAATACACACAGTGATGTCAGAGTACAGAGATAATACACACAGGGATGTCACAGTACAGGGATAGTACACACAGTGATGTCATAGTACACGGATAATTCAAACAGTGATATGACAGTACAGGGATAATGCACACAGTGATATCACAGTAGGGAGATAAAAAACACAGTGATGTCACAGTACAGAGATAATTCACACAGGGATGTCACAGTACAGGGATAATACACACAGTGATATCACAATACAGGGATAATACACACAGTGATGTCACAGTACAGAGATAATACACACAGTGATGTCACAGTACAGGGATAAAAACACAGTGATGTCACAGTACAGAGATAATACACACAGGGATGTCACAGTACAGGGATAATACACACAGTGATATCACAATACAGGGATAATACACACAGTGATGTCACAGTACAAAGATAATACACACAGTGATGTCACAGTGCAGGGATGAAAACACAGTGAGGTCACAGTACAGAGATAATACAGACAGCGATGTCACTGTACAGGGATAATACACACAGTCATGTCACAGTACAGAAATAATACACACTGTGATGTCACAGTACAGGGATAACACATACAGTGATGTCACAGAACAGGGATAATATACACAGTGATGTCACAATCCAGGAATAATACACAAAGTGATGTCACAGTACAGGGATAATTTATACAGTGATATCACAGTACAGGGATAATACACAGAGTGATGTCACAGTACAGGGATAATGCACATAGTGATGTCACAGTACAGGGATAATACACATAGTGATGTCACTGTACGGGGAAAATACACACAGTGACAGGGATAATACACAGTGATGTCACAGTACAGGGATAATACACACAGTGATGTCACTGTACGGGGAAAATACACACAGTGACAGGGATAATACACAGTGATGTCACAGTACAAGGATAATAAACACAGTGATGTCACAGTACAGGGATAATACACACACTAATGTCTCAATACAAAGATAATATACACAGTCAAGTCACAGTACAGGGATAACACACGCAGTGATGTCACAGTACAGAGATAATACACACAATGATGTCACAGTACGGAGCCAATACAGACAGTGATGTCACAGTACAGAGATAATACACACAGTGATGTCATAGTAGAGGGAAAATATACACTGTGATGTCAAAGTACAGGGATAATACACATAGTGATGTCACAGTACAGGGTTAATGCACACAGCGATGTCACAGTACAGGGATAATACACACAGTGATGTCACAGTACAGAAATAATACACACAGTGATGTCACAGCACAGGGATAATAAACACAGTGATGTCACAGTACAGGGATAATACACACAGTGATGTCACCGTACATGGATAATACACACAGTGATGTCACAGCACAGGTATAAAATACACAGTGATGTTACAGTACAGAGACAATGCAAACAGTGTTGTCACAATACAGGTATAATATACAGAGTGATGTCACAGTACCGGGATAATACACAGTGATGTCACACTACAAGGATAATAAACACAGTGATGTCACAGTACAGAGATAATACACACTGAGATGTCACAGTAGAGGGATAATACACACAGTGATGTCACAGTACAGAGATAATAAACACAGCGATGTCACAGTACAGGGATAATACACACAGTGTTGCTACAGTACAGAGATAAAACACACAGTGATATCACAGTACTGAGATTATACACACACAGTGATGTCACAGTACAGGGATAATACACACAGTGATGTCACAGTACAGAAATTATACACACAGTGATGTAACAGTACAGGGAAAATAAACACAGTGATGTCACAGCACAGGTACAATATACACAGTGATGTTACAGTACAGAGACAATACAAACAGTATTGTCACAGTACAGGTATAATATACAGAGTGATGTCACAGTACCGGGATAATACACAGTGATGTCACGCTACAAGGATAATAAACACAGTGATGTCACAGTACAGGGATAAAACACACAGTGATATCACAGTAAAGAGATAATACACACAGATATGTCACAGCACAGGGATAATACAGACAGTGATGACACAGTAGAGGGATAATACACACAGTGATGTAAAAGTTCGGGGAAAATGCACACAGTGATGTCACAGTACAGAGATAATACACACTGTGATTTCACAGTACAGGGATAATACACGCAGTGATGTCACAGTACAGGGATAATATACACAGTGATGTCACAATACAGGAATAATACACACAGTGATGTCAGAGTACAGGGATAATTCATACAGTGATGTCACAGTACAGGGATAATATACACAGTGATGTCACAGTACAGGGATGTTACACATTGTGTTGTCACGGTACAGGGATAATACACACAGTGATGTCATAGTACAGGGATAATATACACAGTGATGTCACAGTACAGAGGTAATACACACAATGATGTCACAATACAGAGATAATAAACACAGTGATGTCCCAGTACAGGGATAATACACACAGTGATGTCACAATACAGAGATAATACACACAGTGATGTCACAGTACAGGGATAACACCCGCAGTGTTGTCACAGCACAGGGATAATACACACAGTGATGTCACAGTACAGGGATAATACACACAGTGATGTCACAGTACAGGGATAATACACGCAGTGATGTCACAGTACAGGGATAATATACACAGTGATGTCAAAGTACAAAGAAAAAAACAGTGAGATCACAATACAGGGATAATATACACAGTGATGTCACAGTACAGGGATAATACAGCGTGATGTCACAGTACAGGTATAATATACACAGTGATGTCACAGTACAGGGATAATACACTGTGATGTCACAGTACAAGGAAAATAAACACAGTGATGTCACAGTACAGGGATAATATACACAGTGATGTCACAGTACAGAGATAATACACATAATGATGTCACAATACAGAGATAATAAACACAGTGATGTCACAGTACAGGGATAATACACACAGTGATGTCACAGTACAGGGATAATATACACAGTGATGTCAAAGTACAAAGAAAAAAACTGTGAGATCACAATACAGGGATAATATACACAGTGATGTCACAGTACAGGGATAATACAGAGTGATGTCACAGTACAGGTATAATATACACAGTGATGTCACAGTACAGGGATAATACACAGTGTTGTCACAGTACAAGGATAATAAACACAGTGATGTCACAGTACAGGGATAATACACACAGTAATGTCACAATACAAAGATAATACACACAGTGATGTCACAGTACAGGGATAACACACGCAGTGATGTCACAGTACAAGAATAATGCACACAGTAATGTCACAGTACAGGGATAATACACACAGTGATGTCAGAGTACAGGATAATACACAGTGTGATGTCACAGTACAGAGATAATACACACAGTGATGTCACAGTACAGAGATAATACACACAATGATGTCACAGTACAGAGCCAATACACACAGTGATGTCACAGTACAGAGATAATACACACTGCGATGTCACAGTACAGGGACAATATACACAGTGATGTCAAAGTACAGGGATAATACACATAGTGATGTCACAGTACAGGGTTAATGCACACAGCGATGTCACAGTACAGGGATAATACACACAGTGATGTCACAGTACAGAAATAATACACACAGTGATGTCACAGTACAGGGATAATAAACACAGTGATGTCACAGTACAGGGATAATACACACAGTGATGTCACAGTACATGGATAATACACACAGTGATGTCACAGCACCGGTATAATATACACAGTGATGTTACAGTACAGAGACAATACAAACAGTGTTGTCACAGTACAGGTATAATATACAGAGTGATGTCACAGTACTGGGATAATACACAGTGATGTCACACTACAAGGATAATAAACACAGTGATGTCACAGTACAGAGATAATACACACTGAGATGTCACAGTAAAGGGATAATACACACAGTGATGTCACAGTACAGAGATAATACACATAGTGATGTCACAGTACAGGGATAATAAACACAGTGATGTCACAGTACAGGGATAATACACACAGTGTTGCTACAGTACAGAGATAAAACACACAGTGATATCACAGTACTGAGATTATAAACACACAGTGATGTCACAGTACAGGGATAATACACACAGTGATGCCACAGTACAGAGATAATACACACAGTGATGTCACAGTACATGGATAATACACACAGTGATGTCACAGCACAGGTATAATATACACAGTGATGTTACAGTACAGAGACAATACAAACAGTGTTGTCACAGTACAGGTATAATATACAGAGTGATGTCACAGTACTGGGATAATACACAGTGATGTCACACTACAAGGATAATAAACACAGTGATGTCACAGTACAGAGATAATACACATTGAGATGTCACAGTACAGGGATAATACACACAGTGATGTCACAGTACAGAGATAATACACATAGTGATGTCACAGTACAGGGATAATAAACACAGTGATGTCACAGTACAGGGATAATACACACAGTGTTGCTACAGTACAGAGATAAAACACACAGTGATATCACAGTACTGAGATTATACACACACAGTGATGTCACAGTACAGGTAATAAACAAAATGATGTCACAGTTCCGGGATAATACACAGTGATGTCACAGTAAAGGGATAAAACACATAGTGATGTCACAGTACAGCGATAATATACACAGTGATGTCACAGTACAGGGATAATACACACAGTGATGTCACAGTACAGGGATAATAAACACAGTGATGTCACAGCACAGAGATAATACACACAGTGATGTCACGGTACAGGGTAAGTACACAGTGATGACACAGAACAGAGATAATACACACAGTGATGTCACAGTACAGGGATAAAACACACAGTGATGTCACAGTACAGGGATAATACACACAGTGATATCACAGTACAGGGATAATACACACAGTGATGTCACAGTGCAAGTATAATATACACAGCGATGTTACAGTAGAGGGATAATGCACACAGTGATATGACAGTTCAGGGATAATGCACACAGTGACTTCACAGTAGAGAGATAATACACACAATGATGTCATAGTACAGAGATAATACACACAGGGATGTCACAGTACAGGGATAATACACACAGTGATATGACAATACAGGGATAATACACACAGTGATGTCACAGTACAGGGATAATACACACAGTGATGTCACAGTACAGAGATAATACACACAGTGATGTCACAGTACATGGATAATACACACAGTGATGTCACAGCACAGGTATAATATACACAGTGATGTTACAGTACAGAGACAATACAAACAGTGTTGTCACAGTACAGGTATAATATACAGAGTGATGTCACAGTACTGGGATAATACACAGTGATGTCACACTACAAGGATAATAAACACAGTGATGTCACAGTACAGAGATAATACACATTGAGATGTCACAGTACAGGGATAATACACACAGTGATGTCACAGTACAGAGATAATACACATAGTGATGTCACAGTACAGGGATAATAAACACAGTGATGTCACAGTACAGGGATAATACACACAGTGTTGCTACAGTACAGAGATAAAACACACAGTGATATCACAGTACTGAGATTATACACACACAGTGATGTCACAGTACAGGTAATAAACAAAATGATGTCACAGTTCCGGGATAATACACAGTGATGTCACAGTAAAGGGATAAAACACATAGTGATGTCACAGTACAGCGATAATATACACAGTGATGTCACAGTACAGGGATAATACACACAGTGATGTCACAGTACAGGGATAATAAACACAGTGATGTCACAGCACAGAGATAATACACACAGTGATGTCACGGTACAGGGTAAGTACACAGTGATGACACAGAACAGAGATAATACACACAGTGATGTCACAGTACAGGGATAAAACACACAGTGATGTCACAGTACAGGGATAATACACACAGTGATATCACAGTACAGGGATAATACACACAGTGATGTCACAGTGCAAGTATAATATACACAGCGATGTTACAGTAGAGGGATAATGCACACAGTGATATGACAGTTCAGGGATAATGCACACAGTGACTTCACAGTAGAGAGATAATACACACAATGATGTCATAGTACAGAGATAATACACACAGGGATGTCACAGTACAGGGATAATACACACAGTGATATGACAATACAGGGATAATACACACAGTGATGTCACAGTACAGAGATAATGCACACAGTGATGTCACAGTACAGGGATAAAAACACAGTGATGTCACAGTACAGAGATAATACAGACAATGATGTCACTGTACAGGGATAATACACACAGTCATGTCACAGTACAGAAATAATACACACTGTGATGTCACAGTACAGGGATAACACACACAGTGATGTCACAGAACAGGGATAATATACACAGTGATGTCACAATCCAGGAATAATACACAAAGTGTTGTCACAGTACAGGGATAATTCATACAGTGATGTCACAGTACAGGGATAATACACAGAGGGATGTCACAGTACAGGGATAATGCGCCTAGTGATGTCACAGTACAGGGATAATACACACAGTGATGTCACTGTACGGGGAAAATACACACAGTGACAGGGATAATACATAGTGATGTCACAGTACAGGGATAATACACACAGCGATGTCACTGTACGGGGAAAATACACACAGTAATGTCACAATACAAAGATAATACACACAGTGATGTCACAGTACAGGGATAACACACGCAGTGATGTCACAGTACAGGAATAATACACACAGTAATGTCACAGTAAAGGGATAATACACAGAGTGATGTCAGAGTACAGGGATAATACACACAGTGATGTCACAGTACAGAGATAATATACACAGTGATGTCACAATACAGGGATAATACACACAGCGATATCACAGTACAGGGATAATACACACACAGTGATATCACAATACTTGGATAATATAGACAGTGACATCACAGTACAGAGATAATACACACAGTGATGTCACAGTACAGGTACAATATACACAGTGATGTCACAGTACATGTTTAATACACACAGTGATATCACAGTACAGGGATAATACACACAGTGAAGTCACAGTATAGGGATAATAAACACAGTGATGTCATAGTACATAGATAATACACACACTGATGTCACATTACAAGGATAATACACACAGTGATCTCACAGTACAGGGATAAAACACACGCGTATGTCAAAGTACAGGGATAATACACACAGTAATGTAACAGTACAGGGATAATGCACACAGTGATATCACAGTGCAGGGATAAGACACACAGTGATGTCACAATACATGGATAATACACACAGTGATGTCACAGTCCAGAGATCATACTCACAGTGATGTCACGGTACAGGGATAATACACACAGTGATATCACTGTACAGGGATAATACACACAGTAATATCACAGTACAGGGATAAAATACACAGTGATGTCACAGAACATGGATAATACACAAAGTGATGTCACGGTACAGGGATAATATACCCAGTGATGTCACCAAACATGGACAATACACAGTGATGTCAAAGTACAGTGATAATACGCAAAGTGTAGTCAGAGTACAAAGATAATTCACACAGTGATGTCACAGTATAGAGATAATACACAGTGATGTCACAGTACAGGGATAATACACAGTGATGTCACAGTACAGGGATAATACACACAGCGTTGTCTCAGTACAGGGATAATACACACAGTGATGTCACAGTGCAGGAATAACACTCACAGTGATATCACAATACAGGGATAATATATACAGTGATGTCACAGTACAGGGATAATACACACAGTGATGTCACAGTACAGAGATAATACACACAGTAATGTCACAGTACAGAGATAATACACACAGCGTTGTCACAGTACAGGGATAATACACACAGTCATGTCACAGTGCAGGAATAACACTCACAGTGATATCACAGTACAGGGATAATATATACAGTGATGTCACAGTACAGGGATAATACACACAGTGAAAACACAGAACAGGGATTCTACACACACAGTGATGTCACAATACATGGATAATACACACAGTGATATCACAGTACAGAGATAATACACACTGTGATGTCACAGTACAGGTATAATATACACAGTGATGTCACAGTACAGGGATAATACACACAGAGAAGTCACAGTACAGGAATAATAAACACAGTGATGTCACAGTACAGAGATAATACACACACAGATGTCAAAGTACAGAGATAAAACACACAGTGATGTCACAGTACAGAGATAATACACACAGTGATGTCACAGTACAGGGGTAATACACACAGTGATGTCACAGTACAGGGATAACACACACAGTGTTCTCTCAGTACAGGGATAATAAAAACAGTAATGTCACAATACAGGGATAATACACACAGTGATGTCACAGTACATGGATATTAAATACAGTGATGTCACAGTATAGGAATAATACATACAGTGTTGTCGCAGCACATGGATAATAAACGCAGTGTTGTCACAGTACATGGATAATAAACACAGTGATGTCACAGTACATGTATAATAAACACAGTGATGTCACAGTACACAGATAATACACACAGTAATGTCACAGTACAGAGATAATATACACAGTGATGTCACAGTTCAGAGATAATACACATAGTGATGTCACAGTACAGAGATAATACACGCAGTGATGTCATAGTATGGGTATAATACATACAGTGATGTCACAGTAAAGGAATAATGCACACAGTTAGGTCAAAGTACAGGATGATACACTCAGTGATGTCACAGTACAGGAATAATACACACAGTGATGTCACAGTACAGGGATAATATACACAGTGATGTCACACTACAGGGATAATACACACAGTGATATCACAATACATGGATAATACACACAGTGAAGTCACAGTACAGATATAATACAAACAGTGATTTCACAGTACAGGGATGATACAGACAGTGAAGTCACAGTACACGGATAATAAACAAAGTGATGTCATAGTGCAGAGATAATACACACAGTGATGTCACAGTACAGAGATAATACACACAGCGTTGTCACAGTACAAGGATAGTACACACAGTGATGTCACAATACAGGGATAACACACACCACACTGATCTCACAGTACAGGGATAATATACACAGTAATGTCACAGTACAGGGATAATACACACAGTGATGTCACAGTACATGCATATTAAATACAGTGATGTCACAGCACAGGGATAATACACACAGTGATGTCACAGTACATGGATAATACACACAGTGATGTCTAAGTACAGAGATAATACACAAAGTCATTTGAAAGTACAGGTATAATACATACAGTGTTGACACATTACAGGTTTAAAACACACATTGGTGTCACAGTACAGGGATAATACACACAGTGTTGTCACAGTACAGGGATAATACACACAGTGATGTCAAAGTACAGGGATAATACACACAGTGATGTCACAGTACAGAGATAATACACACAATGATGTCACAGTACAGGAATAATACACACAGTGTTGTCACTGTACTGGGATAATACACACAGTGTTGTCACAGTACAGAGATAATACACACAGTGATGTCACAGTACAGGAATAATACACACAGTGATGTCACAGTACAGTGATAATACACACAGTGATGTCACAGTGCTGAGATAATACACTCAGAGATGTGAAAGTACAGGAATAATACATAAAGTGATGTCACAGTACAGGGATAATACACACAGTGATGTCACAGTACAGAAATAACACACACAGTGATGTCACAGTACAGGAATAATACATACAGTGTTGTCACAGTACATGGATAATAAAAGCAGTGATGTCACAGTACATGGATAATAAACACAGTGATGTCACAGTACATGGATAATAAATACAGTGATGTCACAGTACTGAGATAATACACTCAGTGATGTGAAAGTACCGGAATAATACATAAAGTGATGTCACAGCACAGAGATAATACACACAGTATTGTCACAGTACAGAGATAATACACACAATGATGTCACAGTACAGAGATAATACACATAGTGATGTCACAGTACAGAGATATTACGCGCAGTGATGTCACAGTACAGGAATAATACACACACTGATGTCACAAAACAGAGATAATACACACAATGATGTCACAGTACAGGGATAATACACAAAGTGATGTCACAGTACTGAGATAATACACTCATTTATGTGAAAGTACCGGAATAATACATACAGGGATGTCACATCACAGGGATAATAAACACAGTGATATTACAGTACAGAAATAGTACACAGCGTGATGCCACAATACAAGGATTATGCACTCAGTGATGCACAGTACAGGGATAATACACACAGTGATGTCACGGTACTGAGATAATACACTCAGTGATGTGACAGAACAGTCATAATACATACAGTGATGTCACAGTACAGGGATAATACACACAGTGATGTCACAGTACAGAAATAATACACAGCGTAATGTCACAGTACAGGGGTAATAAATACAATGATGTCACAGTACAGGGATAATAACCACAGCGATGTCACAATATAGGGATAACACACACAGTGATGTTAGAGTACAGACATAATACACACAGTGATGTCATAGTACAGAGATAATAAACAGTGATGTCACAGTACAGAGATAATACACACAGTGATGTCACAGTACAGGAAAAATACATTCAGTGTTGATACAGTACAGGGATAATAAACGCAGTGATGTCAAAGTACATGCATAATAAACACATTGATGTCACAGTACAGAGATAATACACACAGTAATGTCACAGTACAGAGATAATACACATAGTGATGTCATAGTACAGAGATAATACATGCAGTGATGTCACAGTACAGGGATAATATACACAGTGTTGTCACAGTACAGGGATAAGACACACAGTGATGTCACAGTACAGAGATAATACACACAGTGATGTCACAGTACAGGGATAATACACACAGTGATATCACAGTACAGGGATAATATACCCAGTGATGTCAACTAACATGGACAAAACACAGTGATGTCACAGTACAGTGATAATACACACAGTGTAGTCACAGTACAAAGATAATACACACAGTGATGTCACAGTATAGAGATAATACACAGTGATGTCACAGTACAGGGATAATACACAGTGATGTCACAGTACAGGGATAATACATACAGTAATGTCACAGTACAGGGATAATATACAAAATGATGTCACAGTACAGGGATAATACACACAGAGTTGTCACAGTACAGGGATAATACACACAGTGTTGTCACAGTACAGGAATAATACACACAGTGATGTCACATTTCAGGAATAATACACACAGTGATGTCACAGTACAGAGATAATACACTTAGTGATGTCACAGTACAGAGATAATACACGCAGTGATGTCACAGTATGGGTATAATGCATACAGTGATGTCACAGTACAGGAATAATGCACACAGTTAGGTCAAAGTACAGGATGATACACTAAGTGATGTCACAGTACAGGAATAATACACACAGTGATGTCACAGTACAGGGATAATATACACAGTGATGTCACAATGCAGGGATAATACACACAGTGATATCACAGTACAGGGATAATACACACACAGTGATATCACAATACATGGATAATACACACAGTGACGTCACAGTGCAGAGATAATACACACAGTGATGTCACACTACAGGTATAATATACACAGTGATGTCACAGTACAGGTATAATACACACAGTGATTTTACAGTACAGGGATAATACACACAGTGAAGTCACAGTACAGGGATAATAAACACAGTGATGTCATATCACATAGATAATACACACAGTGATGTCACAGTACAAGGATAATACACACAGTGATGTCACAGTACAGGGATAACACACACAGTGATCTCACAGTACAGGGATAATATACACAGTAATATCACAGTACAGGGATAATACACACACAGTGATATCACAATACATGGATAATACACACAGTGACGTCACAGTGCAGAGATAATAGACACAGTGATGTCACACTACAGGTATAATATACACAATGATGTTACAGTACAGGTATAATACACACAGTGATTTCACAGTACAGGTATAATACACACAGTGAAGTCACAGTACAGGGATAATAAACACAGTGATGTCATATTACATAGATAATACACACAGTGATGTCACAGTACAAGGATAATACACACAGTGATGTCACAGTACAGGGATAACACACACAGTGATCTCACAGTACAGGGATAATATACACAGTAATATCACAGTACAGGGATAATACACGCAGTGATGTCACAGTACATGGATATTAAATTCAGTGAAGTCACAGTACAGGGATAATATACCCAGTGATGTCACCGAACATGGACAATACACAGTGATGTCATAGTACAGTGATAATACACACAGTGTAGTCACAATACAAAGATAATACACACAGTGATGTCACAGTATAGAGATAATACACAGTGATGTCACAGTACAGGGATAATACACAGTGATGTCACAGTACAGGGATAATACACACAGTAATGTCACAGTACAGGGTAATATACAAAATGATGTCACAGTACAGGGATAATACACACAGTGTTGTCACAGTACAGGGATAATACACACAGTGTTGTCACAGTACAGGAATAATACACACAGTGATGTCACATTTCAGGAATAATACACACAGTGATGTCACAGTACAGGGATAAAACACACAAGTATGTCAAAGTACAGGGATAATACACACAGTAATGTAACAGTACAGGGATATTACACACAGTGATGCGACAGTACAGGGGTAATAAATACAGTGATGTCACAGTACAGGGATGATACCCACAGCGATGTCACAGTACAGGAATAATACATACAGTGCTGTCACTGTACATGGATAATAAAAGCAGTGATGTCACAGTACATGGATAATAAACACAGTGATGTCACCGTACATGGATAATAAATACAGTGATGTCACAGTACAGAGATAATGCACACAGTGAGGTCACAGTACAGGAATGATACACAAAGTGATGTCACAATACAGGAATAATACATACAGTGTTGTGACAGTACATGGATAATAAAAGCAGTGATGTCACAGTGCATGGATAATAAACACAGTGATGTCACAGTACATGGATAATAAATATGTTACCGTACAGAGATAATACACACAGTAATGTCACAGTACAGAGATAATATACACAGTGATGTCACAGTACAGAGATAATACACATAGTGATGTCACAGTACAGAGATAATACACGCAGTGCTGTCACAGTATAGGGATAATACATACAGTGATGTCACAGTACAGGTATAATGCCCACAGTGAGGTCAACGTACAGGATAATACACTCAGTACTGTCACAGTACAGGAATAATACACACAGTGATGTCACAAAACAGAGATAATACACACAGTGATGTCACAGTACAGGGATAATACACACAGTGATGTCACGGTACTGAGATAATACACTCAGTGACGTGACAGTACAGGAATAATACATGCAGTGATGTCACAGTACAGGGATAATACACACAGTGATGTCAAAGTACAGAAATAATACACAGCGTGATGTCACAGTACAGGGGTAATAAATACAATGATGTCACAGTACAGGGATAAGACCCACAGCGATTTCACAATATAGGGATAACACACACAGTGATGTTACAGTACAGACATAATACACACAGTGATGTCATAGTACAGAGATAATAAACAGTGATGTCACAATAAAGAGATAATACAGACAGTCACCTCACAGTACAGAGATAATACACACAGTGATGTCACAGTACAGGAATAATACACACAGTAATGTCAAATTACAGAGATAATACACATAGTGATGTCATAGTACAGAGATAATACACGCAGTGATGTCACAGTAAAGGGAAAATGCATACAGTGACGTCACAGTACGGGAATATTGCACACAGTGAGGTCAAAATACAGGAAAATACACTCAGTGATGTCACAGTACAAGAAGAATACAAACAGTGATGTCACAGTACAGGGATAATATACACAGTGTTGTCACAGTACAGGGATAATACACACAGTGATATCACAGTACAGGGATAAGACACACTGTGATGTCACAATACATAGATAATACACACAGTGATGTCACAATACAGAGATAATACACACGGTGATGTCACAGTACATGGATAATACACACAGTGATATCACAGTACAGGGATAAGACACACAGTGATGTAACAATACATGGATAGTACACAAAGTGATGTCACAGAGCGGGGATAATATACCCAAGGATGTCACAGTGCAGAGATAATACACACAGTGATGTCACAGAACATGGACAATACACAGTGATGTCACAGTACATTGATAATACACACAGTGTAGTCACAGTACAAAGATAATATAGACAGTGATGTCACAGTATAGAGATAATACACAGTGATGTCACAGTACAGGGATGATACACACAGTGATGTCACAGTACAGGGATAATACATACAGTAATGTCACAGTATAGGGATAATATACAAAATGATTTCACAGTACAGGGATAATACACACAGTGTTGTCACAGTACAGGAATAATACACACAGTGATGTCACATTTCAGGGATAATGCTCACAGTGTTGTCATGGTACAGGAATAATACACACAGTGAAGTCACAGTATAGGAATAATACATACAGTGTTGTGACAGTACATGGATAATAAAAGCAGTGATGTCACAGTGCATGGATAATAAACACAGTGATGTCACAGTACATGGATAATAAATACAGTGATGTCACCGTACAGAGATAATACACACAGTAATGTCACAGTACAGAGATAATATACACAGTGATGTCACAGTACAGAGATAATACACATAGTGATGTCACAGTACAGAGATAATACACGCAGTGCTGTCACAGTATAGGGATAATACATACAGTGATGTCACAGTACAGGTATAATGCACACAGTGAGGTCAACGTACAGGATAATACACTCAGTACTGTCACAGTACAGGAATAATACACACAGTGATGTCACAAAATAGAGATAATACACACAGTGATGTCACAGTACAAGGATAATACACACAGTGATGTCACAGTACTGAGATAATACACTCAGTGATGTGAAAGTCCAGGAATAATACATAAAGTGATGTCACAGCACAGGGATAATACACACAGTGATATCACAGTACAGAAATAATACACAGCGTGATGCCACAATACAAGGATTATGCACACAGTGATATCACAGAACAGAGATAATACACACAGTGATGTCACAGGACAGGTGTAATATACACAGTGATGTCACAGTACTGAGATAATACACTCAGTGACGTGACAGTACAGGGATAATACATACAGTGATGTCACAGTACAGGTATAATACACACAGTGATGTCACAATACAGAAATAATACACAGCATGATGTCACAGTACAGGGGTAATAAATACAATGATGTCACAGTACAGGGATAATACCCACAGCGATTTCACAATATAGGGATAACACACACAGTGATGTTACAGTACAGACATAATACACACAGTGATGTCATAGTACAGAGATAATAAACAGTGATGTCACAATAAAGAGATAATACAGACAGTGATGTCACAGTACAGACATAATACACACAGTGATGTCACAGTACAGGAATAATACATTCAGTGTTGTTACGGTATATGGATAATAAACGCAGTGATGTCACAATACATGGATAATAAATGCAGTGATGTCACAGTACATGCATAATAAACACATTGATGTCACAGTACAGAGATAATACACACAGTAATGTCAAAGTACAGAGATAATACACATAGTGATGTCATAGTACAGAGATAATACACGCAGTGATGTCACAGTAAAGGGAAAATGCATATAGTGATGTCACAGTACAGGAATATGGCACACAGTGAGGTCAAAGTACAGGATAATACACTCAGTGATGTCACAGTACAAGAAGAATACAAACAGTGATGTCACAGTACAGGGATAATATACACAGTGTTGTCACAGTACAGGGATAATACACACAGTGCTATCACAGTACAGGGATAAGACACACTGTGATGTCACAATACATGGATAATACACACAGTGATGTCACAGTACAGAGATAATACACACAGTGATTTCACAGTACAGGGATAATACACACAGTGATATCACAGTACAGGGATAAGACACACCGTGATGTCACAATACATGGATAATACACAAAGTGATGTCACAGTGCGGGGATAACATACCCAGTGATGTCACAGTGCAGAGATAATACACACAGTGATGTCACAGAACATGGACAATTCACAGTGATGTCACAGTACAGTGATAATACACACAGTGTAGTCACAGTACAAAGATAATATACACAGTGATGTCACAGTATAGAGATAATGCACAGTGATGTCACAGTACAGGGATAATACACACAGTGATGTCACAGTGCAGGGATAATACACACAGTAATGTCACAGTATAGGGATAATATACAAAATGATTTCACTGTACAGGGATAATACACACAGTGATGTCACAGTGCAGGGATAATACACACAGTGATGTCACAGTGCAGGGATAATACACACAGTAATGTCACAGTATAGGGATAATATACAAAATGATTTCACAGTACAGGGATAATACACACAGTGTTGTCACAGTACAGGAATAATATACACAGTGATGTCACATTTCAGCGATAATACTCACAGTGTTGTCATGGTACAGCAATAATACACACAGTGATGTTACAGTACAGAGATAATACACACAGTGATGTCACAGTACAGGGATAATACACAGTGATGTCACAGTATAGAGATAATACACTCAGTGATGTCACAGTAAAGGGAAAATTCATACAGTGACGTCACAGTACAGGGATAATGCACACAGTGATGTCACAGTACTGAGATAATACACTCAGTGATGTGAAAGTACAGGAAAAATACACATAGTGATGTCACAGTACAGGGATAAAACACACTTTGAGGTCACAGTACAGAAATAATACACAGCGTGATGCCACAGTACAAGCATAATGCACACAGTGATGTCACAGTGCAGGGATAATACACACAGTGATGTCACAGTATTGAGATAATACACTCAGTGATGTGACAGTACAGGGATAATACATACAGTGATGTCACAGTACAGAAATAATACACAGTGCAGGGGTAATAAATACAGTGATGGCACAGTACAGGGATAATACCCACAGCGATGTCACAATATAGGGATAACACACACAGTGATGTTACAGTACAGACATAAAACACACAGTGATGTCACAGTACAGAGATAAAAAACAGTGATGTCACAATACAGAGAAAATACACACAATGATGTCACAGTATAGGGATAATATACACAGTTTTGTCACAGTACAGGGATAATACACACAGTGATATCACAGTACAGGGATAATACACACACAGTGATGTCACAATACATGGATAATACACACAGTGATGTCACAGTACAGAGATAATACACACAGTGATGTCACAGTACAGGTATAATATACACAGTGATGTCACAGTACAGGTATAATACACACAGTGATGTCACAGTACAGGGATAATACCCACAGTGAAGTCACAGTACAGGGATAATAAACACAGTGATGTCACAGTACAGAGATAATACACACAGTGATGTCACAGTACAGAGATAATACACACAGTGTTGTCACAGTACAGGGATAATACACACAGAGATGTCACAGTACAGGGATAATACACACAGTGATCTCACAGTACAGGGATAATATACACAGTAATATCACAGTACAGGGATAATACACACAGTGAAGTCACAGTACATGGATATTAAACACAGTGATGTCACAGTACAGGGATAATACACACAGTGATGTCACAGTACAGGAATAATACACACAGTGATGTCACAGTACAGGGATAATACACACAGTTATGTTAAAGTACAGGGATAATACACACAGTGATGTCACAGTACAGGGATAATACACACAGTGATGTCACAGTACAGGGGTAATAAATACAGTGATGTCACAGTACAGCGATAATACACACAGTGATGTCACAGTACAGGGATAATACACACAATGATGTCACAGTACAGGGATAATACACACAGTGATGTCACATTACATGGATAATACACACAGTGATGTCTTAGTACAGAGATAATACACACAGTGATGTCACAGTAAAGGGATAATACATACAGTGTTGTCACATTACAGGGTTAATACACACATTCGTGTCACAGTACAGAGATAATACACACAGTGTTGTCACAGTACAGGGATAATACACACAGTGATGTCAAAGTACAGGGATAATACAAACAGTGATGTCACAGTATAGAGGTAATATACACAGTGATGTCACAGCACAGGTATAATACACACAGTGATGTCACTGTACAGAGATAATACACACAGTGATGTCTAGTGTTGAGCCACCCCCGTAGTGTTCGAGTTCGGTTCGGTTCGTCGAACACCCGTATGTTCGTCGAACACCTTCGAACACCGTTAAAACCAATGGCAGGCAAACAAAAACACATAGAAACACATAGAAAACACCTTCAAAGGTGTCCAAAAGCTGACAAACTGCTCAGAAGACTCAACTAACACATGGAAAAGTGACAAGTACATATAGTCATGCGAAAAGAAAAGAGGTGGAGGAGTAAAAGGAGGGAGAGACACAGATATAGGCATGTCATGCCCTTCTAAAACCAAAAAAGTGCGAAGCCGACACGGCCAGTCCGTTCCTGCCCGTGCGATCTCCGTGTCGCCGGGTTTGTGCCAGAGCTGCGGTGGACCCTGACGGCCCCCCCCTCTCCCAATACTGGTGCCTGTCCGCTGGTGGGTCGAGCGAGCCCCCCTGCGGTGGAGGCAGGTCTAATCTTTTTAATTTAAATTGTCTCTCTTATTTGAATGAGTACACTTTAAATCCTTTTACAAGGATCTATTGGAGGGCAAGTCTCATGCCAGCAGCCGCGTAATTCCAGCTCCAGTAGCGTCCACTAAAGCTGCTGCAGTTAAAAAGCTTTTATAAGGATCGAGCTTGGCGGTCCACCGCAAGGCGTCCTACCGCCAGTCCCAGCCCCTATGCCTTGGGGTGCCTCCCCGATGCTCTTCACTGAGTGTCCCGGGGGTCCGAACCATTTCCTTTGAAAAAATTAAGTGTCCAAACTACAGGTGGTGCAGCTTGCTTAACAGCTGGGATAATCCGCTGACTAGTAGACACTGCTACTAGGCACAAAGTATTTCCTGGGCTAGATGCAGTTAAAAATTTGTAATTAGATACTCTCGTTGGATGCTGAGAAAGCATTCCATAGAGTCTCCTGGCACGCCATATATTATTCTCTTAAAAAGCTTGGGGTAGGGTCTAGGGGACCCTTTTATAGGCAAAATCACGGCCCTGTATCGCAATACGTCACCTAGGCTGAAGATAAATGGAACATTTTCATCACCTTTCATAATCACCAATGGGACAAAGCATGGATGTCCTCTGTCCCCTCTCTTGTACATCCTAGAGATGGAGCACCTGCTCTCATCAATTCGCCATAACCCCAATATTAGGTGGATTGAGGTGGGAGGCACCGAGTACAAGTGCTCTGCATTTGCTGATGATGTCCTAGTATATATCACTCAATCACATATATCCATCCCTGCTGTTATGGCTGAAATAGATCACTTTGTTACATGGTCAAATTTTAAAATCAATGCAGCGAAGTCTGAGGCCCTCGATGTCTCCCTCCCCAAATCCATACAGGATTCCATCCAGTCCAACTTTCCCTTTGCCTGGCCCTCACAGGGTATCAAATACTTATGAATTCCTATTCATAGAGACCTCTCCCGTCTATGTTATCTTAATTTTGGGCCCTTTATTGAACAACTCCATACAGACCATGGTTGGCAAGTTAGAACTGTAAGATTCACTACGTGAACCACTGGTGTTTTGTGGAAAAGCACATGTACACTGTGTTCCAAATTATTATGCAAAAAGTGTTTAGGAGTGATAAGGTAAGAATTTTTTTGTTTGTCAGTTAAACTCATTGATGGTGATGTGTGTCAGGGCTCTTTATAACTCTGTAAGCAATTGCAGACACCTGTGCTAATTAGTTTGGCAGGTGTGTCCAATGAAAGTCAAGACTACTTAAGAAGGCTGTCCCACATTACTAAGCAGCCTACATTTTCTGCCAAAATGGGAAAGAAAAAGGATGTGTCGGCTGCTGAGAAGCAACAAATTGTGGAGTGTTTAGGTCAAGGCATGACTACAATCAACATTGGCAAGACACTTCATCCTGATCATCGCACAATCAAGAAGTATGTAGCTAATTCACAGTACACACGTGTGCGTGCTGAAAAGGGCAAATTGAGGACTCTTTCCTACAGGCAATTACATCAGGTTAAAAGAGCAGCGGCAAAAAAGCCTTGTCATAGCAACAGACAAGTTTTTGAAGCTGCTGGTGCCTCCAACGTCCCCCGAACAACAAGTTGCAGGGTCCTTCAGAGGTTTGCAGCTGTGCGTAAGTCATCCTGTCGACCTCCTCTATCCACTGTACACAGGCAGAAACGGCTCCAGTGGCCAAACAATACATGAAGACTGACTTCAAAACTGTTTTGTTCACCGATGAGTGCTGTGCAACGCTCGATGCTCCAGATGGATGGAATGGAGGATGGCTGGTTAATGGACGCCCCATGCAAACACGGCTACGGCGCCAACAAGGAGGAGGTGGAGTAATGTTTTGGGCTGGAATCATAGGAAGAGAGATTGTCGGCCCCTTTAGGATCCCTGAAGGGGTAAAGATGAACTCCATAATGTATGTGGATTTTCTCAAACAGCACTTCCTGCCATGGTTCAAGAAGAAGAACCGTGTATTCCGCAGCAAGATCATTTTCATGCATGATAATGCACCGTCTCATGCTGCACATAACACATCTGCATCTCTGGCTGATATGGGCATAAAAGGGGACAAACTTATGGTGTGACCCGCATGCTCCCCTGAACTCAACCCCATTGAGAACCTCTGGAGCATCATCAAAAGGAGTGTCTATGATGGCGGGAGGCAGTTCACATCTAAGCAACAGCTCTGGGAGGGTATTCTGTCCTCATGCAAAACAATTGAGGCAGAAACCATCCAAACCCTGACAAATTCAATGGACGAGAGTGTTCAGAAGCTCCTTTCGAACAAGGGATCCTATGTGCAAATGTAACATCACCTAGAATAAAGTTTTGAGTTGAAAACTGTTTGATTTCAGTTTCTAATAACCTGCTAATGCTTATAATTTCAAAAATGACCATTTTTTGGTTCTTTATTAAAATGAAAAGGTTGATCGAAGAGTGTGGGGGATCTAAGAGTGTGGCAACCCAGTAGTCAGGATTATTTCGAATTCTGACAATCTGAGGGTCATGTTGCAGGTAGTGCAGCAAGAAGGCACTCATGTGTCTTGCGCATCTAGGAGCCCCAAAATTATTTTCCGGGCTAGATGCAGCTAAAAATAATTATTAATTTGAAAGCTGGTGGAGCTTAGTATAGATGGCCTAATAGAATCAGTACTGCAAACTGCTACAAGGCCCAAATTATTTTCCAGCCAAGATACAGATAAACATGATTAGTAATTTTAATTCTGGTGGAGTTTAGTATAGATGGCCTAATAGAATCAGTACTGCAAACTGCTACAAGGCCCAAATTATTTTCCAGCCAAGATACAGATAAACATGATTAGTAGTTTTAAATCTGGTGGAGTTTAGTATAGATGGCCTAATAGAATCAGTACTGCACACTGCTTCAAGGCCCAAATTATTTTACAGCCAAGATACAGATAAACATGCTTAGTAATTTTAAATCTGGTGGAGTTTAGTATAGATGGCCTAATAGAATCAGTACTGTACACTGCTACAAGGCCCAAATTATTTTCCAGCCAAGATACAGATAAACATGATTAGTAATTTGAAAGCTTAAAACGGTTGGTGAGGTGGTTTTAGCAAATCATCAAGCTTTTACTCTCCCCAGGATGACACAGGGGTAGAAAAGTAGTTTTGGATCCAAGATTTGTTCATCTTTATGAACGTGAGTCTGTCTACATTATCAGTCGAGAGCCTCGTGCGCTTATCTGTCAGCACACCACCAGCAGCGCTGAACACACGTTCAGACAGAACACTGGCTGCGGGGCATGACAAGATCTCCAAGGCGTAAGTGGCGAGCTCCGGCCATTTATCCAGATTGGAAGCCCAAAAAGAGCAAGGGTCCAGTGACACAGTCATGGCTTCAATGTTTACTTGGAGATACTCCTGTACCATCGTCTCTAGGCGTTGACTATGTGTCAGACTTCTTGTCTCCTGTGGCCTTGCAAAGGATGGGCTAAAAAAGTGGTGAAATGATTCCGCAAAATTGATGTTACCAGCAGATACTGTGTTTCTGTTACGTTTTGAGTGCTGAACACTTGACGGTCCCACGGTTGGCAAGTTGGAACTGTGAGATTCACTACGTGCACCACAAGTGTTTTGTGGAAAAGCACATGTGAGATTCTGCAACAGTCTCTGCTGATACTCCTGAATGCGTGCATCTCTTTCTATGGCAGGAATAATTTCAGCAAATTTACTTTTGTACCGGGGATCTAAGAGTGTGGCAACCCAGTAGTCAGGATTATTTCTAATTCTCACAATTTGAAGGTCATGTTGCAGATAGTGCAGCAAGAAGGCACTCATGTGTCTTGCGCATCCAGGAGCACCAAGTCCCTGTAGTGTTGGTGGCGAGGTAACAATCATGCTTCCTTCCTCTGCCCTCTCCCCCCAACCTTGCACAACAGAAATGTGATCAAGGTCTCCCTCATCTGATGAGTCTTCTATCAGTTCGTCCTCCACTTCTTCCTGGGCTCCTGCACCTTCCTCACTAGCTTGGCTGCTACCATGCGCCCTGGTAAAACCATGTCCCCCACCCTCACATGCCTGCCGCCTTGGTGCTGCTGACCGTCTGGACCTTGCAGATGTTAGCCCTTCCGCATACAACTCCTCCTCGTCTACTTCCTCCACCTCCTCTTGTGCCACCACCTGACTCTGAATTCTGTTTATCATGTGCTCCAGCATGTAAATCACCGGAATAGTCATGCTGATAATGGCATCGTCAGCACTAAACATCTTCGTCACCATTTCAAAACTGTGCAGAAGGGTGCATAGGTCCCTGATCTGAGACCACTCCTTCAGTGTGATTTGCCCCACCTCTGGATCTCGTTGGCCCAGGCTATACGTCAGAACTTATTGCACCAGGGCTTGTCGGTGCTGCCACAGTCGCTGCAACATGTGCAGAGTTGAATTCCACCGGGAAGGCACATCGCATTTTAGCCGGTGAAGTGGCAGGCCCAACGACTTCTGTAGAGATGTAAGTCGCTGAGCTGCGGGATGCGAACGGCGGAAATGAGCACACAGCGACCGTGCCCTCTGCAGAAGGCCATCTAGTCCGGGATAGTGGGCTAAAAATTGCTGGACAACCAGGTTCAACACGTGAGCCATACAAGGCACGTGTGTGACATTTCCCCGGCGAAGGGTCGCACTCAGGTTTGTAGCATTGTCGCACACGGCCTTCCCTGGTTTCACGTCCAGTGGAGACAACCATTCATGAAACTGGTTCTCCAGACTGACCACAACTCCTCAGCTGTGTGACTCACATTTCCCATACATTTCAAAGTAAAAACTGCCTGATGACGTTGAGCCCTGCTGCCAGCATAGTAAGGAGGTGTGCAGGATCCCTTCTGCGCAGTTAGAAAGCTTGTGGCATGACCAGACAGGCTTTGGGTGCAGGTGGAGGACCGAGAGGAGGTTGAGGAGGCAGAAGCAGTGGAGGAACTTCGAGATAAAGAGGATTGACGCACAACTCGTGGGGACGGCAAGACTTGGACAGCAAACCCTTGTCCTGCTGTCGCCATAGTAACGCAGTGCCCAGTCAGCGACATGTAACGCCCCTGTCCATGCCTACTCATCCAACTGTCTGTGGTGAAATGCACCCTGTCACACACAGAGTTTCTCAAAGAAGCAGTGATGTTCTGTGCGACATGCTGGTGGAGCACACCGTTCTTTGAGATGTAGTGCTGACTGGGCATCTGGTACTGGGGCACTGCGACGGACTTAAGGTCTTGAAAATCCTCTGTGTCCACCAGGCAGAAAGGCAGCATTTCTGTAGCCAAGAGCTTACAGATGGTGAAATTCAACCTCTTAGCTTTCTCATGGCTAGGAGGAAATGGTCTTTTACTTGTCCACATCTGAGGGACCAAGGGCTGGCTGTTGTGCTTAGACGGGGTTGAGAAGGGTGTCCCGAGCAAACTGCCGGTCTGTGAGGGAGATGCAGGCGGACACGTTAGGTTGCCTTGATCCAAAGGTGGTGCTATCGATGTCGGACAGCGCTGAACACCAGCTGGTGTTACCACCTCGAAAGAAAATGATGACCTGCCAATCACGCTGGCTGTTGCGGGTAAAGATGTGGCAGGTCTGCGTCCCAAAACAGGTGTGACTGCTGTCCCCCCAGTCACAGAGGATGAAGAGACCGTGGATGCACAAGATGTGGCAGACGGTGGTTGGCTCGGCCGGCTAGGCCGCATTGTAGCACAGTGAGCTTCCCACTGCAACTTATGCTTCATATCCATGTGCCGGTTCATGCATGAAGTACTCAAACTATGTATTTTTTGGCCTCTACTTAGCTTTTGCTGACAAATGTTACAGATAACACGAGTTGGGTCATCCTTATCGATCTGAAAAAATGCCCAGGCTATGCAAGGCTTAGCACCCATGCTACCTGAAGAGCCACCACGAATTGTGGTCAGAGGCAGAGTTGTGTTTGAGGATGCAGTTGTTGACGTGCTTCCTGTACTACGTCTCTGTCCAGGAAGGCGCAACCTGACCTCGTCGTCACTAGCATCCTCCTCCACCTCCTCTGCTGACCTCATCGACTGGCTGACTGTGGGTTGACAGTAAGTGGGATCTCCAACCTCGTCATCATCACCCTGTGTGTTATCAAACCCGTCGTCCTCAGAGCCAACCTCTTCCTGCCCTGACAAAAAACTAAAGTTGTCGCTCCAATCAGGTATTTGAGTCTCATCATCGTCTTCCTCATTGTCTCCACCAACAGGAGTTACAGTTTGGGAACGAGGGTCTACATTATGGTCAGAACCTTCTGCGTCTGGTCCTGGATCCGACTCATAAAGATTCTGGGCATCAGTGCAGATCATTTCCTCGTCTGGATTCACAGAAGCTCTGGAGCCGACCTCTGATTCCCAGGCTATAGTATGAGTAAACAGGTCTGCAGACTCAACCATCTGTTCTACCCCATACTCAGACGGGCAGCTGGAGACTTGGGAGCTGTGAGGAAGCAAGTGCGATTGGGATGACACCTCTGAGGACTGGAGTATTTGTGATGTTGAAGTTGAGGTGGAGGAGAGCCCACTTAAAGGAGCAATTGATATCCGTTGAAGCACCTGCTGTTTTTGTGCCTCATCTGGAATTTGTAGCGATTGGCGTGGCCGTAAGAAAGGGATCTTATCACATTGTCCGCTAAAAGAAGTAGACATCTTAGTTTGGCTGGAAGATGGTCTTTCTTCGGCAGATGTTACTGTTGCTTTAACACCTACCCCACGGACACAACCTTTTTTTCCCTTCCCAACACGCCTATTCCCCTTTCCACCAGCAGCAGGTCTTTTTCCACTCATTATCGTGGTTAACTAATTGACAACTCTGGAATTGTTTGCACAAAAAACAATGGATGGGAACCGAGCAGAGCTGAGTGGCCAAACTGTGGTATTAGCCCAAAGGTATTGGCTGCGTTAGATGCAGATAAAAATTATTTTGAATTTGCAACCTGGTGGAGGTTAGTATGGATGGACTAATAGAACAAGTCCCACACACTGCTACAAGCCTAAGCCAAAATATTTTTTCAGAGCTAGATGCAGATAAAAATTATTTTGAATTTGCAACCTGGTGGAGGTTAGTATAGATGGACTAATAGAACAAGTCCCACAAACTGCTACAAGCCGAAGCCAAAATATTTTTTCAGAGCTAGATGCAGATAAAAATTGTTTTGAATTTGCAACCTGTTGGAGGTTAGTATAGATGGACTAATAGAACAAGTCCCACACACTGCTACAAGCCCAAGCCCTAATATTTTTCCAGAGCTAGATGCAGATAAAAATTATTTTGAATTTGCAACCTGGTGGAGGTTAGTATAGATGGACTAATAGAACAAGTCCCACACACTGCTACAAGCCGAAGCCCAAATATTTTTTCAGAGCTAGATGCAGATAAAAATTATTTTGAATTTGCAACCTGGTGGAGGTTAGTATAGATGGACTAATAGAACAAGTCCCAAACACAGCTACAAGCCGAAGCCCAAATATTTTTTCAGAGCTAGATGCAGATAAAAATTATTTTGAATTTGCAACCTGGTGGAGGTTAGTCTAGATGGACTAATAGAACAAGTCCCACACACTGCTACAAGCCCAAGCCCAAATATTTATTCAGAGCTAGATGCAGATAAAAATTATTTTGAATTTGCAACCTGGTGGAGGTTAGTATAGATGGACTAATAGAACAAGTCCCACACACTGCTACAAGCCTAAGCCAAAATATTTTTTCAGAGCTAGATGCAGAAAAAAATTATTTTGAATTTGCAACCTGGAGGAGGTTAGTATAGATGGACTAATAGAACAAGTCCCACACACTGCTGCAAGCCGAATCCAAAATATTTTTTCAGAGCTAGATGCAGTTAAAAATTATTTTGAATTTGCAACCTGGTGGAGGTTAGTATAGATGGACTAATAGAACAAGTACCACACACTGCTACAAACCCAAGCCCAAACATTTTTTCAGAGCTAGATGCAGAAAAAAATTATTTTGAATTTGCAACCTGGTGGAGGTTAGTATAGATGGACTAATAGAACAAGTCCCACACACAGCTACAAGCCGAAGCCCAAATATTTTTTCAGAGCTAGATGCAGATAAAAATTATTTTGAATTTGCAACCTGGTGGAGGTTAGTATAGATGGACTAATAGAACAAGTCCCACACACTGCTACAAGCCCAAGCCAAAATATTTTTTCAGAGCTAGATGCAGATAAAAATTATTTTGAGATTGCAACCTGGTGGAGGTTAGTATAGATAGACTAATAGAACAAGTCCCACACACTGCTACAAGCCCAAGCCCAAATCTTTCTTCAGAGCTAGATGCAGATAAAAATTATTTTGAATTTGCAACCTGGTGGAGGTTAGAATATATGGACTAATAGAACAAGTCCCACAAACTGCTACAAGCCGTAGCCCAAATATTTTTTCAGAGCTAGATGCAGATAAAAATTATTTTGAATTTGCAACCTGGTGGAGGTTAGCATAGATGGACTAATAGAACAAGTCCCACACACTGGTGCAAGCCAAAGCCCAAATATTTTTTCAGAGCTAGATGCAGATAAAAATTATTTTAAATTTGCAACCTGGAGGAGGTTAGTATAGATGGACTAATAGAACAAGTCCCACACACTGCTACAAGCCCAAGCCCAAATATTTTTTCAGAGCTAGATGCAGATAAAAATTATTTGGAATTTGCAACCTGGTGGAGGTTAGAATTGATGGACTAATAGAACAAGTCCCACACACTGCTACAAACCCAAGCCCAAATATTTTTTCAGAGCTAGATGCAGATAAAAATTATTTTGAATTTGCAACCTGGAGGAGGTTAGTATAGATGGACTAATAGAACAAGTCCCACACACTGCTGCAAGCCGAAGCCAAAATATTTTTTCAGAGCTAGATGCAGTTAAAAATTATTTTGAATTTGCAACCTGGTGGAGGTTAGTATAGATGGACTAATAGAACAAGTCCCACACACTGCTACAAACCCAAGCGTAAACATTTTTTCAGAGCTAGATGCAGATAAAAATTATTTTGAATTTGCAACCTGGTGGAGGTTAGTATAGATGGACTAATAGAACAAGTCCCACACACAGCTACAAGCCGAAGCCCAAATACTTTTTCAGAGCTAGATGTAGATAAAAATTATTTTGAATTTGCAACCTGGTGGAGGTTAGTATAGATGGACAAATAGAACAAGTCCCACACACTGCTACAAGCCCAAGCCAAAATATTTTTTCAGAGCTACATGCAGATAAAAATTATTTTGAGATTGCAACCTGGTGGAGGTTAGTATAGATGGACTAATAGAACAAGTCCCACACACTGCTACAAGCCCAAGCCCAAATATTTTTTCAGAGCTAGATGCAGATAAAAATTATTTTGAATTTGCAACCTGGTGGAGATTAGAATAGATGGACTAATAGAACAAGTCCCACACACTGCTACAAACCCAAGCCCAAATATTTTTTCAGAGCTAGATGCAGATAAAAATTATTTTGAATTTGCAACCTGGAGGAGGTTAGTATAGATGGACTAATAGAACAAGTCCCACACAATGCTGCAAGCCGAAGCCAAAATATTTTTTCAGAGCTAGATGCAGTTAAAAATTATTTTGAATTTGCAACCTGGTGGAGGTTAGTATAGATGGACTAATAGAACAAGTCCCACACACTGCTACAAACCCAAGCCCAAACATTTTTTCAGAGCTAGATGCAGATAAAAATTATTTTGAATTTGCAACCTGGTGGAGGTTAGTATAGATGGACTAATAGAACAAGTCCCACACACAGCTACAAGCCGAAGCCCAAATATTTTTTCAGAGCTAGATGCAGATAAAAATTATTTTGAATTTGCAACCTGGTGGAGGTTAGTATAGATGGACTAATAGAACAAGTCCCACACACTGCTACAAGCCCAAGCCAAAATATTTTTTCAGAGCTAGATGCAGATAAAAATTATTTTGAGATTGCAACCTGGTGGAGGTTAGTATAGATAGACTAATAGAACAAGTCTCAAACACAGCTACAAGCCCAAGCCCAAATATTTTTTCAGAGCTAGATGCAGATAAAAATTATTTTGAATTTGCAACCTGGTGGAGGTTAGCATAGATGGACTAATAGAACAAGTCCCACACACTGCTGCAAGCCAAAGCCCAAATATTTTTTCAGAGCTAGATGCAGATAAAAATTATGTTGAATTTGCAACCTGGAGGAGGTTAGTATAGATGGACTAATAGAACAAGTCCCACACACTGCTACAAGCCCAAGCCCAAATATTTTTTCAGAGCTAGATGCAGATAAAAATTATTTGGAATTTGCAACCTGGTGGAGGTTAGAATAGATGGAATCATAGAATCATAGAATGGTAGAGTTGGAAGGGACCTCCTGGGTCATCTGGTCCAACCCCCTGCTCAAAGCAGGATTCACTAGATCATCTCAGACAGATGTCTGTCCAGCCTCTGTTTGAAGACGTCCATTGAAGGAGAACTCACCACCTCTCGTGGCAGCCTGTTCCACTCATTAATCACCCTAACTGTCAAAAAGTTTTTTCTAATATCTAATCTGTGTCTCCTCCCATTCAGTTTCATCCCATTGCTTCTAGTCTTTCCTTGTGCAAATGAGAATAAAGATGATCCTTCTACAATGTGACAGCCCTTGACATATTTGTAGACAGCTATTAAGTCTCCTCTCAGTCTTCTTTTTTGCAAGCTAAACATTCCCAAATCCTGCAACCGTTCCTCATAGGACATGGTTTGCAGACCAGTCACCATTCTGGTCGCTCTTCTCTGAACTTGCTCCAGTTTGTCTATGTCTTTTTTAAAATGCGGTGCCCAAAACTGTACACAGTATTCCAGATGAGGTCTGACCAAAGAGGAGTAAAGACCGATAATGACTTCACGTGATCTAGACTGTATGCTTCTGTTAATACATCCCAGAATTGTATTTGCCTTTTTTGCTGCTGCATCACACTGTTGACTCATGTTCAGTCTATGATCTATTAGTATACCTAAGTCTTTTTCACATGTACTGTTGCTTAGCTCTATTCCTCCCATTCTGTATATGCTTTTTTCATTTTTATTGCCTAGATGTAGTACTTTGCATTTTTCCCTGTTAAAAACCATTCTGTTGGTTGCTGCCCACTGCTCCAGTTTATTTAGGTCTTTTTGAATCCTCTCTCTCTCTTCTCTAGTATTAGCTATCCCTCCTAGCTTTGTGTCATCAGCAAATTTAATCAGTTTACCCTCAATTCCTTCATCTAAATCATTGATAAAGATGTTGAACAATACAGGTCCCAGGACGGAGCCCTGTGGTACCCCACTTGAGACATTCATCCAGCTGGATGTGAAGCCATTTACAACCACCCTTTGAGTCCGATCACTAAGCCAGTTATGAATCCACCTAACAGTTGCCTGGTCCATTGCATACTTGGTCATTTTTTCAATAAGGATGATGTGAGATACTTTGTCAAATGCTTTGCTGAAGTCAAGATATACTATATCTACAGCATTTCCCTGATCCACCCAGTCAGTGATTCTGTCATAGAAGGAAATTAAGTTAGTCTGACATGACTTGTTAGTTACAAACCCATGCTGACTCTGGTTAATCACTTCATTCTTATCCATGTACTTACATACATGTTGTTTAATAATTTGTTCAAAGATCTTTCCTGGTATAGAAGTCAGACTCACCGGCCTATAGTTCCCTGGGTCCACCTTCTTCCCCTTTTTGAAGATAGGAACAACATTTGCTCTTCTCCAGTCTTCTGGGACTTCTCCTGTTCTCCAAGAATTTTCAAAGATTATGGAGAGTGGTTCTAAAATTTCTTCTACAATCTCCTTCAGTACTAATAGACTAATAGAACAAGTCCCACACACTGATACAAACCCAAGCCCAAATATTGTTTCAGAGCTAGATGCAGATTAAAATTATTTTGAATTTGCAACCTGGAGGAGGTTAGTATAGATGGTCTAATAGAACAAGTCCCACACACTGCTGCAACCCGAAGCCAAAATATTTTTTCAGAGCTAGATGCAGTTAAAAATTATTTTGAATTTGCAACCTGGTGGAGGTTAGTATAGATGGACTAATAGAACAAGTCCCACACACTGCTACAAACCCAAGCCCAAACATTTTTTCAGAGCTAGATGCAGATAAAAATTATTTTGAATTTGCAACCTGGTGGAGGTTAGTATAGATGGACTAATAGAACAAGTCCCACACACAGCTACAAACCGAAGCCCAAATATTTTTTCAGAGCTAGATGCAGATAAAAATTATTTTGAATTTGCAACCTGGTGGAGGTTAGTATAGATGGACTATTAGAACAAGTCCCACACACTGCTACAAGCCCAAGCCAAAATATTTTTTCAGAGCTAGATGCAGATAAAAATTATTTTGAGATTGCAACCTGGTGGAGGTTAGTATAGATAGACTAATAGAACAAGTCCCACACACTGCTACAAGCCCAAGCCCAAATCTTTCTTCAGAGCTAGATGCAGATAAAAATTATTTTGAATTTGCAACCTGGTGGAGGTTAGAATATATGGACTAATAGAACAAGTCCCACAAACTGCTACAAGCCGTAGCCCAAATATTTTTTCAGAGCTAGATGCAGATAAAAATTATTTTGAATTTGCAACCTGGTGGAGGTTAGCATAGATGGACTAATAGAACAAGTCCCACACACTGCTGCAAGCCAAAGCCCAAATATTTTTTCAGAGCTAGATGCAGATAAAAATTATTTTAAATTTGCAACCTGGAGGAGGTTAGTATAGATGGACTAATAGAGCAAGTCCCACACACTGCTACAAGCCCAAGCCCAAATATTTTTTCAGAGCTAGATGCAGATAAAAATTATTTGGAATTTGCAACCTGGTGGAGGTTAGAATTGATGGACTAATAGAACAAGTCCCACACACTGCTACAAACCCAAGCCCAAATATTTTTTCAGAGCTAGATGCAGATAAAAATTATTTTGAATTTGCAACCTGGAGGAGGTTAGTATAGATGGACTAATAGAACAAGTCCCACACACTGCTGCAAGCCGAAGCCAAAATATTTTTTCAGAGCTAGATGCAGTTAAAAATTATTTTGAATTTGCAACCTGGTGGAGGTTAGTATAGATGGACTAATAGAACAAGTCCCACACACTGCTACAAACCCAAGCCCAAACATTTTTTCAGAGCTAGATGCAGATAAAAATTATTTTGAATTTGCAACCTGGTGGAGGTTAGTATAGATGGACTAATAGAACAAGTCCCACACACAGCTACAAGCCGAAGCCCAAATATTTTTTCAGAGCTAGATGTAGATAAAAATTATTTTGAATTTGCAACCTGGTGGAGGTTAGTATAGATGGACAAATAGAACAAGTCCCACACACTGCTACAAGCCCAAGCCAAAATATTTTTTCAGAGCTACATGCAAATAAAAATTATTTTGAGATTGCAACCTGGTGGAGGTTAGTATAGATGGACTAATAGAACAAGTCCCACACACTGCTACAAGCCCAAGCCCAAATATTTTTTCAGAGCTAGATGCAGATAAAAATTATTTGGAATTTGCAACCTGGTGGAGATTAGAATAGATGGACTAATAGAACAAGTCCCACACACTGCTACAAACCCAAGCCCAAATATTTTTTCAGAGCTAGATGCAGATAAAAATTATTTTGAATTTGCAACGTGGAGGAGGTTAGTATAGATGGACTAATAGAACAAGTCCCACACAATGCTGCAAGCCGAAGCCAAAATATTTTTTCAGAGCTAGATGCAGTTAAAAATTATTTTGAATTTGCAACCTGGTGGAGGTTAGTATAGATGGACTAATAGAACAAGTCCCACACACTGCTACAAACCCAAGCCCAAACATTTTTTCAGAGCTAGATGCAGATAAAAATTATTTTGAATTTGCAACCTGGTGGAGGTTAGTATAGATGGAATAATAGAACAAGTCCCACACACAGCTACAAGCCGAAGCCCAAATATTTTTTCAGAGCTAGATGCAGATAAAAATTATTTTGAATTTGCAACCTGGTGGAGGTTAGTATAGATGGACTAATAGAACAAGTCCCACACACTGCTACAAGCCCAAGCCAAAATATTTTTTCAGAGCTAGATGCAGATAAAAATTATTTTGAGATTGCAACCTGGTGGAGGTTAGTATAGATAGACTAATAGAACAAGTCTCAAACACAGCTAAAAGCCCAAGCCCAAATATTTTTTCAGAGCTAGATGCAGATAAAAATTATTTTGAATTTGCAACCTGGTGGAGGTTAGCATAGATGGACTAATAGAACAAGTCCCACACACTGCTGCAAGCCAAAGCCCAAATATTTTTTCAGAGCTAGATGCAGATAAAAATTATGTTGAATTTTCAACCTGGAGGAGGTTAGTATGGATGGACTAATAGAACAAGTCCCACACACTGCTACAAGCCCAAGCCCAAATATTTTTTCAGAGCTAGATGCAGATAAAAATTATTTGGAATTTGCAACCTGGTGGAGGTTAGAATAGATGGACTAATAGAACAAGTCCCACACACTGCTACAAACCCAAGCCCAAATATTTTTTCAGAGCTAGATGCAGATAAAAATTATTTTGAATTTGCAACCTGGAGGAGGTTAGTATAGATGGTCTAATAGAACAAGTCCCACACACTGCTGCAAGCCGAAGCCAAAATATTTTTTCAGAGCTAGATGCAGTTAAAAATTATTTTGAATTTGCAACCTGGTGGAGGTTAGTATAGATGGACTAATAGAACAAGTCCCACACACTGCTGCAAACCCAAGCCCAAACATTTTTTCAGAGCTAGATGCAGATAAAAATTATTTTGAATTTGCAACCTGGTGGAGGTTAGTATAGATGGACTAATAGAACAAGTCCCACACACAGCTACAAGCCGAAGCCCAAATATTTTTTCAGAGCTAGATGCAGATAAAAATTATTTTGAATTTGCAACCTGGTGGAGGTTAGTATAAATGGACTAATAGAACAAGTACCACACACTGCTACAAGCCCAAGCCAAAATATTTTTTCAGAGCTAGATGCAGATAAAAATTATTTTGTGTTTGCAACCTGGTGGAGGTTAGTATAGATGGACTAATAGAACAAGTCCCACACACTGCTACAAGCCCAAGCCCAAATATTTTTTCAGAGCTAGATGCAGATAAAAATTATTTGGAATTTGCAACCTGGTGGAGATTAGAATAGATGGACTAATAGAACAAGTCCCACACACTGCTACAAACCCAAGCCCAAATATTTTTTCAGAGCTAGATGCAGATAAAAATTATTTTGAATTTGCAACCTGGAGGAGGTTAGTATAGATGGACTAATAGAACAAGTCCCACACAATGCTGCAAGCCGAAGCCAAAATATTTTTTCAGAGCTAGATGCAGTTAAAAATTATTTTGAATTTGCAACCTGGTGGAGGTTAGTATAGATGGACTAATAGAACAAGTCCCACACACTGCTACAAACCCAAGCCCAAACATTTTTTCAGAGCTAGATGCAGATAAAAATTATTTTGAATTTGCAACCTGGTGGAGTTTAGTATAGATGGACTAATAGAACAAGTCCCACACACAGCTACAAGCCGAAGCCCAAACATTTTTTCAGAGCTAGATGCAGATAAAAATTATTTTGAATTTGCAACCTGGTGGAGGTTAGCATAGATGGATTAATAGAACAAGTCCCACACACTGCTACAAGCCCAAGCCAAAATATTTTTTCAGAGCTAGATGCAGATAAAAATTATTTTGAGATTGCAACCTGGTGGAGGTTAGTATAGATAGACTAATAGAACAAGTCTCAAACACAGCTACAAGCCCAAGCCAAAATATTTTTTCAGAGCTAGATGCAGATAAAAATTATTTTGAATTTGCAACCTGGTGGAGGTTAGCATAGATGGACTAATAGAACAAGTCCCACACACTGCTGCAAGCCAAAGCCCAAATATTTTTTCAGAGCTAGATGCAGATAAAAATTATGTTGTATTTGCAACCTGGAGGAGGTTAGTATAGATGGACTAATAGAACAAGTCCCACACACTGCTACAAGCCCAAGCCCAAATATTTTTTCAGAGCTAGATGCAGATAAAGATTATTTGGAATTTGCAACCTGGTGGAGGTTAGAATAGATGGACTAATAGAACAAGTCCCACACACTGCTACAAACCCAAGCCCAAATATTTTTTCAGAGCTAGATGCAGATAAAAATTATTTTGAATTTGCAACCTGGAGGAGGTTAGTATAGATGGACTAATAGAACAAGTCCCACACACTGCTGCAAGCCGAAGCCAAAATATTTTTTCAGAGCTAGATGCAGATAAAAATTATTTTGAGATTGCAACCTGGTGGAGGTTAGTATAGATAGACTAATAGAACAAGTCTCAAACACAGCTACAAGCCCAAGCCCAAATATTTTTTCAGAGCTAGATGCAGATAAAAATTATTTTGAATTTGCAACCTGGTGGAGGTTAGCATAGATGGACTAATAGAACAAGTCCCACACACTGCTGCAAGCCAAAGCCCAAATATTTTTTCAGAGCTAGATGCAGATAAAAATTATGTTGAATTTGCAACATGGAGGAGGATAGTATAGATGGACTAATAGAACAAGTCCCACACAATGCTGCAATCCGAAGCCAAAATATTTTTTCAGAGCTAGATGCAGTTAAAAATTATTTTGAATTTGCAACCTGGTGGAGGTTAGTATAGAAGGACTAATAGAACAAGTCCCACACACTGCTACAAACTCAAGCCCAAATATTTTTTCAGAGCTAGATGCAGATAAAAATTATTTTGAATTTGCAACCTGGAGGAGGTTAGTATAGATGGACTAATAGAACAAGTCCCACACACTGCTGCAAGCCGAAGCCAAAATATTTTTTCAGAGCTAGATGCAGATAAAAATTATTTTGAGATTGCAACCTGGTGGAGGTTAGTATAGATAGACTAATAGAACAAGTCTCAAACACAGCTACAAGCCCAAGCCCAAATATTTTTTCAGAGCTAGATGCAGATAAAAATTATTTTGAATTTGCAACCTGGTGGAGGTTAGCATAGATGGACTAATAGAACAAGTCCCACACACTGCTGCAAGCCAAAGCCCAAATATTTTTTCAGAGCTAGATGCAGATAAAAATTATGTTGAATTTGCAACCTGGAGGAGGTTAGTATAGATGGACTAATAGAACAAGTCCCACACAATGCTGCAAGCCGAAGCCAAAATATTTTTTCAGAGCTAGATGCAGTTAAAAATTATTTTGAATTTGCAACCTGGTGGAGGTTAGTATAGATGGACTAATAGAACAAGTCCCACACACTGCTACAAACCCAAGCCCAAACATTTTTTCAGAGCTAGATGCAGATAAAAATTATTTTGAATTTGCAACCTGGTGGAGGTTAGCATAGATGGACTAATAGAACAAGTCCCACACACTGCTACAAGCCCAAGCCAAAATATTTTTTCAGAGCTAGATGCAGATAAAAATTATTTTGAGATTGCAACCTGGTGGAGGTTAGTATAGATAGACTAATAGAACAAGTCTCAAACACAGCTACAATCCCAAGCCAAAATATTTTTTCAGAGCTAGATGCAGATAAAAATTATTTTGAATTTGCAACCTGGTGGAGGTTAGCATAGATGGACTAATAGAACAAGTCCCACACACTGCTGCAAGCCAAAGCCCAAATATTTTTTCAGAGCTAGATGCAGATAAAAATTATGTTGAATTTGCAACCTGGAGGAGGTTAGTATAGATGGACTAATAGAACAAGTCCCACACACTGCTACAAGCCCAAGCCCAAATATTTTTTCAGAGCTAGATGCAGATAAAGATTATTTGGAATTTGCAACCTGGTGGAGGTTAGAATAGATGGACTAATAGAACAAGTCCCACACACTGCTACAAACCCAAGCCCAAATATTTTTTCAGAGCTAGATGCAGATAAAAATTATTTTGAATTTGCAACCTGGAGGAGGTTAGTATAGATGGACTAATAGAACAAGTCCCACACACTGCTGCAAGCCGAAGCCAAAATATTTTTTCAGAGCTAGATGCAGATAAAAATTATTTTGAGATTGCAACCTGGTGGAGGTTAGTATAGATAGACTAATAGAACCAGTCTCAAACACAGCTACAAGCCCAAGCCCAAATATTTTTTCAGAGCTAGATGCAGATAAAAATTATTTTGAATTTGCAACCTGGTGGAGGTTAGCATAGATGGACTAATAGAACAAGTCCCACACACTGCTGCAAGCCAAAGCCCAAATATTTTTTCAGAGCTAGATGCAGATAAAAATTATGTTGAATTTGCAACCTGGAGGAGGTTAGTATAGATGGACTAATAGAACAAGTCCCACACACTGCTACAAGCCCAAGCCCAAATATTTTTTCAGAGCTAGATGCAGATAAAAATTATTTGGAATTTGCAACCTGGTGGAGGTTAGAATAGATGGACTAATAGAACAAGTCCCACACACTGCTACAAACCCAAGCCCAAATATTTTTTCAGAGCTAGATGCAGATAAAAATTATTTTGAATTTGCAACCTGGAGGAGGTTAGTATAGATGGTCTAATAGAACAAGTCCCACACACTGCTGCAAGCCGAAGCCAAAATATTTTTTCAGAGCTAGATGCAGTTAAAAATTATTTTGAATTTGCAACCTGGTGGAGGTTAGTATAGATGGACTAATAGAACAAGTCCCACACACTGCTGCAAACCCAAGCCCAAACATTTTTTCAGAGCTAGATGCAGATAAAAATTATTTTGAATTTGCAACCTGGTGGAGGTTAGTATAGATGGACTAATAGAACAAGTCCCACACACAGCTACAAGCCGAAGCCCAAATATTTTTTCAGAGCTAGATGCAGATAAAAATTATTTTGAATTTGCAACCTGGTGGAGGTTAGTATAGATGGACTAATAGAACAAGTACCACACACTGCTACAAGCCCAAGCCAAAATATTTTTTCAGAGCTAGATGCAGATAAAAATTATTTTGTGTTTGCAACCTGGTGGAGGTTAGTATAGATGGACTAATAGAACAAGTCCCACACACTGCTACAAGCCCAAGCCCAAATATTTTTTCAGAGCTAGATGCAGATAAAAATTATTTGGAATTTGCAACCTGGTGGAGATTAGAATAGATGGACTAATAGAACAAGTCCCACACACTGCTACAAACCCAAGCCCAAATATTTTTTCAGAGCTAGATGCAGATAAAAATTATTTTGAATTTGCAACCTGGAGGAGGTTAGTATAGATGGACTAATAGAACAAGTCCCACACAATGCTGCAAGCCGAAGCCAAAATATTTTTTCAGAGCTAGATGCAGATAAAAATTATTTTGAGATTGCAACCTGGTGGAGGTTAGTATAGATAGACTAATAGAACAAGTCTCAAACACAGCTACAAGCCCAAGCCCAAATATTTTTTCAGAGCTAGATGCAGATAAAAATTATTTTGAATTTGCAACCTGGTGGAGGTTAGCATAGATGGACTAATAGAACAAGTCCCACACACTGCTGCAAGCCAAAGCCCAAATATTTTTTCAGAGCTAGATGCAGATAAAAATTATGTTGAATTTGCAACCTGGAGGAGGATAGTATAGATGGACTAATAGAACAAGTCCCACACAATGCTGCAAGCCGAAGCCAAAATATTTTTTCAGAGCTAGATGCAGTTAAAAATTATTTTGAATTTGCAACCTGGTGGAGGTTAGTATAGAAGGACTAATAGAACAAGTCCCACACACTGCTACAAACCCAAGCCCAAATATTTTTTCAGAGCTAGATGCAGATAAAAATTATTTTGAATTTGCAACCTGGAGGAGGTTAGTATAGATGGACTAATAGAACAAGTCCCACACACTGCTGCAAGCCGAAGCCAAAATATTTTTTCAGAGCTAGATGCAGATAAAAATTATTTTGAGATTGCAACCTGGTGGAGGTTAGTATAGATAGACTAATAGAACAAGTCTCAAACACAGCTACAAGCCCAAGCCCAAATATTTTTTCAGAGCTAGATGCAGATAAAAATTATTTTGAATTTGCAACCTGGTGGAGGTTAGCATAGATGGACTAATAGAACAAGTCCCACACACTGCTGCAAGCCAAAGCCCAAATATTTTTTCAGAGCTAGATGCAGATAAAAATTATGTTGAATTTGCAACCTGGAGGAGGTTAGTATAGATGGACTAATAGAACAAGTCCCACACAATGCTGCAAGCCGAAGCCAAAATATTTTTTCAGAGCTAGATGCAGTTAAAAATTATTTTGAATTTTCAAACTGGTGGAGGTTAGTATAGATGGACTAATAGAACAAGTCCCACACACTGCTACAAACCCAAGCCCAAACATTTTTTCAGAGCTAGATGCAGATAAAAATTATTTTGAATTTGCAACCTGGTGGAGGTTAGCATAGATGGACTAATAGAACAAGTCCCACACACTGCTACAAGCCCAAGCCAAAATATTTTTTCAGAGCTAGATGCAGATAAAAATTATTTTGAGATTGCAACCTGGTGGAGGTTAGTATAGATAGACTAATAGAACAAGTCTCAAACACAGCTACAATCCCAAGCCAAAATATTTTTTCAGAGCTAGATGCAGATAAAAATTATTTTGAATTTGCAACCTGGTGGAGGTTAGCATAGATGGACTAATAGAACAAGTCCCACACACTGCTGCAAGCCAAAGCCCAAATATTTTTTCAGAGCTAGATGCAGATAAAAATTATGTTGAATTTGCAACCTGGAGGAGGTTAGTATAGATGGACTAATAGAACAAGTCCCACACACTGCTACAAGCCCAAGCCCAAATATTTTTTCAGAGCTAGATGCAGATAAAGATTATTTGGAATTTGCAACCTGGTGGAGGTTAGAATAGATGGACTAATAGAACAAGTCCCACACACTGCTACAAACCCAAGCCCAAATATTTTTTCAGAGCTAGATGCAGATAAAAATTATTTTGAATTTGCAACCTGGAGGAGGTTAGTATAGATGGACTAATAGAACAAGTCCCACACACTGCTGCAAGCCGAAGCCAAAATATTTTTTCAGAGCTAGATGCAGATAAAAATTATTTTGAGATTGCAACCTGGTGGAGCTTAGTATAGATAGACTAATAGAACCAGTCTCAAACACAGCTACAAGCCCAAGCCCAAATATTTTTTCAGAGCTAGATGCAGATAAAAATTATTTTGAATTTGCAACCTGGTGGAGGTTAGCATAGATGGACTAATAGAACAAGTCCCACACACTGCTGCAAGCCAAAGCCCAAATATTTTTTCAGAGCTAGATGCAGATAAAAATTATGTTGAATTTGCAACCTGGAGGAGGTTAGTATAGATGGACTAATAGAACAAGTCCCACACACTGCTACAAGCCCAAGCCCAAATATTTTTTCAGAGCTAGATGCAGATAAAAATTATTTGGAATTTGCAACCTGGTGGAGGTTAGAATAGATGGACTAATAGAACAAGTCCCACACACTGCTACAAACCCAAGCCCAAATATTTTTTCAGAGCTAGATGCAGATAAAAATTATTTTGAATTTGCAACCTGGAGGAGGTTAGTATAGATGGTCTAATAGAACAAGTCCCACACACTGCTGCAAGCCGAAGCCAAAATATTTTTTCAGAGCTAGATGCAGTTAAAAATTATTTTGAATTTGCAACCTGGTGGAGGTTAGTATAGATGGACTAATAGAACAAGTCCCACACACTGCTGCAAACCCAAGCCCAAACATTTTTTCAGAGCTAGATGCAGATAAAAATTATTTTGAATTTGCAACCTGGTGGAGGTTAGTATAGATGGACTAATAGAACAAGTCCCACACACAGCTACAAGCCGAAGCCCAAATATTTTTTCAGAGCTAGATGCAGATAAAAATTATTTTGAATTTGCAACCTGGTGGAGGTTAGTATAGATGGACTAATAGAACAAGTACCACACACTGCTACAAGCCCAAGCCAAAATATTTTTTCAGAGCTAGATGCAGATAAAAATTATTTTGTGTTTGCAACCTGGTGGAGGTTAGTATAGATGGACTAATAGAACAAGTCCCACACACTGCTACAAGCCCAAGCCCAAATATTTTTTCAGAGCTAGATGCAGATAAAAATTATTTTGAATTTGCAACCTGGTGGAGGTTAGTGTAGATGGACTAATAGAACAAGTCCCACACACAGCTACAAGCCGAAGCCCAAACATTTTTTCAGAGCTAGATGCAGATAAAAATTATTTTGAATTTGCAACCTGGTGGAGGTTAGCATAGATGGACTAATAGAACAAGTCCCACACACAGCTACAAGCCGAAGCCCAAACATTTTTTCAGAGCTAGATGCAGATAAAAATTATTTTGAATTTGCAACCTGGTGGAGGTTAGAATAGATGGACTAATAGAACAAGTCCCACACACTGCTACAAACCCAAGCCCAAATATTTTTTCAGAGCTAGATGCAGATAAAAATTATTTTGAATTTGCAACCTGGAGGAGGTTAGTATAGATGAACTAATAGAACAAGTCCCACACACTGCTGCAAGCCGAAGCCAAAATATTTTTTCAGAGCTAGATGCAGATAAAAATTATTTTGAGATTGCAACCTGGTGGAGGTTAGTATAGATAGACTAATAGAACCAGTCTCAAACACAGCTACAAGCCCAAGCCCAAATATTTTTTCAGAGCTAGATGCAGATAAAAATTATTTTGAATTTGCAACCTGGTGGAGGTTAGCATAGATGGACTAATAGAACAAGTCCCAGACACTGCTGCAAGCCAAAGCCCAAATATTTTTTCAGAGCTAGATGCAGATAAAAATTATGTTGAATTTGCAACCTGGAGGAGGTTAGTATAGATGGACTAATAGAACAAGTCCCACACACTGCTACAAGCCCAAGCCCAAATATTTTTTCGAGCTAGATGCAGATAAAAATTATTTGGAATTTGCAACCTGGTGGAGGTTAGAATAGATGGACTAATAGAACAATTCCCACACACTGCTACAAACCCAAGCCCAAATATTTTTTCAGAGCTAGATGCAGATAAAAATTATTTTGAATTTGCAACCTGGAGGAGGTTAGTATAGATGGTCTAATAGAACAAGTCCCACACACTGCTGCAAGCCGAAGCCAAAATATTTTTTCAGAGCTAGATGCAGTTAAAAATTATTTTGAATTTGCAACCTGGTGGAGGTTAGTATAGATGGACTAATAGAACAAGTCCCACACACTGCTGCAAACCCAAGCCCAAACATTTTTTCAGAGCTAGATGCAGATAAAAATTATTTTGAATTTGCAACCTGGTGGAGGTTAGTATAGATGGACGAATAGAACAAGTCCCACACACAGCTACAAGCCGAAGCCCAAATATTTTTTCAGAGCTAGATGCAGATAAAAATTATTTTGAATTTGCAACCTGGTGGAGGTTAGTATAGATGGACTAATAGAACAAGTACCACACACTGCTACAAGCCCAAGCCAAAATATTTTTTCAGAGCTAGATGCAGATAAAAATTATTTTGTGTTTGAAACCTGGTGGAGGTTAGTATAGATGGACTAATAGAACAAGTCCCACACACTGCTACAAGCCCAAGCCCAAATATTTTTTCAGAGCTAGATGCAGATAAAAATTATTTGGAATTTGCAACCTGGTGGAGATTAGAATAGATGGACTAATAGAACAAGTCCCACACACTGCTACAAACCCAAGCCCAAATATTTTTTCAGAGCTAGATGCAGATAAAAATTATTTTGAATTTGCAACCTGGAGGAGGTTAGTATAGATTGACTAATAGAACAAGTCCCACACAATGCTGCAAGCCGAAGTCAAAATATTTTTTCAGAGCTAGATGCAGTTAAAAATTATTTTGAATTTGCAACCTGGTGGAGGTTAGTATAGATGGACTAATAGAACAAGTCCCACACACTGCTACAAACCCAAGCCCAAACATTTTTTCAGAGCTAGATGCAGATAAAAATTATTTTGAATTTGCAACCTGGTGGAGGTTAGTATAGATGGACTAATAGAACAAGTCCCACACACAGCTACAAGCCGAAGCCCAAACATTTTTTCAGAGCTAGATGCAGATAAAAATTATTTTGAATTTGCAACCTGGTGGAGGTTAGCATAGATGGACTAATAGAACAAGTCCCACACACTGCTACAAGCCCAAGCCAAAATATTTTTTCAGAGCTAGATGCAGATAAAAATTATTTTGAGATTGCAACCTGGTGGAGGTTAGTATAGATAGACTAACAGAACAAGTCTCAAACACAGCTACAAGCCCAAGCCAAAATATTTTTTCAGAGATAGATGCAGATAAAAATTATTTTGAATTTGCAACCTGGTGGAGGTTAGCATAGATGGACTAATAGAACAAGTCCCACACACTGCTGCAAGCCAAAGCCCAAATATTTTTTCAGAGCTAGATGCAGATAAAAATTATGTTGAATTTGCAACCTGGAGGAGGTTAGTATAGATGGACTAATAGAACAAGTCCCACACACTGCTACAAGCCCAAGCCCAAATATTTTTTCAGAGCTAGATGCAGATAAAAATTATTTGGAATTTGCAACCTGGTGGAGGTTAGAATAGATGGACTAATAGAACAAGTCCCACACACTGCTACAAACCCAAGCCCAAATATTTTTTCAGAGCTAGATGCAGATAAAAATTATTTTGAATTTGCAACCTGGAGGAGGTTAGTATAGATGGACTAATAGAACAAGTCCCACACACTGCTGCAAGCCGAAGCCAAAATATTTTTTCAGAGCTAGATGCAGTTAAAAATTATTTTGAATTTGCAACCTGGTGGAGGTTAGTATAGATGGACTAATAGAACAAGTCCCACACACTGCTACAAACCCAAGCCCAAACATTTTTTCAGAGCTAGATGCAGATAAAAATTATTTTGAATTTGCAACCTGGTGGAGGTTAGTATAGATGGACTAATAGAACAAGTCCCACACACAGCTACAAGCCGAAGCCCAAATATTTTTTCAGAGCTAGATGCAGATAAAAATTATTTTGAATTTGCAACCTGGTGGAGGTTAGTATAGATGGACTAATAGAACAAGTACCACACACTGCTACAAGCCCAAGCCAAAATATTTTTTCAGAGCTAGATGCAGATAAAAATTATTTTGAGATTGCAACCTGGTGGAGGTTAGTATAGATAGAATAATAGAACAAGTCCCAAACACAGCTACAAGCCCAAGCCCAAATATTTTTTCAGAGCTAGATGCAGATAAAAATTATTTTGAATTTGCAACCTGTTGGTTAGTATAGATGGACTAATAGAACAAGTCCCACACACTGCTACAAGCCCAAGCCCAAATCTTTTTTCAGAGCTAGATGCAGATAAAAATTATTTTGAATTTGCAACCTGATGGAGGTTAGAATATATGGACTAATAGAACAAGTCCCACACACTGCTACAAGCCGAAGCCCAAATATTTTTTCAGAGCTAGATGCAGATAAAAATTATTTTGAATTTGCAACCTGGTGGAGGTTAGCATAGATGGACTAATAGAACAAGTCCCACACACTGCTACAAGACCCAGCCCAAATATTTTTTCAGAGCTAGATGCAGATAAAAATTATTTGGAATTTGCAACCTGGTGGAGGTTAGAATAGATGGACTAATAGAACAAGTCCCACACACTGCTACAAACCCAAGCCCAAATATTTTTTCAGAGCTAGATGCAGATAAAAATTATTTTGAATTTGCAACCTGGAGGAGGTTAGTATTGATGGACTAATAGAACAAGTCCCACACACTGCTGCAAGCCGAAGCCAAAATATTTTTTCAGAGCTAGATGCAGTTAAAAATTATTTTGAATTTGCAACCTGGTGGAGGTTAGTATAGATGGACGAATAGAACAAGTCCCACACACTGCTACAAACCCAAGCCCAAACATTTTTTCAGAGCTAGATGCAGATAAAAATTATTTTGAATTTGCAACCTGGTGGAGGTTAGTATAGATGGACTAATAGAACAAGTCCCACACACAGCTACAAGCCGAAGCCCAAATATTTTTTCAGAGCTAGATGCAGATAAAAATTATTTTGAATTTGCAACCTGGTGGAGGTTAGTATAGATGGACTAATAGAACAAGTCCCACACACTGCTACAAGCCCAAGCCAAAATATTTTTTCAGAGCTAGATGCAGATAAAAATTATTTTGAGATTGCAACCTGGTGGAGGTTAGTATAGATAGACTAATAGAACAAGTCCCACACACTGCTACAAGCCCAAGCCCAAATATTTTTTCAGAGCTAGATGCAGATAAAAATTATTTTGAATTTGCAACCTGGTGGAGGTTAGCATAGATGGAATAATAGAACAAGTCCCACACACTGCTGCAAGCCAAAGCCCAAATATTTTTTCAGAGCTAGATGCAGATAAAAATTATTTTGAATTTGCAACCTGGAGGAGGTTAGTATAGATGGACTAATAGAACGAGTCCCACACACTGCTACAAGCCCAAGCCCAAATATTTTTTCAGAGCTAGATGCAGATAAAAATTATTTTGAATTTGCAACCTGGTGGAGGTTAGTATAGATGGACTAATAGAACAAGTCCCACACACTGCTGCAAGCCGAAGCCAAAATATTTTTTCAGAGCTAGATGCAGATAAAAATTATTTTGAATTTGCAACCTCGTGGAGGTTAGTATAGATGGACTAATAGAACAAGTCCCACACACTGCTACAAGCCCAAGCCAAAATATTTTTTTAGAGCTAGATGCAGATAAAAATTATTTTGTGTTTGCAACCTGGTGGAGGTTAGTATAGATGGACTAATAGAACAAGTCCCACACACTGCTACAAGCCCAAGCCCAAATATTTTTTCAGAGCTAGATGCAGATAAAAGTTATTTTGAATTTGCAGCGTGGTGGAGGTTAGTATAGATGGACTAATAGAACATTCCCACACACTGCTACAAGCCCAAGCCCAAATATTTTTTCAGAGCTAGATGCAGATAAAAATTATTTTGAATTTGCAAACTGGTGGAGGTTAGTATAGATGAACTAATAGAATGATGCTATGCCCAAAAGGTTTTACTTCACTAGGTGCAGTAAAAAAATTTGTATTCTATACACAGGTGGTGTAGCTTGCAACACAGATAGGCTACTCCACTGACAAACACACTGCGCAAGAGGCCAAAAAGGATTTGCTTTGCTAGATTTAGCCAAATGCTTTGAAAAAACTTGCACAGACCTGACTGGCAAAAAGTGATAGGAACTGATGTAACCTAGCCCTCAAAAGGACTGCAATTACAATTAGTCTTTACTCCTAACCTATCTATTTAAGAGCACAGACCTGCCTGATAAAAGTCGTAGGAAATGATGTTACCTAGTTCTCAAAAGGACTGCAATCACAACTATTCCCTACTCCCAAGCTATCTGTAGATTTGTGTGAAAATTGGCTTGAAATTAACACTGAAAGTATAGCGCACACAGCAACAGCGGTGCCGTCTAACACGCAGCTGCAGCAGTGAGAAAATGGTGGCGACGGGGAAAATGGCTGGGTCTTATAGGGCAAGGACATGTGACATACACTGCCAATGACACATGCCCTTGCTTGTGTGAAAAAAAGCAGTTCGCTCCGTGTGTGCGCTGCTGATAGGCTGACAGATTGCACCTCCCCACTGTAAATGCGGGATAGAGAAAAAAAAATGGAGATCTTCATTATTCCTGCAGAGATCCATCCCCTGCCCCTCCCCCTGCCCCGCAGTACACATAAACTGCGTATTAACATTAATTTTCAGCATTACTGAGAAAAAATCCAGTTATGATTTTGGTGCACGAACAGTTATCGAACATAACCTCGAACAGCCAAATTTTTTTCAAATTGTTCGTGTTCGCCAAACGGCACGAACACCGCCAAAACAGCTTGAATTTGAGATTGGCGAACAGTTCGAGTCGAACACCGCTCATCTCTAGTGATGTCACAGTACAGGAATAATACACACAGTGTTGTCAAAGTACAGGGATAATGCACACAGTGATGTCACAGTACTGAGATAATACACTCAGTGATGTGATAGTACAGGAATAATACATAAAGTGATGTCACAGTACAGGGCTAATACACACAGTGTTGTCACAGTACAGGGATAATACACACAGTGATGTCACAGTACAGGAATAATACACACAGTGATGTCACAGTACAGGGGTAATATACACAGTGATGTCACAGAACAGAGATAATACACACAGTGATGTCACAATACAGTAATAATACACACAGTGATGTCACAGTACTGAGATAATACACTCAGTGATGTGAAAGCACAGGAATAATACATAAAGTGATGTCACAGTACAGAAATAATACACAGCGTGATGCCACAGTACAAGGATAATGCACACAGTGATGTCACAGTACAGAGATAATACACAAAGTGATGTCACAGTACAGAAATAATACAAAGCGTGATGCCACAGTACAAGGATAATACACTCAGTGATGTGACAGTACAGGGGTAATAAATACAGTGATGTCACAGTACAGGGATAATACTCAGAGAGATGTCTCAATATAGGTATAACACACACAGTGATGTTACAGTACAGACATAATACACACAGTGATGTAAGAGTACAGAGCTAATAAACAGTGATGTCACAATACAGAGATAATACACACAGTGATGTCACAGTACAGAGATAATACACACAGTGATGTCACAGTTCAGGAATAATACACACAGTGATGTCACAGTACATGGATAATAAACGCAGTGATGTCACAGTAAATGGATAATAAACACAGTGATGTCACAGTACATGGATAATAAATACAGTGATGTCACATTACAGAGATAATACACACAGTAATGTCACAGTACAGAGATAATACACACAGTGATGTCACAGTACAGAGATAATACACATAGTGATGTCACAGTACAGAGATAATATACGCAGTGATGTCACAGTAAAGGGATAATACATACAGTGATGCCACAGTACAGGAATAATGCACACAGTGAGGTCAAAGTACAGGATAATACACTCAGTGATGTCACAGTACAGGAATAATACACACAGTGATGTCACAGAACAGAGATAATACACACAGTGATGTCACAATACAGGGATAATACACACCGTGATGTCACAGTACTGAGATAATACACACAGTGATGTCACAGTACAGGGATAATACACACAGTGATGTCACAGCACAGAGAGTAATACACACAGTGATGTCACAGTACAGGGATAATACACTCAGTGATGTGAAAGTACAGGAATAATACATAAAGTGATGTCACAGCACAGGGATAATACACATAGTGATGTCACAGTACAGAAATAATACACAGCGTGATGCCACAATACAGGGGTAATAAATACAGTGATGTCACAGTACAGGGATAATACCCACAGCAATGTCACAATGCAGGGATAACACACACAGTGATGTTACAGTACAGACATAATACACACAGTGAGGTCACACTACAGAGATAATAAACAGTGATGTCACATTACAGAGATAATAAACACAGTTATGTCACAGTACAGAGATAATACAGAGAGTGATGTCACAGTACATGGATAATAAACACAGTGATGTCACAGTACATGCATAATAAACAGTGATGTCACAGTACAGAGATAATACACACAGGAAAGTCACAGTACAGAGATAATACACATAGTGATGTATTAGTGCAGAGATAATACACGCAGTGATGTCACAGTATAGGGATAATACACGCAGTGATGTCACAGTATAGGGATAATACATACAGTGATGTCACAGTAAAGGAATAATCCACACAGTGGTATCACAGTACAGGGATAATATACACAGTGATGTCACAGTACAGGGATAATACACACAGTGATATCTCAGTACAGGGATAAGACACACAGTGATGTCACAATACATGGATAATATGCACAGTGATGTCACAGTACAGTGATAATACACACAGTGATTTCACAGTGCAGGAATAATACACACAGTGATGTCACAGTACAGGGAATATTCACACAATGATGTCAAAGTACAGGGATTATACACACAGTGATGTCACAGTACAGGGACAATATACACAGTAATGTCACAGTACAGGGATAATACACACAGTGATGTCACAGTACAGGGATAATACACACAGTGAAGTCACAGCACAGGGATAACAAATACAGTGATGTCACAGTACAGAGATAATACACACAGTGATCTCACAGTACAGAGATAATACACACAGCGATGTCAAAGTACAGGGATAATACACACAGTGTTCTCACAGTACAGGGATAATCTACACAGTAATGTCACAGTACAGGGATAATACACACAGTGATGTCACAGAACATAGATAAGACACACAGTGATGTCACAGTATAGGAATAATAAACACAGTGATGTCACAGTACAAAGATAATAAACAGTGATGTCACAATACAGATTTAATACACAGTGCTGTCACAGTACAGAGATAATACATAAAGTGTTGTCACAGTACATGGATAATAAACGCAGTGATGTCACAGTACATGGATAATAAACACAGTGATGTCACAGAACAGAGATAATACACACAGTGATGTCACAGTACTGAGATAATACACTCAGTGATGTGAAAGTACAGGAATAATACATAAAGTGATGTCACAATACAGGGATAATACACACAGTGATGTCACAGTACAGAAATTATACACAGTGTGATGCCACAGTACAAGGATGATGCACACAGTGATGTCACAGTACTGGGATAATACACACAGTGATGTGTCAGTACTGAGATAATACTCTCAGTGATGTGACAGTACAGGGATAATACATACAGTGATGTCACAGTACAGGGATAATACGCACAGTGATGTCACAGTACAGAAATAATACACAGCGTGACGTCATAGTACAGGTGTAATAAATAGAGTGATGTCAAAGTAAAGGGATAATACCCACTGCGATGTCACAATATATGGATAACACACACAGTGATGTTACAGTACTGACATAATACACACAGCGATGTCACAGTACAGGGATAATACACACAATGATGTCACAGTACAGGGATAATACACACAGTGATGTCACAGTACAGGTATAATACATACAGTATTGTCACAGTACAGGGTTAATACATACATTGGTGTCACAGTACAGGGATAATACCCACAGTGTTCTCACAGTACAGGGATAATCTACACAGTAATGTTACAGTACAGGGATAATACACACAGTGATGTCACAGTACAGGGATAATACACACAATGATGTCACAGTACGGGGATAATACACACAGTGATGTCACAGTACAGGTATAATACATACAGTGTTGTCACATTACAGGGTTAATACACACATTGGTGTCACAGTACAGGGATAATACACACAGTGATGTCAAACTACAGGGATAATATAAACAGTGATGTCACAGTACAGGGGTAATATACACAGTGATATCACAGTACAGGGTAATACACACAGTGATGTCACAGTACAGGAATTGTACACACAGTATTGTCACTGTACAGGAATAATACACATAGTGATGTTACAGTACAGGGGTAATATACACAGTGATTTCACAGTACAGGGATAATACACACAGTGATGTCACAGAACAGAGATAATACACACAGTGATGTCACAGGATAGGAATAATAAACACAGTGATGTCACAGTACAGAGATAATAAACGGTGATGTCACAATACAGATTTAATACACAGTGATGTCACAGTACAGAGATAATACATAAAGAGTTGTCACAGTACATGGATAATAAACGCAGTGATGTCACAGTACCGGGATAATACACTCAATGATGTCACAGTACAGGGATAATACACACAGTGATGTCACAGTACAGGTATAATACATACAGTGTTGTCACATTACAGGGTTAATACACACATTGGTGTCACAGTACAGGGATCATACACACAGTGTTGTCACAGTAGAGGGATAATACACACAGTGATGTCAAACTACAGGGATAATATAAGCAGTGATGTCACAGTACAGGGGTAATATACACAGTGATGTCACAGTACAGGGATAATACACACAGTGATGTCACAGTACAGAGATAATACACACAGTGATGTCACAGTACAGGAATATTACACACAGTATTGTCACTGTACAGGAATAATACACATAGTGATGTTACAGTACAGGGGTAATATACACAGTGATGTCACAGTACAGGGATAATACACACAGTGATGTCACAGAACAGAGATAAGAAACACAGTGATGTCACAGTATAGGAATAATAAACACAGTGATGTCACAAACAGAGAAAATACACACAGTGATGTCACAGAACAGAGATAAGAAACACAGTGATGTCACAGTATAGCAATAATAAACACAGTGATGTCACAGTACAGAGATAATAAACAGTGATGTCACAATACAGATTTAATACACAGTGATGTCACAGTACAGAGATAATACATAAAGTGTTGTCACAGTACATGGATAATAAACGCAGTGATGTCACAGTACATGGATAATAAACACAGTGATGTCACAGAACCGAGATAATACACACATTGATGTCACAGTACTGAGATAATACACTCAGTGATGTAAAAGTACAGGAATAATACCTAAAGTGATGTCACAATACAGGGATAATACACACAGTGATGTCACAGTACAGAAATTATACACAGTGTGATGCCACAGTACAAGGATAATGCACACAGTGATGTCACAGTACTGGGATAATACACACAGTGATGTGTCAGTACTGAGATAATATTCTCAGTGATGTGACAGTACAGGGATAATACACACAGTAATGTCACAGTACAGGGATAATACGCACAGTGATGTCACAGTACAGAAATAATACACAGCGTGACGTCATAGTACAGGTGTAATAAATAGAGTGATGTCAAAGTAAAGGGATAATACCCACTGCGATGTCACAATATATGGATAACACACACAGTGATGTTACAGTACAGACATAATACACACAGTGATGTCACAGTACAGAGATAATAAACAGTGATGTCACAATACAGAGATAATTCACACAGTGATGTCACAGTACAGAGATAATACAAACAGTGATGTCACAGTACAGGAATAATACATAAAGTTTTGTCACAGTACATGGATAATAAACGCAGTGATGTCACAGTACATGGATAATAAACACAGTGATGTCACAATACCTGGATAAAAAACACAGTGATGTCACAGTACAGAGATAATACACACAGTGTTGTCACAGTACAGGGATAATACACACAGTGATGTCACACTACGTGGATAATACACAAAGTGATGTCACAGTTCAGGCATAATACACACAGTGATTTCACAGAACAGAGACAATACACACAGTGATGTCAAAGTACAGGGATAATGCACACAGTGATGTCACAGTACAAGGATAATACACACATTGATGTCAGAGTACTGGGACAATACACACAGTGTTGTCACAGTACAGGGATAATACACACAGTGATGTGAAAGTACAGGGATAATACACACAGTGTTGTCACAGTACCGGGATAATACACACAGTGATGTCACAGTACAGGGATAATACACACAGTGTTCTCACAGTACAGGGATAGTAAGCACAGTGATGTCACAATACAGAGATAATACACAAAGTGATGTCACAGTACAATGATAATACACACAGGGATATAACAGTACAGAAATAATACACACAGTGATGTCACAGTACTGGGATTATACAAACAGTGATGTCACAGTACAGGGATAATACACATAGTGGTGTCTCAGTACTGGGATAATACACACAGTGATGACACAGTACAGGGATAATACACACAGTGATGTCACAGTACAGGGGTAATGTACACAGTGATGTCACAGTACAGGGATAATACGCACAGTGTTGTCACAGTACAGGGATAATACACACAGTGATGTCACAATACAGATATTATACACACAGTGATGTCACAGTATGGGGATAATACACACAGTGATATCACAGTACAGGCATAATACACACAGTGATTTCACAGAACAAAGACAATACACAGTTATGTCACAGTACGGGGATAATACGCACAGTGACGTCACAGTACAGGGATAACACACACAGTGATGTCACAGTATAGAGATAATACACTGTGATGTCACAGTACAGAAATAATACACACAGTGTTATCACAGTACAGGGATAATGCACACAGTGATGTCACAGTGCAGGAATAATACACAAAAATATGTCAAAGTACAGGGATAATACACACAGTGATGTCACAGTACAGGGATAATACACACAGTGATGTCACAGTACAGGGGTAATAAATACAGTGATGTCACAGTACAGAGATTATACACACAGTGATGTCACAGTACAGGGATAATACGCACAATGATGTCACATTACAGGGATAATATACACAGTGATGTCACAGTATATGGATAATACACACAGTGATGTCTTAATACAGAGATAATACGCACAGTGATGTCACAGTACAGGTATAATACAAACAGTGTTGTCACATTACAGGGTTAATACACACATTGGGGTCACAGTACAGGGATAATGCAAACAGTGATGTCACAGTACAGGGATAATACACACAGTGATGTTAAAGTACAAGGATAATACAAACAATGATGTCACAGTACAGGGGTAATATACACAGTGATGTCACAGTACAGGGATAATACACACAGTGATGTCACAGTACTGAGACAATACACTCAGTGATGTGAAAGTACAGGAATAATACATAAAGTGATGTCACAATATAGGGATAATACGCACAGTGATGTCACAGTACAGAAATTATACACAGTGTGATGCCACAGTTGAAGGATAATGCACACAGTGATGTCACAGTACAGGGATAATACACACAGTCATGCCACAGTACTGAGATAATACTCTCAGTGATGTGACAGTACAGGGATAATACATACAGTGATGTCACAGTACAGGGATAATACGCACAGTGATGTCACAGTACAGAAATAATACACACCGTGACGTCATAGTACAGGTGTAATAAATACAGTGATGTCACAGTAAAGGGATAATACCCACAGCGATGTCACAATATATGGATAACACACACAGTGATGTTACAGTACAGAGATAATAAACAGTGATGTCACAATACAGAGATAATACACAAAGTTATGTCACAGTACAGAGATAATACACACAGTGATGTTACAGTACAGGAATAATACATACAGTTTTGTCACAGTACATGGATAATAAAAGCAGTATTGTCACAGTACATGTATAATAAACACAGTGATGTCACAATACATGGATAATAAACACAGTGATGTCACAGTACAGAGTTAATACACACAGTGTTGTCACAGTACAGAGATAATACACATAGTGATGTCACAGTACAGAGATAATACACGCAGTGATGTCACAGTATAGGGATAATACATACAGTGATGTCACAGTACAGGAATAATGCACACAGTGAGGTCCAAGTACAGGATAATACACTCAGTGATGTCACAGTACAGGAATAATACACACAGTGATGTCACAGAGCAGAGATAATACACAGTGATATCACCGTACAGGGATTTTACACACAGTAATATCACAGTACAGGGATAAGACACACAGTGATGTCACAGTACAGAGATAATACACACAGTGATGTCACAGTACAGGGATAATACACACAATGATATCACAGTACATGAATAATAAACACAGTGATATCACTGTACTGGGATAATACACACAATGATGTCACAGTACAGGGATAATACACACAGCGATGTCACAGTACAGGGATAATATACACAGTGATGTCACAGTACAGGGATAATACACACAGTGATGTCACAGGACAGGGATAATACACACAGTGAAGTCACAGTACAGGGGTAATAAACACAGTGTTGTCACAATACAAAGATAATACACACAGTGATGTCACAGTACGAAGATAATACACACAGTGATGTTACAGTACAGAAATAATACACACAGTGATGTCACAGCACTGGGATAATACACACAGTGATGTCACAGTACAGGGATAATATACACAGTGATGTCACAGTACAGGGATAATACACACAATGATGTTAAAGTACAACGATAAAACACACAGTGATGTCACAGTAAAGAGATAATACACACAGTGATGTTAAAGTACAAGGATAATTCACCAGTGTTGTCACAGTACAGAGTTACTACACACAGTGATGTTAAAGTACAAGGATAATATAAACAGTGATGTCACAGTACAGGGGTAATATACACAGTGATGTCACAGTACAGGGATAATACACACAGTGATGTCACAGTACAGAGATAATACACACAGTGATGTAACAGTACAGGAATAATACACACAGTGTTTTCACTGTACATGGATAATACATACAGTGTTGTCATAGTACAGGGGTAATAAACACAGTGATGTCACAATACAGATATAATAAACACAGTGATGTCACAGTACAGAGATAATACACACAGTGATTTCACAGTACAGATATAAAACACACAGTGATGTCACAGTACAGGAATAAAACACACAGTGTTGTCACAGTACAGGGGTAATATACACAGTGATGTCACAGTACAGGGATAATACACACAGTGTTGTCACAGTACAGGAATAATACACACAATGATGTCACAATATAGAGATCACATCACACAGTGATGTCACTGTACGGGGATAATACACACCGTGATGTCACAGAAGAGGCATAATACACACAGTGATATCACAGAACAAAGACAATACACACAGTTATGTCATAGTACGGGGATAATACACACAGTGATGTCACAGTACAGGGGTAATAAATACAGTGATGTCACAGTACAGCGATAATACAAACAGTGAAGTCACAGTACATGGATAATACACAAAATGATGTCACAATACAGGGATAATACACACAGTGATGTCACAGTATATGGATAATAAACACAGTGATGTCTTAGTTAGAGATGAGCGTTGTTCTACTCGAACTGTTCGCCAATCTCAAATTCGAGCTGTTTTGGGCGGTGTTCGAGCCGGTCGGCGAACACGAACAATTTGAGAAAAATTCGGCTGTTCGAGGTTATGTTCGATAACTGTTCGTGCACCAAAATCATAACTGGATTTTTTCTCAGTAATGATGAAAATTAATGTTAATACGCAGTTTGAGTGTACAGCGGGGCGGGGGGAGGGGCAGGGGATGGATCTCTGCAGGAACAATGAAGATCTCCATTTTTTTTTCTTTTTCCCGCATTTGCAGTGGGGAGGTGCAATCTGTCAGCCTATCAGCAGCGCACACACGGAGCGAAGTGCTTTTTTTCACACAAGCAAGGGCATGTGTGATTGGCAGTGTATGTCACATGTCCTTGCCCTATAAGACCAAGCCATTTTCCCCGTCGCCACCATTTTCTCACTGCTGCAGCTGCGTGTTAGACGGCACCGCTGTTGCTGTGTGCGCTATACCTTGTTAATTTCAAGCCAATTTTCGCACAAATATACAGATAGCTTGGGAGTAGGGAATAGTTGTGATTGCAGTCCTTTTAAGGACTAGGTTACAGCATTTCCTACGACTTTTATCAGGCAGGTCTGTGCTCTTAAATAGATAGATTGTGGGAGTAAAGACTAATTGTAATTGGAGTCCTTTTCAGGACAAGGTTACATCAGTTCCTATCAGTTTTTGCCAGGCAGGTCTGTGCCAGTGCTGTGCAAGTTTTTTTCACAGCATTTGGCTGAATCTAGCAAAGCTAATCCTTTTTGGCCTATTGCAGAGTGTGTTAGTCAGTGGAGTAGCCTATCTGTGTTGCAAGATATACCACCTGTGTATAGAATACCAATTTTTTTACTGCACCTAGTGAAGTAAAATCTTTTGGGCATAGCATCATTCTATTAGTCCATCTATACTGACCTCCATCAGGTTGCAAACTGAATATAATTTTTTTCTGCATCTAGCTCTGAAAAAATATTTGGGCTTCTAGCAGTGTGTGGGACTTGGTCTATTAGTCCATCTATACTGACCTCCATCAGGTTGCAAATTAAAAATAATTTTTTTCTTCATTTAGCTCTGAAAAAATATTTGGGCTTCTAGCAGTGTGTGGGACTTGTTCTATTAGTCCTTCTATACTGACCTCCAGCAGGTTGCAAATTGAATATAATTTTTTTCTGCATCTAGCTCTGAAAAAATATTTGGGCTTCTAGCGGTGTGTGGGACTTGGTCTATTAGTCCATCTATACTGACCTCCATCAGGTTGCAAATTAAAAATAATTTTTTTCTGCATCTAGCTCTGAAAAAATATTTGGGCTTCTAGCAGTGTGTGGGACTTGGTCTATTAGTCCATCTATACTGACCTCCATCAGGTTGCAAATTAAAAATAATTTTTTTCTTCATTTATCTCTGAAAAAATATTTGGGCTTCTAGCAGCGTGTGGGACTTGTTCTATTAGTCCATCTATACTGACCTCCATCAGGTTGCAAATTAAAAATAATTTTTTTCTGCATCTAGCTCTGAAAAAATATTTGGGCTTCTAGCAGTGTGTGGGACTTGGTCTATTAGTCCATCTATACTGACCTCCATCAGGTTGCAAATTAAAAATATTTTTTTTCTGCATCTAGCTCTGAAAAAATATTTGGGCTTCTAGCAGTGTGTGGGACTTGGTCTATTAGTCCATCTATACTGACCTCCATCAGGTTGCAAAATGAATAAAAAAATTTTCTGCATCTAGCTCTGAAAAAATATTTGGGCTTCTAGCGGTGTGTGGGACTTGGTCTATTAGTCCATCTATACTGACCTCCATCAGGTTGCAAATTAAAAATAATTTTTTTCTGCATCTACCTCTGAAAAAATATTTGGGCTTCTAGCAGTGTGTGGGACTTGGTCTATTAGTCCATCTATACTGACCTCCATCAGGTTGCAAATTAAAAATATTTTTTTTCTTCATTTAGCTCTGAAAAAATATTTGGGCTTCTAGCAGTGTGTGGGACTTGTTCTATTAGTCCTTCTATACTGACCTCCAGCAGGTTGCAAATTGAATATAATTTTTTTCTGCATCTAGCTCTGAAAAAATATTTGGGCTTCTAGCGGTGTGTGGGACTTGGTCTATTAGTCCATCTATACTGACCTCCATCAGGTTGCAAATTAAAAATAATTTTTTTCTGCATCTAGCTCTGAAAAAATATTTGGGCTTCTAGCAGTGTGTGGGACTTGGTCTATTAGTCCATCTATACTGACCTCCATCAGGTTGCAAATTAAAAATAATTTTTTTCTTCATTTATCTCTGAAAAAATATTTGGGCTTCTAGCAGCGTGTGGGACTTGTTCTATTAGTCCATCTATACTGACCTCCATCAGGTTGCAAATTAAAAATAATTTTTTTCTGCATCTAGCTCTGAAAAAATATTTGGGCTTCTAGCAGTGTGTGGGACTTGGTCTATTAGTCCATCTATACTGACCTCCATCAGGTTGCAAATTAAAAATATTTTTTTTCTGCATCTAGCTCTGAAAAAATATTTGGGCTTCTAGCAGTGTGTGGGACTTGGTCTATTAGTCCATCTATACTGACCTCCATCAGGTTGCAAAATGAATAAAAAAATTTTCTGCATCTAGCTCTGAAAAAATATTTGGGCTTCTAGCGGTGTGTGGGACTTGGTCTATTAGTCCATCTATACTGACCTCCATCAGGTTGCAAATTAAAAATAATTTTTTTCTGCATCTACCTCTGAAAAAATATTTGGGCTTCTAGCAGTGTGTGGGACTTGGTCTATTAGTCCATCTATACTGACCTCCATCAGGTTGCAAATTAAAAATATTTTTTTTCTTCATTTAGCTCTGAAAAAATATTTGGGCTTCTAGCAGTGTGTGGGACTTGTTCTATTAGTCCTTCTATACTGATGTCCAGCAGGTTGCAAATTGAATATAATTTTTTTCTGCATCTAGCTCTGAAAAAATATTTGGGCTTCTAGCGGTGTGTGGGACTTGGTCTATTAGTCCATCTATACTGACCTCCATCAGGTTGCAAATTAAAAATAATTTTTTTCTGCATCTAGCTCTGAAAAAATATTTGGGCTTCTAGCAGTGTGTGGGACTTGGTCTATTAGTCCATCTATACTGACCTCCATCAGGTTGCAAATTAAAAATAATTTTTTTCTGCATCTAACCCAGCCAATAGTTTTGGCCTAATACCACAGTTTGGCCACTCAGCTCTGCTCGGTTACCATCCATTATTTTTTTGTGCAAACAACTCCAGAGTTGTGAATTAGTTAACCACCAAAATGAGTGGAAAAAGGCCTGCTGCTGGTGGAAAGGGGAATAGGCGTGTTGGGAAGGGGAAAAAAGGTTGTGTCCGTGGGGTAGGTGCAGAAGAAAGACCATCTTCCAGCCAAACTAAAATGTCTACTTCTTTTAGCGGACAATGTGATAAGATCCCTTTCTTACGGCCACGCCAATCGCTACAAATTCCAGATGAGGCACAAAAACAGCAGGTGCTTCAACGGATATCAAGTGCTCCTTTAAGTGGGCTCTCCTCCACATCAACTTCAACATCACAAATACTCCAGTCCTCAAAGGTGTCACCCAAATCGCACTTGCTTCCTCACAGCTCCCAAATCTCCAGCTGCCCGTCTGAGTATGAGGTAGAACAGATGGTTGAGTCTGCAGAGCTGTTTACTCATACTATAGCCTGGGAATCAGAGGTCGACTCCAGCGCTTCTGTGAATCCAGACGAGGAAATGATCTGCACTGATGCCCAGAATCTTTATGAGTCGGATCCAGGACCAGACGCAGAAGGTTCTGACCATAATGTAGACCCTCATTCCTAAACTGTAACTCCTGTTGGTGGAGACAATGAGGAAGACGATGATAAGACTCAAATACCTGATTGGAGCGACAACTTTAGTTTTTTGTCAGGGCAGGAACAGGTTGGCTCTGAGGACGACGGGTGTGATAACGCACAGGGTGATGATGATGAGGTCGGAGATCCCACTTACTGTCAACCCACAGTCAGCCAAGAGATGAGGTCAGCAGAGGAGGTGGAGGAAGATGCTAGTGACGACGAGGTCAGGTTGCGCCTTCCTGGACAGAGACGTAGTACTGGAAGCACGTCAACAACTGCATCCTCAAACACAACTCTGCCTCTCACCACAAGTCGTGGTGGCTCTTCAGGTCGCATGGGTGCTAAGCCTTGCATAGCCTGGGCATTTTTTCAGATCGATAAAGATGACCCAACTCGTGTTATCTGTAACATTTGTCAGCAAAAGCTAAGTAGAGGCCAAAAAATACATAGTTTGAGTACTTCATGCATGAACCGGCACATGGACATGAAGCATAAGTTGCAGTGGGAAGCTCAGTGTGCTACAATGCGGTCTAGCCGGCCGGGCCAACCACCGTCTGCCATATCTTGTGCATCCGCGGCCTCTTCATCCTCTGTGACTGGGGGGACAGCAGTCACACCTGTTTTGGGGCGCAGACCTGCCACCTCTTTACCCGCAACAGCCAGTGTGATTGGCAGGTCATCATTTTCTTTGGAGGTGGTAACACCAGCTGGTCTTGAGCGCTGTCCGACATCGATAGCACCACCTTTGGATCAAGGCAACCTAACATGTCCGCCTGCATCTTCCTCACAGACCGGCAGTTTGCCGGGGACACCCTTATCAACCCCGTCTAAGCACAATAGCCAGCCCTCGGTCCCTCAGATGTGGACAAGTAAAAGACCATTTCCTCCTAGCCATGAGAAAGCTAAGAGGTTGAATTTCACCATCTGCAAGCTCTTGGCTACAGAAATGCTGCCTTTCCGCCTGGTGGACACAGAGGATTTTCGAGACCTTATGTCCGTCGCAGTGCCCCAGTACCAGATGCCCAGTCGGCACTACTTCTCAAAGAAAGGTGTGCCTGCGCTCCACCAGCATGTCGCATACAACATCACCGCTTCTTTGAGAAACTGTGTGTGACAGGGTGCATTTCACCACAGACACTTGGACGAGTAGGCATGGACAGGGGCGTTACATGTCGCTGACTGGGCACTGGGTAACTATGGTGACAGCAGGACAAGGGGCTGCTGTCCAAGTCTTGCCGTCCCCACGAGTTGTGCGTCAATCCTCTTTATGTCATTTTTCCTCCACTGCTTCTGCCTCCTCAACCTCCTCTCGGTCTTCCACCTGCACCCAAAGCCTGTCTGGTCATGCCACAAGCTTTCTAACTGTGCAGAAGGGATCCTGCACACCTCCTTACTATGCTGGCAGTAGGGCTCAACGTCATCAGGCGGTTTTTACATTGAAATGTCTGGGAAATGTGAGTCACACAGCTGAGGAGTTGTGGTCAGCTCTGGAGAACCAATTTCATGAATGGTTGTCTCCACTGGACCTGAAACCAGGGAAGGCCGTGTGCGACAATGCTGCAAACCTGGGTGCGGCCCTTCGCCGGGGCAATGTCACACACGTGCCTTGTATGGCTCACGTGTTGAACCTGGTTGTCCAGCAATTTTTAGCCCACTATCCCAGACTAGATGGCCTTCTGCAGAGGGCACGGTCGCTGTGTGCTCACTTCCGCCGTTCGCATCCCGCAGCTCAGCGACTTACATCTCTACAGAAGTCGTTGGGCCTGCCACTTCACCGGCTAAAATGCGATGTGCCTACCCGGTGGAATTCAACTCTGCACATGTTACAGCGACTGTGGCAGCACCGACAAGCCCTGGTGCAATACGTTCTGACGTATAGCCTGGGCCAACGAGATTCAGAGGTGGGGCAAATTACGCTGGAGGAGTGGTCTCAGATCAGGGACCTATGCACCCTTCTGCACAGTTTTGAAATGGCGACGAAGATGTTTAGTGCTGACGATGCCATTATCAGCATGACTATTCCGGTGATTTACATGCTGGAGCACATGTTAAACAGAATTCGGAGTCAGGTGGTGGCACAAGAGGAGGTGGAGGAAGTAGAGGAGGAGGAGTTGTATGCGGAAGGGCTAACATCTGCAAGGTCCAGACGGTCAGCAGCACCAGGGCGGCAGGCATGTGAGGGTGGGGGAGATGATTTTACCAGGGCGCATGGTAGCAGCCAAACTAGTGAGGAAGGTGCAGGAGCCCAGGAAGAAGTGGAGGACGAACTGATGGAAGACTCATCAGATGAGGGAGACCTTGATCACATTTCTGTTGTGCGAGGTTGGGGGGAGAGGACAGAGGAAGGAAGCATGATTGTTACCTCACCACCAACACAACAGGGACTTGGTGCTCCTGGATGCGCAACACACATGAGTGCCTTCTTGCTGCACTACCTGCAACATGACCCTCGAATTGTGAGAATTAGAAATAATCCTGACTACTGGGTTGCCACACTGTTAGATCCCCGGTACAAAAGTAAATTTGCAGAAATTATTCCTGCAATAGAAAGGGATGCACGCATGCAGGAGTATCAGCAGAGACTGTTGCAGAATCTTACATGTGCTTTTCCACAAAATACCAGTGGTGCACGTAGTGAATCTCACAGTTCCAACTTGCCAACCGTGGGACCGTCAAGTGTTCAGCACTCAAACCGTAACAGAACCACAGTATCTGCTGGTAACATCAATTTTGCGGAATCATTTCACCACTTTTTTAGCCCATCCTTTGCAAGGCCACAGGAGACAAGAAGTCTGACACATAGTCAACGCCTAGAGACGATGGTACAGGAGTATCTCCAAGTAAACATTGAAGCCACGACTGTGTCACTGGACCCTTGCTCTTTTTGGGCTTCCAATCTGGATAAATGGCCGGAGCTAGCCACTTACGCCTTGGAGATCTTGTCATGCCCCGCAGCCAGCGTTCTGTCTGATCGTGTGTTCAGCGCTGCTGGTGGTGTGCTGACAGATAAGCGCACGCGGCTCTCCACTGATAATGTAGACAGACTCACGTTCATAAAGATGAACAAATCATGGATCCGAAACGACTTTTCTACCCCTGTGTCATCCTGGGGAGAGTAAAAGCTTGATGATTGGTTAAAATCACCCTACCAACCGTTTTAAGCTTTCAAATTACTAATCATGTTTATCTGTATCTTGACTGGAAAATAATTTGGGCTTTGTAGCAGTGTGCAGCACTGATCCTATTAGGCCATCTATAATAAGCTTCACCAGATTTAAAATTAAAAATAATTTTTAGCTGCATCTAGCCCGGAAAATAATTTTGGGCCTCCGAGATGCGCAAGACACATAAGTGCCTTCTTGCTGCACTACCTGCAGCATGACCCTCATATTGTCAGAATTCGAAGTAATCATGACTACTGGGTTGCCACACTCTTAGATCCTCCAAACTTTTCGATCAACCTTTTCATTTTAATAAAGACCAAAAAAATGGTCATTTTTGAAATTATAAGCATTAGCAGGTTGTTAAAAACTGAAATCAAACAGTTTTCAACTCAAAACTTTATTCTAGGTGATGTTACATTTTCACATAGGACCCCTTGTTCGAAAGGAGCTTCTGAACTCTCTCGTCCATTGAATTTGTCAGGTTTTGGATGGTTTTTGCTTCAATTGTTTTGCATGAGGACAGAATACCCTCCCAGAGCTGTTGCTTAGATGTGAACTGCCTCCCGCCATCATAGACACTCCTTTTAATGATGCTCCAAAGGTTCTGAATGGGGTAGAGGTCAGGGGAGCATGGGGGTCACACCATAAGTTTGTCCCCTTTTATGCCCATATCAGCCAGAGATGCAGATGTTTTATGTGCAGCATGAGATGGTGCATTATCATGCAGAAAAATGATCTTGCTGTGAAATTCACGGTTCTTCTTCTTGAACCATGGCAGGAAGTGCTGTTTGAGAAAATCTACATACATTATGGAGTTCATCTTTAGCGCCTTCAGGGATCCTAAAGGGGCCGACAATCTCTCTCCCCATGATTCCAGCCCAAAACATTACTCCACCTCCTCCTTGTTGGCGCTGTAGCCGTGTTTGCGTGGGGTGTCCATCAACCAGCCATCCTCCACTCCATTCATCTGGACCATCGAGCGCTGCACGGCACTCATCCGTGAACAAAACAGTTTTGAAATCAGTCTTCATGTAATGTTTGGCCCACTGGAGCCGTTTCTGCTTGTGTGAAGTGGATAGAGGAGGTCGACAGGATGGCGTATGCACAGCTGCAAACCTCTGAAGGACCCTGCATCTTGTTGTTCGGGGGACGTTGGAGGCACAAGCAGCTTCAAAAACTTGTCTGCTGCTATGACAAGGCTTTTTTGCCGCTGCTCTTTCAACCTGACGTAATTGCCTGTAGGAAAGAGTCCTCAATTTGCCCTTATCAGCACGCACACGTGTGTACTGTGAATCAGCTACATACTTCTTGATTGCCAAGACACTTCATCCTGATCATCGCACAATGTTGATTGTAGTCATGCCTTGACCTAAACACTCCACAATTTGTTGCTTCTCAGCAGCCGACACATCCTTTTTCTTTCCCATTTTGGCAGAAAATGTAGGCTGCTTAATAATGTGAGAGAGCCTTCTTAAGTAGTCTTGCCTTTCATTGGACACACCTGCCAAACTAATTAGCACAGGTGTCTGCAATTGCTTACAGTGATATAAAGAGCCCTGACACACATCACCATCAATGAGTTTAACTGACAAACAAACAAATTCTTCCCTTATCACTCCTAAACACTTTTTGCATAATAATTTGGAACGCGGTGTACATGTGCTTTTCCACAAAACACCAGTGGTTCACGTAGTGAATCTTACAGTTCTAACTTGCCAACCGTGGTCTGTATGGAGTTGTTCAATAAAGGGCCCAAAATTAAGATAACATAGATGGGAGAGGTCTCTATGAATAGGAATTCCTAAGTATTTGATACCCTGTGAGGACCAGGCAAAGGGAAAGTTGGACTGGATGGAATCCTATATGGATTTAGGGAGGGAGACATCGAGGGCCTCAGACTTCGCTGCATTGATTTTAAAATTTTACCATGTAACAAAGTGATCTATTTCAGCCATAACAGCAGGGATGGATATATGTGATTGAGTGATATATACTAGGACATCATCAGCAAATAGAGAGCACTTGTACTCGGTGCCTCCCACCTCAATCCACCTAATATTGGGGTTATGGCGAATTGATGAGAGCAGGTGCTCCGTCACTAGGATGTATAAGAGAGGGGACAGAGGACATCCCTGCCTTGTCCCATTGGTGATTGTGAAAGGTGATGAAAATGTTCTGACGCACCCCCTGGGCCTTGGGACACCCGGAGCCGGACCCTTTTTGGTGGATGCTGGTGGTTGTAGTCTTCGTGGCGGCGATCCGGTTCCGTGGCTCAGGGCGGTCAAACCAGTGGCGGAACTATTTATGTGGTTTTGATGTTTAAATGTCCGACTACGCCACCCGTGGATTGCGGTCAGAGTGAACCGCCGCTACAGGGCAGACCGCTAAGGCTGGTGTTGTGGGTGCAGCAGAGCGTAGCATAACTCCCCACGGGAGGAGTATAGCCTCAGGGCAGTGTGTGCGGAGGATGGGGGTGATGGTGCAGGGCAGCAGCAGTAACGACACGGAGTCAGTGATGCAGTTCAGGGCCTTTACTCACAGTTCTTATTATCCAGACCACGTCTGCAGGTAACGGCTGCCCACGTCGTACTGTGCTCACCAGGTGAGGGGCTCAGACAACTCCCAGATAACTTTGGAGCGCTTCACAGGACCCCCTTTGTGTGTCCTTTGTCTGGCCTTTCTTACCAACACTTCTGTCCGGCTGCCTCGGGCCTCCTCTTGGTAAACTTGGCGCCAGTTTCCCTGACCCTATGTGGTGCCTTCCTAGCGGGTGGAGCAAGGGGCTGCGCCACATAAAATGTCAGAGCCTCCGGTTTCTAGCTGAAGGTCGTTTCCTGCCTCCACTAGTTCGGGGACCGGTCTCCCCCTTTGGCCTGACCCCTCCACGCAGGTGGATTCGGGCGTGCGGTGGCGACTCGCCCGTCCGCACCCCTGGGATCCCTTCATTCCTCGTTCCTGGAGCCTTCTCCGCTCCTCTTCCTTCCTTCTCCCTCTTGCAGGCCTGGGCCTCTGTTACTAGGCCCGCCTCCGGAGCAGAGCTCATGCAGAGCCCCTGCTCCCTGCCACTTCTGCTCAGACTTCTCTGCACTGAACTAAGATGGTGCCCACCTTTTATACTCCCTTCTCAATGCACCCAGGAACTGCTTCCTCCCTGCTCCTGCACTGCAGGGTTCCCCTTCCTCAGTGTTCCCTCCCCCCACTCCAGCCAGGGACAGGGACTGTCGTGCCCATCTCAGGGGCATATTGGTCGCCCTGCCCCACGGCAATGTGGTGTAATGCATGCAGGTGTCGGGTCCTGATCCACACTCCATCCTTATCTGAGAGTGAGATATCACACCTCTGGGTGAGGTGCAATACGTCTGTAGCAACCGAGCCCTCGGTGCTACAGTTCCATTTATCTTCAGCCTAGGTGACGTATTGTGATACAGGGCCGTGATTTTGGCTATAAAAGGGTCCCCTAGACCCCTACCCCAAGCTTTTTAAGAGAATCATATATGGCGTGCCAGGAGACTCTATGGAATGCTTTCTCAGCATCCAACGAGAGTATCTACTTACAAATTTTTAACTGCATCTAGCCCAGGAAATACTTTGTGCCTAGTAGCAGTGTCTGCTAGTCAGCGGATTATCCCGGCTGTTAAGCAAGCTACACCACCTGTAGTTTGGACACTTAATTTTTTCAAAGGAAATGCTTCGGGACCACGGGATACTTAGTGAAGAGCATCAGGAGGCACCCCAAGGCATAGGGGCTGGGACTGGCACTAGGATGCCTTGCGGTGGACAGCCGAGCTCGATCCTTATAAAAGCTTTTTAACTGCAGCAGCTTTAGTGGACGCTACTGGAGCTGGAATTACGCGGCTGCTGGCATGAGACTTGCCCTCCAATAGATCCTTGTAAATGGATTTAAAGTGTATTCATTCAAATTAGAGGGACAATTTAAATTAAAAAGCTTAGAGCTGCCTCCACCACAGGGGGGCTCTCTCGACCCACCAGCGGACAGGCACCAGTATTGGGAGAGGGGGGCTGGCCGTCGGGGTTCACCGCGGCTCTGGCACAAACCCGGCGACACGGAGGTGGCACGGGCAGGAGCGGACTGGCCGTCTCGGCTTCTCACTTTTTGGATTTTAGAAGGGCATGACATGCCTATATCTGTGTCTCCCCCTCCTTTTACTCCTCCACCTCTTTTCTTTTCGCATGACTATATGTACTTGTCACTTTTCCATGTGTTAGTTGTGTCTTCTGAGCAGTTTGTCAGCTTTTGGACACCTTTGAAGGTGTTTTCTATGTGTTTCTATGTGTTTTTGTTTGCCTGCCATTGGTTTTAACGGTGTTCGAAGGTGTTCGACGAACAGTTCGACGAACAGTTCGGCGAACACACGGGTGTTCGACGAACCGAACCGAACTCGAACACTACGGGGGTGGCTCAACACTAGTCTTAGTACAGAGACAATACACATAGTGATGTCACAGTGCAGGTATATTACAAACAGTTTTGTCATATTACAGGGTTAATACACACATTGGTGTCACAGTACAGGGATAATACACACAGTGATGTCACAGTACAGGGATAATACACACAGTGATGTTACAGTACAAGGATAACACAAACAGTGATGTCACACTACAGGGTTAATATACACAGTGATTTCACAGTACAGGGATAAGACCACAGTGATGTCACAGTACATAGATAATACAAACAGTGATGTTAAAGTACCAGGACAATGCACACAGTGTTGTCACACTACAGGCTTAATACATATAGTGATGTTAAAGTACAAGGATAATAGAAACAGTGATGTCACAGTACAGGGGTAATATACACAGTGATGTCACAGCACAGGGATAATACACACAGTGATGTCACAGTACAGAGATAATACACACAGTGATGTCACAGTACAAGAATAATACACACAGTGCTGTCACTGTACAGGAATAATACACACAGTGATGTCACAGTACAGAGATAATACACACAGTGATGTCACAGTACAGGAATAATACACACAGTGATGTCACAGGACAGGTGTAATATACAAAGTGATGTAACAGTACAGGGAAAATACACACAGTGTTGTCACAGTGCCGGGATAATGCACACAGTGATGTCACAGTAAAGGGATAATACACACAGGGTTGTCACAGTACAGGGGTAATAAACACAGTGATGTGACAATACATAGATAATAGACAGAGTGATGTCACAGTACATAGATAATACGCACAGTGATGTTACAGTTCAGAAATAATACACACAGTGATGTCACAGTACGGGGATTATACACAGAGTGATGTCACAGTAAAGAGATAATACACAGTGACGTCACAGTACGGGGAAAATACTCACAGTGATGTCACAGTACAGAGATAATACACACAGTGTTGTCACAGTACAGGGATAATACACACAGTGATGTCATAGTACAGAGATAATACACACAGTGATATCACAGTACAGAGATAATACACACCGTGATGTCACAGTACAGGAATAATACACACAATGTTGTCACAGTACAGGGGTAATATACACAGTGATGTCACAGTACAGGGATAATACACACAGTGTTGTCACAGTACAGAGATAATACACACAGTGATGTCACAGTGCAGGTATAATACAAACAGTTTTGTCACATTACAGGGTTAATACACACATTGGTGTCACAGTACAGGGATAATACACACAGTGATGTCACAGTACAGGGATAATACACACAGTGATGTTAAAGTACAAGGATAATACAAACAGTGATGTCAAACTACAGGGTTAATATACACAGTGATGTCACAGTACAGGAATAATACCACAGTGATGTCACAGTACAGAGATAATACACACAGTGATGTTAAAGTACAAGGATAATACACACAGTGATGTCACAGTACAGAGATAATGCAAACAGTGATGTTAAAGTACCAGAATAATACACACAGTGTTGTCACAGTACAGGGATAATACACACAGTGATGTCTCAATATAGAGATCACATCACACAGTGATGTCACAGTACGGGGATATTACACACAGTGATGTCACAGCACAGGCATAATACACACAGTGGTATCACAGTACAAAGACAATACACACAGTTATGTCACAGTCCTGGGATAATACACACAGTGATGTCAATGTACAGGGATAATACACACAGTGATGTCACAGTACAGGGATAATACACACAGTGTTGTCACAGTACAGGGATAATACACACAATGATGTCACAATACAGGGATAATACACACAGTGATGTCACAGTATATGGATAATAAACACAGTGATGTCTTAGTACAGAGATAACACACACAGTGACGTCACAGTGCAGGTATATTACAAACAGTGTTGTCACATTACAGGGTTAATACTCACATGGGTGTCGCAGTACAGGTATAATACACACAGCGATGTCACAGTACAGGGATAATACACACAGTGATGATAAAGTACAAGGATAATACAAACAGTGATGTCACACTACAGGGTTAATATACACAGTGATGTCACAGTACAGGGATAATACCACAGTGATGTCACAGTACTGAGATAATACACACAGTGATATTAAAGTACAAGGATAATACACACAGTGATGTCACAGTACAGAGATAATACACTCAGTGATGTCACAGTACAGGGATAATACATACAGTGATGTCACAGTGTAGAGATAATACACAGTGATGTCACAGTACAGATATAAAACACACAGTGATGTCACAGTACAGAGATAATACACTCAGTGATGTCACAGTACAGGGATAATACATACAGTGATGTCACAGTGTAGAGATAATACACAGTGATGTCACAGTACAGATATAAAACACACAGTGAGGTCACAGTACAGGGATAATACACACAGTGATGTCACAGTACAGGAATAATACACACAGTGATGTCACAGTACAGGGTAATATACACAATGATGTCACAGTACAGAGATAATACACACAGTGATGTCACAGTCCAGGGTTAATACACAGTCATATCACAGTATAGAGATAATTCACTCAGTGGTGTCACAGAACAGGGATAATTTATGCAGTGATGTCACAGTACAGGGATAATGCACACAGTGATGTCACAGTACAGGGATAATACACACAGTGATGTCACAGTGCAGGTATAATACAAACAGTTTTGTCACATTACAGGGTTAATACACACATTGGTGTCACAGTACAGGGATAATACACACAGTGATGTCACAGTACAGGGATAATACACACAGTGATGTTAAAGTACAAGGATAATACAAACAGTGATGTCAAACTACAGGGTTAATATACACAGTGATGTCACAGTACAGGAATAATACCACAGTGATGTCACAGTACAGAGATAATACACACAGTGATGTTAAAGTACAAGGATAATACACACAGTGATGTCACAGTACAGAGATAATGCAAACAGTGATGTTAAAGTACCAGAATAATACACACAGTGTTGTCACAGTACAGGGATAATACACACAGTGATGTCTCAATATAGAGATCACATCACACAGTGATGTCACAGTACGGGGATATTACACACAGTGATGTCACAGCACAGGCATAATACACACAGAGGTATCACAGTACAAAGACAATACACACAGTTATGTCACAGTCCTGGGATAATACACACAGTGATGTCAATGTACACGGATAATACACACAGTGATGTCACAGTACAGGGATAATACACACAGTGTTGTCACAGTACAGGGGTAATAAATACAGTGATGTCACAGTACAGCGATATTACAAACAGTGAAGTCACAGTACAGGGATAATACACACAATGATGTCACAATACAGGGATAATACACACAGTGATGTCACAGTATATGGATAATAAACACAGTGATGTCTTAGTACAGAGATAATACACACAGTGACGTCACAGTGCAGGTATATTACAAACAGTGTTGTCACATTACAGGGTTAATACTCACATGGGTGTCGCAGTACAGGTATAATACACACAGCGATGTCACAGTACAGGGATAATACACACAGTGATGATAAAGTACAAGGATAATACAAACAGTGATGTCACACTACAGGGTTAATATACACAGTGATGTCACAGTACAGGGATAATACCACAGTGATGTCACAGTACTGAGATAATACACACAGTGATATTAAAGTACAAGGATAATACACACAGTGATGTCACAGTACAGAGATAAGACACTCAGTGATGTCACAGTACAGGGATAATACATACAGTGATGTCACAGTGTAGAGATAATACACAGTGATGTCACAGTACAGATATAAAACACACAGTGATGTCACAGTACAGAGATAATACACTCACTGATGTCACAGTACAGGGATAATACATACAGTGATGTCACAGTGTAGAGATAATACACAGTGATGTCACAGTACAGATATAAAACACACAGTGAGGTCACAGTACAGGGATAATACACACAGTGATGTCACAGTACAGGAATAATACACACAGTGATGTCACAGTACAGGGTAATATACACAATGATGTCACAGTACAGAGATAATACACACAGTGATGTCACAGTCCAGGGTTAATACACAGTCATATCACAGTATAGAGATAATTCACTCAGTGGTGTCACAGAACAGGGATAATTTATGCAGTGATGTCACAGTACAGGGATAATGCACACAGTGATGTCACAGTACAGGGATAATACACACAGTGATGTCAAAGTACAGGCATAATACAAACAGTGATGTCACATTACAGGGTTGATACACACATTGGTGTCACAGTACAGGGATAATACACACAGTGTTGTCACTGTACAGGGATAATAGACACAGTGATGTCAGAGTACAGGGATAATACACACAGTGATGTCACGGTACAGAGATAATACAAACAGAGATGTCACAGTACCGGAACAATATACACAGTGTTGTCACTGTACAGGGATAATACATACAGTGTTGTCATAGTACAGAGATAATACACACAGTGATGTCACAGTACAGGAACAATACACACAGTGATGTCACAGTACAGGGGTAATATACACAGTGATGTCACAGTACAGGGATAATACACACAGTGATGTCACATGACAGAGATAATACAAACAGTGATGTCACAGTACGTGGATAATACACACAGTGATGTCACAGTACAGGCATAATACACACTGTGATTTCACAGAACAGAGACAAACCACCCAGTGATGTCACAGTACAGGGATAATACACACAGTGATGTCACAGTATTGGGATAATACACAGCGTGATGTCACAGTACAGGGATAATTTACACAGTGTTGTCACAGTACAGGGATTATACACACAGTGATGTGAAATTCCAGGGATAATACACACAGTGTTGTCACAGTACCGGGATAATACACACAGTGATGACACAGTACAGGGATAATACACACAGTGTTGTCACAGTACAGAGATAATACACACAGTGATGTCACAGTACAGGGATAATACACACAGTGATGTCACAATACAGGGGTGATAAACACAGTGATGTCACAGTACAATGCTACACACAGTGATGTTACAGTACATAAATAATACACACAGTGATGTCACAGTACAGGGATAATACACACAGTGTTGTCACAGTACAGAGGTAATACACACAGTGATGTCACAGTACAAGGATAATAAACAGTGATGTCACAGTGTAGAGATAATACACTCAGTGACGTCACAGTACAGGGATAATACATAAAGTGATGTCACAGTGTAGAAATAATACACAGTGTTGTCACAGTACAGATATAAAACACACAGTGATGTCACAGTACAGGGATAATACACACAGTGATGTCACAGTACAGGGATAATACACACAGTGATGTCACAGTACAGGGGTAATATACATAATGATGTCACAGTACAGGGATAATACACACAGTGTTGTCACAGTACAGGGATAATACACACAGTGTTGTCACAGTACAGGGATAATACACACAGTGTTGTCACAGTACAGGAATTATATAAACAATGATGTCACAGTACAGGAATAAAACACACAGTGATGTCACAGTACAGAGATAACACACACAGTGATGTCACAGTCCAGGGGTAATGCACAGTCATGTCACAGTATAGAGATAATTCACTCAGTGGTGTCACAGAACAGGGATAATTTATGCAGTGCTGTCACAGTACAGGGATAATACACACAGTGATGTCACAGTACTGAGATAATACACACAGTGATGTCACAGTACTGAAATAATACACTCAGTGATGGGAACGTACAGGAATAATACACACTGTGATGTCACAGTACAGAAATAATACACAGCGTGATGTCACAGTACAAGGATAATGCACACAGGGATGTCACAGTACAGGAATAATACACACAGTGATGTCAAAATACAGGGATAATACAAACAGTGATGTCACAGTACAGGGGTAATATACACAGTGATGTCACAGTACAGGGATAATACACACAGTGATGTCTTAGTAGAGAGATAGTACACACAGTAATGTCACAGTACAGGTGTAATACATACTGTGTTGTCACATTTCAGGGTTGATACACACATTGGTGTCACAGTACAGTGATAATACACAGAGTGTTGTCACTGTACAGGGATAATACACAGAGTGATGTCAAACTACAGGGATAATACAAACAGTGATGTCACAGTACAGGGGTAATATACACAGTGATGTCAGAGTACAGGGATAATACACACAGTGATGTCAAGGTACAGAGAAAATACATACAGAGATGTCACAGTACAGGAATAATATACACAGTGTTGTCACTGCACAGGGATAATACACACAGTGTTGTCATAGTACAGAGATAATACACACAGTGATATTAAAGTACAAGGATAATACACACAGTGATGTCACAGTACAGAGATAATACACTCAGTGATGTCACAGTACAGGGATAATACATACAGTGATGTCACAGTGTAGAGATAATACACAGTGATGTCACAGTACAGATATAAAACACACAGTGATGTCACAGTACCGAGATAATACACTCAGTGATGTCACAGTACAGGGATAATACATACAGTGATGTCACAGTGTAGAGATAATACACAGTGATGTCACAGTACAGATATAAAACACACAGTGAGGTCACAGTACAGGGATAATACACACAGTGATGTCACAGTACAGGAATAATACACACAGTGATGTCACAGTACAGGGTAATATACACAATGATGTCACAGTACAGAGATAATACACACAGTGATGTCACAGTCCAGGGTTAATACACAGTCATATCACAGTATAGAGATAATTCACTCAGTGGTGTCACAGAACAGGGATAATTTATGCAGTGATGTCACAGTAGAGGGATAATGCACACAGTGATGTCACAGTACAGGGATAATACACACAGTGATGTCAAAGTACAGGGATAATACAAACAGTGATGTCACAGTACAGGGGTAATATACACAGTGATGTCACAGTACAGGGATAATACACACAGTGATGTCTTAGTACAGAGATAATACACACAGTAATGTCACAGTACAGGTATAATACATACTGTGCTGTCACATTACAGGGTTGATACACACATTGGTGTCACAGTACAGGGATAATACACACAGTGTTGTCACTGTACAGGGATAATAGACACAGTGATGTCAGAGTACAGGGATAATACACACAGTGATGTCACGGTACAGAGATAATACAAACAGAGATGTCACAGTACCGGAACAATATACACAGTGTTGTCACTGTACAGGGATAATACATACAGTGTTGTCATAGTACAGAGATAATACACACAGAGTGATGTCACAGTACAGGAACAATACACACAGTGATGTCACAGTACAGGGGTAATATACACAGTGATGTCACAGTACAGGGATAATACACACAGTGATGTCACATGACAGAGATAATACAAACAGTGATGTCACAGTACGTGGATAATACACACAGTGATGTCACAGTACAGGCATAATACACACAGTGATGTCACAGTATTGGGATAATACACAGCGTGATGTCACAGTACAGGGATAATTTACACAGTGATGTCACAGTACAGGGATTATACACACAGTGATGTGAAATTCCAGGGATAATACACACAGTGTTGTCACAGTACCGGGATAATACACACAGTGATGACACAGTACAGGGATAATACACACAGTGTTGTCACAGTACAGAGATAATACACACAGTGATGTCACAGTACAGGGATAATACACACAGTGATGTCACAGTACAGGGATAATACACACAGTGTTGTCACAGTACAGAGATAATACACACAGTGATGTCACAGTACAGGGATAATACACACAGTGATGTCACAGTACAGGGATAATACACACAGTGTTGTCACATTACAGAGATAATACACACAGTGATGTCACAGTACAGAGATAATACACACAGTGATGTCACAGTACAGGGATAATACACACAGTGTTGTCACTGTACAGGGATAATACATACAGTGTTGTCATAGTACAGAGATAATACACACAGAGTGATGTCACAGTACAGGAACAATACACACAGTGATGTCACAGTACAGGGGTAATATACACAGTGATGTCACAGCACAGGGATAATACACACAATGATGTCACATTACAGAGATAATACAAACAGTGATGTCACAGTACGTGGATAATACACACAGTGATGTCACAGTACAGGCATAATACACACTGTGATTTCACAGAACAGAGACAAACCACCCAGTGATGTCACAGTACAGGGATAATACACACAGTGATGTCACAGTATTGGGATAATACACAGCGTGATGTCACAGTACAGGGATAATTTACACAGTGATGTCACAGTACAGGGATTATACACACAGTGATGTGAAATTCCAGGGATAATACACACAGTGTTGTCACAGTACCGGGATAATACACACAGTGATGACACAGTACAGGGATAATACACACAGTGTTGTCACAGTACAGAGATAATACACACAGTGTTGTCACAGTACAGAGATAATACACACAGTGATGTCACAGTACAGGGATAATACACACAGTGATGTCACAATACAGGGGTGATAAACACAGTGATGTCACAGTACAATGCTACACACAGTGATGTTACAGTACATAAATAATACACACAGTGATGTCACAGTACAGGGATAATACACACAGTGTTGTCACAGTACAGAGATAATACACACAGTGATGTCACAGTACAAGGATAATAAACAGTGATGTGACAGTGTAGAGATAATACACTCAGTGACGTCACAGTACAGGGATAATACATAAAGTGATGTCACAGTGTAGAAATAATACACAGTGATGTCACAGTACAGATATAAAACACACAGTGATGTCACAGAACAGGGATAATACACACAGTGATGTCACAGTACAGGGATAATACACACAGTGATGTCACAGTACAGGGGTAATATACATAATGATGTCACAGTACAGGGATAATACACACAGTGTTGTCACAGTACAGGGATAATACACACAGTGTTGTCACAGTACAGGGATAATACACACAGTGTTGTCACAGTACAGGAATTATACAAACAATGATGTCACAGTACAGGAATAAAACACACAGTGATGTCACAGTACAGAGATAACACACACAGTGATGTCACAGTCCAGGGGTAATGCACAGTCATGTCACAATATAGAGATAATTCACTCAGTGGTGTCACAGAACAGGGATAATTTATGCAGTGCTGTCACAGTACAGGGATAATACACACAGTGATGTCACAGTACTGAAATAATACACACAGAGATGTCACAGTACAGGGGTAATATACACAGTGATGTCACAGTACAGGGATAATACACACAGTGATGTCTTAGTAGAGAGATAATACACACAGTAATGTCACAGTACAGGTATAATACATACTGTGTTGTCACATTAGAGGGTTGATACACACATTGGTGTCACAGTACAGGGATAATACACACAGTGTTGTCACTGTACAGGGATAATACACAGAGTGATGTCAAAGTACAGGGATAATACAATCAGTGATGTCACAGTACAGGGGTAATATACACAGTGATGTCAGAGTACAGGGATAATACACACAGTGATGTCAAGGTACAGAGAAAATACAAACATAGATGTCACAGTACAGGAATAATATACACAGTGTTGTCAATGCACAGGGATAATACACACAATGTTGCCATAGTACAGAGATAATACACACAGTGATGTCACAGTAAAGGAACAATACACACAGTGATGTCACAGTACAGGGGTAATATACACAGTGATGTCACAGTACAGGGATAATACACACAGTGATGTCACAATACAGAGATAATACAAACAGTGATGTCACAGTACATGGATAATACACACAGTGATGTCACAGTACTGGAATGACGCACAGTGTGATGTCACAGTACAGGAATAATACACACAGTGATGTCACAGTACAGGGATAATACACACAGTGATGTCACAGTATAGGGATATTACACACAGTGATGTCACAGTATAGAGATAATACACAGTGATGTCACAATAAAGAAATAATACAAACAGTTAATATCACTGTATATGGATAATACACACAGTGATGTCACAGTACAGGGATAATACACAAAGTGATGTCACAGTATAGGGATAATACACAAAGTGATGTCACAGTACAGGGATAATACACACAGCTATGTCACAATATAGGGATAATACACACAGTGATGTCACAGTACAGAGATAATACACACAGTGATGTCACAGTACAGAGATAGTACACACAATGATGTCACAGTACTTGGAAAATACACAGTGTGATGTCACAGTACAGGGATAATTTACACAGTGATGTCACAGTACAGGGATAATACATACAGTGTTGTCACAGTACAGGGATAATACACACAGTGTTGTCACAGTTCAGGGATAATACACACAGTGATGTCACAATACAGAGATCATACACACAGTGATGTCATAGTACAGAGATAGTACACACACTGATTTCAGTACAGAGATAATACACACAGTGATGTCACAGTGCAGGAATACTACACACAGTGATGTCACAATACAGCGGTAATATACACAGTGATGTCACAGTACAGGGATAATACACACAGTGTTGTCACAGTACATAGATAATACACAAAGTGATGTCACAATACAGAGACAATACACATAGTGGTGTCCCAGTACGGGGATAATACACACAATGATGTCACAGTACAGGGATAATACACACAGTGATGTCAAAGTACAAGGATAATACAAACAGTAATGTCACAGTACAGGGTAATATACATAGTGATGTCACAGTACAGGGATAATACACACAGCGATGTCACAGTACAGAGATAATACACACAGTGATGTCACAGTAAAGGAATAATACACACAGTGTTGTCACTGTACAGGGATAATACACTCAGTTTTGTCACAGTACAGAGTTAATACACACAGTGATGTCACAGTACAGGAATAATACACACAGTGATGTCATAGTACAGGGGTAATGTACACAGTGATGTAAGAGTACATGGATAATACACACAGTGTTGTCACAGTACAGGGATAATACACACAGTGATGTCACAATTCAGAGATAATACACACAGTGATGTCACAGTATGGGGATAATACATACAGTGATGTCACAGTACAGGCATAATACACACAGTGATTTCACAGAATATAGACAATACACACAGTGATGTCACAGTACAGGGATAATACACACAGTGATGTCACAGTACAGGGATAATACACACAGTGATATCACAATACTGGGATAATACACAGCGTGATGTCACAGTACAGGGATAATTTACACAGTGATGTCACAGTACAGGGGTAATATACACAGTGATGTCACAGTACATGGATAATACGCACAGTGTTGTCACAGTACAGGGATAATACACACAGTGATGTCACAGTACAAAGATAATACACACAGTGATGTTACAGTCCAGAAATAATACACACAGTGATGTCACAGTACGGGGATAATACACACAGTGATGTCACAGTACAGAGATAATACACACAGTGATTTCACAGTACAGAGATAATACACAGAGTGATATCACAGTACAGGAATAATACACACAGTGATGTTACAGTACAGGGGTAATGTACACAGTGATGTCACAGTACATGGATAATACACGCAGTGTTGTGACAGTACAGGGATAATACACACAGTGAAGTCACAATGCAAAAATAATGCACACAGTGATGTCACAGCAGGGGGATAATACAAACAGTGATGTCACAGTACAGGCATAATACACACAGTGATTTCACAGAACAGAGACAATACACACAGTGATTTCACAGTACAGGGATCATACACATAGTGATGTCACAGTACAGGTATAATACAAACAGTGATGTCACAGTATAGAGATAATGCACAGTGATGTCACAGTACAGAAATAATACACACAGTGATGTCACAGTTCAGGGATAATACACACAGTGATGTCAAAGTACAGAGATAATGCACACAGTGATGTCACAGTAAAGGCATAATACACACAGTGTTGTCACAGTACAGGGGTAATAAACACAGTGATGTGACAATACAGAGGTAATACACACAGTGATGTCACAGTACAAAGATCATACGCACAGTGATGTTACAGTTCAGAAATTATACACACAGTGATGTCACAGTATGGGAATAATACACACAATGATGTCACAGTAGAGAGATAATACACACAGTGATGTCACAGTACAGTGATAATACATACAGTGTTGTCACAGTACAGAGATAATATACACAGTGTTGTCACAGTACAGAGATAATATACACAGTGATGTCATAGTACAGGGATAATACACACAGTGATGTCAAGGTACAGGGATAATAAACACAGTGATGTCACAGTATAGAGATAAAACACAGTGATGTCACAGTGCAGAGATGACACACAGAGTGATGTCACAGTACATGGATAATAGACACAGTGATGTCACAGCAGAGAGTTAATACACACAGTGTTGTCACAGTACAGGAATAATACACACAGTGATGTCACAGTACAGGGATAATACACACAGTGATGTCACAGTACAGGGGTAATATACACAATAATGTCACAGTACAGGGATATTTCACACAGTGTTGTCCCAGTACACAGATAATACACACATTGTTGTCACAGTACAGGGATAATATAAACAGTGTTGTCACAGTACAGGAATAATACACATAGTGATGTCACATTACAGAGATAATAAACACAGTGATGTCACAGTACAGGGATAATACTCAGTAATGTCACTGTGTAGAGATCATACACTCAGTCATGCCACAGTACAGGGATAATACATACAGTTAAGTCACAGTACAGGGATAATGCATACCGTGATGTCACAGTACAGGGATAACACACACAGTGATGTCACAGTACTGGGATAATACATACAGTGATGTCACAGTACAGGGATAATACACACAGTGATGTCACAGTACAGAGATAATACACACAGTGATGTCATAGTACATAGATAATACACAGAGATGTCACAGTACAGTGATAATACACACAGTATTGTCACAGTGCAGAGATAATATACACAGTGATGTCACAGTACAGAGATAATACACACAGTGATGTCATAGTACATAGATAATACACAGAGATGTCACAGTACAGTGATAATACACACAGTATTGTCACAGTACAGGGATAATACACACAGTGATGTCACAGTACAGGGATAATACACACAGTGATGTCACAGTGTAGAGATAAAACACAGTGATGTCACAGTAAAGACATAATACACACAGTGTTGTCACAGTACAGGGATAATACACATAGGGATGTCACAGTACAGGGATAATACACACAGTGATGTCACACTACAGGGATAATACACACAGTAATGTCACAGTACAGGGGTAATATACACAATTATGTCACAGTACAGGGATAATACAGTGTTGTCACCGTACAGGGATAATATACACAGTGTTGTCATAGTACAGGGATAACACACACAGTGTTGTCACAGTACAGGAATAATACACACAATGATGTCACAGTACAGGAATAATACACACAGTGATGTCACAGTACAGAGATAATACACACAGTTATGTCACAGTACAGGAATAATGCAAAGTGATGTCACAGTATAGAGATAATACACTCAGTGATGTCACAGTACAGGGATAACATATACAGTGATGTCACATTATATGGATAATACACACAGTGATGTAACAGTGCAGGGAAAATACACACAGTGCTTTCACAGTACAGAGATAATAAACAGTGATGTCACAGTACAGGGATAATATACACAGTGATGTCACACTACAGAAATAATACACAGCGTGATGTCACAGTACAGGTATAAAATTACACAGTGATATAACATTATAGGGATAACACACACAGTGATGTCAGAGTGCAGGGATAATACACACAGTGATGTCACAGTACAGAGATAATAAACAGTGATGTCAAAGTACAGAGATATTACACACAGTGATGTCACAGTACAGAGATAATACACACAGTGATATCACAGTACATGGAAAATAAACACAGTGATGTCACAGTACATGGATAATAAACACAGTGATGTCACAGTACAGAGATAATACACACAGTGATGTTACAGTACATGGAAAATACACACAGTGATGTCACAGTACAGAGATAATACACACAGTGATGTCACAGTACAGGGATAATACACACAGTGATGTCACAGTGCAGGGATAATACACACAGTGATGTCACAGTACAGAGATAATGCACTCAATGATGTCAAAGTATAGGGATAATACATACAGTGATGTCACAGTACAGGGATTGTGCACACAGTGAGGTCACAGTACAGGGATAAAGCACTCAGTGATTTCACAGAACAGGAAGAATACATATAGTGATGTCACAGTACAGGGATAATACACACAGTGATGTCACAATACAGGGATAATATGCACAGTGATGTCAGAGTACACGGATAATACACACAGTGATATCACATTACAGGGATAAGACACACAGTTATGTCACAGTACATGGATGATACACACAGTGATATCTCAGTACAGGGATAGGACACACAGTGATGTCACAATACTTGCATAATACACACAGTGATGTCACAGTACAGGATTAATATACACAGTGATATCAAAGTACAGAAATTATACACACAGTGATGTCACAGAACAGGGCAATACACACAGTGATGTCACAGTGCAGGGATAATGCACACTGTGATTTCACATTACAGTGATAATACACACAGTGATGTCACAGTGCTGGGATAATACACAGCGTGATGTCACAATACAGGGATAATTTACACAGTGTTGTCACAGTACAGAGATAATACACACAGTGATGTAAAAGTACAGGGATAATACATACAATGTTGTCACAGTCCCGGGATAATAAACACATTGATGTCACAGTACAGGGATAATGCACACAGTGTTGTCACAGTACAGGGGTAATAAATACAGTGATGTCACAATACAGAGATAATACACACAGTGATGTCACAGTACAAAGATAATACACACAGTGATGTTACAGTACAGAAATAATACCCACACTGATGTCACAGTACAGGGATTATACACACTGTGATGTCAAATTACAGAGATAATACACACAGTGATGTCACAGTACAGAGATAATACACACAGTGATGTCACAGTTCAGGAATAATACACACAGTGATGTCACAGTACAGGGAGAATTCACACAGTGATGTCACAGTACAGAGATAATACACACAGTGATGTCACAGTACAGAGATAATACACACAGTGATGTCACAGTTCAGGAATAATACACACAGTGATGTCACAGTACAGGTATAATACACACAGTGATTTAACAGTACAGAGATAATACACACAGTGATGTCACAGTACAGGAATAATACACAGAGTAATGTCATCGTACAAGGGTAATATACACAATGATGTCACAGTACAGGGATAATACACACAGTGTTGTCACAGTACAGGGATAATACATACAGTGATGTCACAATATAGAGATAATACACACAATGATGTCAGAGTACGGGGATAACACACACAGTGATGTCACAATACAGGCACAATACACACAGTGATTTCACACAACAGAGACAATATACACAGTGATGTCACAGTACATGGATAATACACACAGTGATGTCACAGTACAGGGATAATACACACAGTGATGTCACAGTATAGAGATAATACACAATGATGTCACAGTACAGAAATAATACACACAGTGATGTCACTGTACAGGGATAATGCACACAGTGATGTCACAGTACAGAGATAATACACACAGTGATGTTACTGTACAGGGATAATACACACAGTGATGTCACAGTACAGGGATAATACACACAGTGATGTCACAGTACTGGGATAATACACAGCGTGATGTCACAGTACAGGGATAATTTACACAGTGATGTCACAGTACAGGTATAATAAACACAGTGATGTCAAAGTACAGGGATATTACACACAGTGTTGTCACAGTGTCTGGATAATACACATAGTGGTGTCACAGCACAGGGATAATACAAACAGTGTTGTCACAGTACAGTGGTAATAAACACAGTGATGTCACATTACAGAGATAATACACACAGTGATGTCACAGTACAAAGATATTACACACAGTGATGTTACAGTACAGAAATAATACACAGAGTGATGTCACAGTAGGGGGATAATACACACAGAAATGTCACAGTGCAGAGATAATACACACAGTCATTTCACAGAACAGAGACAATGCACACAGTGATGTTACACTACGGGAATAATACACAAAGTGATCTCACAGTACAGGGATAATACACACTGATGTCAGAGTATAGATATAATACACAGTGATGTCACAGTACAGAAATAATACACACAGTGATGTCACAGTTCAGGGATAATGCACAGTGTAGTGTCACAGTACAGATATAATACACACAGTGATGTCACAGTAAAGGGATATTACACACAGTGTTGTCACAGTACAGGGGTAATAAACACAGTGATGTGACAATACAGAGATAATACACACAGTGATGTCACAGTAGATAGATAACAAGCACAGTGATGTTACAGTTCAGAAATAATACACACAGTGATGTCACAGTACAGAGATAATACACACAGTGATGTCACAGTACAGGGATAATACACAGTAATGTCACACTACAGTGATAATACACACAGTGTTGTCACAGTACATAGATAATATAAACAGTGATGTCACAGTACAGGGATAATAAAAACAGTGATGTCACAGTATAAAGAAAAAAGACAGTGATGTCACAGTACAGAGAGAATACACACAGTGATGTCACAGTACATGGATAATAGACACAGTGATGTCACAGCAGAGAGATAATACACACAGTGATGTCACAGTACAGAGATAATGCACTCAATGATGTCAAAGTATAGGGATAATACATACAGTGATGTCACAGTACAGGGATTGTGCACACAGTGAGGTCACAGTACAGGGATAAAGCACTCAGTGATTTCACAGAACAGGAAGAATACATATAGTGATGTCACAGTACAGGGATAATACACACAGTGATGTCACAATACAAGGATAATATGCACAGTGATGTCAGAGTACACGGATAATACACACAGTGATATCACATTACAGGGATAAGACACACAGTTATGTCACAGTACATGGATGATACACACAGTGATATCTCAGTACAGGGATAGGACACACAGTGATGTCACAATACTTGCATAATACACACAGTGATGTCACAGTACAGGATTAATATACACAGTGATATCAAAGTACAGAAATTATACACACAGTGATGTCACAGAACAGGGCAATACACACAGTGATGTCACAGTGCAGGGATAATGCACACTGTGATTTCACATTACAGTGATAATACACACAGTGATGTCACAGTGCTGGGATAATACACAGCGTGATGTCACAATACAGGGATAATTTACACAGTGTTGTCACAGTACAGAGATAATACACACAGTGATGTAAAAGTACAGGGATAATACATACAATGTTGTCACAGTCCCGGGATAATAAACACATTGATGTCACAGTACAGGGATAATGCACACAGTGTTGTCACAGTACAGGGGTAATAAATACAGTGATGTCACAATACAGAGATAATACACACAGTGATGTCACAGTACAAAGATAATACACACAGTGATGTTACAGTACAGAAATAATACCCACACTGATGTCACAGTACAGGGATTATACACACTGTGATGTCAAATTACAGAGATAATACACACAGTGATGTCACAGTACAGAGATAATACACACAGTGATGTCACAGTTCAGGAATAATACACACAGTGATGTCACAGTACAGGGAGAATTCACACAGTGATGTCACAGTACAGAGATAATACACACAGTGATGTCACAGTACAGAGATAATACACACAGTGATGTCACAGTTCAGGAATAATACACACAGTGATGTCACAGTACAGGTATAATACACACAGTGATTTAACAGTACAGAGATAATACACACAGTGATGTCACAGTACAGGAATAATACACAGAGTAATGTCATCGTACAAGGGTAATATACACAATGATGTCACAGTACAGGGATAATACACACAGTGTTGTCACAGTACAGGGATAATACATACAGTGATGTCACAATATAGAGATAATACACACAATGATGTCAGAGTACGGGGATAACACACACAGTGATGTCACAATACAGGCACAATACACACAGTGATTTCACACAACAGAGACAATATACACAGTGATGTCACAGTACATGGATAATACACACAGTGATGTCACAGTACAGGGATAATACACACAGTGATGTCACAGTATAGAGATAATACACAATGATGTCACAGTACAGAAATAATACACACAGTGATGTCACTGTACAGGGATAATGCACACAGTGATGTCACAGTACAGAGATAATACACACAGTGATGTTACTGTACAGGGATAATACACACAGTGATGTCACAGTACAGGGATAATACACACAGTGATGTCACAGTACTGGGATAATACACAGCGTGATGTCACAGTACAGGGATAATTTACACAGTGATGTCACAGTACAGGTATAATAAACACAGTGATGTCAAAGTACAGGGATATTACACACAGTGTTGTCACAGTGTCTGGATAATACACATAGTGGTGTCACAGCACAGGGATAATACAAACAGTGTTGTCACAGTACAGTGGTAATAAACACAGTGATGTCACATTACAGAGATAATACACACAGTGATGTCACAGTACAAAGATATTACACACAGTGATGTTACAGTACAGAAATAATACACAGAGTGATGTCACAGTAGGGGGATAATACACACAGAAATGTCACAGTGCAGAGATAATACACACAGTCATTTCACAGAACAGAGACAATACACACAGTGATGTTACACTACGGGAATAATACACAAAGTGATCTCACAGTACAGGGATAATACACACTGATGTCAGAGTATAGATATAATACACAGTGATGTCACAGTACAGAAATAATACACACAGTGATGTCACAGTTCAGGGATAATGCACAGTGTAGTGTCACAGTACAGATATAATACACACAGTGATGTCACAGTAAAGGGATATTACACACAGTGTTGTCACAGTACAGGGGTAATAAACACAGTGATGTGACAATACAGAGATAATACACACAGTGATGTCACAGTAGATAGATAACAAGCACAGTGATGTTACAGTTCAGAAATAATACACACAGTGATGTCACAGTACAGAGATAATACACACAGTGATGTCACAGTACAGGGATAATACACAGTAATGTCACACTACAGTGATAATACACACAGTGTTGTCACAGTACATAGATAATATAAACAGTGATGTCACAGTACAGGGATAATAAAAACAGTGATGTCACAGTATAAAGAAAAAAGACAGTGATGTCACAGTACAGAGAGAATACACACAGTGATGTCACAGTACATGGATAATAGACACAGTGATGTCACAGCAGAGAGATAATACACACAGTGATGTCACAGTACAGAGAGAATACACACAGTGATGTCACAGTACATGGATAATAGACACAGTGATGTCACAGCAGAGAGATAATACACACAGTGATGTCACAGTACAGGGTGATATACACAATAATGTCACAATACAGGGATATTAGACACAGTGTTGTCACAGTACAGGGATAATACACACAGTGTTGTCACAGTACAGGGATAATACACACAGTGTTGTCACAGAACAGGAATAATACACACAGTGATGTCACAGTACAGAGACAAAACACACAGTGCTGTCAGAGTACAGGGATAATACACAGTGATGTCACAGTATAGAGATAATACACTCAGTGATGTCACAGTACAGAGATAGTACATACAGTGATGTTACAGTACAGGGATAATGCACACAGTGATGTCACAGTATAGGGATAATGCACACAGTGATGTCACAGTACTGGGACAATAAACACAGTGATGTCACAGTACTGGGATAATACACACAGTGATGTCACAGTAGAGAGATAATACGCACAGTGATGTCACAATACATGGATAACACACAGTGTTGTCACAGTACAGTGATAATACACACAGTGTTGTCACAGAACAGAGATAATATACACAGTGAGGTCACAGTACAGGGATAATACACACAGTAATGTAACAGTGTAGAGATTATACACAGTGATGTTACAGTACAGAGATAATACACACAGTGATGTCACAGTAGAGGGATAATACACAAAGTGATGTCACAGTACTGGGATAATTCACACAGTGTTGTCACAGCACAGGGATAATACACACAGTGTTGTCACAGTACAGGGATAATACACACAGTGTTGTCAGAGTACAGGAATCATAAACACAATGATGTCACAGTACAGGAATAATACACACTGTGATGTCACAGTACAGAGATTATACACACAGTGATGTCACAGTACAGGGATAATGCACAGTGATGTCACAGTATAGAGATAATACACTCAGTGATGTCACAGTACAGGGATAATACATACAGTGATATCACAGTACAGGAATAATGCACACAGTGATGTCACAGAACTGGGATAATACACACAGTGATGTCACAGTACTGAGATAATACACTCAGTGATGAGAAAGTACAGGAATAATACACACAGTGATGTCACAGTACAGAAATAATACATAGCGTGATGTAACAGTACAAGGAAAATGCACACAGTGATGTCACAGTACAGGGATAATACACACAGTGATGTCACAGTACAGGGATAATACACACAGTGTTGTCACACTATAGAAATAATACACAGCGTGATGTCACAGTACAGAGGTAATAAATACAGTGATGTCACATTATAGGGATAATACACACAGAGAAGTCACAGTACAGAAATAATACACACAGTGATGTTACAGTACATGGAAAATAAACACAGTTATATCACAGTATAGAGATAATACACACAGTGATGTCACAGTACATGGAAAATACACGCAGTGATGTCAAAGTACAGAGATAATACACAGAGTGTTGTCACAGTAAAGGGATAATACACACAGTGATGTCACAGTAAAGGGATCATACACACAGTGATGTCACAGCACTGAGATAATACACTCAGTGATGTCACAGTATAGGGATAATACATACAGTGATGTCAAATTACTGGGATAATGCACACAGTGAGGTCACAGAATAGGGTAATTCAGTCAGTGATGTCACAGAACAGGAATAATACATACAGTGATATCACAGTACAGGGATAATACACACAGTGATCTCACAGTCCTGGAATAATACACAGCGTAATGTCACAGTACAGGGATAATTTACACAGTGATGTCACAGTACAGGGAAAATAAACACAGTGATGTCAAAGTACAGGGATAATACACACAGTGATGTCACAGTACAGGGATAATACATACAGTGTTGTCACAGTACAGTGGTAATAAACACAGTAATGTCACAATACAGAGATAATACACACAGTGATGTCACAGTACAAAGATATTACACACAGTGATGTTACAGTACAGAATTAATACACACAGTGATGTCATAGTACGGGTTAATACACACAGTGATGTCACAGTACAGAGATAATACACACAGTGATTTCACAGAACAGAGACAATACACACAGTGTTGTCACACTACGGGGATAATACACACAGTGATGTCACAGAACAGGGATAATACACAGTGATGTCACAGTATAGAGATAATACACAGTGATGTCACAGTACAGAAATAATACACACAGTGTTGTCACAGTTCAGGGTAATACACACTGTAATGTCACAGTACAGAGATAAAACAGACAGTGATGTCACAGTAAAGGGATAATACACACAGCGTTGTCACAGTACAGGGGTAATAAACACAGTGATGTCACAGTACATAGATAATAAGCGCAGTGATGTTACAGTTCAGAAATAATACACACAGTGATGTCACAGTATGGGGATAATACAAACAGTGATGTCACAGTAAATAGAAAATACACACAGTGATGTCACAGCACAGAGATGATACACACAGTGATGTCACAGTACATGGATAATAGACAATGATGTCACAGCAGAGAGATAATACACACAGTGATGTCAGAGTACAGGGATAATACACATAGTGATGTCACAGTACAGGGATAAAACACACAGTGATGTCAGTACAGGGATAATACACACAGTGATGTCAGAGTAGAGGAGTAATACACAGAGTAATGTCATCGTACAAGGGTAATATACACAATGATGTCACAGTACAGGGATAATACACACAGTGTTGTCACAGTACAGGGATAATACATACAGTGATGTCACAATATAGAGATAATACACACAGTGATGTCAGAGTACGGGGATAACACACACAGTGATGTCACAATACAGGCACAATACACACAGTGATTTCACAGAACAGAGAGAATATACACAGTGATGTCACAGTACATGGATAATACACACAGTGATGTCACAGTACATGGATAATACACACAGTGATGTCACAGTATAGAGATAATACACAGTGATGTCACAGTACAGAAATAATACACACAGTGATGTCACTGTACAGGGATAATACACACAGTGATGTCACAGTACAGAGATAATACACATAGTCATGTTACTGTAAAGGGATAATACACACAGTGATGTCACAGTACAGGGCTAATACACACAGTGATGTCACAGTACTGGGATAATACACAGCGTGATGTCACAGTACAGGGATAATTTACACAGTGATGTCACAGTACAGGTATAATAAACACAGTGATGTCAAAGTACAGGGATAATACACACAGTGTTGTCACAGTGCCTGGATAATACACACAGTGGTGTCACAGCACAGGGATAATACATACAGTGTTGTCACAGTACAGTGGTAATAAACACAGTGATGTCACAATACAGAGATAATACACACAGTGATGTCACAGTACAAAGATATTACACACAGTGATGTTACAGTACAGAAATAATACACAGAGTGCTGTCACAGTAGGGGGATAATACACACAGAAATGTCACAGTACAGAGATAATACACACAGTGATTTCACAGAACAGAGACAATACACACAGTGATGTTACACTACGGGAATAATACACAAAGTGATCTCACAGTACAGGGATAATACACACTGATGTCAGAGTATAGATATAATACACAATGATGTCCCAGTACAGAAATAATACACACAGTGATGTCAAAGTTCAGGGATAATGCACACTGTAGTGTCACAGTACAGATATAATACACACAGTGTTGTCACAGTACAGGGGTAATAAACACAGTGATGTGACAATACAGAGATAATACACACAGTGATATCACAGTAGATAGATAACAAGCACAGTGATGTTACAGTTCAGAAATAATACACACAGTGATGTCACAGTATAGAGATAATACACACAGTGATGTCACAGTACAGGGATAATACACAGTGATGTCACACTACAGTGATAATACACACAGTGTTGTCACAGTTCTTAGATAATATACACAGTGTTGTCACAGTACAGGGATAATAAAAACAGTGATGTCACAGTATAGAGAAAAAAGACAGTGATGTCACAGTACAGAGAGAATACACACAGTGATGTCACAGTACATGGATAATAGACACAGCGATGCCACAGAAGAGAGATAATACACACAGTGTTGTCACAGTACAGGGATAATACACACAGTGTTGTCACAGTACAGGGATAATACACACAGTGTTGTCACAGAACAGGAATAATACACACAGTGATGTCACAGTACAGGAATAATACACACAGTGCTGTCAGAGTACAGGGATAATACACAGTGATGTCACAGTATAGAGATAATACACTCAGTGATGTCACAGTACAGGGATAATACATACAGTGATGTCACAGTACAGGGATAATGCACACAGTGATGTCACAGTATAGGGATAATGCACACAGTGATGTCACAGTACTGGGACAATAAACACAGTGATGTCACAGTACGGGGATAATACACACAGTGATGTCACAGTAGAGAGATAATACGCACAGTGATGTCACAATACATGGATAACACACAGTGTTGTCACAGTACAGTGATAATACACACAGTGTTGTCACAGAACAGAGATAATATACACAGTGATGTCACAGTACAGGGATAATACACACAGTAATGTAACAGTATAGAGATTATACACAGTGATGTCACAGTACAGACATAATACACACAGTGATGTCACAGTAGAGGGATAATACACAAAGTGATGTCACAGTACTGGGATAATTCACACAGTGTTGTCACAGTACAGGGATAATACACACAGTGTTGTCACAGTACAGGGATAATACACACAGTGTTGTCAGAGTACAGGAATAATAAACACAATGATGTCACAGTACAGTAATAATACACACAGTGATGTCACAGTACAGAGATTATACACACAGTGATGTCACAGTACAGGGATAATGCACAGTGATGTCATAGTATAGAGATAATACACTCAGTGATGAGAAAGTACAGAAATAATACACAGCGTGATGTAACAGTACAAGGAAAATGCACACAATGATGTCACAGTACAGGGATAATACACACAGTGATGTCACAGTACAGGGATAATACACACAGTGATGTCACACTATAGAAATAATACACAGCGTGATGTCACAGTACAGAGGTAATAAATACAATGATGTCACATTATAGGGATAATACACACAGAGAAGTCACAGTACAGAGATAATACACACAGTGATGTCACAGTACATGGAAAATACACACAGTGATGTCAAAGTACAGAGATAATACACACAATTATGTCACAGTAAATGGATAGTACACACAGTAATGTCACAGTAAAGGGATCATACACACAGTGATGTCACAGCACTGAGATAATACACTCAGTGATGTCACAGTATAGGGATAATACATACAGTGTTGTCAAATTACAGGGATAAAGCACACAGTGAGGTCACAGAACAGGGTAATTCAGTCAGTGATGTCACAGAACAGGAATAATACATACAGTGATGTCACAGTACAGGGATAATACATACAGTGAAATCACAGTACAGGGATGATACACACAGTGATGTCACAGTCCTGGAATAATACACAGCGTAATGTCACAGTACAGGGATAATTTACACAGTGATGTCACAGTACAGGGATAATAAACACAGTGATGTCTAAGTACAGGGATAATACACACAGTGATGTCACAGTACAGGGATAATACATACAGTATTGTCACAGTACAGTGGTAATAAACACAGTGATGTCACAATACAGAGATAATACACACAGTGATGTCACAGTACAAAGATATTACACACAGTGATGTTACAGTACAGAATTAATACACACAGTGATGTCATAGTATGGGTTAATACACACAGTGATGTCACAGTACAGAGATAATACACACAGTGATTTCACAGAACAGAGACAATAAACACAGAGTTGTCACACTATGGGGATAATACACACAGTGTTGTCACAGTTCAGGGATAATACACACTGTAATGTCACAGTACAGAGATAAAACAGACAGTGATGTCACAGTAAAGGGATATTGCACACAGCGTTGTCACAGTACAGGGGTAATAAACACAGTGATGTGACAATACAGAGTTAATACACACAGTGATGTCACAGTACATAGATAATAAGCGCAGTGATGTTACAGTTCAGAAATAATACACACAGTGATGTCACAGTATGGGGATAATACAGACAGTGATGTCACAGTAAATAGAAAGTACACACAGTGATGTCACAGTACGGAGATAATACACACAGTGATGTCACAGTACAGAGATGATACACACAGTGATGTCACAGTACATGGATAATAGACACAGTGATGTCACAGCAGAGAGATAATACACACAGTGATGTCAGAGTACAGGGTTAATACACATAGTGATGTCACAGTACAGGGATAAAACACACAGTGATGTCAGTACAGGGATAATACACACAGTGATGTCAGAGTAGAGGAGTATTATACACAATAATGTCACAGTACAGGGATATTACACGCAGTGATGTCCCAGAACAGGCATAATTCATACAGTGTTGTCACAGTACAGAGATAATACACACAGTGTTGTCACAGTACAGGAATAATACACACAGTGATGTCACAGTGCAGAGATAATACACACAATGATGTCACAATACAGGTATAATACACAGAGATGTCTCAGTATAGAGATAATACACTCAGTGATGTCACAGTACAGGGATAATACATACAGTGATGTCACAGTACAGGGATAATGCACACAGTGATGTAACAGTACAGGAATAATGCACACAGTGTTGTCACAGTACGGGAATAATACACACAGTGATTTCACAGTACAGAGATAATACACACAGTGATGTCTCAGTACAAGGATAATATACAATGTTGTCACAGTACAGTGATAATACACAGAGTGATGTCACAGTACAGGGATAATGCACACAGTGATGTCACAGTACAGGGATAATACACACAGTGATGTCACAGTACAGGGGTAATATACACAATGATGTCACAGTACAGGGATAATACACACAGTGTTGTCACAGTACAGGGATAATACACACAGTGTTGTCACAGTACAGGGATAATACACACAGTGCTGTCATAGTACAGGAATAAAACACACAATGATGTCACAGTACATGAATAATATACACAGTGATGTCACAGCACCAAGATAATACACACAGTGATGTCACAGTACAGGGATATTGCATATTGATGTCATAGTATAGAGATAATACACTCAGTGATGTCACAGTACAGAGATAATACATGTCGTGATGTCACAGTACAGGGATAATGCACACACTGATGTCACAGTACATAGATAATACACACAGTGATGTCACAGTACTGAGATAATACACTCAGTGATGTGACAGTACAGGGGTAATATATACAGTGATATCACAGTACAGGGATAATACACACAGTGATGTCACAGTACAGGGATAATACACACAGTGTTGTCAGAGTACAGGATAATACACACAGTGATGTCACAGTACAGAGATTATACACACAGTGATGTCACAGTACAGGGATAATGCACAGTGATGTCACAGTATAGAGATAATACACTCAGTGATGTCACAGTACAGGGATAATACATACAGTGATATCACAGTACAGGAATAATGCACACAGTGATGTCACAGAACTGGGATAATACACACAGTGATGTCACAGTACTGAGATAATACACTCAGTGATGAAAAAGTACAGGAATAATACACACAGTGATGTCAGAGTACAGAAATAATACATATCGTGATGTAACAGTACAAGGAAAATGCACACAGTGATGTCACAGTACAGGGATAATACACACAGTGATGTCACAGTACAGGGATAATACACACATACACACAGTGATGTCACTCTATAGAAATAATACACAGCGTGATGTCACAGTACAGAGGTAAGAAATACAGTGATGTCACATTATAGGGATAATACACACAGAGAAGTCACAGTACAGAGATAATACACACAGTGATGTCACAGTACATGGAAAATAAACACAGTTATGTCACAGTATAGAGATAATACACACAGTGATGCCACAGTACATGGAAAATACACGCAGTAATGTCAAAGTACAGAGATAATACACACAGTGATGTCACAGTAAATGGATAGTACACACAGTGATGTCACAGTAAAGGGATCATACACACAGTGATGTCACAGCACTGAGATAATACACTCAGTGATGTCACAGTATAGGGATAATACATACAGTGTTGTCAAATTACAGGGATAAAGCACACAGTGAGGTCACAGAACAGAGTAATTCAGTCAGTGATGTCACAGAACAGGAATAATACATACAGTGATGTCACAGTACAGGGATAATACATACAGTGATATCACAGTACAGGGATGATACACACAGTGATGTCACAGTCCTGGAATAATACACAGCGTAATGTCACAGTACAGGGATAATTTACACAGTGATGTCACAGTACAGGGATAACAAACACAGTGATGTCTAAGTACAGGGATAATACATACAGTGTTGTCACAGTACAGTGGTAATAAACACAGTGATGTCACAATACAGAGATAATACACACAGTGATGTCACAGTACAAAGATATTACACACAGTGATGTTACAGTACAGAATTAATACACACAGTGATGTCATAGTACAGAGATAATACACACAGTGATTTCACAGAACAGAGACAATACACACAGTGTTGTCACACTATGGGGATAATACACACAGTGATGTCACAGAACAGGGATAATACACAGTGATGTCACAGTATATAGATAATACACAGTGATGTCACAGTACAGAAATAATACACACAGTGATGTCACAGTACAGGGATAATACACACAGTGATGTCACAGTATAGAGATAATACACAGTGATGTCACAGTACAGAAATAATACACACAGTGTTGTCACAGTTCAGGGATAATACACACAGTGATGTCACAGTAAAGGGCTAATGCACACAGCGTTGTCACAGTACAGGGGTAATAAACACAGTGATGTGACAATACAGAGTTAATACACACGGTTATGTCACAGTACATAGATAATAAGCGCAGTGATGTTACAGTTCAGAAATAATACACACAGTGATGTCACAGTATGGGGATAATACAGACAGTGATGTCACAGTAAATAGAAAATACACGCAGTGATGTCACAGTACGGAGATAATACACACAGTGATGTCACAGTACAGAGATGATACACACAGTGATGTCACAGTACATGGATAATAGAAACAGTGATGTCACAGCAGAGAGATAATACACCCAGTGATGTCAGAGTACAGGGATAATACACATAGTGATGTCACAGTACAGGGATAAAACACACAGTGATGTCAGTACAGGGAAAATACACACAGTGATGTCAGAGTAGAGGAGTATTATACACAATAATGTCACAGTACAGGGATATTACAGGCAGTGATGTCCCAGAACAGGCATAATCCATACAGTGTTGTCACAGTACAGAGATAATACACACAGTGTTGTCACAGTACAGGAATAATACACACAGTGATATCACAGTGCAGAGATAATATACACAATGATGTCACAATACAGGTATAATACACAGAGATGTCTCAGTATAGAGATAATACACTCAGTGATGTCACAGTACAGGGATAATACATACAGTGATGTCACAGTGCAGGGATAATGCACACAGTGATGTAACAGTACAGGAATAATGCACACAGTGATGTCACAGTACTGGGATAACACACACAGTGATGTCACAGTACGGGAATAATACACACAGTGATTTCACAGTACAGAGATAATACACACAGTGATGTCACAGTACAAGGATAATATACAGTGTTGTCACAGTACAGTGATAATACACAGAGTGCTGTCACAGTACAGAGATAATATACACATTGATGTCACAGTACAGGGGTAAGACACACAGTGATGTCACAGTGTAGAGATAATACACAGTGATGTCACAGTATAGAGATAATACACACAGTGATGTCACAGTACAGGGATAATGCACACAGTGATGTCACAGTACAGGGATAATACACACAGTGATGTCACAGTACAGGGGTAATATACACAATGATGTCACAGTACAGGGATAATACACACAGTGTTGTCACAGTACAGGGATAATACACACAGTGTTGTCACAGTACAGGGATAATACACACAGTGCTGTCATAGTACAGGAATAATACACACAATGATGTCACAGTACAGGAATAATATACACAGTGATGTCACAGTACCAAGATAATACACACAGTGATGTCACAGTACAGGGATATTGCACAGTGATGTCATAGTATAGAGATAATACACTCAGTGATGTCACAGTACAGAGATAATACATGTCGTGATGTCACAGTACAGGGATAATGCACACAGTGATGTCACAGTACATAGATAATACACACAGTGATGTCACAGTACTGAGATAATACACTCAGTGATGTGACAGTACAGGGGTAATATATACAGTGATGTCACATTACAGGGATAATACACACAGTGATGTCACATTATAGGGATAATACACACAGTGCTGTTACAGTACAGACATAATACACACAGTGATGTCACAGTACAGAGATAATTAACTGTGAAGTCACAGTACAGAAATAATACACACAGTGATGTCAGAGTACAGGGATAATACACAAAGTGATGTCACAGTACAGGGATAAAACACACAGTGATCTCAGAGTAGAGGAGTAATATACACAATAATGTCACAGTACAGGGATAATACACACAGTGATGTCAGAGTAGAGGAGTAATATACACAATAATGTCACAGTACAGGGATATTACACGCAGTGATGTCCCAGAACAGGCATAATCCATACAGTGTTGTCACAGTACAGAGATAATACACACAGTGTTGTCACAGTACAGGAATAATACACACAGTGATGTCACAGTGCAGAGATAATACACACAGTGATGTCACAATACAGGTATAATACACAGAGATGTCTCAGTATAGAGATAATACACTCAGTGATGTCACAGTACAGGGATAATACATACAGTGATGTCACAGTGCAGGGATAATGCACACAGTGATGTAACAGTACAGGAATAATGCACACAATGATGTCACAGTACTGGGATAACACATACAGTGGTGTCACAGTACAGGAATAATACACACAGTGATTTCACAGTACAGAGATAATACACACAGTGATGTCACAGTACAAGGATAATATACAGTGTTGTCAAAGTACAGTGATAATACACAGAGTGCTGTCACAGTACACAGATAATATACACAATTATGTCACAGTACAGGGATAAGACACACAGTGATGTCACAGTACTGAGATAATGCACTCAGTGATGTCACATTATAGGGATAATACATACAGTGATGTCACAGTATAGGGATAATACTTACAGTGATGTCACAGTACAGGGATAATGCACACAGTGAGGTCACAGTACAGGGATGATACACTCAGTGGTGTCACAGAACAGGAATAATACATACAGTGATGTCACAGTACAGGGATAATACATACAGTGATGTCACAGTACAGGGAGAATACACACAGTGATGTCACAATACAGTGATAATATACACAGTGATGTCCGAGTACAGGGATAATACACACAGTGATATTACAGTACAGGGATAAGACACACAGTAATGTCACAGTACATGGATAATACACACAGTGATGTCACAGTACAGGGATTGGACACACAGTGATATCACAATACATGGATAATACACACAGTGATGTCACAGTACAGAGATAATACACACAGTGATGTCACAGTACAGGGATAATACACAGTGATTTCACAATACAGAGATAATACACACAGTGATGTCACAGTACAAGGATAATACACACAGTGATATCACACTACAGGGATAGGACACACAGTGATGTCACAATACATGGATAATACACACAGAGATGTCACAGAACAGGGATAATAAACGCAGTGATGTCACAGTTTAGGGATAATAAGCAGTGATTTCACAATACAGAGATAATACACACAGTGAAGTCACAGTACAGGGATAATACACACAGTGAAGTCACTGTACAGGGATAATAAACACAGTGATGTCACAGTACAGAAATAATACACACAGTGATGTCACAGTACAGGGATAATAAGCGCAGTGATGTCATAGTACAGGGATAATACAAACAGTGAGGTCACAATAGAGAGATAATACACACAGTGATGTCACAGTACAGGGATAATACACACAGTGATGTCATAATACAGAGATATTACACACAGTGATGTCACAGTACAGGAATGATACACACAGTGATGTCACAATAGAGGGATAATAAACAGTAATGTCACAGTACAGAGATAATACACATAGTGATGTCAACGTACAGAGAATACACACAGTGATTTCACAGTACAGTGATAATACACACAGTGATGTCACAGTACAGGGTTAATTAATACAGTGATGTCACAGTACAGGGATAATACAAACAGTGATGTCACAGTACATAAATAATACACAGTGACGTCTCAGTACAGAGATAATAAACACAGTGATGTCACAGTGCAGGTATAATACATACAGTGTTGTCACAGTACAGGGATGATACACACAGTGATGTCAACGTACAGAGAATACACACAGTGATGTCACAGTAGAGTGATAATACACACAGTGATGTCACAGTACAGGGGTAATTAATACAGTGATGTCACAGTACAGGGATAATACACACAGTGATGTCACAGTACAGGGATATTACACACAGTAATATCACAGTACAGGGATAATACACACAGTGATGTCACAGTACAGGGATAATACACACAGTGATATCACAGTACAGAGATAATACACACAGTGATGTCACAGTACAGGAATAATATACACAGTGATGTCACAGTACAGGGATAATGCACACAGTGATGTCACAGTACAGAGATAATACACACAGTAATGTCACAATACAGGGGTAATAAATGCAGTGATGTCACGGTACAGAGATAATACACTCAGTGATGTCACAGTACAGGGATAATACACACAGTGTTGTCACAGTACAGGGGTAATAATTACAGTGATGTCACAGTACCGGGATTATGCACACAGTGATATCACAATACAGGGATAATACGCACAGCGATGTCACAGTACAGAGATAACACACACAGTGATGTCAAAGTACAGGGATAATGCACACAGTGATGTCACAGTAGAGGGATAATACACACAGTAATGTCACAATACAAAGAAAATACACACAGTGATGTCACAGTGCAGAGATAATATACACAGTGATATCACAGTACAGGGATGATACACACAGTGATGACACAGTACAGGGATAATATACACAGTGATGTGACAGTACAGAGATAATACAAACAGTGATGTCACAGTACAGGGATAATACACAGAGTGATGTCACAGTACATGGACGATAAACACAGTGCTGTCACAGTACAGAGATAATACACACAATGGTGCCACAGTACAGGGATAGAACGCACAGTGATGTCACAGTACGTAAATATTACACATTGTGTTGTCACAGTATAGGGGTAGTAAACACAGTGATGTCACATTATAGTGATAATACACACCGTGATGTCACAATATAGAGAAAATACACACAGTGATGTCACAGTACAGGTATAATACACCCAGTGATGTCACAGTACAGGGATATTACACACAGTGATGTCATAATGCAAAGACAATACACACAGTGACTTCACAGTACAGGGATAATATACACAGTGATATCACAGTACAGGGATAATACACAGTGATGTGAGAGCACAGAGATAATACACTAAGTGATGTCACAGTACAGAGATATTACACACAGTGATGTCACAGTACAGTGATAATACACACAGTGATGTCACAGTACAAGGACGATTTACACAGTGATGTCACAGTACAGAGATAATACACATAGTGATGTAACAGTACAGGGATAATACACACAGTGATGTCACAGTACAGGGGTAATAAACACTGTGGTGTCACATTTTATTGATAATACACACCGTGATGTCACAGTACAGAGAAAATACACACACTGATGTCACAGTACAGGAATAACACACACAGTGATGTCACAGTGAAGAGTTAAAACACACAGTGATGTCACAGTACTGGGATAATACACACAGTGATGTCACAGCACAGGGCTAAATACAGTGATGTCACAGTACAGAGATAATACACACCATGATTAGTGTTGAGCCACCCCCGTAGTGTTCGAGTTCGGTTCGGTTCGTCGAACACTCGTGTGTTCGCCGAACTGTTCGTCGAACTGTTCGTCGAACACCTTCGAACACCGTTAAAACCAATGGCAGGCAAACAAAAACACATAGAAACACATAGAAAACACCTTCAAAGGTGTCCAAAAGCTGACAAACTGCGGGTTCTGAGCATAATGTAGACCCTCGTTCCCAAACTGTCACTCCTGTTGGTGGAGACAATGATGAAGACGATGATGAGACTCAAATACCTGATTGGAGCGACAACTTGCCTTTTCGGTCAGGGCAGGAAGAGGTTGGCTTTGAGGACGACGGGTGTGATAACACACAGGGTGATGATGACGAGGTTGGAGATCCTACTTACTGTCAACCCACAGTCAGCCAGTCGATGAGGTCAACGGAGGAGGTGGAGGAGGATGTGACTAGCCCAGGGGATGGGGATGACTCGGTACCCGGGCCTTTGCCTGGCCTTGGGGACGTTGCGGTAGTCGGCTCCCTGGCCCGTACCCTGGGGTCACTCTTTAAAAGAGTGGATAATTGTTAATTTTATAAGAGTTCGTGACGCCACCTGTGGTATCTGGTGAGAAGCACCAGCGCTGCAGCAGTCCACTGAGACCCGTGATAAGGCAGCTCGATGGTATAGCTCCCCACAGGTGGAGCTAGGTCTCAGGGCAGCGTATGCAGGGGGAATGCAGGACAGGCGAGACCCAGCTGGGTCAGAGCAAGAACGGGAACGGACACGGTAGTCACTTCAGTACTTTTTACTGGAGGAAATTCAGGCACATCCCGGAGCACTGTAGGGTGAAGGGTGAATATCAGGATCCTCCCCAATGAGCGGGTGTAGGGCCTCCTGTTTCTTGCCTCTGCGTAGTAAGTTTCTGACCTGCCTGGAGCTAGGCCTAACTTTGTCTCTGTCCTGCGCTGGCTGACCTTGTGGTAGGGCCTTCTCTTGGAGTTCACGCTCCCACTATGCGGGGCCTAAGCGTCTCCTGGCTCTGTTATGTATCAGCACCTTAGCGATCCTGGGACATGTAGTTCTCCAGGGATTCCGGTTATGCCTTACTGAATCTAGCTAGCAGGAGCCTCGTGCTCCACTGCTGAACTATTAACTGAGTTCTCTATACTAGACTGAGCTCCACTGCAGACTGACCTCTCTTAGGCTTCTCTACTGCAGGAACTCTTCAGAGGAACTGAACTGCCTAGCTCCACCTTCACTATTTATATCCCTAACGGGCTCCCTCTGCTGGTCTGAGGTGGAAGGTGGAGATGTTTGAATGTTTATGGGGGCCTCTTGTGGAGGATTCCATCAATACACTCTTCTAGGATCTGTGATAGCAAGCACAGCGGGGCATCACAGATGCTATTGACGACGAGGTTAGGTTGCGCCTTCCTGGACAGAGACGGAGTACTGGAAGCACATCAACAACTGCATCCTCAACCACAACTCTGCCTCTGACCACAAGTCGTAGTGGCTCTTCAGGTCGCATGGGCTCTAAGCCTTGCATAGCCTGGGCATTTATTCAGAATGATAAGGATGACCCAACTCGTGTTATCTGTAATATTTGTCACCAAAAGCTAAGCAGAGGCCAAAAAATCCATAGTTTGAGTACTTCATGCATGTACCGTCACATGGATATGAAGCATAAGTTGCAGTGGGAAGCTCACTGTGCTACAATGCGGCCTAGCAGGCTTGGCCAACCACCGTCTGCCCCATCTTGTGCATCCGCGGCCTCTTCATCCTCTGTGACTGGGGGGACAGCAGTCACACATGTTTTTGGACGCAGACCTGCCACCTCTTTACCTGCAACAGCCAGTGTGATTGGCAGGTCGTCAGTTCATTGGGAAGTGGAAACACCTGCTGGTGTTGAGCGCTCTCTGACATCGAGAGCACCACCTTTGGATCAAGGCAACCTAACATGTCCGCCTGCATCTTCCTCACAGACCAGCAGTTTGCCGGGGACACCCTACTCAACCCCGTCTAAGCACAACAGCCAGCCCTCGGTCCCTCAGATGTGGAAAAGTAAAAGACCATTTCCTCCTAGCCATGAGAAAGCTAAGAGGTTGAATTTCACCATCTGCAAGCTCTTGGCTACAGAAATGCTGCCTTTCCGCCTGGAGGACACAGTGGATTTTCGAGACCTTATGTCCGTCGCAGTGCCCCAGTACCAGATGCCCAGTCGGCACTACTTCTCAAAGAAAGGTGTGCCTGCGCTCCACCAGCATGTCGCACACAACATCACCGCTTCTTTGAGAAACTCTGTGTGTGACAGGGTGCATTTCACCACAGACACTTGGACGAGTAGGCATGGACAGGGGCGTTACATGTCGCTGACTGGGCACTGGGTAACTATGGTGACAGCAGGACAAGGGGCTGCTGTCCAAGTCTTACCGTCCCCACGAGTTGTGCGTCAATCCTCTTTATCTCAAAGTTCCTCCACTGCTTCTGCCTCCTCAACCTCCTCTCGGTCCTCCACCTGCACCCAAAGCCTGTCTGGTAATGCCACCTGCTTTCTAACTGCGCAGAAGGAATCCTGCACACCTCCTTACTATGCTGGCAGCAGGGCTCAAGGCATCAGTGTTTACTTTGAAATGTCTGGGAAATGTGAGTCACACAGCTGAGGAGTTGTGGTCAGCTCTGGAGACCCAGTTTCATGAATGGTTGTCTCCACTGGACCTGCAACCAGGGAAGGCCGTGTGCGACAATGCTGCAAACCTGGGTGCAGCCCTTCGCCGGGGAAATGTCACACACGTGCCTTGTATGGCTCACGTGTTGAACCTGGTTGTCCATAAATTGTTAACCCACTATCCCGGACTAGATGGCCTTCTGCAGAGGGCACGGTCGCTGTGTGCTCACTTCCGCCGTTCGCATCCCGCAGCTCAACGACTTACATCTCTACAGAAGTCGTTGGGCCTGCCAGTTCACCGGCTGAAATGCGATGTGCCGACATGGTGGAATTCAACTCTGACCATGTTGCAGCGACTGTGGCAGCACCGACAAGCCCTGGTGCAATACGTTCTGACGTATAGCCTGGGCCAACGAGATCCAGAGGTGGGGCAAATCACGCTGCAGGAGTGGTCTCAGATCAGGGACCTATGAAGTTGACGCACCCCCTGGGCCGTGGGGTACCCTGAGCCAGGCCGGTAGACGCTGGGGGTTGTAGTCACTGTGGCGGTGACCCGGTCCGTGATCCAGGGCGGTCAATCCAAGGGTAATTTGTATATATGGGTTTTATAATGTCCGACTACGCCACCTCTGGAGTGGGGCAAAAGGGGCCGCCGCTGCGGAACAGTCCTCTGAAGCTGGTGGTTTTGCAGCAATGGTATTATTACTCACCACAGGAAGAGTGCAGCTTCAGGGCAGTGTGGGTGGATGATGGTGGTTGTAGTGCAGGGAGTCAGTAATGAACACAGAGTCCGTGTGATGCAGTCCCAAGATCTTTGCTCACAGTTGTTGCAGTCCAGATTACAGGTACCAGAGCAATCTCACCCGTCGTGCTGTGCATACTCAGTGAGGGCTCAGTCCACCCCCAGATAGCTCCGGAGTACTTAGCAGGACCCCCTTCTGTGTGTCCTTTCTCTGGCCTTCTCCCTGCACCTCACACCCAGTGACACTTCTATCCAGTATCCTCGGGCCTTGGCGGGCGACTTGTGTTCCGTCCCCTGGGTCCTATGTGGCTACCTTCTTTTGTGAGACTGGTGTGGACTTTTACCTGCAGTACATGAAATGCTTCAGCCTCCGGTTTCTAGTTGAGCCTTGCTGTTTCTCCGCTAGTTGAGGGACCGGTTCCCCTTATCTGGCCTGACCCCTCTACCTCCTGGTAGCAGCAGGAGTACGGGTGGCCTTCTGCATGGCCCTTAGCCCTAGGGTCCCTTCGGTTCCTGGAGCCTTCCTGCTCCCACTCCTCTCTTCTCTCCTTCAGTCCTGGGCCTCCCAGGCTAGGCCCGCCTCTGGAGCAGAGCTCATGCCGAGCCTCTGCTCCTGTCACTTTTCCTCCTCTGACTGGCTTGCTCTTTCTAAGATGGCTTCCTATTTATACTCTCCCTGTCATGTGCTCCGCTAAGCTGCTCCCCTAAGCACCCACTACATAGGACCCTCCCACCAGCTAGGGACCTGGTACTGTGCTCTCCCTTAGGAGCAATCTCGCCCTACCCCCACTGCGGGTATGTGTTGGATGCAGGTGTTAGGGTCCCGAGCCATATGCCTTCCTTACCTGAGGGTGAGATACCACACCTCTGGGTGAGATGCAGTAACTCTGTGGCGACTGAACCCTCAGGGGCGCCACACACCCTTCTGCACAGTTTTGAAATGGCGACGAAGATGTTTAGTGCTGACGACGATGCCATTATCAGCATGACTATTCCGGTGATTTACATGCTGGAGCACACATTAAACAGAATTCAGAGTCAGGTGGTGGGACAAGAGGAGGTGGAGGAAGTAGAGGAGGAGTCGTATGCGGATGGGATAACATCTCCAAGGTCCAGACGGTTGGCAGCACCAAGGCGGCAGGCATGGGAGGGTGGGGGAGAGGGATTAACCAGGATGCATGGTAGCAGCCAAACTGTTGAGGAAGGTGCAGGAGCCGAGGAAGAAGTGGAGGACGAACTGGCGATGGGCATGGAAGACTCATCAGATGAGGGAGACCTTGATCACATTTCTGTTGTGCGAGGTTGGGGGGAGAGGGCAGAGGAAGGAAGCATGATTCTTACCTCGCTACCAACACAACAAGGACTTGGTCCTCCTGGATGCGCAAGACACATGAGTGCCTTCTTGCTGCACTACCTGCAACATGACCCTCAGATTGTCAGAATTCGAAGTAATCCCGACTACTGGGTTGCCACACTCTTAGATCCCCGGTACAAAAGTAAATTTGACGAAATAATTCCTGCCATAAAAAGGGATTGACGCATGCAGGAGTATCTGCAGACGCTGTTGCAGAATCTTACATGTGCTTTTCCACAAAACACCAGTGGTGCACGTAGTGAATCTCACAGTTCTAACTTGCCAACCGTGGGACTGTCGAGTCTTCATCACTCAAACCGTAACAGTAACACAGTATCTGCTGGTAACAGCAATTTTGTGGAATCGTTTCACCACTTTTTTAGACCATCTTTTGCAAGGCCACAGGAGACAAGAAGTCTGACACATAGTCAATGCCTAGAGAGGATGGTGCAGGAGTATCTCCAAGTGAACATCGAAGCCATGACTGTGTCACTGGACCCTTGCTCATTTTGGTATTCCAATCTGGAAAAATGGCCGGAGCTCGCCACTCACGCCTTGGAGATCTTGTCATGCCCTGCAGCCAGTGTTTTCTCTGAACGTGTGTTCAGCGCTGCTGGTGGTGTGCTGACAGATAAGCGCACGCGTCTGTCCACTGAGAATGTAGACAGACTCACGTTCATAAAGATGAACAAATCATGGATTCGCAAGGACTTTTCTACCCCTGTGTTATCCTTGGGAGACTAAAACCTTGAGGATTTGGTAAAATCACCTCACCAACCGTTTTATGCAACTGTGGGGCAATTGATGCCACTTAACCCTAGAATGCATGACCATAAAAATCTACACTTTCATATGCCTGGGGCCTTTTAGGCCCGTGTGCAAATAACATGGAATAACTCAAACTCAAATGACAAGCTACTATATACATGAAGAATACCTAGAGTTTCAAAATTCTAACTAAAGTAATCTTGCAGAAAATAGAAAACAATTAACAGGGCGGGCCTGCGAGGCCCCAGGTATGCGTTCTAGGGTTAAGTGGTGTCTGTGCCACAATTTTGGGAAAAAATGGAGACTCTTTTTGGAGTCCCCTTGCTGTGCCTTACCTGACGTTGGCATCGTCAATTCCAGGTGGGTTGGGTCGCTCCCCCCCCTTTTAACTGTAAGAAACTACATACACTATGGCTTGGGGTAACACAGATGGTTGAGTCTGAAGAGCTGTTTACTCTGAGGTCTGCTCCAAATCTTCAGTGTCTGCTAGTCAGCATAGAATTTTTAGCTGCATCTAGCCTAGGCAATACTTTGGGCGTAGTAGCCCAGCTGCGAAGCAAGCTGCACCGCCTGTGTATCTAATAAGAATTTTTAAATGCATCTAGCCTAGGCAGACTGTGGGGACCCCCAACCAAACCCAGACGCTCAGCCCCCCTACCGCCCCCCTTTCCTTGACAATACAATAATGTAACTCTTACAACTGGATGGGTGAGGATCGGTCACAGCTTTATTAACTCTTTATACTCATTCCATTAGAAAGGCATTTTATTTCTAAAATAATTCAGCTTGTTGCAGCATGCCCTGGGTCTCCACTCCGGCAAGTTGGCCAACAAGTGTAACTCTCCAACATGTCCTTTCTATTTCCAGGCCACGCAGGATCCTGCGTACTCGTATGCAGGACTCTGACCCCCACCCATCACTCTTAACGCTTGTTCCACTCCGTCCTGGAGTCCTGACAGGAATATGTCCAGTTTAATATTCATTAAGTGAACAACGTCGGGCCGTATGAGGCCTGCTTTATCTCCTTCCAGTTGTCGGTGTCGTACCACTACACCGCCTCTGTCTCTTCTAAATTTTGCCATCCGAAAATTTATTACCCGCCTTGTCCGTTCGATGGCCGTGATGTCTCGCGTACCTTGCCATACCGCTATCGGCACAATCTCTGACCATACTATAGCTAGTTTTGTGAAAAATTCTCTGAAGCGCTCAGTGTCTAGTTTCATTATTGCCATTAGTTATGCGCTGTTGTGATGACCTAGGTTGTTTCCCCCGGCCTGTATAACGAAGATGACCGGACATCTTGCCTCTCTCCCTACCTTGATTACCTCCATTAGTACCTGTGGCCATAGCAGGCCTCTAATACCTCTCTAGTTGAAATATGTGTTATGAAACTCTAATTTCCTCCCGCCTGGGCAGACTTTCGCCCTTTTTTCTGCCCAATACATATACGAGTGGCCTATCACCCACACTGTTGGCTTAGCGTCACCTGTAAAAGAAACAAACCACGTTAGGATAACAAGTCCGGTCTTATGTATCTTGCCAAACACGTGGATCGCCATCTCCCTATCCTCTGAACTTCCGTTTCTGACAGTCCTGCTCTTGCTGCTTCCGTGGCCGCGCCTATGTGGAATGAGTGTGTCCCGTAATCTTTGGGGTGGTTCCCTGCCGATGGTATGCATTTATTAAATATAGCTTGGAACTGGTATCTTGATAATGGCATTCCATCAATGTGTGATAGGAAGAAATTACTTTGTGATCTGATGGTTAGATATGTTTTTACTATTGTTACCCGACTCAGTGTACCGTTTGTGGGTTGTAGAAGTACCCAAGTGCCCCTGCCCGCTGGAACCGTTTTCGATTTGTGTATGCGTAGACGTATTGCATTATTGGCTATGACTATGTCCTGGTGTAATAAGCCTCCACTGGTGGTAATTTTGGATTGAGGGACTAATTCGCTTATGCATAGCGCCCTGAAGAAGGCGATCACAAATGCAGTAGACAGTAGTGTTGCTTCAAATTGTGAGTGTCATGTTAATGGTGTTAGGGATATGATGTGAGAAATCAGTTTTAGTGACACGGGACGGGACGTCTAAACTCCTGACTTGGCTGACCCCTTTTCCACCCTTTTATGGATTGTCTGATGATGAACCTTTGTCACATCTCCCCAATTCAGTAGTTGGAAGTGAAATGCTACTCCGGTCAGACACCGCTGCGCTGACGCCCTGATATGCCCCTCATAATTAGCTGGTGGAGAAATTCTATGGTGACTTGTGATCTGGCTTGTTCACATTGGTCAACCCATCTGCCTGCTACTAGTCGTGTCCACTCTTCCCATGCCTTACCGTATGCTTGCCACGTCGACGGGGCAACTGACGCTCTGATTAATGGCATCAACTATTCGCCACTAGATCCCATAGGGAAGGTGGGCAACTGTTGCCCGATGGGTGGGCGTTGTGGAAGAGCTCTGTGAAAATCTGCCAATTGAATTGATATAAAGCGTTAGCAGCAGCTTTAGACCCCTCAGCATAGTGGCTAGCGCGGACCCATACATTGTGTTTTAGGCACAGGAATGCTAGCCTGGGTAGTAGGCCTAGCACTGGGAGAGACGATGATGCCATCTTATTAATGCAGTGCGTTAGACTGGTGTTTTTTGTTATGAAGCGTATATTTTTGTAAGCCAGGCGCGCGCCCCATATTTCTATTGCTACCACTATTGGGAAGAAAAATTATTTTCAGGGCTAGATGCAGCTAAAAATTATTATTAATTTAAAAGCTGGTGGAGCTTGGTATAGATGGCCTAATACAATGAGTCCCACACACTGCTAGAAGGCCAAATATTTTTTCAGAGCTAGATGCAGATAAAAATTATTTTTAATTTGCAACATGATGGAGGTCAGTATAGATGGACTAATAGAGAAAGTCCCACACACTGCTAGAAGGCCAAATATTTTTTTCAGAGCTAGATGCAGATAAAAATTATTTTTCATTTGCAACCTGATGGAGGTCAGTATAGATGGACTAATAGAGAAAGTCCCACACACTGCTAGAAGGCCAAATATTTTTTCACAGCTAGATGCAGACAAAAAATTATTTTGAATTTGCAACCTGATGGAGGTTGGTATAGATGGACTAATAGAGAAAGTCCCACACACTGCTAGAAGACCAAATATTTTTTCAGAGCTAGATGCAGATAAAAATTATTTTTCATTTGCAACCTGATGGAGGTCAGTATAGATGGACTAATAGAGAAAGTCCCACACACTGCTAGAAGGCCAAATATTTTTTCAGAGCTAGATGCAGACAAAAAAATTATTTTGAATTTGCAACCTGATGGAGGTCAGTATAGATGGACTAATAGAGAAAGTCCCACACACTGCTAGAAGGCCAAATATTTTTTCAGAGCTAGATGCGGAAAAAAATTATATTCAATTTGCAACCTCATGGAGGTCAGTATAGATGGACTAATAGAACAAGTCCCACATACTGCTAGAAGGCCAAATATTTTTTCAGAGCTAGATGCAGATAAAAATTATTTTTAATTTGCAACCTGATGGAGGTCAGTATAGATGGACTAATAGGGAAAGTCCCACACACTGCTAGAAGGCCAAATATTTTTTCAGAGCTAGATGCAGATAAAAATTATTTTTAATTTGCAACCTGATGGAAGTCAGTATAGATGGACTAATAGAGAAAGTCCCACACACTGCTAGAAGGCCAAGTATTTTTTCAGAGCTAGATGCAGAAAAAAATTATATTCAATTTGCAACCCGATGGAGGTCAGTATAGATGGACTAATAGAACAAGTCCCACACACTGCTAGAAGGCCAAATATTTTTTCAGAGCTAGATGCAGATAAAAATTATTTTTAATTTGCAACCTGATGGAGGTCATTATACAGTGCTGGCCAAAAGTATTGGCACCCCTGCAATTCTGTCAGATAATACTCAGTTTCTTCCTAAAAATGATTGCAATCACAAATTCTTTGGCATTATTCTCTTCATTTAATTTGCTTTCAAAGAAAAAACACAAAAGAGAATGAAGCAAAAATCAAATCATTGATCATTTCACACAAAACTGCAAAAAAGGGCCGGACAAAAGTATTGGCACCCTCAGCCTAATACTTGGATGCACAACCTTTAGCCAAAATAACTGCGAACAACCGCTTCCAGTAACCATCAATGAGTTTCTTACAATGCTCTGCTGGAATTGTAGACCATTCTTCTTTGGCAAACTGCTCCAGGTCCCTGATATTTGAAGGGTGCCTTCTCCAAACTGCCATTTTGAGATCTCTCCACAGGTGTTCTATGGAATTCAGGTCTGGACTCATTGCTGGCCACCTTAGAAGTCTCCAGTGCTTTCTCTAAAACCATTTTATAGTGCTTTTGGAAGTGTGTTTTGGGTCATTGTCCAGCTGGAAGACCCATGACCTCTGAGGGAGACCCAGCTTTCTCACACTGGGCCCTACATTATGCTGCAAAATTTGTTGGTAGTCTTCAGACTTCATAATGCCATGCACACGGTCAAGAAGTCCAGTGCCAGAGGCAGCAAAGCAACCCCAAAACATCAGGGAATCTCAGCCATGTTTGACTGTAGGGACCGTGTTCTTTTCTTTGAATGACTCTTTTTTTCCTGTACACTCTATGTTGATGCTTTTTCCTAAAAAGCTCTACTTTTGTCTCATCTGACCAGAGAACATTCTTCCAAAACTTTTTAGGCTTTCTCAGGTAAGTTTTGGCAAACTCCAGCCTGGCTTTTTTATGTCTCGGGGTAAGAAGTGGGGTCTTCCTGGGTATCCTACCATACAGTCCCTTTTCATTCAGACACCGACGGATAGTACGGGTTGACATTGTTGTACCCTCGGACTGCCGGGCAGCTTGAACTTGTTTGGATGTTAGTCGAGGTTCTTTATCCACCATCTGCACAATCTTGCTTTGAAATCTCTCGTCAATTTTTCTTTTCCGTCCACATCTAGGGAGGTTAGCCACAGTGCCATGGGCTTTAAACTTCTTGATGACACTGCGCACGGAAGACACAGGAACATTCAGGTCTTTGGAGATGGACTTGTAGCCTTGAGATTGCTCATGCTTCCTCACAATTTGGTTTCTCAAGTCCTCAGACAGTTCTTTGGTCTTCTTTCTTTTCTCCATGCTCAATGTGATACACACAAGGACACAGGACAGAGGTTGAGTCAACTTTAATTCATGTTAACTGGCTGCAAGTGTGATTTAGTTATTGCCAACACCTGTTAGGTGCCACAGGTAAGTTACAGGTGCTGTTAATTACACGAATTAGAGAAGCCTCACATGATTTTTCAAACAGCGCCAATACTTTTGTCCACCCCCTTTTTTAGGTTTGGTGTGGAATTATATCCAATTTGGCTTTAGGACAATTCTTTTTGTGTTTTTTCATTGAAGACAAATTAAATGAAGAGAATAATACAAAAGAATTTGTGATTGCAATCATTTTCAGGAAGAAACTGAATATTATCTGACAGAATTGCAGGGGTGCCAATACTTTTGGCCAGCACTGTAGATGGACTAATAGAGAAAGTCCCACACACTGCTAGAAGGCCAAATATTTTTTCAGAGCTAGATGCAGATAAAAATTATTTTTAATTTGCAACCTGATGGAGGTCAGTATAGATGGACTAATAGAACAAGTCCCACACACAGCTAGAAGGCCAAATATTTTTTCAGAGCTAGATGCAGAAAAAAATTATATTCAATTTGCAACGTGATGGAGGTCAGTATAGATGGACTAATAGAACAAGTCCCACACACAGCTAGAAGCCCAAATATTTTTTCAGAGGTAGATGCAGAAAAAAATTATATTCAGTTTGCAACCTGATGGAGGTCAGTATAGATGGACTAATAGAACAAGTCCCACACTGCTAGAAGCCCAAATATTTTTTCAGAGGTAGATGCAGAAAAAAATTATATTCAGTTTGCAACCTGATGGAGGTCAGTATAGATGGACTAATAGAGAACGTCCCACACACTGCTAGAAGGCCAAATATTTTTTCAGAGCTAGATGCAGATAAAAATTGTTTTTAATTTGCAACCTGATGGAGGTCAGTATAGATGGACTAATAGAACAAGTCCCACACACTGCTAGAAGGCCAAATATTTTTTCAGAGGTAGATGCTGAAAAAAATTATATTCAGTTTGCAACCTGATGGAGGTCAGTATAGTTGGACTAATAGAACAAGTCCCACACACTGCTAGAAGGCCAAATATTTTTTCAGAGCTAGATGCAGAAAAAAATTATATTCAATTTGCAACGTGATGGAGGTCAGTATAGATGGACTAATAGAACAAGTCCCACACACAGCTAGAAGCCCAAATATGTTTTCAGAGGTAGATGCAGAAAAAAATTATATTCAGTTTGCAACCTGATGGAGGTCAGTATAGATGGACTAATAGAACAAGTCCCACACACTGCTAGAAGACCAAATATTTTTTCAGAGCTAGATGCAGAAAAAAATTACATTCAATTTGCAACGTGATGGAGGTCAGTATAGATGGACTAATAGAACAAGTCCCACACACAGCTAGAAGCCCAAATATTTTTTCAGAGATAGATGCAGAAAAATATTATATTCAGTTTGCAACCTGATGGAGGTCAGTATAGAGGGACTAATAGAACAAGTCCCACACACTGCTAGAAGGCCAAATATTTTTTCAGAGCTAGATGCGGAAAAAAATTATATTCAATTTGCAACCTTATGGAGGTCAGTATAGATGGACTAATAGAATGATGCTATGCCCAAAAGGTTTTACTTCACTAGGTGCAGTAAAAAATTGGTATTCTATACACAGGTGGTGTATCCTGCAACACAGATAGGCTACTCCACTGACTAACACACTCTGCAATAGGCCAAAAAGGATTAGCTTTGCTAGATTCAGCCAAATGCTGTGAAAAAAACTTGCACAGCACTGGCACAGACCTGCCTGGCAAAAAGTGATAGGAACTGATGTAACCTAGCCCTGAAAAGGGCTGCAATTACAATTAGTCTTTACTCCTAACCTATCTATTTAAGAGCACAGACCTGCCTGATAAAAGTCGTAGGAAATGATGTAACCTAGTCCTTAAAAGGACTGCAATCACAACTATTCCCTACTCCCAAGCTATCTGTAGATTTGTGCGAAAATTGGCTTGAAATTAACAAGGTATAGCGCACACAGCAACAGCGGTGCCGTCTAATACGCAGCTGCAGCAGTGAGAAAATGGTAGCAACGGGGAAAATGGCTGGGTCTTATAGGGCAAGGACATGTGACATACACTGCCAATCACACATGCCCTTGCTTGTGTGAAAAAAAGCACTTCGCTCCGTGTGTGCGCTGCTGATAGGCTGACAGACTGCACCTCCCCACTGTAAATGCGGGAAAGAGAAAAAAAAATGGAGATCTTCATTATTCCTGCAGAGATCCATCCCCTGCCCCTCCCCCCACCCCGCTGTACACTCAAACTGCGCATTAACATTAATTTTCATCATTACTGAGAAAAAATCCAGTTATGATTTTGGTGCACGAACAGTTATCGAACATAACCTCGAACAGCCGAATTTTTCTCAAATCGTTCGTGTTCGCCGAACGGCTCGAACACCGCCCAAAACAGCTCGAATTTGAGATTGGCGAACAGTTCGAGTCGAACAACGCTCATCTCTAACCATGATGTCACAATACAGAGATAATATACACAGTGATGTCACATTATAGGGATAATACACACAATGATGTTACAGTACAGAGATAATACACACAGTGATGTCACAGTGTGGGGATAATGCACACAGTGATGTCACAGTACAGGGATAAACACAGTGATGTCACAGAACAGATATAATACACAAAGTGATGTCACAGTACAGAAATAATACACAGCGTGATGTCACAGTACAGGGGTAATAAATACCATGATGTCACAGTAAAGGGATAATAAACACAATAATGTCACAGTACAGGGATCACACACACAGTGATGTCACGGTACAGAGATAATACACTAACTGATGTCACAGTACAGGGATAATACAAACAGTGATGTCACATTACAGAGATAATACACTGAGTGATGTCACAGTACAGGAATAATACATACAGTGATGTCACAGTACAGGGATTATACATACAGTGATGTCACAGTACAGGTATAATACATACAGTGATGTCACAGTACAGGGATAATACATACAGTGATGTCACAGTACCGGGATTACACATACAGCGATGTCACAGTACAGGGATAATACACTCAGTGATGTCACCGTACAGGGATAAGACACACAGTGATGTCACACTACATGGATAATACACACGTGATGTCACAGTACAGGGATAATACACACAGTGAAGTCACAGTACAGGGATAATACACATAGTGATGTCACAATACAGAGATAATACACACAGTGAAGTCACAGTACAGGGATAATAAACACAGTAATGTCACAGTACAGAAATAATACACACAGTGATGTCACAGTAGAGGTATAATGCACACAGTGATGTCACAGTACAGGGAAAAAAAACACAGTGATGTCACTTGTAGGGATAATACAAACAGTAATGTCACAGTACAGGGGTAATAAATACAGTGATGTCACAGTACAGAGATAATGCACACAGTGATATAACAGTACAGGGATAGTACGCACAGTGATGTCACAGTACAGGGATAATACAAACAGTGATGTCATAGTACAGGAATAATAAGCACTGTGATGTCAAAGTACAGAGATAATACACAATGATGTCACAGTACATGGATAATACACACAGTGATGTCACAGTACAGAGATAATACACAATGATGTCACAGTATAGGGATAATACACTCAGTCATGTCACAGTGCAGGAATGATGCACACAGTGATGTCACTGTGCAGGGGTAATAAATACAGTGATGTCACAGTAAATAGATAATACACACAGTGATGTCACAGTGCAGGAATGATGCACACAGTGATGTCACTGTACAGGGATAATATACACAGTGATGTCACTGTACAGGGGTAATAAATACAGTGATGTCACAGTAAATAGATAATACACACAGTGATATCACAGTACAGGGATAGTACACACAGCGATGTCACAGTACAGGTGTTAAATGATTAATTATGGATAATCATTTTTCTTAAATCTGAGTTCTATGCCTCAGCCATCGTGTCTAGTTGACATGCGCTATTTGTGTGTGTATTTTTAGTTCACTTCCTATATGTAGAACAGGTGTGCCATACCACTGGCTATAAAAGCCCATGGTACAGAAAGGGGGGGTCTCTTGCTCTTCCCACCCCACAAGAAGAATCTTCATGCTGAGAAGCAGATGACATGTAGGCCTGGACACGTGCTGGACAAAGACATGATTTACCAGCCAGGATCCAAGGAAAGATGGGTGAATCTCAACAATTAAGCTAATTATGGACAAATGGACAATTACTTTATAACTAATTATTGTATGTACCTGCTGCAATCTGATTCTTTTTAATGGACAATCCAAGAATAAATAGATACATTATTTTATAAGAATATCGAGATATTGATACTTTGCGAAGTCCTCAGTAGGAAAAAATACAGGAAGAGTATTATTTTACAACAGGGATAATACATACAGTGATATCACAGTACAGGGACAATGCACACAGTGATATCACAGCACAGGGATAATACACACAGTTATGTCACAGTACAGAGATAATGCACACAGTGATGTCACAGCACAGGAATGATGCACACAGCGATGTCATAGTACAGGGATAATGCACTCAGTGAGGTCACATTATAGGGATAATTCACACAGTGATGTCACAGTACAGAGATAATAATTAACACAGTGATGTCACAGTGCAGATATAATATATACAGTGATGTCACAGTGCAGATATAATATATAAAGTGATGTCACAGTACAGAAATAATACACAGTGATGTCACAATACAAAGATAATACAACAAACGGTATCAAAACAGGGATAATAAACACAGTGGTGACCCAGTACAGGCATAATAAACACTGTGATGTCACAGTACAGAGATAATACACAATGATGTCACAGTACAGGGAAAATAAACACAGTGATGTCTCAGTACAGGGATAATACACACAGTGATATCACAGTACAGGGATAATACACACAGTGATGTCACAGTAAAGGGATAATGCACACAGTGATGTCACAGTACAGGGATAATACACACAGTGATGTCACAGTACAGGGATAATACACACAGTGATATTACAGTACAGAGATAATACACACAGTGATGTCACAGTACAGGAATAATTTTCACATTGATGTCACAGTACAGAGATAATGCACACAGTGATGTCACAGTACAGAGATAATACATACAGTGATGTCACAGTACAGGGATAATTCACTCAGTGATGTCACAGTACAGGGATAATACAAACAGTGATGTCACAGTACAGGGGTAATAAATACAGTGATGTCACAGTACAGGGATAATACACACAGTGATGTCACAGTACAGGGGTAATAAATACAGTGATGTCACAGTACAGGGATAATGCACACAGTGATTTCACAGTACAGGGATAATACACACAATGATGTCACAGTACAGGTATAATAAACACTGTGATGTCACAGTACAGAGATAATACACAATGATGTCACAGTACAAGGATGATGCACACAGTGATGTCAGAGTACGTGGAAAATAAACACAGTGATGTCACAGTACAGGGATAATACAGACAGTGATGTCACAGTACAGGGATAATTCACACAGTGATGTCACAGTACAGGGATGATGCACACAGTGATGTCTCAGTACAGGGATAAAACACACAGTGATGTCACAGTACATGGATAATACACACAGTAATGTTACAGTACATGTTATGATCTGCAACATGTACTAAAGAAAGATATTGGAAAGCTGTCCCTACAGTAAGACTAAGCTGAATCCCAACGATGTAGCGGGCTGCTTTTTCCTAGTGAACAGACCCGCCTTAGTCCTCGGCTAGTCTGAATGAAGACCTATAGAATTAAGGGAGGGGTCCCTAAAAGAACTAAGGACTGGGACAAAAATGGGACACCTCCTAAACAGAGAGGTTGTTGCAGAACACAAAAAGGCAAACTGACAAAAAAGCACCCCCTCTTTTATGAGGATCTTCTGGATCCTCCAGGCCCAGGCCTTTCTGGAAACCTCCTGTGGAAAGCTTTAAGAAGCCTAGGAGCAGAGACATCATCCGTCCTTACCCAGGAGTTGTCTTCGGGACCGAATCCGTTCCAGGAGACAAGATACTGTAATCTCCCTCTATGCCATCTAGAATTCAAGATTTGAGAAATTTCATATTCGCCATCTTCCACAACAGGAGGAGCTGTGACAGTGGCGTCCCTATCCGATACATCAGCCTTTTTCAACAAGGAAACATGAAACACAGGATTAATCTTCCAGGAAGTAAGGACATCCAACCTAACAGTAGATGGATTAACAACCTGAAGCTCTTTAAATGGACCCACAAACTTAGGACCCAGTTTTTTAGAGGGAATCCTCAACCGCAGGTTCTTTGAGGACAACCAAACCATGTCACCCACAGTAAACAAAACCTTCTTACGTTTCCTGTCAAAATACTTTTTGGACTTCTTGTTAGCCTCTTGAAGGTTGCAACGTACATTAGTCCAAGCTCTCTCCAAATCACCGGAAAAATTCTCCTCCTCCGGCACCACCGACCCCAATTTGGAGAACGAACCAAAAGACGGATGTCTCACAGTGCAACAAAAAAAAGGAGAACACCCAGCAGAGGAGGATGTATGATTGTTAAGAGCAAATTCTGCGAGAGGCAGAAACTCAGACCACACCTCTTGATTGTCCGCCACAAAACAACCCAAAAACTGTTCAACATCCTGGTTCTTTCTTTCAGTCTGTCCATTAGACTCAGGATGATAGCCAGATGAAAATGACAAATGGACTCCCAACCTGTCACAAAAAGCACGCCAAAAGCGAGCCACAAACTGAGGTCCTCTTTCAGAAACAATATCTGTGGGAACGCCATGGAGCTTGACAATCTCCTTAACAAACACCTTAGCGAGTGTCTTGGCACAGGGCAACTTAATGAGTGGAACCAAATGACACATCTTACTAAAACAGTCCACGACCACCCAGATGACAGTAAAAACATCGGACACAGGAAGATCAGTAATAAAATCCATTGTGAGATGCGTCCAAGGCGCACTAGGAACCTCCAGAAGGCAAAGCAACCCTGCAGCAGGAGTATGTGATTCCTTTGACCTAGCACACACAGTACACTGACGCACCCACTTGATGACTTCCTTCTGCCATCCAGGCCACCAAAAACTGTGACTGATAAGTCTCTTAGTCTCCGAAATTCCTGGATGACCTGCCAACCAAGACTCATGACACTCCACAAACAAATCTCTCCTAAAGGCTCTAGGCACGAACAACCTCCGATGGGGAGTTTTAGATGGAGCATCATCTTGAGCTTTCTGAATCCCATTCTCCAAAACGGAGTCCAATGCCGCCGCCACAACTCCTTTCTGTAAAATACTCTCCTCCTCCTCGGCACCGACCGTAGGAGAGAAGCTGCGAGATAAAGCATCGGCTTTAACATTCTTAGTACCAGGGATATAGGTAACAGAAAAATGAAACCGAGAAAAAAAAAGTGCTCACCTAGCTTGACGGGCATTCAAGCGCTTGGCAGCATCCATATAGATCAAATTCTTATGATCTGTGAAAACCTGAATAGGAAATCTAGCGCCTTCCAAAAAATGACGCCAATGTTCGAACACAAGTTTAATAGCCAGCAACTCCCGATTTCCAACATCATAATTCAGTTCGGTTTCCGAATTTTTTTTCGAAAAGAAGGCACAAGGATGTACTCCACCCTTGTTCTCCTGAGACAAAACTGCTCCGACCCCCACCGATAAAGCATCGACCTCGACCAAAAAAGGCTTGGTCTCATCAGGCTCCATAAGGACAGAAGGAAGGACATAGGGGCAGAACTGAACCTCTCTTTGAGATACTCAAACGCTTCAATGGCCTCAGTAGTCCACTGGACTGTATTCACACCATTCCTGGTGAGATCGGTTAGAGGCTTAACAATTACAGAAAAATTCTTAATGAATTTCCTGTAATAATTGGCAAAACCCAAAAATCTCTGTATAGATTTCAAACCAATAGGCCTAGGCGATTCCTGCACAGCCTGAACCTTCACAGGGTCCATCTCAAAGCACTCGCTGGAGACAATGTAGCCCAAAAAACTAATTTTCTGCTCAGTGAACTCACATTTCTCCAGCTTAGCAAAGAGTGAATTATCACTCAATAACTGCAAAACTTCACGTACACTCTGCCAATGGGACTCCAGATCTGGTGAGTAAATCAAAATGTCATCCAAATACACAACCACATTCTTACCAATCAAAGGTCTCAGGATGTCATTAATAAGGTTCTGAAAAAATGCAGGTGCATTGGTAAGACCAAAAGGCATCACCAGATTTTCAAAATGACCTACCGGAGTGTTAAAAGCAGTTTTCCATTCATCACCCTCCTTCATTCGTAACAAATTGTATGCCACCCGGAGATCAATTTTGGAGAACCACTTGGCCCCCACTAACTGGTTAAACAAGTCAGGAATTAACGGCAATGGGTAGGAATTGTGTACGGTAATCTTATTAATTTCACGAAAATCCAGACATGGACGTAAACCCCCATCCTTTTTTTAACTAAGAAAAATCCAACTGCCACAGGCGACTTAGAAGGTCTAATGTGACCAGCAGCCAGGCTAGTCTGTATGTACTCCTCCAAGGCTTTTCTTTCAGGGATAGTCAAATTAAACAAGCGACTCTTGGGAAGAGTAGCTCCCGGAACAAACTCAATGGCGCAATCATAATCCCTATGAGGAGGTAAAACTTGTGACTCCTATACGAAAAAACCCTCCAAAAATCTTGGATAGGTACCGGTAATTCCCCTTTTTCCACAGCCGCAATGCGACCATTAGGCTATGTGCCCACGATGCAGAAATGAAGCAGAAAATTTCTGCAGCATTTCTGCATCTCCCTGGCAGAAAAAAAGCATGCGGATTGTGCATGCGTTTTTCCTTCAGAATACATGCGGATTCACATGCGTATCCACATGCGTTAACGCATGTGTTTCCGTATGCGGACTGACAAGCACTTTCCAGGCGATAGCATCACTTGGAAAGTGCTTGACAACTAGGTCACACTATTTAAATCCATGCAAAAGGCATGGATTTATATAGTGTGACCGTAAAAATAAAAAAATAAAGCTATACTTACCCCTGATCCCCCGCCGCGTGTGCTGTCGCGCTCGTCCTGGCTTCTTCCGGGTTGCCGGCACATCGCGAGACAGCCTGCGGTCACATGACCACGACGTCATCTCAGGTCCTGGAAGGAGAAGCGCTGCAGGGGCCGACGGACAGGTGAATATAAACTTTTTTATTATTTTATTCTTTTTTTCACAGGTACAATGGTACCCAGGTCTGGAGGAGAGTCTTCTCTCCTCCAGACCTGGGTACCATCCGCACATTGAATCGCATATAATCCGCGTGTACAAATGTACAGACACGGATTATGTGCGTCTCAATGCAAGTCAATGGCGGCCATTCCGCTGTGCTTCCGCAAAATTAATGAACATGCTGCGGATTTATGAGCGCTGCAGAAACGCTGCGGAAAAATCCGCAGCATGTGCATTGACATTGCGGAATGCCATTGGGGACCATGAGGTGCGGATTACCATGCGTTTTTGATGCGTTTCCACTGTGGAAATTCCACAGCGGAAACGCATGAAAAACGCATCGTGGGCACGCAGCCTCACAACATTTATCATAGCACTTTGGACTCCAAGACTTAATCAAATTTGTAGACCAGTCCAATAAAGGATTGTGCAGTTTTAACCAAGGCAATCCTAGAACAACTGGAGAGGGTAAATTATCTAAAACAACCAAGTCCAAAATTTCTTGGTGAACTCCATTGATAGTGAGGGGAAATGCAGCAGTCTTATGAGTAATACATTTCAAAGGAGTGTTATCAATTGCAATCACAGAAGTAGGTGATGACAAAGGTTTGGATTTCAATTTAAGGTTTTCCAAAAACCCTTTATCAATCACATTAAGTGTTGAACCACAATCCACAAATACCTGAAATTCAATCAGATCTCCCTGCAGAGTAGTACTCCCAGAAAGAAATACTCCTGCAGAGCGTAAACAAGCTATACCGGCGTAACTGACCTTTTTTTTTTCTTTACTTAAACGATGCTCACAATACTTAATCAAATGGTCAGCTTTACCACAATATAGACACAATCTCTCGGCAAACCTCCGGTCTCTTTCCTGAGAGCGGAGTGACATCGCCCCAACCTCCATCGGTTCTCCGCTGTCAGAGCAGATTTTCTGGGGACTAGGCATTACAGGAGTCTTTACCTCATTGAGCCTGCACCTCAGTCTCCTGTCTATACGAACAGCTAACTGCATAGCATCCTGCAGAGTCTCAGGTGCAGGGAATGCAATTAGCAAATCCTTAACCCTTTCACTCAGACCAGCAAGAAATAAACATATCAGCGCAGGATCATTCCACTTAACTTCTGAAGCCCATCTCCTGAAGTGTGTGCAATAATTTTCAACATCATCTGACCCCTGATTAAAACGCCTGAGTTCTGATTCAGCAGAAGAGATTCGATCAGGATCGTCATATAATAGCCCCATAGCAGAAAAAAATTCTTCAACAGACCTTAAACACGGATCATTAGGCTGGAGAGAAAAGGCCCACCCCTGTGGTTCATTGCGCAAAAGTGACATAATAAAACCAATGCTCTGTGATTCATTCCCGGAGGACCTTGGTCTCCAACAAAAATATAACAAACAAGCATTTTTAAAGGAAAAAAAATCTTGCTGTTTACCATAAAAAACATCAGGCAGTCCTACCTTGGGTGCGACAAAATGCGCTCCAGAACAGCTACTCACGTGTTGCTGAAGCTCGGCCACCTCCAGAGACAATCCCTGCAGGCGTTGAGCCAAATCCTGGATGGAAACCATAATGATCCCCGAATTTCTTTCCTTTTATTTTTTTGGGCTGGACTTACTGTTATGATCTGCAACATGTACGGAGGAAAGATAGGGGAAAGCTGTCCCTACAGTAAGACTAAGCTGAATCCCTACGATGTAGCGGGCTGCCTTTTCCTAGTGAACAGACCCGCCATAGTCCTCGGCTAGTCTGAACGAAGACCTATAGAATTAAGGGAGGGGTCCCTAAAAGACTAAGGACTGGGACAAAAATGGGACACCTCCTAAACAGAGAGGTTGTTGCAGAACACAAAAAGACAAACTGACAAAAATGTACTAGAGGTCCCAGTGGACCAAACGAACTTGACAGAGAAAGGCACCGAAGCACCAGGCTGGAGAAACAGTTAAACACTGAAGTCCAGCACAGCCACAAGGGTGGAGCTGGAATATAAAGGCAGATGGTCACGTGACCGCAAAACACAAGATGGAAAAAACAAACAGCAGGGTTCTAATAGTACAGGGATAATGCACACAGTGCTATCACAGTACAGGGATAATACACACAGTGATGTCACAGTACAGGGATGATGCACACAGTGATGTCACAGTACAGGGATAATGCATACAGTGAGGTCACATTATAGGGATAATACACACAGTGATGTCACAGTACAGAGATAATAAACACAGTGATGTCACAGTACAGATATAATATACACAGTGATGGCACAGTACAGAGATAATGCACACAGTGATGTCACAGTACAGGGATAATACACACAGTGATGTCACAGTACAGATATAATATACACAGTGATGTTACAGTACAGATATAATATACACAGTGATGTCACAATACAAAGATAATACAACCAACGGTAACAAAACAGGGATAATAAACACAGTGGTGTCACAGTACAGTGATTATTAAAGAGAAATAATCGAAATAGTAAGCATAGTGATTTGAGATGATCAAATCTTTTGAAATTAGAAGTCACCAGGGTTGAAAAATTCTTCCCAAAAATTCAATTGTGGTGAATAAATTTGCGCTGAAGATGTGAGTAAAACTAGGAACAACTGTACAACTGTAAAACTGTTTACTAGGACTACAGTGGTGGCCAAAAGTATTGGCACCCCTGCAATTCTGTCAGATAATACTCAGTTTCTTCCTGAAAATGATTGCAATCACAAATTCTTTGGTATTATTCTCTTCATTTCATTTTTCTTCAATGAAAAAACACAAAAAGAATTGTCCTAAAGCCAAATTGCATATAATTCCACACCAAACCTAAAAAAGGGGGTGGACAAAAGTATTGGCACTGTTTGAAAAATCATGTGATGCTTCTCTAATTCGTGTAATTAACAGCACCTGTAACTTACCTGTGCCACCTAACAGGTGTTGGCAATAACTAAATCACACTTGCAGCCAGTTAACATGGATTAAAGTTGACTCAACCTCTGTCCTGTGTCCTTGTGTGTACCACATTGAACATGGAGAAAAGAAAGAAGACCAAAGAACTGTCTGAGGACTTGAGAAACCAAATTGTGAGGAAGCATGAGTAATGTCAAGGCTACAAGTCCATCTCCAAAGACCTGAATGTTCCTGTGTCTTCCGTGCGCAGTGTCATCAAGAAGTTTAAAGCCCATGGCACTGTGGCTAACCTCCCTAGATGTGGACGGAAAAGAAAAATTGACGAGAGATTTCAACGCAAGATTGTGCGGATGGTGGATAAAGAATCTCGACTAACATCCAAACAAGTTCAAGCTGCCCTGCAGTCCGAGGGTACAACAGTGTCAACCCGTACTATCCGTCAGCGTCTGAATGAAAAGGGACTGTATGGTAGTATACCCAGGAAGACCCCACTTCTTACCCCGAGACATAAAAAAGCCAGGCTAGAGTTTGCCAAAACTTACCTGAGAAAGCCTAAAACGTTTTGGAAGAATGTTCTCTGGTCAGATGAGACAAAAGTAGAGCTTTTTGGGAAAAAGCATCAACATAGAGTGTACAGGAAAAAAAAAGAGGCATTCAAAGAAAAGAACACGGTCCCTACAGTCAAACATGGCGGAGGTTCCCTGATGTTTTGGGGTTGCTTTGCTGCCTCTGGCACTGGACTGCTTGACCGTGTGCATGGCATTATGAAGTCTGAAGACTACCAACAAATTTTGCAGCATAATGTAGGGCCCAGAGTGAGAAAGCTGGGTCTCCCTCAGAGGTCATGAGTCTTCCAGCAGGACAATGACTAGTGTTGAGCCACCCCCGTAGTGTTCGAGTTCGTTTCGGTTTGTCGAACACCCGTGTGTTCGCCGAACTGTTCGTCGAACTGTTCGTCGAACACCTTCGAACACCGTTAAAACCAATGGCAGGCAAACAAAAAAACATAGAAACACATAGAAAACACCTTCAAAGGTGTCCAAAAGCTGACAAACTGCTCAGAAGACACAACTAACACATGGAAAAGTGACAAGTACATATAGTCATGCGAAAAGAAAAGAGGTGGAGGAGTAAAAGGAGGGGGAGACACAGATATAGGCATGTCATGCCCTTCTAAAATCCAAAAAGTGAGAAGCCGACACGTTCAGTCCGCTCCTGCCCGTGCCACCTCCGCGTCGCCGGGTTTGTGCCAGAGCCGCGGTGAACCCTGACGGCCAGCCCCCCTCTCCCAATACTGGTGCCTGTCCGCTGGTGGGTCGAGCGAGCCCCCCTGTGGTGGAGGCAGCTCTAAGCTTTTTAATTTAAATTGTCTCTCTAATTTGAATGAATACACTTTAAATCCATTTACAAGTATCTATTGGAGGGCAAGTCTCATGCCAGCAGCCGCGTAATTCCAGCTCCAGTAGCGTCCACTAAAGCTGCTGCAGTTAAAAAGCTTTTATAAGGATCGAGCTCGGCTGTCCACCGCAAGGCATCCTACTGCCAGTCCTAGCCCCTATGCCTTGGGGTGCCTCCTGATGCTCTTCACTGAGTATCCCGTGGTCCCGAAGCATTTCCTTTGAAAAAATTAAGTGTCCAAACTACAGGTGGTGTAGCTTGCTTAACAGCCGGGATAATCCGCTGACTAGCAGACACTGCTACTAGGCACAAAGTATTTCCTGGTCTAGATGCAGTTAAAAATTTGTAATTAGATACTCTCGTTGGATGCTGAGAAAGCATTCCATAGAGTCTCCTGGCACGCCATATATGATTCTCTTAAAAAGCTTGGGGTAGGGGTCTAGGGGACCCTTTTATAGCCAAAATCACGGCCCTGTATCGCAATACGTCACCTAGGCTGAAGATAAATGGAACTGTAGCACCCTGAGGGCTCGGTTGCTACAGAGGTATTGTACCTCACCCAGAGGTGTGATATCTCACTCTCAGGTAAGGATGTAGTGTGGATCAGGACCCGACACCTGCATGCATTTCACCACATTGCCGTGGGGCAGGGCGACCAATATGCCCCTGAGATGGGCACGACAGTCCCTGTCCCTGGCTGGAGTGGGGGGAGGGAACACTGAGGAAGGGGAACCCTGTAGTGCAGGAGCAGGGAGGAAGCAGTTCCTGGGTGCATTGAGAAGGGAGTATAAAAGGTGGGCACCATCTTAGTTCAGTGCAGAGAAGTCTGAGCAGAAGTGGCAGGGAGCAGGGGCTCTGCATGAGCTCTGCTCCGGAGGCGGGCCTAGTAACAGAGGCCCAGGCCTGGAAGAGGGAGAAGGAAGGAAGAGGAGCGGAGAAGGCTCCAGGAACGAGGAACGAAGGGAGCCCAGGGGTGCGGACGGGCGAGTCGCCACCGCACGCCCGAATCCACCTGCGTGGAGGGGTCAGGCCAAAGGGGGAGACCGGTCCCCGAAACTAGTGGAGGCAGGAAACGACCCTCAGCTAGAAACAGGAGGCTGTGACATTTTATGTGGCGCAGCCCCTCGCTACACCCGGTAGGAAGGCACCACATAGGGTCAGGGAAACTGGCGCCAAGTTTACCAAGAGGAGGCCCGAGGCAGCCGGACAGAAGGGTTGATAAGAAAGGCCAGACAAAGGACACACAAAGGGGGTCCTGTGAAGCGCTCCAAAGTTATCTGGGAGTTGTCTGAGCCCCTCACCTGGTGAGCATAGTACGACGTGGGCAGCCGTTACCTGCAGACGTGGTCTGGATAATAAGAACTGTGAGTAAAGGCCCTGGACTGCATCACTGACTCCGTGTCGTTACTGCTGCTGCCCTGCACCATCACCCCCATCCTCCGCATACACTGCCCTGAGGCTATACTCCTCCCGTGGGGAGTTATGCTACGCTCTGCTGCACCCACAACACCAGCCTCAGCGGTCTGCCCTGGAGCGGCGGTTCACTCTGACCGCAATCCACGGGTGGCGTAGTCGGACATTTAAACATCAAAACCACATAAATAGTTCCGCCACTGGTTTGACCGCCCTGAGCCACGGAACCGGGTCGCCGCCACGGAGACTACAACCACCAGCATCCACCAAAAAGGGTCCGGCTCCGGGTGTCCCAAGGCCCAGGGGGCGCGTCAGAACATTTTCATCACCTTTCACAATCACCAATGGGACAAGGCAGGGATGTTCTCTGTCCCCTCTCTTATACATCCTAGTGACGGAGTACCTGCTCTCATCAATTCGCCATAACCCCAATATTAGGTGGATTGAGGTGGGAGGCACCGAGTACAAGTGCTCTCTATTTGCTGATGATGTCCTAGTATATATCACTCAATCACATATATCCATCCATGCTGTTATGGCTGAAATAGATCACTTTGTTACATGGTCAAATTTTAAAATCAATGCAGCGAAGTCTGAGGCCCTCGATGTCTCCCTCCCCAAATCCATATAGGATTCCATCCAATCCAACTTTCCCTTTGCCTGGCCCTCACAGGGTATCAAATACTTAGGAATTCCTATTCATAGAGACTTCTCCCATCTATGTTATCTTAATTTTGGGCCCTTTATTGAACAACTCCATACAGACCACGGCTGGCAAGTTAGAACTGTAAGATTCACTACGTGAACCACTGGTGTTTTGTGGAAAAGCACATGTACACTGTGTTCCAAATTATTATGCAAAAAGTGTTTAGGAGTGATAAGGGAAGAATTTGTTTGTTTGTCAGTTAAACTCATTGATGGTGATGTGTGTCAGGGCTCTTTATATCACTGTAAGCAATTGCAGACACCTGTGCTAATTAGTTTGGCAGGTGTGTCCAATGAAAGGCAAGACTACTTAAGAAGGCTGTCTCACATTATTAAGCAGCCTACATTTTCTGCCAAAATGGGAAAGAAAAAGGATGTGTCGGCTGCTGATAAGCAACAAATTGTGGAGTGTTTAGGTCAAGGCATGACTAAAATCAACATTGTGCGATGATCAGGATGAAGTGTCTTGGCAATCAAGAAGTATGTAGCTGATTCACAGTACACACGTGTGCGTGCTGATAAGGGCAAATTGAGGACTCTTTCCTACAGGCAATTACGTCAGGTTGAAAGAGCAGCGGCAAAAAAGCCTTGTCATAGCAGCAGACAAGTTTTTGAAGCTGCTGGTGCCTCCAACGTCCCCCGAACAACAAGATGCAGGGTCCTTCAGAGGTTTGCAGCTGTGCATACGCCATCCTGTCGACCTCCTCTATCCACTTCACACAAGCAGAAACGGCTCCAGTGGGCCAAACATTACATGAAGACTGATTTCAAAACTGTTTTGTTCACGGATGAGTGCCGTGCAGCGCTCGATGGTCCAGATGGATGGAGTGGAGGATGGCTGGTTGATGGACACCCCACGCAAACACGGCTACAGCGCCAACAAGGAGGAGGTGGAGTAATGTTTTGGGCTGGAATCATGGGGAGAGAGATTGTCGGCCCCTTTAGGATCCCTGAAGGCGCTAAAGATGAACTCCATAATGTATGTGGATTTTCTCAAACAGCACTTCCTGCCATGGTTCAAGAAGAAGAACTGTGTATTTCACAGCAAGATCATTTTTTTGCATGATAATGCACCATCTCATGCTGCACATAAAACATCTGCATCTCTGGCTGATATGGGCATAAAAGGGGACAAACTTATGGTGTGACCCCCATGCTCCCCTGACCTCTACCCCATTCAGAACCTTTGGAGCATCATTAAAAGGAATGTCTATGATGGCGGGAGGCAGTTCACATCTAAGCAACAGCTCTGGGAGGGTATTCTGTCCTCATGCAAAACAATTGAAGCAGAAACCATCCAAAACCTGACAAATTCAATGGACGAGAGAGTTCAGAAGCTCCTTTCGAACAAGGGGTCCTATGTGAAAATGTAACATCACCTAGAATAAAGTTTTGAGTTGAAAACTGTTTGATTTCAGTTTCTAACAACCTGCTAATGCTTATAATTTCAAAAATGACCATTTTTTTGGTCTTTATTAAAATGAAAAGGTTGATCGAAAAGTTTGGGGGATCTAAGAGTGTGGCAACCCAGTAGTCATGATTACTTCGAATTCTGACAATATGAGGGTCATGCTGCAGGTAGTGCAGCAAGAAGGCACTTATGTGTCTTGCGCATCTCGGAGCCCCAAAATTATTTTCCGGGCTAGATGCAGCTAAAAATTATTTTTAATTTTAAATCTGGTGGAGCTTAGTATAGATGGCCTAATAGGATCAGTGCTGCACACTGCTACAAAGCCCAAATTATTTTCCAGTCAAGATACAAATAAACATGATTAGTAATTTTAAATCTGGTGGAGCTTATTATAGATGGCCTAATAGAATCAGTGCTGCACACTGCTACAAAGCCCAAATTATTTTCCAGTCAAGATACAGATAAACATGATTAGTAATTTTAAATCTGGTGGAGCTTATTATAGATGGCCTAATAGAATCAGTGCTGCACACTGCTACAAAGCCCAAATTATTTTCCAGTCAAGATACAGATAAACATGATTAGTAATTTGAAAGCTTAAAAAGGTTGGTAGGGTGATTTTAACCAATCATTAAGCTTTTACTCTCCCCAGGATGACACAGGGGTAGAAAAGTCGTTTCGGATCCGTGATTTGTTCATCTTTATGAACGTGAGTCTGTCTACATTATCAGTGGAGAGCCGCGTGCGCTTATCTGTCAGCACACCACCAGCAGCGCTGAACACACGTTCAGACAGAACGCTGGCTGCGGGGCATGACAAGATCTCCAAGGCGTAAGTGGCTAGCTCTGGCCATTTATCCAGATTGGAAGCCCAAAAAGAGCAAGGGTCCAGTGACACAGTCATGGCTTCAATGTTTACTTGGAGATACTCCTGTACCATCGTCTCTAGGCGTTGACTATGTGTCAGACTTCTTGTCTCCTGTGGCCTTGCAAAGGATGGGCTAAAAAAGTGGTGAAATGATTCCGCAAAATTGATGTTACCAGCAGATACTGTGGTTCTGTTACGGTTTGAGTGCTGAACACTTGACGGTCCCACGGTTGGCAAGTTGGAACTGTGAGATTCACTACGTGCACCACTGGTATTTTGTGAAAAAGCACATGTAAGATTCTGCAACAGTCTCTGCTGATACTCCTGCATGTGTGCATCCCTTTCTATGGCAGGAATAATTTCTGCAAATTTACTTTTGTACCGGGGATCTAACAGTGTGGCAACCCAGTAGTCAGGATTATTTCTAATTCTCACAATTCGAGGGTCATGTTGCAGGTAGTGCAGCAAGAAGGCACTCATGTGTGTTGCGCATCCAGGAGCACCAAGTCCCTGTTGTGTTGGTGGCGAGGTAACAATCATGCTTCCTTCCTCTGTCCTCTCCCCCCAACCTCGCACAACAGAAATGTGATCAAGGTCTCCCTCATCTGATGAGTCTTCCATCAATTCGTCCTCCACTTCTTCCTGGGCTCCTGCACCTTCCTCACTAGTTTGGCTGCTACCATGCGCCCTGGTAAAACCATCTCCCCCACCCTCACATGCCTGCCGCCTTGGTGCTGCCGACCGTCTGGACCTTGCAGATGTTAGCCCTTCCGCATACAGCTCCTCCTCCTCTACTTCCTCCACCTCGTCTTGTGCCACCACCTGACTCCGAATTCTGTTTAACATGTGCTCCAGCATGTAAATCACCGGAATAGTCATGCTGATAATGGCATCGTCAGCACTAAACATCTTCGTCGCCATTTCAAAACTGTGCAGAAGGGTGCATAGGTCCCTGATCTGAGACCACTCCTCCAGCGTGATTTGCCCCACCTCTGGATCTCGTTGGCCCAGGCTATACGTCAGAACGTATTGCACCAGGGCTTGTCGGTGCTGCCACAGTCGCTGCAACATGTGCAGAGTTAAATTCCACCGGGTAGGCACATCGCATTTTAGCCGGTGAAGTGGCAGGCCCAACGACTTCTGTAGAGATGTAAGTCGCTGAGCTGCGGGATGCGAACGGCGGAAGTGAGCACACAGTGACCGTGCCCTCTGCAGAAGGCCATCTAGTCTGGGATAGTGGGCTAAAAATTGCTGGACAACCAGGTTCAACACGTGAGCCATACAAGGCACGTGTGTGACATTGCCCCGGCGAAGGGCCGCACCCAGGTTTGCAGCATTGTCGCACACGGCCTTCCCTGGTTTCAGGTCCAGTGGAGACAACCATTCATGAAATTGGTTCTCCAGAGCTGACCACAACTCCTCAGCTGTGTGACTCACATTTCCCAGACATTTCAATGTAAAAACAGCCTGATGACGTTGAGCCCTACTGCCAGCATAGTAAGGAGGTGTGCGGGATCCCTTCTGCGCAGTTAGAAAGCTTGTGGCATGACCAGACAGGCTTTGGGTGCAGGTGGAAGACCGAGAGGAGGTTGAGGAGGCAGAAGCAGTGGAGGAACTTTGACATAAAGAGGATTGACGCACAACTCGTGGGGACGGCAAGACTTGGACAGCAGCCCCTTGTCCTGCTGTCACCATAGTTACCCAGTGCCCAGTCAGCGACATGTAACGCCCCTGTCCATGCCTACTCGTCCAAGTGTCTGTGGTGAAATGCACCCTGTCACACACAGAGTTTCTCAAAGAAGCGGTGATGTTGTGTGCGACATGCTGGTGGAGCGCAGGCACACCTTTCTTTGAGAAGTAGTGCCGACTGGGCATCTGGTACTGGGGCACTGCGACGGACATAAGGTCTCGAAAATCCTCTGTGTCCACCAGGCGGAAAGGTAGCATTTCTGTAGCCAAGAGCTTGCAGATGGTGAAATTCAACCTCTTAGCTTTCTCATGGCTAGGAGGAAATGGTCTTTTACTTGTCCACATCTGAGGGACCGAGGGCTGGCTATTGTGCTTAGACGGGGTTGATAAGGGTGTCCCCGGCAAACTGCCGGTCTGTGAGGAAGATGCAGGCGGACATGTTAGGTTGCCCTGATCCAAAGGTGGTGCTATCGATGTCGGACAGCGCTCAACACCAGCTGGTGTTACCACCTCCAAAGAAAATGATGACCTGCCAATCACGCTGGCTGTTGCGGGTAAAGAGGTGGCAGGTCTGCGCCCCAAAACAGGTGTGACTGCTGTGCCCCCAGTCACAGAGGATGAAGAGGCCGCGGATGCACAAGATATGGCAGACGGTGGTTGGCCCGGCCGGCTAGGCCGCATTGTAGCACACTGAGCTTCCCACTGCAACTTATGCTTCATGTCAATGTGCCGGTTCATGCATGAAGTACTCAAACTATGTATTTTTTGGCCTCTACTTAGCTTTTGCTGACAAATGTTACAGATAACACGAGTTGGGTCATCTTTGTCGATCTGAAAAAATGCCCCCACTATGCAAGGCTTAGCACCCATGCGACCTGAAGAGCCACCACGACTTGTGGTGAGAGGCAGAGTTGTGTTTGAGGATGTAGTTGTTGACGTGCTTCCAGTACTACGTCTCTGTCCAGGAAGGCGCAACCTGACCTCGTCGTCACTAGCATCTTCCTCCACCTCCTCTGCTGACCTCATCTCTTGGCTGACTGTGGGTTGACAGTAAGTGGGATCTCCAACCTCATCATCATCACCCTGTGCGTTATCACACCCGTCGTCCTCAGAGTCAACCTGTTCCTGCCCTGACAAAAACCTAAAGTTGTCGCTCCAATCAGGTATTTGAGTCTTATCATCGTCTTCCTCATTGTCTCCACCAACAGGAGTTACAGTTTGGGAATGAGGGTCTACATTATGGTCAGAACCTTCTGCGTCTGGTCCTGGATCCGACTCATAAAGATTCTGGGCATCAGTGCAGATCATTTCCTCGTCTGGATTCACAGAAGCGCTGGAGTCGACCTCTGATTCCCAGGCTATAGTATGAGTAAACAGCTCTGCAGACTCAACCATCTGTTCTACCTCATACTCAGACGGGCAGCTGGAGATTTGGGAGCTGTGAGGAAGCAAGTGCGATTGGGGTGACACCTTTGAGGACTGGAGTATTTGTGATATTGAAGTTGATGGGGAGGAGAGCCCACTTAAAGGAGCACTTGATATCCGTTGAAGCACCTGAAGTATTTGTGCCTCATCTGGAATTTGTAGCGATTGGCGTGGCCGTAAGAAAGGGATCTTATCACATTGTCCGCTAAAAGAAGTAGACATTTTAGTTTGGCTGGAAGATGGTCTTTCTTCTGCAGATGTTACTGTTGCTTTAACACCTACCCCACGGACACAACCTTTTTTCCCCTTCCCAACACGCCTATTCCCCTTTCCACCAGCAGCAGGCCTTTTTCCACTCATTTTGGTGGTTAACTAATTCACAACTCTGGAGTTGTTTGCACAAAAAAACAATGGATGGGAACCGAGCAGAGCTGAGTGGCCAAACTGTGGTATTAGGCCAAAACTATTGGCTGGATTAGATGCAGAAAAAAATTATATTCAATTTGCAACCTGATGGAGGTCAGTATAGATGGACTAATAGAACAAGTCCCACACACAGCTAGAAGCCCAAATATTTTTTCAGAGGTAAATGCAGAAAAAATTTTTATTCAGTTTGCAACCTGATGGAGGTCTGTATAGATGGATTAATAGAACAAGTCCCACACACAGCTACAAGCCCAATATTTTTTCAGAGGTAGATGCAGAAAAAATATATATTCAGTTTGCAACCTGATGGAGGTCAGTATAGATGGACTAATAGAGAAAGTCCCACACACTGCTAGAAGGCCAAATATTTTTTCAGAGCTAGATGCAGACAAAAAATTATTTTGAATTTGCAACCTGATGGAGGTCAGTATAGGTGGACTAATAGAACAAGTCCCACACACTGCTAGAAGGCCAAATATTTTTTCAGAGCTAGATGCAGAAAAAAATTATATTCAGTTTGCAACCTGATGGAGGTCTGTATAGATGGATTAATAGAACAAGTCCCACACACAGCTAGAAGCCCAAATATTTTTTCAGAGGTAGATGCAGATAAAAATTATTTTTAATTTGCAACCTGATGGAGGTCAGTATAGATGGACTAATAGAGAAAGTCCCACACACTGCTAGAAGGCCAAATATTTTTTCAGAGCTAGATGCAGATAAAAATTATTTTTAATTTGCAACCTGATGGAGGTCAGTATAGATGGACTAATAGAACAAGTCCCACACACAGCTAGAAGCCCAAATATTTTTTCAGAGGTACTGTAGATGCAGATAAAAATTATTTTTAATTTGCAACCTGATGGAGGTCAGTATAGATGGACTAATAGAGAAAGTCCCACACACTGCTAGAAGGCCAAATATTTTTTCAGAGCTAGATGCAGATAAAAATTATTTTTAATTTGCAACCTGATGGAGGACAGTATAGATGGACTAATAGAGAAAGTCCCACACACTGCTAGAAGGCCAAATATTTTTTCAGAGCTAGATGCAGATAAAAATTATATTCAATTTGCAACCTGATGGAGGTCAGTATAGATGGACTAATAGAACAAGTCCCACACACAGCTAGAAGCCCAAATATTTTTTCAGAGGTACTGTAGATGCAGATAAAAATTATTTTTAATTTGCAACCTGATGGAGGTCAGTATAGATGGAGTAATACAACAAGTCCCACACACAGCTAGAAGCCCAATATTTTTTCAGAGGTAGATGCAGAAAAAAATATATTCAGTTTGCAACCTGATGGAGGTCAGTATAGATGGAGTAATACAACAAGTCCCACACACAGCTAGAAGCCCAATATTTTTTCAGAGGTAGATGCAGAAAAAAATATATTCAGTTTGCAACCTGATGGAGGTCAGTATAGATGGACTAATAGAGAAAGTCCCACACACTGCTAGAAGGCCAAATATTTTTTCAGAGCTAGATGCAGATAAAAATTATATTCAATTTGCAACCTGATGGAGGTCAGTATAGATGGACTAATAGAACAAGTCCCACACACAGCTAGAAGCCCAAATATTTTTTCAGAGGTACTGTAGATGCAGATAAAAATTATTTTTAATTTGCAACTTGATGGAGGTCAGTATAGATGGACAAATAGAGAAAGTCCCACACACTGCTAGAAGGCCAAATATTTTTTCAGAGCTAGATGCAGAAAAAAATTATATTCAATTTGCAACCTGATGGAGGTCAGTATAGATGGACTAATAGAGAAAGTCCCACACACTGCTAGAAGGCCACATATTTTTTCAGAGGTAGATGCAGAAAAAAATATATTCAGTTTGCAACCTGATGGAGGTCTGTATAGATGGATTAATAGAGCAAGTCCCACACACAGCTAGAAGCCCAATATTTTTTCAGAGGTAGATGCAGAAAAAAATATATTCAGTTTGCAACCTGATGGAGGTCAGTATAGATGGACTAATACAACAAGTCCCACACACAGCTAGAAGCCATATATTTTTTCAGAGGTAGATGCAGAAAAAAATATATTCAGTTTGCAACCTGATGGAGGTCTGTATAGATGGATTAATAGAACAAGTCCCACACACAGCTAGAAGCCCAATATTTTTTCAGAGGTAGATGCAGAAAAAAATATATTCAGTTTGCAACCTGATGGAGGTCAGTATAGATGGACTAATACAACAAGTCCCACACACAGCTAGAAGCCCAATATTTTTTCAGAGGTAGATGCAGAAAAAAATATATTCAGTTTGCAACCTGATGGAGGTCAGTATAGATGGACTAATACAACAAGTCCCACACACAGCTAGAAGCCCAATATTTTTTCAGAGCTAGATGCAGAAAAAAATTATATTCAATTTGCAACCTGATGGAGGTCAGTATAGATGGACTAATAGAATGATGCTATGCCCAAAAGATTTTACTTCACTAGGTGCAGTAAAAAAATTGGTATTCTATACACAGGTGGTATATCTTGCAACACAGATAGGCTACTCCACTGACTAACACACTCTGCAATAGGCCAAAAAGGATTAGCTTTGCTAGATTCAGCCAAATGCTGTGAAAAAAACTTGCACAGCACTGGCACAGACCTGCCTGGCAAAAACTGATAGGAACTGATGTAACCTAGTCCTGAAAAGGACTCCAATTACAATTAGTCTTTACTCCCACAATCTATCTATTTAAGAGCACAGACCTGCCTGATAAAAGTCGTAGGAAATGCTGTAACCTAGTCCTTAAAAGGACTGCAATCACAACTATTCCCTACTCCCAAGCTATCTGTAGATTTGTGCGAAAATTGGCTTGAAATTAACAAGGTATAGCGCACACAGCAACAGCGGTGCCGTCTAACACGCAGCTGCAGCAGTGAGAAAATGGTGGCGACGGGGAAAATGGCTTGGTCTTATAGGGCAAGGACATGTGACATACACTGCCAATGACACATGCCCTTGCTTGTGTGAAAAAAAGCACTTCGCTCCGTGTGTGCGCTGCTGATAGGCTGACAGATTGCACCTCCCCACTGTAAATGCGGGAAAGAGAAAAAAAAAATGGAGATCTTCATTGTTCCTGCAGAGATCCATCCCCTGCACCTCCCCCCACCCCGCTGTACACTCAAACTGCGTATTAACATTAATTTTCATCATTACTGAGAAAAAATCCAGTTATGATTTTGGTGCACGAACAGTTATCGAAAATAACCTCGAACAGCCGAATTTTTCTCAAATTGTTCGTGTTCGCCGAACGGCTCGAACACCACCCAAAACAGCTCGAATTTGAGATTGGCGAACAGTTCGAGTAGAACAACGCTCATCTCTAACAATGACCCAAAACACACTTCCAAAAGCACTATTAAATGGTTTGAGAGAAAGCACTGGAGACTTCTAAGGTGGCCAGCAATGAGTCCAGACCTGAATCCCATAGAACACCTGTAGAGAGATCTCAAATGGCAGTTTGGAGAAGGCACCCTTCAAATATCAGGGACCTGGAGCAGTTTGCCAAAGAAGAATGGTCTACAATTCCAGCAGAGCATTGTAAGAAACTCATTGATGGTTACCGGAAGCGGTTGTTCGCAGTTATTTTGCCTAAAGGTTGTGCAACCAAGTATTAGGCTGAGGGTGCCAATACTTTTGTCTGGCCCATTTTGGGAGTTTTGTGTGAAATGATCAATGATTTGATTTTTTCTTCATTCTCTTTTGTGTTTTTTCCTTGCAAGCAAATTAAATGAAGATAATAATACCAAAGAATTTTTGATTGCAATCATTTTCAGGAAGAAACTGAGTATTATCTGACAGTATTGCAGGGGTGCCAATACTTTTGGCCACCACTGTATATCCAACCTCTTTCAATCTCCTTGATGTAAATTTAAACTTTAATAATGTCAAAGTGACTTCACCATAGAAAAAGATGGTAACTAGTGTTGAGCAAGCATGCTCGACACTGCTTGGTACTTGACCGAGCATCTCACTACTCGGGAAGTTCGGCGAGCACCGAGCATTTTTGGGTTACTCGGGCGGGAGGTCGGGTCTCCGCCCTGCATGTTTGGTGCTCTTTACAGAGAAAATGAACATGCAGGGATTGCCAGCCAGTCACTGTAATGCCGCAGCCATGTTGGTTGTGGGCATTACAGTGATTTCCTGGCCGCACAGCGTCACCTCGAGTATTTAAAACCGGGCGCCCCAATCTTAGACACAGTCGCTCCGGATCAGACAGTGTCGGGAGAGTGCTGCTGAGCTACGGAGAGATTTATACTGAGAAATAGGTAGTGTAGGGTTTCTAAAGCCTGCAAAATCAAACAAACATTCCTTCTGAGAACTAATATCCATCCCAGATATCAGGCAGGCAGGCAGGCTGTATAGGAGATGCAGTGATTATACCAACAAACACTGCATTACAGTCCTGTGTGCTGCTGCTGCTCAAATTGCTAGACTTAGCCCCAGGTCTCAGGGGCCAGGAAAAATCCTTTTTTTTCATGTAAATACTCTTTTTTTTTTTTCTCCTTAGTCAGACTGTACAAATACCCGTCTTATTAACCTTTTGGTATTTCCCCCGCCCCCCCAAAAAAATTGAGTGTGTCTGTGAGTGTTCAGACACAAATATATCTGTTTAAAAGAGTCTGGTTTCGGCCAGAAAACTAGAACTGTGGTTTTGCAGTTCCACGGTTCAAATCTCTGTATTATCCACTTTTTTGCCTTTATTCCATAAAAAAAACAGTTTGAGTGTCTCGCTGACTGTTCAGACACAAACATATCTATTTAAAAAAGTCTGGTATATGCCAGGAAATTAGAACTGTGGTTTTCCTCTTCTACGGTACAAATCTGGGTGTTATCCACCTTTTTGCCTTTTTTCCGTAAAAAAAACAGTTTGAGTGTTTCGCTGACTGTTCAGACGCAAATATATCTGTTTAAAAGAATGTGGTGTAGGCCAGTGAACTAGAACTGTGGTTTTCCTCTTCCACGGTTCAAATCTGGGTGTAATCCACCTTTTTGCCTTTTTTACATAAAGAAAAACAGTTTGAGTGTCTCGCTGACCGTTCAGACACAAATATATCTGTTTAAAAGATTCTGGTGTAGGCCAGAGAACTAGAACTGTGGTTTTCCTCTTCCACGGTTCAAATCTCCTTTTTATTACCCTTTAGCCATTGATAGTGGGAGTGTAAGCTATTTTACTTCATTTACAATGGGCAAGGCGCGTGGCAAGGGATGTGGAACTGGACGTTCTGGTGATGGTGAGTGCAGAGGACGGGGCTATGGCCAAGGTGAAAATGTGCCACAACCAACAGCCACATCTTCTCGCTCCCAGTTCTTGACCGAATTACTAGGGAAGCACACAACAACACCACTATTGCGAACTGATCAGTTTGAACAGGTTATTAATTGGATAGCAGATAATACTTCCAGTCACCTGGGTCTGTCTTCCACACGGTCAAGTCTTAGTAGCCGTGAGTCTCGACCGCATACTCCTCCTCACCCTAGTGCTCCTTCCTCCTACCATGCCAAGTGTCATCAGACAGCAACTGATCCCACACTTGGACACTCTGAAGAGCTGTTCACTGGTCCATTTCCATATTTGGGCCCCTCGCCTGCTCCGCTTGAAGTGGTGGAAGAGGAGATCCCATGTAGCGATGGCCAAATATTTGAACAGCCACGGCCACAGGAAGGCGACGCTGGCAATTTGTCACAAGAGGTGGACGATGAAGAGACACAATTGCCACAAAGTGAGGAGGAGGACCATGGTGCAGAAGTGGAAGAGGAGGAGGTGGTGGATAATCTAGTAACTGACCCAACATGGCAGGAGGACACGCAGAGCGAGGCCAGCAGCACACAGGGGGAGGGAGGCAGAGTACCCCAACAGGCAGGAAGAAGCAGTGTGGTGGCCGCACACAGAAGGCGGGCAACTATTCCCCGTAACACCAACACTAGGGACGTTGCCAGTACAACCGGTAGGTCTTCCAGAGTCTGGAATTTTTTTTAAAGACTCTGCTGATAACCCCAAAAAGGCCATTTGTACCACCTGCCAGGCCAGCATCAGCAAGGGTGACAAAACTACCAGCCTGACCACCACCAGCATGATCAGGCACTTGTCAGCAAAGCACCCAACTTTGTGGAGTGAACCCCAGGGTCCACGAACAGTGTCAGCGGGTGTCACCACTGCTTCTTCTGCTGTTGTGCGTGTAAGAGAACCCCCTGTTGTGCGTGCAAGACAATCCCCTGTCCATACTGCATGCAAAGATGCCCCCTCCTCTCAGTCTTCACTTGTTATGGCAGTTTCTCAAGAAAGAGCATCAACGTCCACGTCCCACCGCAGAGTTCAATTGTCCATATCCCAGAGCTTTGAACGAAAGCGCAAATTCGCAGCCAACGCCCCACAGGCCACAGTCCTAAATTCGCACATTTCACGACTGCTTGCGTTGGAAATGCTGCCCTTTAGGCTGGTGGAGACGGAATCCTTCCGCAATCTTATGGCGGTGGCCGTCCCTCGGTACTCGGTCCCCAGCCGACACTATTTTGCCCGGTGTGCCATCCCCGCACTACACAGGCACGTGTCCCAAAACATCTGCCAAGCCCTCAACAACGCAGTTACTGGGAGAGTCCACCTGACAACGGACACGTGGACAAGTGCTTGTGGCCAGGGACGGTACATATCCCTGACGGCACACTGGATAAACATAGTGGAAGCCGGGACCCAGTCGGACCTTGGGACGGTACACATCCTCCCCACACCGAGGATTGCGGGCCCTATGTCAGTCAGAGTTGCCCCCACAGAGTACAGCTCCTGCGCATCATCCTCCTCCTACGCCTCATGTTCAGCCTCCATCTCAGATATCCCCACATCAGTTACAAGCTGGAAGCACTGCAGTACTGCCTCAGCCAAGCGGCAACAGGCTGTGCTGAAACTCATAAACCTCACACTGCTTATGAGTTGTGGACAGCTGTGAAATAGCAGGCAGATCTTGGGCTGAGACCGCTGAACCTACATCCAGGCATGGTCGTGTGTGACAATGGTCGTAACCTGATGGCGGCTCTGAGGCGAGGCGAGATCACACATGTACCATGCCTGGCTCATGTGCTTAACCTCGTGGTTCAGCGGTTTCTTAAATCGTACCCCGAGTTGCCATATCTGCTCGTCAAAGTACGCCGCCTGTCAGCTCATTTTCGGAAGTCGGCTACAGCTTTCACCGCCCTTGCTGTGTTGCAGCAGCGTTTGCAGCTTACGGCACACCGACTGGTGTGTGATATCCCCACACGATGGAACTCTACCCTCCACATGTTGCAAAGGATTTGTGAGCAGAAGAGAGCAGTTGTGGAGTACCAGCTGCAACAAGGCCGTCAATATTCAGGTCAGACTCCACACATAAGACCTCAGGAGTAGACCTGGATGTCTGACATATGTACCATCCTGACAAACTTTGAGGAGTCCACCAAGATGGTGAGTACCTGTACAACTGTTATACCGTCGGTTCAGCGTGGGTGGCCTGAGGACAGGGGGGAGGAGGAGGAGGAGGAGAGCATGGTCAGTCGTCATCTTGGTGAGGACATGGAAGTCTTGCCCGTTACCAGTCTGGCACGCATGGCTGACTTTATGTTACGCTGCCTTAACCGTGACCCTCGCGTTGTCAAAATGTTGGGTGACAGTCATTACTGGTTGGTGACACTTTTAGACCCCCACTACAAGGAGAACTTTCACTCTCTTATTCCTGAGGTGGAAAGGTCTACAAAAATGGGGCAGTACCAGAAGGCCCTTGCTGCAGAACTGTTAAAAAAATTCCCATCTGAACACTCTAGCGGCAGAGGTCACAGTTCGTTGCCCAACCAAGGCGTACAGGCAAGAGAGACGCAACTCCAATCCAGCAGAGGAAGGGGAACACTGTCAACGTTCAGGGACAGTTTTCTGAGACCCGCCCAGCTTACAGGCCCTGCGGTGCAGGGTACTCTCACAAGGAGTGGAAAGTTTCAAAAGATGGTGAGGGAGTACCTTGCCGACCGTACCAGCGTCCTCCGTGATTCCTCTGTGCCTTTTAATTATTGGGTATCCAAGCTGGACACTTGGAATGAACTTGCTCTGTACGCCTTGGAGGTCCTGGCCAGCCCTGCTGCTAGCGTGTTATCGGAGCGTGTTTTTAGTGCCATTGGGGGAATTATAACTGATAAGCGCACTGGTCTGTCAACTGACAATGCTGACAAGCTGACCCTTATCAAAATGAAACAGGGCTGGATTGGGCCAGACTTCTCATCACCACCAAATGACAGCAGAGTAACATAAAGTCAAATCGACTGTGTTATTTCGGGAGGTGTATTCCCATGCACCGCTTTACACCTCACACATGAATATAAGCTTCCTCATTTCGGCTGTGTATTGCTCTTCTCCTTATCCTCAGCCTCCACCACCACTATACCACCAGGGTGACCGTGGTCCGTGTTGCCAGCTTTGCAAGTTCCTCCATCCTAATTTTTGGCAGGTTTTGCTTGGAATGCATAGGCAAAGACTATGGGAGACCCACTCCCCAATAATGGGAATAATGTTTTTAATATGCTGTACTGCATTTCTCTTGTAAGGGGCATTGCAAGTTCCTCCGTCCTAATTTTTGGCAGCTTTTGTTTGGAAGGCATAGGCAGAGACTATGGGAGACCCACTTCCCAATAATGGGAATAATGCTTTTAATATGCTGTACTGCATGGCTCTTGTAAGGGGCATTGCAAGTTCCTCCGTCCTTATTTTTTGGCAGCTTTTGCTTGGAAGGCATAGGCAAATACTATGGGAGACCCACTCCTCAATAATGGGAATAATGTATTTAATATGCTGTACTGCATGGCTCTTGTAAGGGGCATTGCAAGTTCCTCCGTCCTAATTTTTGGCAGCTTTTGCTTCGAAGGCATAGGCAAAGACTATGGGAGACCCACTCCCCAATAATGGGAATAATGTTTTTAATATGCTGTACTGCATGGCTCTTGTAAGGGGCATGGCAAGTTCCTCCGTCCTAATTTTTGGCAGTTTTTGCTTGGAAGGCATGAGCAAAGACTATGGGAGACCAACTCCCCAATAATGGGAATAATGTTTTTAATATGCTGTACTGCATGGCTCTTGTAAGGGGCATTGCAAGTTCCTCCGTCCTAATTTTTGGCAGCTTATGCTTGGAAGACATAGGCAAAGACTATGGGAGACCCACTCCCCAATAATGGGAATAATGTTTTTAATATGCTGTTCTGCATGGCTCTTTTAAGAGGCATTGCAAGTTCCTCCTTCCTAATTTTTGGCAGTTTTTGCTTCGAAGGCATAGGCAAAGACTATGGGAGACCAACTCCCCAATAATGGGAATAATGTTTTCAATATGCTGTACTGCATTTCTCTTGTAAGGGGCATTGCAAGTTCCTCCGTCTTAATTTTTGGTAGCTTTTGCTTGTAAGGCATAGGCAAAGACTATGGGAGACACACTTCCCAATAATGGGAATAATGTTTTTAATATGCAGTACTGCATGGCTCTTGTAAGGGGCATTGCAAGTTCCTCCGTCCTAATTTTTGGCAGCTTTTGCTTGGAAGGCATGGGCAAAGACTATGGGAGACCCACTCCCCAATAATGGGAATAATGTTTTTAATATGCTGTATACAATGGCTCTTGTAAGGGGCAGTGCAAGTTCCTCCATCCTAATTTTTGGTAGCTTTTGCTTGGAAGACATAGGCAAAGACTATGGGAGGCCCACTCCCCAATAATGGGAATAATGTTTTTAATATGCTGTTCTGCATGGCTCTTGTAAGGGGCATTGCAAGTTCCTCCTTCCTAATTTTTGGCAGCTTTTGCTTGGAAGGCATAGGCAAAGACTATGGGAGACCCACTCCCCAATAATGGGAATAATGTTTTTAATATGCTGTACACAATGCCTCTTGTAAGGGGCAGTGCAAGTTCCTCCATCCTAATTTTTGGTAGCTTTTGCTTGGAAGACATAGGCAAAGACTATGGGAGGCCCACTCCCCAATAATGGGAATAATGTTTTTAATATTCTGTTCTGCATGGCTCTTGTAAGGGGCATTGCAAGTTCCTCCTTCCTAATTTTTGGCAGCTTTTGCTTGGAAGGCATAGGCAAAGACTATGGGAGACCCACTCCCCAATAATGGGAATAATGTTTTTAATATGCTGTACTGCAAGGCTCTTGTAAGGGGCATTACAAGTTCCTCCATCCTAATTTTCGGCAGTTTTTGCTTGGAAGGCATAGGCAAAGACTATGGGAGACCCACTCCCCAATAATGGGAATAATGTTTTTAATATGCTGTACTGCATGGCTCTTGTAAGGGGTATTGCAAGTTCCACTGGGACCTCCACGTCTCTTACAATGGGCATTGATATTGTCTTTTTATTCCACTTTGACCGCCACGTCTCTTCCAAGGGGCATTAAAACCGTTTTGTTAAACCACTCTGAACTCCACGTCTCTTCCAAGTGGCATTAAAATCTTCTTGTTAAGCTACTGTGACCTCCACGTCTCTTCCAAGGGTCATTGATATTGTCTTTTTATTCCACTGGGACCTCTACCACTCTTACCAGGGGCATTGATATTTTCTTTTTATTCCACTGCAACCTCCACCACTCTTCCAAGGGGCATTGATATTGTCTTTTTATTCCACTAGGACCTCCACGTCTCTTCCAAGGGGCATTGATATTGTCTTTTTATTCCACTGGGACCTCCATGTCTCTTCCAAGGGGCATTAGAACCATCTTGTTAAACCACTCTGAACTCCACGTCTCTTCCAAGGGGCATTAAAACCATCTAGTTAAGCTACTGTGACCTCCACGTCTCTTCCAAGGGGCATTAAAACCATCTTGTTAAACCACTCTGAACTCCACGTCTCTTCCAAGGGGCATTAAAACCATCTAGTTAAGCTACTGTGACCTCCACGTCTCTTCCAAGGGGCATTAATACCGTCTTGTTAAGCTGCTGTGACCTCCACGTCTCTTCCAAGGGGCATTAAAACCATCTTGTTAAACCACTCTGAACTCCACAGCTCGCCAAGGGGCATTGAAATGTTGTTTTTCATTACCTCTAACCTCCACAACTCTTCCAACGGGCATTGCATTTCCTCCTAATTTTCGTCAGCTTTTGCTTTTCAATGCGAACACTAAGGGAGACCCACTCCCCAATAATGGGTAGAAGGTTTTTAGTATGCTGTAATCCACATCTGTTTCAAGGGGCATTGCAGTTCCTCATAATTTTTGGAAAGCCTTCCATTCACTGCTTAGGCCAACAGTGTAGAGGAGACCCAGCTGCTATAAATGGAAAAAACGGTTTAGTTAAGGCCCTCTGACCCCCATGTCACTTCCAAGGGGCATTATAGTGCCTCGAAATTTTTGATAGGCATTGCACTCACTGTATGCCCTATAACTGTGTAGCCGAACCGCTCCTTTTGGTACAGAAACATATCCTACAAGACATGTGTGGTTGATTGGCCTGATATTGATGTGAATGGTCCCTGTTCCTCCTGCTCTTTCTCCTTTGCCACCACCTCATCCATCATTTATCACCTGAAGCTTTGTTTTAATGGGAGTCCTAGAACTGGGATAGTAGCAGGAAAACATCCGGCAATCCTCGGAGAGGTAGGATATGCGCCAAAACGCTGACCACCTCAGGCCTAGCTGCTACTACATACATGCGCTTGAATTCCAAGGAACAGAAAGCTAAGAAGATGGATGGCCTCATGATCATGAATAATTTACTCGTTGTGTAGGAGGCCGACCACTGCAGCTGTCTACCTTCTGAACTTTGTGTTGAAGCCTGATTGACCCAGGACCCGCAATCCTCTATGTCTGGAGGACGTGTTGCATCCCAGTGTCCAACTGTGTCCCGGCTTCCACAATAGTAACCCAGTGTGAAGGTGTCAGTGAGATGGACCATCCCTGGCCACATTCACTTGTCCACGTGTTTGTGGTTAGGCTGTCCTTCCCACTAAACTGGGGAGGGCACAGGTAATGTCTTGGTCTGTGCGCTTGTGTATAAGGCGCACCGGGACAAATAAGGGCGGCTGGGGACCATTTATGGACACCCGGCCGCCCCCAGGCGGTTGGGGACCGTGTGTGGGCACCCGTCCGCTGGGCGGTGGGGGACTAAGTATGGATACCAGGCCGCTGACGCAGCCATGACGTGGTGGCCAGATTCCACCTCCACATGCCTAAAAGGCCCAATTTCAAGTGCAAGCAAGCAGTATGGTATTGCAGCCTGGGGGTGGGTGGGGGGCAGGCTGCATACTTGCGCTTGCATTGCAAGGAATGGGGGAGGTACAATTGAACACTGCCCTGGGACAAGGACTTGAATGGGGATATTTGCAAGCCTGCAATGACAGGTGCAAGGCGGGAGGCATCTTCGCATGTGCCATGAACAGGGGGTTGGCGTGCACACACTACAGCGGGATAGGCTGTCCATCCCACTAAATGTACTGGGGAGGGCACAGGTAATGTTTTGGTATGCGCGCTTGTGTATAAGGCGCACCGGGACAAATAGGGGCGGCTGTGGACCGAGTATGGACACCTGGCCGCCCCCTGGCGGCTGGGGACCGAGTGTGGACACCCGGCCACCGGGCGGCTGGGGGCTGAGTATGGACACCAGGCTGCCGACGCAGCCATGACATGGTGGCCGGCGTCTGCCTCCACAAGCCTAAAAGGCCTCATTTCAAGTGCAAGCAAGATAGCAGTATGGTATTGCAGCCTGTGGGTGGGTGGGTGGTTGGCTGCATATTTGCGCTTGCATTGCAAGGAATGGGGGAGGTACAATTGAACACTGCCCTGGGACAAGGACTTACACAGGGATAGTTGCAAGTCTGCATCTTCTGATGCAGCAAGGATCACTTCTGATGGGCACACTTTTAGGCAGTGATCTGGGTGTCAGAGATGCTTCCAGGGGTCTTCCCCATGCTGTTCCCATGACTTTTCAGCACTGTATGCATGTGTCACACAGCACATGGCCAGATAAGGTTGTAAAATGTTAAAATGACATTTCCCGGTGAATGCATTTGTCACGGTTGAAAGCAATACAAAAGTGCAAAAACACATAAAAAATGCTACTTGTGAACATAGCCCAAGATGTGGAGGAGTATTTTTGTTTATTTATTTTACCTTATACACAAGTCTTTACCCTGGAAAGGAAGTTCCTTAACATATTTCACAGGAAAACCGTTTCAGTTTCGTTTTTGAACGTTTTCTTGTGAGCCCGTAAAAGTGGCTTAATACCTCTGACCACGTTGTTGACAGCAGTGACCTTGGGGTCAGAAATGCTTCCTGGGGCGATGCCCATGCTGTCCCCATGTCTTTTGAGCACTGTCACTATTGTTTTGGGCACTTTTTAGGCTTTCTACAGACTGCCGAGGGTGCCGCCGAAAAAATGCTCGGATCTCCCATAGACTTACATTGGGCTCGTTGCTCGAGTCGAGAACCCGAGTATCACGGTGAGCTCGGCCCGAGCTTCGAGCACCCGAGCATTTTAGTGCTCGCTCAACACTAATGGTAACCCATGCACAGATTTTTGTATTTTTTAACAACTTGATATCGGAAAACAAAATAAACAATTTAGAATACTAGTACTTCATATGTAGCAGAGGGACCTTTCTACCCCATAGGCACTAGAACTTGGATGCAACGTCTACTTATGCACCCAATATAATGTGGTACATGAATATTACCCGAGATCATTCCTATGTATGGTGTCAGGAAGACTGGGAGAAAAAAAAACATCTTTTCAATATTGATCAGACTCGGCTGTTTCATTATTCTCACTATCGGTATTTTATAATGAAGACGTTTAATCTATTGCTTCTCCCTATATTCCTATTAACCTGATTGTCATTATTACCAGAATAAACCAATAAGTCCATTGAATAAATGGGGGTGTTGAGAAAGGGCTGAATTCCATAAAAACATCAGCGCTGATCTATTGTCTGACACTCCCTCTGATAGTCTGTAACCATTCCAATCCATCGAACAGGTCAACCCCAGCAATCAGAGATGTGCAAAGATTAATTTTTTAAATTTTCTCATCTTTGTTCTATAGACATATACAGTAGGAATATAACGAGTCCATCACGGATCCTGATCCTATTATAAAGCTGTCAATCCATTGATTTTCGGCTATGGTTAATGATATTGTAATAGAAAATAATTTCCATCCTTGGTCATTCTTCTGTATATAATCAATGCAGTCACGGTTTATTTTAGGTGAGATGACATATAGTGTCAGCACAGAAATATAGGAAGGAATGCAATATACAGCAGGTGAAATAAGTATTGAAAACCTCACCAATTTTCTAAGTAATTATATATCAAAAGGTGCTATTGACATGAAATTCTCACCAGATGTCGTTAACAATAACAACCCATCCAATTCACACAGCCAAAGAAATCAAACCATAGATGTCCATAAGTTAAGTTATTGCAATTAATTAATGCAATTTCTCTTACTGAAATTTATTTACGGTTATTCTTCGTAATTCTTCTTTGTTAGTGATGACAACTTCAAGATGACTCCTGTATGGAGAAACTAGTCGCATACATTGCTCAGGTGTGATTTTGGCCCATTCTTCCAAACAAACAGTTTTCAAATCCTGAAGGTCCCATGGGCTTTTTCTATGAACTCTGAGCTTTAGTTTCTTCTATAAATTTTCTATTGGTTTCAGGTCAGGTGATCGGTTGGGCCATTCCAGCAACTTTATTTTCTCTCTCTGAAACCAATTGAGAGTTTCCTTGGCTGTGTGTTTGGGATCATTGTCTTGCTGAAATGTCCACCCTTGTTTCATTTTCATGATAGATGACAGCAGATTTTAATCAAGAATGTCTCGATACATTTGTCCATTCATCCTTCCTTCAATCATATTAAGTTTTCCCGGTGCCGTATGATGAAAAACAGATCCACACCATGCTGTTCCCACCTCCAAGCTTCACTGTTGGTATGGTGTCTTTGGGGTAATATGCAGTGCCTTTTGGCCTTTTAACATGGTGTGTATTATGCTTTCAAAGAGTTCAATTTTGGTCTCATCTGACCAGTCTATATTCTCCCAGTATTTCACAGGCTTGTCTAAATGTTGTTGAGCAAACTTTAAATGTGCTTGTACTTGCTTTTTGTTCAGCAAAGGAGCAATAAGCGTGCATACAGGCCACGAAGGTTGAGTGCATTACTTATAGTTTTCTTTGAAACAATTGTGGTGGCTGATTTCAGGTCTTTGTTTAGCTCTCCACAGGTGATCCTTGGCTCATGGACAACTCTTCTGATAAATCTTTTAACTCCTCTGTCAAAAATCTTGCTGAGAGCACCAGGTCATGGCCGGTTTATGGTGAAATTATGTTCTTTCCACTTCTGGATTATGGCCCCAACTGTGCTCACTGGAACCTTCAATACTTTAGAAATTCTTCTGTAACCAATACCATCAGTATTTTTTTGCAACAATAAGGTTGCGAAGGTCTTGAGACAGCTCACTGGTTTTATCCATTATGAGATGTTTCTTGTGTAGCAACTTGGTAATGAGACAACTTTTTATAGGACATCAGTTTAACCAGCTAATATTAAGTTTCACTAATTGTCAGGATTGCTTTCTATTTACTGATAGCTTTCAGCTGGTGTCATGACTTTCCATGGCTTTTTGTACCTCTTTTCTTCATGTGTTCAATATTTTTCCCTGTGTAATTTCTCATTATTACACATAATTTATGGACATCTACAGTGGGTACAGAAAGTATTCAGACCCCTTTAAATTTTTCACTCTTTGTTTCATTGCAGCCATTTGGTAAACTCTAAAAAGTTCATTTTTTTCTCATTAATGTACATTCTGCACCCCATCTTGACTGAAAAAAAACAGAAATGTAGAAATTTTTGAAAATGTATTAAAAAAGAAAAACTGAAATATCACATGGTCATAAGTATTCAGACCCTTTGCGCAGACTCTCATATTTAAGTCACATGCTGTCTATTTCCTTGTGAACCTCCTTGAGATGGTTCTACTCCTTCATTGGAGTCCAGCTGTGTTTAATTAAACTGATAGAACTTGATTTGGAAAGGCACACACCTGTCTATATAAGACCTCACAGCTCACAGTGCATGTCAGACCAAATGAGAATCATGAGCTCAAAGGAACTGCCCAAGGAGCTCAGAGCCAGAATTGTGGCAAGGCACAGATCTGGCCAAGGTTACAAAAGAATTTCTACAGTACTAAAGGTTCCTAAGAGCACAGTGGCCTCCATAATCCTTAAATGGAAGAAGTTTGGGAGCACAAGAAGTCTTCCTAGACCTGGCCGTCCAGCCAAACTGAGCAAACTGAGCAGGGAGAAGAGCCTTGGTGACAGAGGTAAAAAAGAACCCCAAGATCACTGTGGCTGAGCTCCAGAGATGCAATAGGGAGATGGAAGAAAGTTCCACAAAGTCAACTACCACTGCAGCCCTCCACCAGTTGGGCCTTTATGGCAGTGTAGCCCAGCGGAAGCCTCTCCTCAGTGCAAGACATATGAAAGCCCGCATAGAGTTTGCTTAAAAACACATGAAGGACTCCCAGACTATGAGAAACAAGATTCTCTGGTCTGATGAGATGAAGATAGAACATTTTGGTGATAATTCTAAGCGGTATGTGTGGAGAAAACCAGGCACTGCTCATCACCTGCCCAATACAATCCCAACAGTGAAACATGGTGGTGGCAGCATTATGCTATGGGGGTGTTTCTCAGCTGCAGGGACAGGACGACAGGTTGCAGTTGAAGGAAACATGAATGTGGCCAAGTACAGAAATATCCTGGATGAAAACCTCTTCCAGAGTGCTCTGGACCTCAGACTTGGCCGAAGGTTCACCTTCCAACAAGACAATGACCCTAAGCACACAGCTAAAATAACAAAGAAGTGGCTTCAGAACAAATCTGTGACCATTCTTGACTGGCCCAGCCAGAGCCCTGACCTAAACCCAATTGAGCATCTCTGGAGAGACCTGAAAATGGCTGTCCACCAACGTTCACCATCCAACCTGACAGAACTGGAGAGGATCTGCAAGGAAGAATGGCAGAGGATCCCCAAATCCAGGAGTGAAAAACTTGTTGCATCATTCCCAAGAAGACTCATGGCTGTACTAGCTCATAAGGGTATTCAATGGTGAGCAAAGGGTCTGAATACTTATGACCATTTTGTTATTTCAGTTTTTCTTTTTTAATAAATTTGCAAAAATTTCCACATTTCTGTTTTTTTAAGCCAAGATGGGGTGCAGAGTGGACATTAATGAGAAAAAAATGAACTTTTTAGAATTTACCAAATGGCTGCAATTAAACAAAGAGTGAAAAATTTAAAGGGGTCTGAATACTTTCCGTACCCACTGTATGGTATGATTTCTTTGCCTGTGTGGATTGGATGGGTTGTTACCGACATCTGGTGAGAATTTCATTTCAATAGCACCTTTAGAAACATATTTACTTAGAAAATTGTTGATGTGTTCAATACTTATTTCACCCACTGTATGAATTGGTGAGCAACTGAGTACTGTAAATCTATCAGTTATGCTTGTGAGGGCATGGCTGTTTTACTATTTGGCCTGGCCAAGGGGAAAGAGGAGGATTTAAATAAATGAATAAATCAATTTTTCTTTCATACTGGTGCCGCTCCCCACAAGTTTCCGCCCTAGGCACCGGACCTCAATTGCCTAGTGGCAAATATAGCCCCACTTTTAAAACATTTAAATGCTAGTGAGCTATCGATCAAACAATAACGAGTTCAAGGTGAGAGAAAATGAAAAAAAAGGTAAAAAAAAGTATTGAAAAAAAATGATAACAAATTTGAAAAATATAATAAATAAATATTTTTTGTATCGTCATGACTAGTGTTGAGCCACCCCCGTGGTGTTCGGGTTCGGTTCGGTTCGTCGAACACCGGGATGTTCGAGGAACTGTTCGTCGAACTGTTCGTCGAACACCTTAGAACACCGTCGAACACCGTTAAAACCAATGGCAGGCAAACAAAAACACATAGAAACACATAGAAAACACCTGCAAAGGTGTCCAAAAGCTGACAAACTGCTCAGAAGACACTCTGTTTAAAAAAGCCGGCCGGCAAATTCAGCAGCGGCATACACCGGTACCCGACAATTTAGACAAGAAGGAATAGAGCATCACACATAGATTAGATAGATAGAAACATGTCAGTCACACAGATAAGAAGCACAGTGACAGTGTTGGTTACTGCACTTGTCATTTAGTGTAAAGGATTTATTAAAAAAAATATTAGTGTTTTCATGCACCGTCTCTTTAAAAAAGCCGGCCGGCAATTCAGCATCTGTACCCGACAATTTAGAACAGAAAGAATAGAGCTTCACACATAGATTAGATAGATAGAAACATGTCAGTCACATATATAATAAGTACAGTGACAGTGCTGCTTACTGTACTTGTCATTTAGTGTAAAGGATTTATTTAAAAAAATAATAGTGTTTTCATGCACTGTCTCTTTAAAAAAGCCGGCCGGCAATTCAGCAGCGGTACCCGACAATTTAGAACAGAAAGATAGAGCATCACACATAGATTAGATAGATAGAAACATGTCAGTCACATATATATGAAGTACTGTGACAGTGCTGGTTACTGTACTTGTCATTTAGTATTAAAAGGATTTATTATTAAAAAAATTGGCGTGGGGTTCCCCTTAATTTTAGGCTCTAGCGGAGGTTAAGCAGACGGCTGGGGCAGATGTTTGAAGGGGGTAATACCCACGGAGCTTCCCAGGCTACTAATATCAGCCCCCAGCTGAATACATAGCCTTTACTAGCTATTAAAATGGGGGACCCCCCAAAAAAAATGACGTGGGGTCCCCCCTAATTTAATAGCTAGCAAAGGCTAGGCAGACAGCTGGGGGCTGATATTAATAGCCCAGGAAGGGAGCCATGAATATTGGCCCCCTCCCAGGCTAGAAACACCAGCCGTCAGCCGCCCCAGAAATGGCGCATTCATAGGATGCGCCAATTCTGGCACTTAGCCTCGCTCTTCCACGCTGCCCTGGTGCGGTGGCAGGGGGTAATAGGGTTGGGGTTGATGTCAGCTTATAATGCCAGCTGACATCAAGCCCAGGTTAGTAATGGAGAGGCATCTATAAGACACCCCCATTACTAACCCCATAGTCAAAGTTAAAAAAAACACAAACACCCAGAATAAAGTCCTTTAATTGAAATAAAGACACAATCCTTTATTGTTCTAAATTAAACCATACTTACCATCACGCCCATTCCAGCTGAAGCCAACGATCTCCTGCAATAAAAGAAAAATAATAAAGCAACCTCATCCTTACCTTTCCATGGTTCCCACGAAAGCTTCAGCTCTGCTACATCGAGATGACAGGCTGGACCGCAGCAGAACGCCGCCATCCAGCCTGTCATCCCGCAGACACTGAGAAGCGCAGGCTTGCTTGCGCTGCTCAGCGTCTCTCTGTGACGACATCCAGATGAGCCGAGTTCATGTCCAATGAACTCGGCTCACCTCATGCACGTCACTGACAGCGTGGGAAAATTCTCACGCTGAAGCGCTGATTGCAGGAGAATTTTCCCACGCTGTCAGTGACGTGCAGGAGGTGAGCTGAGTTCATTGGACATGAGCTCACCTCATGCACATCACTGACAGCGTGGGAGAATTCTCCTGCACTCAGCACTTCAGCGTGAGAATTTTCCCACGCTGTCAGTGACGTGCATGAGGTGAGCCGAGTTCATTGGACATGACCTCGGCTCATCTGGATGCCGTCACAGCGAGACAGTGAGGAGCGCAAGCATGCCTGCGCTTCTCAGTGTCTGCGGGATGACAGACTGGATGGCAGCGTTCTGCTGCGGTCCAGCCAGTCATCTCGATGTAGCAGAGCTGAAGCTGTCGTGGGAACCATGGAAAGGTAAGGATGAGGTTGGTTTATTATTTTTCTTTTATTGCAGGAGATCGTTGGCTTCAGCTGGAATGGGTGTGATGGTAAGTATGGTTTAATTTAGAACAATAAAGAATTGTGTCTTTATTTCAATTAAAGGACTTTATTCTGGGTGTTGTGTTTTTTTTAAATACTTTACTAGAAATTCATGGCGGTCATGTCTAATACTGGCGTGACCCCATGAATTTTGGGCTTGGGGCCAGCTGATAATACCAAGCTGGCCCTAACCCCTTTATTACCCAGTGAGCCACCGCACCAGGGCCCTGGATGAGTTGGGTACAGCGCCAGAAGATGGCGCTTCTATGAACGCGCCATTTTCCGGGGTGGCTGCGGACTGCAATTTGTAGCGGGGGGGGGCCCAGAAAGCTTGGGCCTCCCTGCGCTGCAGATTCCAGCCCCCAGCTGCCTAGTTGTACCTGGCTGGACACAAAAACAGGGCGAAGCCCCACGTACTTTTTTTTTAATTATTTCATGAAATTCATGAAATAATTAAGAAAAAAAGGGCTTCCCTATATTGTTGTGTCCGGCCAGGTACAAATAGGCAGCTGGTGGATGGGGGCAGCCCGTTCCTGCCTGCTGTACCTGGCTGGACACAAATATAGTGCGAAGCCCCACTTCAATTTTTTTAAATTATTTCAGGAAATTCATGAAATAATTTAAAAAAAATTGACGTGGGGCTTCGCACTATATTTGTGTCCAGCCAGGTACAGCAGGCAGGAACGGGCTGCCCCCAACCACCAGCTGCCTATTTGTACCTGGCCGGACACAACAATATAGGGAAGCCCTTTTTTTCTTAATTATTTCATGAAATAATTTAAAGAAAATTGACGTGGGGCTTCGCCCTGTTTTTGTGTCCAGCCAGGTACAACTAGGCAGCTGGGGGCTGGAATCCGCAGCGCAGGGAGGCCCAAGCTTTCTGGGCCACCCCCGCTGCAAATTGCAGTCCGCAGCCACCCCGGAAAATGGCGCGTTCATAGAAGCGCCATCTTCTGGCGCTGTACCCAACTCATCCAGGGCCCTGATGCGGTGGCTCACTGGGTAATAAAGGGGTTAGGGCCAGCTTGGCATTATCAGCTGGCCCTAAGCCCGAAATTCATGGGGTCACGCCAATATTAGACATGACCACCATGAATTTCTAGTAAAGTATTTAAAAAAAACACAACACCCAGAAAAAAGTCCTTTAATTGAAATAAACACACAATTCTTTATTGTTCTAAATTAAACCATACTTACCGTCACGCCCATTCCAGCTGAAGCCAACGATCTCCTGAAATAAAAGAAAAATAATAAAGCAACATCATCCTTACCTTTCCATGGTTCCCATGACAGCTTCAGCTCTACTACATCGAGATGACAGGCTGGACCGCAGCAGAACGCTGCCATCCAGCCTGTCATCCCGCAGACACTGAGAAGCGCAGGCTTGCTTGCGCTCCACAGTGTCTCTCTGTGAGGGCATCCAGATGAGCCGAGTTAATGTCCAATGAACTCGGCTCACCTCATGCACGTCACTGACAGCGTGGGAAAATTCTCCTGCACTCAGCGCTTCAGCGTGGGAGAATTCTCACACTGAAGCGCTGAGTGCAGGAGAATTCTCCCACGCTGTCAGTGACGTGCAGGAGGTGAGCTCAGTTCATTGGACATGAGCTCACCTTATGCACGTCACTGACAGCGTGGGAAAATTCTCCTGCACTCAGCTCTTCAGCGTGGGAGAATTCTCACGCTGAAGCGCTGAGTGCAGGAGAATTCTCCCACGCTGTCAGTGACGTGCAGGAGGTGAGCTGAGTTCATTGGACATGAGCTCACCTTATGCAAGTCACTGACAGCGTGGGAGAATTCTCCTGCACTCACCGCTTCAGCGTGAGAATTTTCCCACGCTGTCAGTGACGTGCATGAGGTGAGCCGAGTTCATTGGACATGAACTCGGCTCATCTGGATGTCGTCACAGAGAGACGCTGAGCAGCGCAAGCAAGCCTGCGCTTCTCAGTGTCTGCGGGATGAGAGGCTGGATGGCAGCGTTCTGCTGCGGTCCAGCCTGTCATCTCGATGTAGCAGAGCTGAAGCTGTCGTGGGAACCATGGAAAGGTAAGGATGAGGTTGCTTTATTATTTTTCTTTTATTGCAGGAGATCGTTGGCTTCAGCTGGAATGGGCGTGACGGTAAGTATGGTTTAATTTAGAACAATAAAGGATTGTGTCTTTATTTCAATTAAAGGACTTTATTCTGGGTGTTTGTGTTTTTTTTAACTTTGACTATGGGGTTAGTAATGGGGGTGTCTTATAGACGCCTCTCCATTACTAACCTGGGCTTGATGTCAGCTGGCATTATAAGCTGACATCAACCCCAACCCTATTACCCCCTGCCACCGCACCAGGGCAGCGTGGAAGAGCGAGGCTAAGTGCCAGAATTGGCGAATCCTATGAATGCGCCATTTCTGGGGCGGCTGACGGCTGGTGTTTCTAGCCTGGGAGGGGGCCAATATTCATGGCTCCCTTCCTGGGCTATTAATATCAGCCCCCAGCTGTCTGCCTAGCCTTTGCTAGCTATTAAATTAGGGGGGACCCCACGTCATTTTTTTGGGGGGGTCCCCCATTTTAATAGCTAGTAAAGGCTATGTATTCAGCTGGGGGCTGATATTAGTAGCCTGGGAAGCTCCGTGGGTATTACCCCCTTCCCAGGCTTCAAACATCTGCCCCAGCCGTCTGCTTAACCTCCGCTAGAGCCTAAAATTAAGGGGAACCCCACGCCAATTTTTTTAATAATAAATCCTTTGTTTTAATACTAAATGACAAGTACAGTAACCAACACTATCACTGTACTTCATATATATGTGACTGACATGTTTCTATCTATCTAATCTATGTGTGATGCTCTGTTCCTTCTATTCTAAATTGTCGGGTACCCTGCTGAATTGCCGGCCGGCTTTTTTAAAGAGATGGTGCATGAAAACACTATTATTTTTTTTGATAAATCCTTTACGCTAAATGACAAGTACAGTAAGCAGCACTGTCACTGTACTTCATATATATGTGACTGACATGTTTCTATCTATCTAATCTATGTGTGAGTCTCTATTCTTTCTATTCTAAATTGTCGGGTACCGCTGCTGAATTGCCGGCCGGCTTTTTTAAAGAGACGGTGCATGAAAACACTATTATTTTTTTTGATAAATCCTTTACGCTAAATGACAAGTACAGTAAGCAGCACTTTCACTGTCATGACTAGAGATGAGCGGTGTTCGACTAGAACTGTTCGCCAATCTCAAATTCGAGCTGTTTTGGGCGGTGTTCGAGTTGTTCGACGAACCCGAACGATTTGCAAAAAATTCGGCTGTTCGAGGTTATGTTCGATAACTGTTCGTGCACCAAAAGCGTGTCCTGCATGTCTGGCGCTATTTAGAGCACCAATCATGCAGGGATTGTCTGCCACTCACTGTAATGCCACAGCCATGGTGGTTGTGGCATTACAGTGATTGCCCAAATCGATGGGAACAGTGCCAACAGTGAAACATGAAAAGCCGGCAATTCAGCAGCGGCTTACACCTGTACCCGACAATTTAGAACCGAAAGAATAGAGCTTCACACATAGATTAGATAGATATAAACATGTCAGCCACATATATACGAAGTACAGTGAAAGTGCTGCTTACTGTACTTGTCATTTAGCGTAAAGGATTTATCAAAAAAAATAATAGTGTTTTCATGCACCGTCTCTTTAAAAAAGCCGGCCGGCAATTCAGCAGCGGTACCCGACAATTTAGAATAGAAAGAATAGAGAATCACACATAGATTAGATAGATAGAAACATGTCAGTCACATATATATGAAGTACAGTGACAGTGCTGCTTACTGTACTTGTCATTTAGCGTAAAGGATTTATCAAAAAAAATAATAGTGTTTTCATGCACCGTCTCTTTAAAAAAGCCGGCCGGCAATTCAGCAGGGTACCCGACAATTTAGAATAGAAGGAACAGAGCATCACACATAGATTAGATAGATAGAAACATGTCAGTCACATATATATGAAGTACAGTGATAGTGTTGGTTACTGTACTTGTCATTTAGTATTAAAACAAAGGATTTATTATTAAAAAAATTGGCGTGGGGTTCCCCTTAATTTTAGGCTCTAGCGGAGGTTAAGCAGACGGCTGGGGCAGATGTTTGAAGCCTGGGAAGGGGGTAATACCCACGGAGCTTCCCAGGCTACTAATATCAGCCCCCAGCTGAATACATAGCCTTTACTAGCTATTAAAATGGGGGACCCCCCCAAAAAAATGACGTGGGGTCCCCCCTAATTTAATAGCTAGCAAAGGCTAGGCAGACAGCTGGGGGCTGATATTAATAGCCCAGGAAGGGAGCCATGAATATTGGCCCCCTCCCAGGCTAGAAACACCAGCCGTCAGCCGCCCCAGAAATGGCGCATTCATAGGATGCGCCAATTCTGGCACTTAGCCTCGCTCTTCCACGCTGCCCTGGTGCGGTGGCAGGGGGTAATAGGGTTGGGGTTGATGTCAGCTTATAATGCCAGCTAACATCAAGCCCAGGTTAGTAATGGAGAGGCATCTATAAGACACCCCCATTACTAACCCCATAGTCAAAGTTAAAAAAAACACAAACACCCAGAATAAAGTCCTTTAATTGAAATAAAGATACAATCCTTTATTGTTCTAAATTAAACCATACTTACCGTCACGCCCATTCCAGCTGAAGCCAACGATCTCCTGCAATAAAAGAAAAATAATAAAGCAACCTCATCCTTACCTTTCCATGGTTCCCACGACAGCTTCAGCTCTGCTACATCGAGATGACAGGCTGGACCGCAGCAGAACGCTGCCATCCAGCCTCTCATCCCGCAGACACTGAGAAACGCAGGCTTGCTTGCGCTGCTCAGCGTCTCTCTGTGACGACATCCAGATGAGCCGAGTTCATGTCCAATGAACTCGGCTCACCTCATGCACGTCACTGACAGCGTGGGAAAATTCTCACGCTGAAGCGCTGAGTGCAGGAGAATTTTCCCACGCTGTCAGTGACGTGCATAAGGTGAGCTCATGTCCAATGAACTCAGCTCACCTCCTGCACGTCACTGACAGCGTGGGAGAATTCTCCTGCACTCAGCGCTTCAGTGTGAGAATTCTCCCACGCTGAAGCGCTGAGTGCAGGAGAATTTTCCCACGCTGTCAGTGACGTGCATGAGGTGAGCCGAGTTCATTGGACATTAACTCGGCTCATCTGGATGCCCTCACAGAGAGACACTGTGGAGCGCAAGCAAGCCTGCGCTTCTCAGTGTCTGCGGGATGACAGGCTGGATGGCAGCGTTCTGCTGCGGTCCAGCCTGTCATCTCGATGTAGCAGAGCTGAAGCTGTCATGGGAACCATGGAAAGGTAAGGATGATGTTGCTTTATTATTTTTCTTTTATTTCAGGAGATCGTTGGCTTCAGCTGGAATGGGCGTGACGGTAAGTATGGTTTAATTTAGAACAATAAAGAATTGTGTGTTTATTTCAATTAAAGGACTTTTTTCTGGGTGTTGTGTTTTTTTTAAATACTTTACTAGAAATTCATGGTGGTCATGTCTAATATTGGCGTGACCCCATGAATTTCGGGCTTAGGGCCAGCTGATAATGCCAAGCTGGCCCTAACCCCTTTATTACCCAGTGAGCCACCGCATCAGGGCCCTGGATGAGTTGGGTACAGCGCCAGAAGATGGCGCTTCTATGAACGCGCCATTTTCCGGGGTGGCTGCGGACTGCAATTTGCAGCGGGGGTGGCCCAGAAAGCTTGGGCCTCCCTGCGCTGCGGATTCCAGCCCCCAGCTGCCTAGTTGTACCTGGCTGGACACAAAAACAGGGCGAAGCCCCACGTCAATTTTCTTTAAATTATTTCATGAAATAATTAAGAAAAAAAGGGCTTCCCTATATTGTTGTGTCCGGCCAGGTACAAATAGGCAGCTGGTGGTTGGGGGCAGCCCGTTCCTGCCTGCTGTACCTGGCTGGACACAAATATAGTGCGAAGCCCCACGTCAATTTTTTTTAAATTATTTCATGAATTTCCTGAAATAATTTAAAAAAATTGAAGTGGGGCTTCGCACTATATTTGTGTCCAGCCAGGTACAGCAGGCAGGAACGGGCTGCCCCCATCCACCAGCTGCCTATTTGTACCTGGCCGGACACAACAATATAGGGAAGCCCTTTTTTTCTTAATTATTTCATGAATTTCATGAAATAATTAAAAAAAATTGAAGTGGGGCTTCGCACTATATTTGTGTCCAGCCAGGTACAGCAGGCAGGAACGGGCTGCCCCCAACCACCAGCTGCCTATTTGTACCTGGCCGGACACAACAATATAGGGAAGGCCTTTTTTTCTTAATTATTTCATGAATTTCATGAAATAATTAAAAAAAAAGTACGTGGGGCTTCGCCCTATTTTTGTGTCCAGCCAGGTACAACTAGGCAGCTGGGGGCTGGAATCTGCAGCGCAGGGAGGCCCAAGCTTTCTGGGCCCCCCCCCGCTACAAATTGCAGTCCGCAGCCACCCCGGAAAATGGCGCGTTCATAGAAGCGCCATCTTCTGGCGCTGTACCCAACTCATCCAGGGCCCTGGTGCGGTGGCTCACTGGGTAATAAAGGGGTTAGGGCCAGCTTGGTATTATCAGCTGGCCCCAAGCCCAAAATTCATGGGGTCACGCCAGTATTAGACATGACCGCCATGAATTTCTAGTAAAGTATTTAAAAAAAACACAACACCCAGAATAAAGTCCTTTAATTGAAATAAAGACACAATTCTTTATTGTTCTAAATTAAACCATACTTACCATCACACCCATTCCAGCTGAAGCCAACGATCTCCTGCAATAAAAGAAAAATAATAAACCAACCTCATCCTTACCTTTCCATGGTTCCCACGACAGCTTCAGCTCTGCTACATCGAGATGACTGGCTGGACCGCAGCAGAACGCTGCCATCCAGTCTGTCATCCCGCAGACACTGAGAAGCGCAGGCATGCTTGCGCTCCTCACTGTCTCGCTGTGACGGCATCCAGATGAGCCGAGGTCATGTCCAATGAACTCGGCTCACCTCATGCACGTCACTGACAGCGTGGGAAAATTCTCACGCTGAAGTGCTGAGTGCAGGAGAATTCTCCCACGCTGTCAGTGATGTGCATGAGGTGAGCTCATGTCCAATGAACTCAGCTCACCTCCTGCACGTCACTGACAGCGTGGGAAAATTCTCCTGCAATCAGCGCTTCAGCGTGAGAATTTTCCCACGCTGTCAGTGACGTGCATGAGGTGAGCCGAGTTCATTGGACATGAACTCGGCTCATCTGGATGTCGTCACAGAGAGACGCTGAGCAGCGCAAGCAAGCCTGCGCTTCTCAATGTCTGCGGGATGACAGGCTGGATGGCGGCGTTCTGCTGCGGTCCAGCCTGTCATCTCGATGTAGCAGAGCTGAAGCTGTCGTGGGAACCATGGAAAGGTAAGGATGAGGTTGCTTTATTATTTTTCTTTTATTGCAGGAGATCGTTGGCTTCAGCTGGAATGGGCGTGATGGTAAGTATGGTTTAATTTAGAACAATAAAGGATTGTGTCTTTATTTCAATTAAAGGACTTTATTCTGGGTGTTTGTGTTTTTTTTAACTTTGACTATGGGGTTAGTAATGGGGGTGTCTTATAGATGCCTCTCCATTACTAACCTGGGCTTGATGTCAGCTGGCATTATAAGCTGACATCAACCCCAACCCTATTACCCCCTGCCACCGCACCAGGGCAGCGTGGAAGAGCGAGGCTAAGTGCCAGAATTGGCGCATCCTATGAATGCGCCATTTCTGGGGCGGCTGACGGCTGGTGTTTCTAGCCTGGGAGGGGGCCAATATTCATGGCTCCCTTCCTGGGCTATTAATATCAGCCCCCAGCTGTCTGCCTAGCCTTTGCTTGCTATTAAATTAGGGGGGACCCCACGTCATTTTTTTGGGGGGGTCCCCCATTTTAATAGCTAGTAAAGGCTATGTATTCAGCTGGGGGCTGATATTAGTAGCCTGGGAAGCTCCGTGGGTATTACCCCCTTCCCAGGCTTCAAACATCTGCCCCAGCCGTCTGCTTAACCTCCGCTAGAGCCTAAAATTAAGGGGAACCCCACGCCAATTTTTTTAATAATAAATCCTTTATTTTAATACTAAATGACAAGTACAGTAACCAACACTATCACTGTACTTCATATATATGTGACTGACATGTTTCTATCTATCTAATCTATGTGTGATGCTCTATCTTTCTGTTCTAAATTGTCGGGTACCGCTGCTGAATTGCCGGCCGGCTTTTTTAAAGAGACAGTGCATGAAAACACTATTATTTTTTTAAATAAATCCTTTACACTAAATGACAAGTACAGTAAGCAGCACTGTCACTGTACTTATTATATATGTGACTGACATGTTTCTATCTATCTAATCTATGTGTGAAGCTCTATTCTTTCTGTTCTAAATTGTCGGGTACAGATGCTGAATTGCCGGCCGGCTTTTTTAAAGAGACGGTGCATGAAAACACTAATATTTTTTTTAATAAATCCTTTACACTAAATGACAAGTGCAGTAACCAACACTGTCACTGTGCTTCTTATCTGTGTGACTGACATGTTTCTATCTATCTAATCTATGTGTGATGCTCTATTCCTTCTTGTCTAAATTGTCGGGTACCGGTGTATGCCGCTGCTGAATTTGCCGGCCGGCTTTTTTAAACAGAGTGTTTTCTGAGCAGTTTGTCAGCTTTTGGACACCTTTGCAGGTGTTTTCTATGTGTTTCTATGTGTTTTTGTTTGCCTGCCATTGGTTTTAACGGTGTTCGACGGTGTTCTAAGGTGTTCGATGAACAGTTCGACGAACAGTTCCTCGAACATCCCGGTGTTCGACGAACCGAACCGAACCCGAACACTACGGGGGTGGCTCAACACTAGTCATGACCATCCCATTAACTTTTCCACATTTTTTCACATTACACCAACAAGCTTAAATGTATTTATAAATATATTTAATATATCAACACTAAGTAACAACTATTTGAGATGTGTAGTAGTGACGTGTAAAGGAAATGATACTGTACATGGTTTTCTAAATATTTTAAAAATATAAATCTAACATTTGTGAAGTTTTCAGCCCTCCTGAATCAGTACTTTGTAAGACCACATAACATTGCAATAACTGTTACAAGTCTTTTGGGGTCTGTCTCTACCAACTTTGCATATCCAGAGGCTGGAATTTTTGCCCATTCTTGTTTTTACACTCGCTCACTCGCTCAGTGAGATTGGATGGAGGAATCTGTTAACAGCAATTATCAAGACTTACCACAGATTCTCAGTGGGATTTAGGTCTGGACTGTGACTGGGCCATTCACACACATGAATCTGCTTAGCTCTAAACCAGTGCTTACCAAACTCCAGTCCCCACAGCCTCCCAACACATCATATTTTCAGGATTTCCTTAATTTTAAACAGTTGGGAGAACCTGTGGCAGTTTTTGATGATGCCTTAATAATAATTCCATCATCTGTGCAATGCTAATGAAATCCAGAAAACATGATGTGTTAGGGGCCCGTGAGGACTGGAGTTTTGAAAAAAACTGCTCTAAACCATCCATTGTAGAGTATGTTTAGGGTCATTGTCCTGTTGGTAGTTGAACCTATTCCCCAGTCTCAAGTCTTTTGTAGCCTCTAACAGGTTTTCCCCCAGTATTACCCTGTATTTAGCTCCATCCATCTTCCCATCCACTCTGAACAGCTTCCCTGTCCATACTGAAGAAAAGCATCCCCACAGCATGATGCTGCCATCACCATGTTTGATGGTGGGGAAGGTGTTTTCAGGGGGATGTGCAGCATTAGTTTTCCACCATAGATAGCGTTTTGCATTTAGCCCAAAAAGTTCTACTTTGGTTTCTTCTGACCAGAGCATCTTTTTTTCACATACCCACAGCATCCCCTATATGGCTTTTTGCAGGCTTCAAATGGGACTTTTTATGGCTTGCTTTCAAAAATTTATTTTTTCTTGCCACTCTTCCATAAAGGCCAGATTTGTGGAGTATATGACTAATAGTTGTCCTGTGGACACATTCTCCCACCTGAACTGTGGATCTTTGCAGCTCGTCAAGAGTAGTGTTGAGCCACCCCCATAGTGTTCGGGTTCGGTTTGGTTCGTCGAACACCGGGATGTTCGAGGAATTGTTCGTCGAACTGTTCGTCGAACACCTTAGAACACCGTCGAACACCGTTAAAACCAATGGCAGGCAAACAAAAACACATAGAAACACATAGAAAACACCTTCAAAGGTGTCCAAAAGCAGACAAACTGCTCAGAAGACGCTCTCTTTAAAAAAGCCGGCCGGCAATTCAGCAGCGGCATACACCAGTACCCGACAATTTAGACAAGAAGGAAAAGAGCATCACACATAGATTAGATAGATAGAAACATGTCAGTCACATATATAAGAAGTACAGTGACAGTGTTGGTTACTGTACTTGTCATTTAGTGTAAAGGATTTATTAAAAAAAATATTAGTGTTTTCATGCACCGTCTCTTTAAAAAAGCTGGCCGGCAATTCAGCATCGGTACTCGACAATTTAGAACAGAAAGAATAGAGCTTCACACATAGATTAGATAGATATAAACATGTCAGTCACATATATAATAAGTACAGTGACAGTGTTGCTTACTGTACTTGTCATTTAGTGTAAAGGATTTATTTAAAAAAATATTAGTGTTTTCATGCACCGTCTCTTTAAAGAAGCCGGCCGGCAATTCAGCATCACTACCCGACAATTTAGAACAGAAAGATAGAGCATCACACATAGATTAGATAGATAGAAACATGTCAGTCACATATATAAGAAGTACAGTGACAGTGTTGGTTACTGTACTTGTCATTTAGTGTTAAAATAAAGGATTTATTAAAAAAAAAATTGGCGTTGGGTTCCCCGTAATTTTAGGCTCTAGAGGAGGTTCAGCAGACGGCTTGGGCAGATGTTTGAAGCCTGGGAAGGGGTAATACCCACGGAGCTTCCCAGGCTACTAATATCAGCCCCCAGCTGAATACCTAGCCTTTACTAGCTATTAAAATGGGGGACCCCCCAAAAAAATGACGTTGGGTCCCCCTATTTTAATAGCAAGCAAAGGCTAGGCAGACAGCTGGGGGCTGATATTAATAGCCCAGGAAGGGTGCCATGAATATTGGCCCCCTCCCAGGCTAGAAACACCAGCCGTCAGCCGTCCCAGAAATGGCGCATCCATAGGATGCGCCAATTCTGGCACTTAGCCTCGCTCTTCCCACTGCCCTGTAGCGGTGGCAGTGGGGTAATAGGGTTGGGGTTGATGTCAGCTTATAATGCCAGCTGACATCAAGCCCAGGTTAGTAATGGAGAGGCGTCTATAAGACACCCCCATTACTAACCCCATAGTCAAAGTTAATAAAAACACAAACACCCAGAATAAAGTCCTTTAATTGAAATAAACACACAATTCTTTATTGTTCTAAATTAAACCATACTTACCATCACGCCCATTCCAGCTGAAGCCAGCGATCTCCTGCAATAAAAGAAAAACAATGAAGCAATATTATCCTTACCTTTTGATGGTTCCCAGGACAGCTCCAGCTCTGCTACATCGAGATGACAGGCTGGACCGCAGCAGAAAGCTGCCATCCAGCCTGTCATCCCGCAGACACTGAGAAGTGCGGCATGCTTGCTCCTGCTCAGTGTCTCGCTGTGACGGCATCCAGATGAGCCGACAATGAACTCAGCTCACCTCATGCACATCACTGACAGCGTGGGAGAATTCTCCTGCGCATGCGGTGAGCGTAAGAGAATTCTCCTGCTGAAGCGCTGAGTGCAGGAGAATTTTCCCACGCTGTCAGTGACGTGCATGAGGTGAGCTGAGTTCATTGGACATGACCTCGGCTCATCTGGATGCCGTCACAGCCTGACACTGAGGAGCGCAAGCAAGCCTGCGCTTCTCAGTGTCTGCGGGATGACAGGCTGGATGGCAGCTTTCTGCTGCGGTCCAGCCTGTCATCTCGATGTAGCAGAGCTGGAGCTGTCCTGGGAACCATCGAAAAGTAAGGATGATGTTGCTTTATTATTTTTCTTTTATTGCAGGAGATCGTTGGCTTCAGCTGGAATGGGCGTGATGGTAAGTATGGTTTAATTTAGAACAATAAAGAATTGTGTGTTTATTTCAATTAAAGGACTTTATTCTGGGTGTTGTGTTTTTTTTTAAATACTTTACTAGAAATTCATGGCGGTCATGTCTAATATTGGCGTGACCCCATGAATTTCGGGCTTAGGGCCAGCTGATAATGCCAAGCTGGCCCTAACCCCTTTATTACCCAGTGAGCCACCGCACCAGGGCCCTGGATGAGTTGGGTACAGCGCCAGAAGATGGCGCTTCTATGAACGCGCCATTTTCCGGGGTGGCTGCGGACTGCAATTTGCAGTGGGTGGGGCCCAGAAAGCTTGGGCCTCCCTGCGCTGTAGATTCCAGCCCCCAGCAGCCTAGTTGTACCTGGCTGGACACAAAAATAGGGCGAAGCCCCACGTATTTTTTTTTTTATTATTTCATGAAATTCATGAAATAATTAAGAAAAAAAGGGCTTCCCTATATTGTTGTGTCCGGCCAGGTACAAATAGGCAGCTGGTGGTTAGGGGCAGCCCATTCCTGCCTGCTGTACCTGGCTGGACACAAATATAGTGCGAAGCCCCACTTCAATTTTTTTTTAATTATTTCCTGAAATAATAAAAAAAAAAGGGCTTCCCTATATTGTTGTGTCCGACCAGGTACAAATAGGCAGCTGGTGGTTGGGGGCAGCCCGTTCCTGCCTGCTGTACCTGACTGGACACAAATATAGTGCGAAGCCCCACGTCAATTTTTTTTTAATTATTTCATGAATTTCCTGAAATAATTGAAAAAAAATTGACGTGGGGCTTCGCACTATATTTATGTCCAGCCAGGTACAGCAGGCAGGATCGGGCTGCCCCCAACCACCAGCTGCCTATTTGTACCTGGTTGGACACAACAATATAGGGAAGCCCTTTTTTTCTTAATTATTTCATGAATTTCATGAAATAATTAAAAAGAAATACGTGGGGCTTCGCCCTATTTTTTTGTCCAGCCAGGTACAACTAGGCAGCTGGGGCTGGAATCCGCAGCGCAGGGAGTCCCAAGCTTTCTGCCCCCCCCCCAGCTGCAAATTGCAGTCCGCAGCCACCCCGGAAAATGGCGCGTTCATAGAAGCGCCATCTTCTGGCGCTGTACCCACCTCATCCAGGGCCCTGGTGCGGTGGCTCACTGGGTAATAAAGGGGTTAGGGCCAGCTTGGTATTATCAGCTGGCCCTAAGCCCAAAATTCATGGGGTCACGCCAGTATTAGACATGACTGCCATGAATTTCTAGTAAAGTATTTAAAAAAAACACAACACCCAGAATAAAGTCCTTTAATTGAAATAAACACACAATTCTTTATTGTTCTAAATTAAACCATACTTACCATCACGCCCATTCCAGCTGAAGCCAACGATCTCCTGCAATAAAAGTAAAATAATAAAGCAACATCATCCTTACCTTTCGATGGTTCCCAGGACAGCTCCAGCTCTGCTACATTGAGATGACAGGCTGGATCACAGCAGAAAGCTGCCATCCAGCATGTCATCCCGCAGACACTGAGAAGCGCAGGCATGCTTGCGCTCCTCAGTGTCAGGCTGTGACGGCATCCAGATGAGCCGAGGTCATGTCCAATGAACTCAGCTCACCTCATGCACGTCACTGACAGCGTGGGAAAATTCTCCTGCACTCAGCGCTTCAGCATGAGAATTTTCCCACGCTGTCAGTGACGTGCATGAGGTGAGCTCATGTCCAATGAACTCAGCTCACCTCATGTACGTCACTGACAGCGTGGGAAAATTCTCCTGCACTCAGCGCTTCAGCGTGAGAATTTTCCCACGCTGTCAGTGACGTGCATGAGGTGAGTTCATGTCCAATGAACTCAGTTCACCTCATGCACGTCACTGACAGCGTGGGAAAATTCTCCTGCACTCAGCGCTTCAGCGTGAGAATTTTCCCACGCTGTCAGTGACGTGCATGAGGTGAGCTCATGTCCAATGAACTCAGCTCACCTCATGTACGTCATTGACAGCGTGGGAGAATTCTCACGCTGAAGCGCAGAGTGCATGAGAATTTTCCCACGCTGTCAGTGACGTGCATGAGGTGAGCCGAGTTCATTGGACATGAACTCGGCTCATCTGGATGCCGTCACAGCGAGACACTGAGGAGCGCAAGCATGCCTGCGCTTCTCAGTGTCTGCGGGATGACAGGCTGGATGGCAGCTTTCTGCTGCGGTCCAGCCTGTCATCTCGATACAGAAGAGCTGAAGCTGTCGTGGGAACCATGGAAAGGTAAGGATGATGTTGCTTTATTATTTTACTTTTATTGCAGGAGATCGTTGGCTTCAGCTAGAATGGGCGTGATGGTAAGTATGGTTTAATTTAGAACAATAAAGAATTGTGTGTTTATTTAAATTAAAGGACTTTATTCTGGGTGTTTGTGTTTTTTTTAACTTTGACTATGGGGTTAGTAATGGGGGTGTCTTAAAGATGCCTCTCCATTACTAACCTGGGCTTGATGTCAGCTGGCATTATAAGCTGACATCAACCCCAGCCCTATTACCCCACTGCCACCGCTACAGGGCAGTGGGAAGAGCGAGGCTAAGTGCCAGAATTGGCGCATCCTATGGATGCGCCATTTCTGGGACGGCTGACGGCTGGTGTTTCTAGCCTGGGAGGGGGCCAATATTCATGGCACCCTTCCTGGGCTATTAATATCAGCCCCCAGCTGTCTGCCTAGCCTTTGCTTGCTATTAAAATAGGGGGGACCCCACGTCATTTTTTTGGGGGGGTCCCCCATTTTAATAGCTAGTAAAGGCTAGGTATTCAGCTGGGGGCTGACATTAGTAGCCTGGGAAGCTCCGTGGGTATTACCCCCTTCCCAGGCTTCAAACATCTGCCCCAGCCATCTGCTTAACCTCCGCTAGAGACTAAAATTATGGGGGATCCCACGCCAAATTTTTTTTTAATAAATCCTTTATTTTAACACTAAATGACAAGTACAGTAACCAACACTGTCACTGTACTTATTATATATGTGACTGACATGTTTCTATCTATCTAATCTATGTGTGATGCTCTATTCTTTCTGTTATAAATTGTCGGGTACCGGTGTATGCCGCTGCTGAATTGCCGGCCGGCTATTTTAAAGAGATGGTGCATGAAAACACTATTATTTTTTTTAATAAATGCTTTACACTAAATGACAAGTACAGTAAGCAACACTGTCACTTACTTCATATATATGTGACTGACATGTTTCTATCTATCTAATCTATGTGTGATTCTCTATTCTTTCTGTTCTAAATTGTCGGGTACCGGTGTATGCCGCTGCTGAATTGCCGGCTTTTCATGTTTCACTGTGAGCACTGTTCCCATAGATTTGGGCAATCACTGTAATGTCACAACCACCATGGCTGTGGCATTACAGTGAGTGGCAGACAATCCCTGCATGATTGGTGCTCTAAATAGCGCCAGACATGCAGGACACGCTTTTGGTGCACGAACAGTTATCAAACATAACCTCGAACAGCCAAATTTTTTGCAAATCGTTCGGGTTCATCGAACAACTCGAACACCGTCCAAAACAGCTCGAATTTAAGATTGGCGAACAGTTCTAGCCGAACACCGCTCATCTCTACTCAAGAGTGACCATAGGCCTTTTGGCTGCTTCTCTAATTAGTGCTGGAATGTCAATTTAGGTAAACGGCCATGTCTTGGTAGGTTTGCAGTTGTTCCATACTTCCTCCATTTTTGGATGAAGGATTGAGCAGAACTCCATGATATGTTCAGAGCTTAGGATATTCTTTTATAACCTAACTTTACTCTTCTCCATAACTTTATCCTTGACCTGTCTGGTGTGTTCCTTGGTTTTCATGAGCCTGTTTGACCCCTAATGTTCTCAAACAAACCTCCAAGGCCTTCACAGAACAGCTGTAGTTATACTGAGAATAAGTTACACACATGTAGGGGGCTGATGATAATGAAGACATCAGATCAAGAAGGGGTTAAGTGTATTGTATTTGTTATATGTTTATATGGGTATGTAGTTTCTGATAAAGTGTTTGCTGTGATATCCCTATGGCCGATTATTGTATGCAAGTTCTAAAGGCTATGCCTAAGGCCGTCCCTGGGATGCGGGAGGTCTGCCCAGAAGGGAGAACTAATAAATAAATAGGGATTCAGCTGCACTACACTGCTTCGACACCACAGAGTTAGGACAAGGGTTACATCATCAGCTGGGAGGAGTTACTGTTATGTTCTGCTACCAAAGCTAAGGAAAGAGAGGAGATCTGTCCCTACTATAGGACTCAGCTGAATCCCTACGATGTAACAGGGAACCTGATCCTGCGATCAGACCTGCTAAAGTCCTAATCTAGTCTGTACGGAGACCTATAGATGTGGGGAGGGAATCCCTACAAGTACTAAGGACTGGGAGGAATATGGGACACCTCCTAACAGAAATAGTAGCAGACAGACGAATAAACAAAATAGATAGAACATAGAGGTCCGTAGACCAAGAAAACTAACAGAGCTAGATACAGAGCACAGGCTAGCTAGAAAGTAGATATACAATGAAGTCCAGCAAAGCCAGAAGGGCGGAGCAGGATTAAATAGGCCAACAAGGTCATGTGACCAGCAAAGGAAAAAAAACCTAACAGCAAGGTTCTAACAGTACCCCCCCTTCTAAGAGGATCCTCCGGATCCCCTAGGACCAGGCTTATCAGGAAATCTCCTGTGAAACGCTCTGCCAATGAGACTCCAGATCTGGCGAATAAATCAAAATGTCATCCAAATACACAACCACATTTTTACCGATCAAAGGTCTAAGGATGTCATTAATCAGATTCTGAAAAAATGCAGGAGCATTAGTAAGACCAAAAGGCATAACCAGATTCTCAAAATGACCCACAGGAGTGTTAAAAGCAGTCTTCCATTCATCACCCTCCTTCATCCGCAACAGATTGTATGCCCCCTTAAGGTCAATTTTAGAGAACCACTTGGCCCCCAATAACTGGTTAAACAGATCAGGAATCAATGGCAGTGGGTAAGGATTGCGTACCGTAATTTTGTTAATCTCACGAAAATCCAGACAAGGACGTAAACCGCCGTCCTTTTTTTTTACAAAAAAAAATCCAACCGCCACAGGAGACTTAGTAAAAAATCCAACCGCCACAGGAGACTTAGAGGGCCTAATGTGACCGGCGGCCAAACTTGTCTGTATGTATTCCTCCAAAGCCTTCCTCTCAGGAATAGTAAGGTTAAATAAACGACTTTTAGGAAGAGTCGCTCCAGGGACAAATTCAATAGAACAATCATAGTCTCTATGGGGAGGCAAAACCTGCGATTCCTTCTCAGAAAAAACTCTCCAAAAATCCTGAATAGGAACAGGCAATTCTCCCCTATCCAAAGCTGCAATACGCCCGTTACAACACTTGTCATAACATTTATGGCTCCAGGATTTAATTTCACTGGTAGACCAATCCAGTACAGGATTGTGAAATTTTAACCAGGGCAAACCCAATATTACTGGAGAAGGCAAGTTATTCAACACTACCAAATCCAATTTCTCATGGTGAACACCATTAATAGTGAGAGGAAATTCACTGACCTTGAGAGTAATATTCTTCAAAGGGGAGCCATCCACAGAAACCACAGCAATGGGGGATGATAAAGGTTCAGGTTTTAAATTGAGTTTTTCCACGAATCCCCCATCAATTACATTCAGTGTAGACCCGCAATCAACAAACACCCGAAATTCCATTAATTTTTCCTGAGCAATCGTGGAAGCAGCTAAAAATATACCCTTGGAATTTAAACAGGCAATACGGGCGTGACTGACCATTTTTTTTTCTTTCTTCATACGAAGCTCACAGCCTTTAATCAAATGACCAGATTTTCCGCAATAGAAACACAAGCCTTCCGAAAAACGACGGTCTTTTTCTTGAGAGCGAGGTGCCACCGATCCAATCTCCATCGGTTCACCACTGTTAGTACACACATTATCATAACCAGAAACTGACATAGCAGAGGATTTGCTCTCATTAACCCTAGCACGCAGTCTTCTATCCACCCGTATAGCTAATTGCATAGCCTGTTGCAAATCCTCAGGTGTAGGATAAGCAATTAGCAGGTCTTTAACCCTTTCACTGAGCCCAGCAAGAAATAGACTTTTCAGAGCAGAATCGTTCCACCCTGTTTGAGTGGACCAACGACGAAAATGAGTACAATATTTTTCGACATTACCTGATCCTTGTTTTAAACGTCTCAACTCAGTCTCAGCTGATGCCACACGGTCAGGATCATCATATAATAGTCCTAAAGCAGAAAAAAAACTATCCACTGATCTGAAGCATGTATCACTAGGTTGCAAAGAAAAGGCCCACTCCTGAGGCTCTTTGCGCAAAAGTGACATTATGAACCCTACGCGCTGGGATTCATCCCCAGAGGACTTGGGTCTCAAACGAAAATACAATAAGCAAGCATTTTTAAATGAAAAAAATTCTCGATGTTCACCAAAAAATAAATCCGGCAAACATACCTTAGGCTCCAAGAAATATGCTCCAGAACAGTTACTCACGTGCTGACGGAGCTCGGCCACTTCCAGAGAGAGTCCCTGCAGGTGTTTAGCCAAATCCTGAACCGACACCATGATGGAACAAAAAAAAATAAAAATCTTTCCTTAGAGAATTTGCAGGCTGGACTTACTGTTATGTTCTGCTACCAAAGCTAAGGAAAGAGAGGAGATCTGTCCCTACTATAGGACTCAGCTGAATCCCTACGATGTAACAGGGAACCTGATCCTGCGATCAGACCTGCTAAAGTCCTAATCTAGTCTGTACGGAGACCTATAGATGTGGGGAGGGAATCCCTACAAGTACTAAGGACTGGGAGGAATATGGGACACCTCCTAACAGAAATAGTAGCAGACAGACGAATAAACAAAATAGATAGAACATAGAGGTCCGTAGACCAAGAAAACTAACAGAGCTAGATACAGAGCACAGGCTAGCTAGAAAGTAGATATACAATGAAGTCCAGCAAAGCCAGAAGGGCGGAGCAGGATTAAATAGGCCAACAAGGTCATGTGACCAGCAAAGGAAAAAAAACCTAACAGCAAGGTTCTAACAGTTACAGCATTAGAGCAGTTTTTATAGAAAATCATTTCCTGGTTACAGACAGTCTAGGAGGGGAGAGTGAGTAGTGAGGAACATTAGGCAGTGTACACCTGCCGTTAGGGGAGGCCTGTGTCAGGTCACTCCATTCCTGGGTTCAAGACCCAAGTACACAGGAACGGGGTAGGTTCTGTTCCCATACACAGAGAGAGACAGAGTGTGGAGGACGGCCGAGCGGGAAGGAAAGCAGACTACAAAAGCAGTATCAGCAGTGAAGAGGTGTTTTACTAGTACAAGTTATTGGAACAGAATGAGAGAATGAGGGCACGTTTGAGACAGAATCTGGATGCTGGCATTGTCCTAGGCTCATGGCCTGTAACAGGTGCTCAGTGTGAGGCCTCTGTTTCCCTAGAAGGGAGTCTCCCAGCCGGGTCCCAGAAGATGTGGAAGATGTTGAGTCTCAGGAAGGGACGAGATCAAACAGTGGAAAGGCACATTCCTAAGGGGGCCTCACTAACCAAAGATCTCCTGTCTTGCTTGCGGTTGGTGTCGGTCTTGGTCCAAGGGACAGCGTACAGTGAGTACAGAAGATCTTCCATTGCAGCACACACTCCGGTCTCAGTCCTTAATAGTACAGGGGGCATTGGGCGAAGAAAAGATAATTTCGGCACACAGCGTGATGGTAGCGGCACCGTGTGCTCCCCTCTACACACAAGCAGACTCAATTTACTAATTTATGTGGATTTTATTTAGGGGTATCAGACTACAGGGAGCTGAATACAAATGCATATCCTGATTTTCAGATCTATATTTATAAAATAATTAGAAAACCATGTATCATTTCTTTTATACTTCACAAACACTTGCTACTTGCTGTTGGTATATCACATAAAATCCCAATAATTCTATTTACGTTTGTGGGTAAACGTGAAAAAATGTTGAAAATATCTTGGGTTACGAATACCTTTTCAAGGCACTGTAAAAGTCTGTTCTATCAAAATTTTAAGTGATTTAGGCTATGTGACCACGATGCAGAAATGAAGCAGAAAATTTCTGCAGCATTTCTGCATCTCCCTGGCAGAAAAAACGCATGCACATTGTGCATGCGTTTTTCCTGCAGAATACATGCGGATCCACATGCGGATTCACATGCGTTTCCGCATGCAGATTGACAAGCGCTTTCCAGGCGATAGCATCACTTGGAAAGTGCTTGACAACTAGGTCACACTATATAAATCCATGCAAATGGCATGGATTTATACAGTGTGACCGTAAAAATTAAAACAAATTAAGCTATACTCACCCCCGAGGCCCCGGCGTGGCTGCAGCGCTCATTCCTGTCTGGTTCAGGGCTGCCGGCATATCGCGAGACAGAGCGGTGAAGGGCCTGCAGTCACATGACTGTGACGTCACCGCAGGTCCTCAAGCGATGCCGGCATTCAGAGAGAAGCCGCCGGACAGGTGAATATAACTTTATTTGTTATTTTATTTTTTTTTTACAGGTACAATGGTACCCAGGTCTGGATGAGAGTCTTCTCTCCTCCAGAACTGGGTACCATCCGCACATAGAGACTCATAGAAGCCGCTTGTATAAATGTACAGTCGCGGTTTCTATGCGTTTCAATGCAAGTCAATGGCGGGAGTTCCGCTGCGCTAACGCAAAATTAAATGACATGCTGCGGATTTTTGTACGCAGCATAAACGCTGTGAAAAAATCCGCAGCATGTGCATAGAACATGTGGAATCCCCTTGGGGACCATGGGGTGCGGATTACCTAGCGTTTAACAAGCGTTTACGCTGCGGAAATTCCGCAGCATAAACGCTTGAAAAACGCTACGTGGGCACCCAGCCTCTAACATATCATATGTTAAGCTCCAAAAATAAAAAAAAAGACGACATACTTCCCCCAAAAAATGCAAGAAAAAGTAATCAAAACATCATACGTACCCCAATTGTATCCATCAAAATTTAATCTTGACTTGCAAAAAACAAGGCTTTACATAGGATCCATTGATTGAACAATATAAATGCTACTGGACACATAAAGTGTTGCAAAAAAATCTATTTTTATTTTTACAAATTTCTGTTTTTGTTCACCACTTAAATGAATAAAGTCCGGTATCGTCAGCTGAAATCTTACTGACCCAAAGAATTATGTTGCCAAGTCATTTCTATAGCATGATAAATGCTGTAAACACAATATTTATTCCCACTTTTCAGGACGTTATATCGTAAAGTGAACGGCGTCATTAAAAAATACAACTCATCCCGCAAAAAAAAAACAACCTTATATGATCATGTTGAGGACAAAATAAAAAGTTATGAATCTTTGAAGAAAATAAAAATGAAAGCGACAAAACGAAAATATCCACGGAAATAAAGGGGATACATTTTCACCAATCCATTAGATGGATGACAACTATTACTCTACCGTGAGTCGAATGAGGGGTCCCATATCTTCTCTAGCAATTGATCACTAATGCTCATGGGTGACCACCATTCCATTCACTGTGTATGGCAGTGGTGGTCATTAGTGTTGAGCAAGCATGCTCGACACTGCTCGGTACTCGCCCGAGCATCTCACTACTCGGGATGTTCGGAGAGCACCGAGCATTTCCGGGTTACTCGAGCGGGAGCTTGGGTCTCCGCCCTGCATGTTTGGCGCTCTTTACAGAGCCAATGAACATGCAGGGATTGCCAGCCAGTCACTGTAATGCCGCAGCCATGTTGGTTGTGGACATTACAGTGATTGGCTGGCCGCACAGCGTCACCTCGAGTATTTAAAACCAGGCGCCGCCATCTTGGACACAGTCGCTCTGGATCAGACAGTGTAGGGAGAGTGCTGCTGAGCTAGGGAGAGATTTATACTGCAAAATAGGTAGTGTAGGGTCTCTAAAGCCGACAAAGTCAAACAAACAGTCCTTTTCAGGACTAATATCCATCCCAGATATCAGGCAGGCAGGCAGGCTGTATAGGAGTTGCAGTGGTTATACCAACAAACACTGCATTACAGTCCTGTGTGCTGCTTTTCAAATTGCTAGACTTAGCCCCAAGTCTCAGGGGCCAGGAAAAAATCTTTTTTTTTTCATCTAAATCCTCTTTTTTTTTTTTTTCCTCAGTCAGACTGTACAAATACCAGTCTTATTAACCTTTTGGTATTCCCCCCCCCCCAAAAAAAAAAAAAAAAATTGAGTGTGTCTGTGAGTGTTCAGAAACAAATATATCTGTTTAAAAGAGTCTGGTGTAGGCCAGATAACTAGAACTGTGGTTTTGCAGTTCCACGGTTCAAATCTCTGTATTATCCACTTTTTTGCCTTTTTTCCATAAATAAAAACAGTTTGAGTGTCTCCCTGACTGTTCAGACACAAATATATTTGTTTAAAAGATTCTGGTGTAGGCCAGATAACTAGAACTGTGGTTTTCCTCTTCCATGGTTCAAATCTGGGTGTAATCCACCTTTTTGCATAAAAAAAAACAGTTTGAGTGTCTCGCTGACTGTTCACACCCAAATATATCTGTTTAAAAGATTCTGGTGTAGGCCAGAGAATTAGAACTGTGGTTTTCCTCTTCCATGGTCCAAATCTCGGTGTAATCCACCTTTTTGCATAAAAAAAAACAGTTTGAGTGTCTCGCTGACTGTTCAGACACAAACATATCTGTTTAAAAGATTCTGGTGTAGGCCAGAGAACTAGAACTGTGGTTTTCCTCTTCCACGGATCAAATCTCCTTTTTATTACCTTTTTGCCATTGATAGTGCGAGTGCAAGCTATTTTTCTTCATTTACAATGGGCAAGGCGCGTGGCAAGGGAAGTGGAACTGGATGTTCTGGTGATGGTGCATGCAGAGGACGGGGCCATGGCCAAGGTGAAAATGTGCCACAACCAACAGCCACATCTTCTCGCTCCCAGTTCTTGACCGAATTACTAGGGAAGCACACAACAGCACCACTATTGTGAACTGATCAGTGTGAACAGGTTATTAATTGGATAGCAGATAATACTTCCAGTCACCTGGGCACCACCACCTCTGGTCTGTCTTCCACACGGTCAAGTGTTTGTAGCCGTGAGTCTCGACTGCATACTCCTCCTCACCCTGATGCTCCTTCCTTCCACCATGCCGAGTGTCGTCAGACAGGAACTGATCCCACAGTTGGACACTCTGAAGACATGTTCACTGGTCCATTTCTATATTTGGGCCCCTCGCCTGCTTCGCTTGAAGTGGTGGAAGAGGAGATCCCATGTAGCGATGGCCAAAGAGTTGATCAGCCACGGCCACAGGAAGGCGACGTTGGCAATTTGTCACAAGAGGTTTACGATGACGAGACACAATTGCCACGAAGTGAGGAGGAGGACTGTGGTGCGGAAGTGGAAGAGGAGGAGGTGGTGGATGATCTAGTAACTGACCCAAAGTGGCAAGAGGACACGCAGAGTGAGGCCAGAAGCACACAGTGGGAGGGAGGCAGAGTACCCCAACAGGCAGGAAGAAGCAGTGTGGTGGCCGCAGACAGAAGGCGGGCAACCGTTCCCCATAACACTAACACGTGGGACGTTGCCAGTACAACCGGTAGGTCTCCCAGAGTCTGGAATGTTTTTAAAGACTCTGCTGATAACCCCAAAAAGGCCATTTGTACCACCTGCCAGGCCAGCATCAGCAGGGGTGACAAAACTACCAGCCTGACCACCACCAGCATGATCAGGCACATGTCAGCAAAGCATGTGGGGTGAACCCCAGGGTCCACGACCAGTGTCAGCGGGTGTCACCACTGCTTCTTCCGCTGTTGTGCGTGTAATAGAACCCCCTGTTGTGTGTGCAAGGCAATCCCCTGTCCATACTGTATGCAAAGAGGCCCCTTCCTCTCAGTCTTCACTTGTTATGGCAGTTTCTCAAGAAACAGCATCAACGTCCACGTCCCACCGCAGCGTTCAATTGTCCATATCCCAGCCCTTGGAACGAAAGCGCAAATTCGCAGCCAACGCTCCACAGGCCACAGTTCTAAATTTGCACATTTCACGACTGCTTGCATTGGAAATGCTGCCTTTTAGGCTGGTGGAGAAGGAATCCTTCCGCAACCTTATGGCGGTGCCCGTCCCTCGGTACTCGGTCCCCAGCCGACACTATTTTGCCCGGTGTGCCATCCCCGCACTACACAAGCAAGTGTCCCAAAACATCTGCCGTGCCCTCAACAACGCAGTTACTGGGAGGGTCCACCTGACAGAGGACACGTGGACAAGTGTTTGTGGCCAGGGACGGTACATCTCCCTGACGGCACACTGGGTGAACATATCCTCCCCACACCGAGGATTGCGGGCCCTATGTTAGTCAGAGTTGCCCCCACAGTGTACAGCTCCTGCGCATCATCCTCCTCATGTTCAGCCTCCATCTCAGATATCACCACATCAGTTACAAGCTGGAAGCACTGCAGTACTGCCTCAGCCAAGAGGCAACAGGCTGTGCTGAAACTTATAAGCTTAGGTGATAAACCTCACACTGCTTGTGAGTTGTGGACAGCTGTGAAAGAGCAGGCAGATCTGTGGCTGAGACCGCTGAACCTACATCCAGGCATGGTCGTGTGTGACAATGGCCGTAACCTGGTGGCGGCTCTGAGGCGAGGCGAGATCACACACATACCATGCCTGGCTCATGTGCTTAACCTCGTGGTTCAGCGGTTTCTTAAATAGTACCCCGAGTTGCCAGATCTGCTCGTCAAAGTGCGCCGCCTGTCAGCTCATTTTCGGAAGTCGGCTACAGCTTCCGCCGCCCTTGCTGTGTTGCAGCAGCGTTTGCAGCTTCCAGCACACCGACTGGTGTGTGATGTACCCCCACGTTGGTACTCTACCCTCCACATGTTGCAAAGGATTTGTGAGCAGAAGAGAGCAGTTGCTGACTACCAGCTGCAACAAGGCCATCGATATTCAGGTCAGACTCCACACATAAGACCTCAGGAGTGGACCTGGATGTCTAACATATGTACAATCCTGACAAACTTTGAGGAGTCCACCAAGATGGTGAGTGGCGATGATGCCATCATTAGCGTCAGCATCCCACTTGTCGGTCATTTGCAATGCTCTCTGCAGAGAATTAAAGAGGAGGCATTGCAGCCAGAGTATGATGAGATGGATCAAGAAGCCGTAGCGGGCGATTACACACAGCCCAGCCTCATCTCATCCCAACGTGCATTGGGGGACAATGAGTGAGAGGAGGAGGAGGAAGAACAGGAGCTGGTATCATGCACTGTAGATGGTAGTTCCTGTACAACTGTCATACCGTCGGTTCAGCGTGGGTGGCCTGAGGACAGGGGGGGAGGAGGAGGAGGAAGAGGGTGAGAACATGGTCAGTAGTCATTTTGGTGAGGACACGGAAGTCTTGCCCGTTACTAGAGATGAGCGGTGTTCGACTCAAACTGTTCGCCAATCTCAAATTCGAACTGTTTTTGGCGGTGTTCGAGCCGTTCGGCGAACACGAACAATTTGAAAAATATTCGGCTGTACGAGGTTATGTTCGATAACTGTTCATGCACCAAAATCATAACTGGATTTTTTCTCAGTAATGCTGAAAATTAATGTTAATACGCAGTTTGACTGTACAGCGGGACGTGTGGAGGGGCAGGGGATGGATCTCTGCAGAAATAATGAAGATCTCCATTTTTTTTTCTCTTTCCCGCATTTACAGTGGGGAGGTGCAATCTGTCAGCCTATCAGCATCGCACACACGGAGCGAAGTGCTTTTTTTCACACAAGCAAGGGCATGTGTCATTGGCAGTGTATGTCACATGTCCTTGCCCTATAAGACCCAGCCATTTTCCCCGTCGCCACCATTTTCTCACTGCTGCAGCTGCGTGTTAGACGGCACCACTGTTGCTGTGTGCACTATACTTTGTTAATTTCAAGCCAATTTTCACACAAATCTACTGATAGCTTGGGAGTAGGGAATAGTTGTGATTGCAGTCCTTTTGAGGACTAGGTTACATCATTTCCTCTGACTTTTATCAGGTAGGTCTGTGCTCTTAAATAAATAGGTTGGGAGTAAAGACTAATTGTAATTGCAGTCTTTTTCAGGGCTAGGTTACATCAGTTCCTATCACTTCTTACCAGGCAGGTCTGTGCCAGTGCTGTGCAAGTTTTTTTCACAGCATTTGGCTAAATCTAGCAAAGCAAATCCTTTTTTGCCTCTTGCAGTGTGTGTTAGTCAGTGGAGTAGCCTATCTGTGTTGCAAGCTACACCACCTGTGTATAGAATACAAATTTTTTTACTGCACCTAGTGAAGTAAAACCTTTTGGGCATAGCATCATTCTATTAGTCCATGTATACTAACCTCCACCAGGTTGCAAATTCAATATAATTTTTATCTGCATCTAGATCTGAAAAAATATTTCGGCTTGTAGCAGTGTGTGGGACTTGTTCTATTAGTCCATCTATACTAACCTCCAACAGGTTGCAAATTCAATATAATTTTTTTCTGCATCTAGCTCTGAAAAAATATTTCGGCTTGTAGCAGTGTGTGGGACTTGTTCTATTAGTCCATCTTTACTAACCTCCACCAGGTTGCAAATTTAATATAATTTTTATCTGCATCTAGCTATGAAAAAATATTTAGGCTTGTAGCAGTGTGTGGGACTTGTTCTATTAGTCCATCTATACTAACCTCCACCAGGTTGCAAATTCAATATAATTTTTTTCTGCATCTAGATCTGAAAAAATATTTCGGCTTGCAGCAGTGTGTGGGACTTGTTCTATTAGTCCATCTATACTAACCTGCAACAGGTTGCAAATTCAATATAATTTTTATCTGCATCTAGCTCTGAAAAAATATTTCGGCTTGTAGCAGTGTGTGGGACTTGTTCTATTAGTCCATCTATACTAACCTCCACCAGGTTGCAAATTCAATATAATTTTTATCTGCATCTAGCTCTGAAAAAATATTTTGGCTTGTAGCAGTGTGTGGGACTTGTTCTATTAGTCCATCTATACTAACCTCCACCAGGTTGCAAATTCAATATAATTTTTATCTGCATCTAGCTCTGAAAAAATATTTCGGCTTGTAGCAGTGTGTGGGACTTGTTCTATTAGTCCATCTATACTAAACTCCACCAGGTTGCAAATTCAGTATAATTTTTATCTGCATCTAGCTCTGAAAAAATATTTTGGCTTGTAGCAGTGTGTGGGACTTGTTCTATTAGTCCATCTATACTAACCTCCACCAGGTTGCAAATTCAATATAATTTTTATCTGCATCTAACCCAGCCAATACTTTTGGGCTAATACCACAGTTTGGCCACTCAGCTCTGCTCGGTTCCCATCCATTGTTTTTTGTGCAAACAACTCCAGATTTGTCAATTAGTTAACCACCAAAATGAGCGGAAAAAGGCCTGCTGCTGGTGGAAAGGGGAATAGGCATGTTGGGAAGGGAAATAAAGGTTGTGTCCGTGGGGTAGGTGTTAAAGCAACAGTAACATCTGCAGAAGAAAGACCATCTTCCAGCCAAACTAAGATGTCTACTTCTTTTAGCGGACAATGTGATAAGATCCCTTTCTTACAGACACGTCAATCGCTACAAATTCCAGATGAGGCACAAAAACAGCAGGTGCTTCAACGGATATCAAGTGCTCCTTTAAGTGGGCTCTCCTCCACCTTAACTTCAACATTACAAATACTCCAGTCCTCAGAGGTGTCACCCCAATCGCATTTGCTTCCTCACAGCTCCCAAGTCTCCAGCTGCCCGTCTGACTATGGGGTAGAACAGATGGTTGAGTCTGCAGAGCTGTTTACTCATACTATAGCCTGGGTATCAGAGGTCGGCTCCAGAGCTTCTGTGAATCCAGACGAGGAAATGATCTGCACGGATGCCCAGAATCTTTATGAGTCGGATCCAGGACCAAACGCAGAAGGTTCTGACCATAATGTAGACCCTCGTTCCCAAACTGTAACTCCTGTTGGTGGAGACAATGAGGAAGACGATGATGAGACTCAAATACCTGATTGGAGCGACAACTTGAGTTTTTTGTCAGGGCAGGAAGAGGTTGGCTCTGAGGACGACGGGTGTGATAACACACAGGGTGATGATGACGAGGTTGGAGATCCCACTTACTGTCAACCGACAGTCAGCCAGTCGATGAGGTCAGCAGAGGAGGTGGAGGAGGATGCTATTGACGACGAGGTCAGGCTGCGCCTTCCTGGACAGAGACGTAGTACTGGAAGCACGTCAACAACTGCATCCTCAAACACAACTCTGCCTCTGAACACAAGTCGTGGTGGCTCTCCAGGTCGTATCGGTGCTAAGCCTTGCATAGCCTGGGCATTTTTTCAGATCGATAAGGATGACCCAACTCGTGCTATCAGTGACATTTGTCAGCAAAAGCTAAGTAGAGGCCAAAAAATACATAGTTTGAGTACTTCATGCATGAACCGGCACATGGATATGAAGCATAAGTTGCAGTGGGAAGCTCACTGCGCTACAATGCGGCCTTGCCGGCCGGGCCAACCACCATCTGCCACATCTTGTGCATCCGCAGCCTCTTCATCCTCTGTGACTGGGGGGACAGCAGTCACACCTGTTTTGGGACGCAGACCTGCCACCTCTTTACCCGCAACAGCCAGCGTGATTGGCAGGTCATCATTTTCTTTGGAGGTGGAAACACCAGCTGGTGTTCAGCGCTGTCCGATATCGATAGCACCACCTTTGGATCAAGGCAACCTAACATGTCCGCCTGCATCTTCCTCACAGACCGGCAGTTTGCCGGGGACACCCTTATCAACCCCGTCTAAGCACAACAGCCAGCCCTCGGTCCCTCAGATGTGGACAAGTAAAAGACCATTTCCTCCTAGCCATGAGAATGCTAAGAGGTTGAATTTCACCATCTGCAAGCTCTTGGCTACAGTAATGCTGCCTTTCCGCCTGGTGGACACAGAAGATTTTCGAGACCTTATGTCTGTCGCAGTGCCCCAGTACCAGATGACCAGTCGGCACTACTTCTCAAAGAAAGGTGTACCTACGCTCCACCAGCATGTCGCACACAACATCACCGCTTCTTTGAGAAACTCTGTGTGTGACAGGGTGCATTTCACCACAGACACTTGGACGAGTAGGCATGGACAGGGGCGTTACATGTCGCTGACTGGGCACTGGGTAACTATGGTGACAACAGGACAAGGGGCTGCTGTCCAAGTCTTGCCGTCCCCACGACTTGTGCGTCAATCCTCTTTATCTCGAAGTTCCTCCACTACCTCTGCCTCCTCAACCTCCTCTCGGTCCTCCACCTGCACCCAAAGCCTGTCTGGTCATGCCACAAGCTTTCTGACTGCACAGAAGGGATCCTGCACACCTCCTTACTATGCTGGCAGCAGGGCTCAACGTCATCAGGCGGTTTTTACTTTAAAATGGCTGGGAAATGTGAGTCACACAGCTGAGGAGTTGTGGTCAGCTCTGGAGAACCAGTTTCATGAATGGTTGTCTCCATTGGACCTGAAACCAGGGAAGGCCGTGTACGACAATGCTGCAAACCTGGGTGCGGCCCTTCGCAGGGGCAATGTCACACACGTGCCTTGTATGGCTCACGTGTTGAACGTGGTTGTCCGCAATTTTTAGCCCACTATCCTGGACTAGATGTCCTTCTGCAGAGGGCACGGTCGCTGTGTGCTCACTTCCGCCGTTCGCATCCCGCAGCTCAGCGACTTACATCTCTACAGAAGTCGTTGGGCCTGCCACTTCACCGGCTAAAATGTGATGTGCCTACCCGGTGGAATTCAACTCTGCACATGTTGCAGCGACTGTAGCAGCACCGACAAGCCCTGGTGCAATACGTTCTGACGTATAGCCTGGGCCAACGAGATCCAGAGGTGGGGCAAATCACGCTGGAGGAGTGGTCTCAGATCAGGGACCTATGCACCCTTCTGCACAGTTTTGAAATGGCGACGAAGATGTTTAGTGCTGACGATGCCATTATCAGCATGACTATTCCGGTGATTTACATGCTGGAGCACATGTTAAACAGAATTCGGAGTCAGGTGGTGGCACAAGAGGAGGTGGAGGAAGTAGAGGAGGAGGAGTTGTATGCGGAAGGGCTAACATCTGCAAGGTCCAGACGGTCAGCAGCACCAAGGCGGCAGGCATGTGAGGGTGGGGGAGATGGTTTTACCAGGGCGCATGGTATCAGCCAAACTAGTGAGGAAGTATCTTCTGGTAACATCAATTTTGCGGAATCATTTCACCACTTTTTTAGCCCATCCTTTGCAAGGCCACAGGAGACAAGAAGTCTGACACATAGTCAACGCCTAGAGAAAATGGTACAGGAGTATCTCCAAGTAAACATTGAAGCCATGACTGTGTCACTGGACCCTTGCTCTATTTGGGCTTCCAATCTGGATAAATGGCCGGAGCTCGCCACTTACGCCTTGGAGATCTTGTCATGCCCCGCAGCCAGCGTTCTGTCTGAACGTGTGTTCAGCGCTGCTGGTGGTGTGCTGACAGATAAGCGCACGCGGCTCTCCACTGATAATGTAGACAGACTCACGTTCATAAAGATGAACAAATTATGGATCTGAAACGACTTTTCTACCCCTGTGTCATCCTGGGGAGAGTAAAAGCTTGATGATTTGTTAAAATCACCTCACCAACCGTTTTAAGCTTTCAAATTACTAATCATGTTTATCTGTATCTTGGCTGGAAAATAATTTGGGCCTTGTAGCAGTGTGCAGTACTGATTCTATTAGGCCATCTATACTAAACTCCACCAGATTTAAAATTGCTAATCGTGTTTATCTGTATCTTGGCTGGAAAATAATTTTGGCCTTGTAGCAGTGAGCAGTACTGATTCTATTAGGCCATCTATACTAAACTCCACCAAAATTAAAATTACTAATCATGTTTATCTGTATCTTGGCTGGAAAATAATTTGTGCCTTGTAGCAGTGTGCAGTACTGATTCTATTAGGCCATCTATACTAAACTCCACCAGATTTAAAATTACTAATCATGTTTATCTGTATCTTGGCTGGAAATTTATTTGGGCCTTGTAGCAGTTTGCAGTACTGATTCTATTAGGCCATCTATACTAAGCTCCACCAGCTTTCAAATTAATAATAATTTTTAGCTGCATCTAGCCCGGAAAATAATTTTGGGGCTCCTAGATGCGCAAGACACATGAGTGCCTTCTTGCTGCACCACCTGCAACATGACCCTCAGATTGTCAGAATTCGAAATAATCCTGACTACTGGGTTGCCACACTCTTAGATCCCCCACACTCTTCGATCAACCTTTTCATTTTAATAAAGAACAAAAAAATGGTCATTTTTGAAATTATAAGCATTAGCAGGTTATTAGAAACTGAAATCAAACAGTTTTCAACTCAAAACTTTATTCTAGGTGATGTTACATTTGCACATAGGACCCCTTGTTCAAAAGGAGCTTCTGAACTCTCTCGTCCATTGAATTTGTCAGGTTTTGGATGGTTTCTGCTTCAATTGTTTTGCATGAGGACAGAATACCCTCCCAGAGCTGTTGCTTAGATGTGAACTGCCTCCATAGACACTCCTTTTGATGATGCTCCAGAGGTTCTCAATGGGGTTGAGGTCAGGGGAGCATGGGGGTCACACAATAAGTTTGTCCCCTTTTATGCCCATATCAGCCAGAGATGCAGATGTTTTATGTGCAGCATGAGACGGTGCATTATCATGCATGAAAATGATCTTGCTGCGGAATACACAGTTCTTCTTCTTGAACCATGGCAGGAAGTGCTGTTTGAGAAACTCCACATACATTATGGAGTTCATCTTTACCCCTTCAGGGATCCTAAAGGGGCCGACAATCTCTCTCCCCATGATTCCAGCCCAAAACATTACTCCACCTCCTCCTTGTTAGCGCCGTAGCCGTGTTTTCATGGGGTGTCCATCAACCAGCCATCCTCCACTCCATCCATCTGGACCATCGAGCGTTGCACGGCACTCATCGGTGAAAAAACAGTTTTGAAGTCAGTCTTCATGTATTGTTTGGCCCACTGGAGCCGTTTCTGCTTGTGTACAGTGGATAGAGGAGATCGACAGGATGGCTTACCACAGCTGCAAACCTCTGATGGACCCTTGTTGTTCTGGGGACGTTGGAGGCACCAGCAGCTTCAAAAACTTGTCTGCTGCTATGACAAGGCTTTTTTGCCGCTGCTCTTTTAACCTGACGTAATTGCCTGTAGGAAAGAGTCCTCAATTTGCCCTTATCAGCACGCACACGTGTGTACTGTGAATCAGCTACATACTTCTTGATTGTGCGATGATCAGGATGAAGTGTCTTGGCAATGTTGATTGTAGTCATGCCTTGACCTAAACACTCCACAATTTGTTGCTTCTCAGCAGCCGACACATCCTTTTTCTTTCCCATTTTGGCAGAAAATGTAGGCTGCTTAGTAATGTGGGACAGCCTTCTTAAGTAGTCTTGCCTTTCATTGGACACACCTGCCAAACTAATTAGCACAGGTGTCTGCAATTGCTTACAGTGATATAAAGAGCCCTGACACACATCACCATCAATGAGTTGAACTGACAAACAAAAAAATTCTTACCTTATCTCTCCTAAACACTTTTTGCATAATAATTTGGAACACAGTGTACATGTGCTTTTCCACAAAACACCAGTGGTTCACGTAGTGAATCTTACAGTTCTAACTTGCCAACCGTGGTCTGTATGGAGTTGTTCAATAAAGGGCCCAAAATTAAGATAACATAGACGGGAGAGGACTCTATGAATACGAATTCCTAAGTATTTGATACCCTGTGAGGGCCAGGCAAAGGGAAAGTTGGACTGGATGGAATTCTGTATGGATTTGGGGAGGGAGACATCTAGGGCCTCTGACTTCGCTGCATTGATTTTAAAATTTGACCATGTAAAAAAGTGATCTATTTCAGCCATAACAGCAGGGATGGATATATGTGATTGAGTGATATATACTAGGACATCATCAGCAAATGCAGAGCACTTGTACTCGGTGCCTCTCACCTCAATCCACCTAATATTGGGGTTAAGGCGAATTGATGAGAGCAGGTGCTCCGTCACTAGGATGTATAAGAGAGGGGACAGAGGACATCCCTGCTTTGTCCCATTGATGATTATGAAAGGTGATGAAAATGTTCCATTTATCTTCAGCCTAGGTGACGTATTGCGATACAGGGCCGTGATTTTGGCTATAAAAGGGTCCCCTAGACCCCTACCCCAAGCTTTTTAAGAGAATAATATATGGCGTGCCCGGAGACTCTATGGAATGCTTTCTCAGCATCCAATGAGAGTATCTAATTACAAATTTTTAACTGCATCTAGCCCAGGAAATACTTTGTGCCTAGTAGCAGTGTCTGCTAGTCAGCGGATTATCCCGGCTGTTAAGCAAGCTACACCGCCTGTAGTTTGGACACTTAATTTTTTCAAAGGAAATGGTTCCGGACCCCGGGACACTCAGTGAAGAGCATCAGGGAGGCACCCCAAGGCACAGGGACTGGGACTGGCGGTAGGACGCCTTGCGGTGGACCTCCAAGATCGATCCTTATAAAAGCTTTTTAACTGCAGCAGCTTTAGTGGACGCTACTGGAGCTGGAATTACGCGGCTGCTGGCATGAGACTTGCCCTCCAATAGATCCTTGTAAAAGGATTTAAAGTGTACTCATTCAAATTAGAGAGACAATTTAAATTAAAAAGATTAGACCTGCCTCCACCGCAGGGGGGCTCGCTCGACCCACCAGCGGACAGGCACCAGTATTGGGAGAGGGGGGCTGGCCGTCAGGGTCAACCGCGGCTCTGGCACAAACCCGGCGACACGGAGGTCGCACGGGCAGGAACGGACTGGCCGTGTCGGCTTCGCACTTTTTCGGTTTTAGAAGGGCATGACATGCCTATATCTGTGTCTCCCCCTCCTTTTACTCCTCCACCTCTTTTCTTTTTGCATGAATATATGTACTTGTCACTTTTCCATGTGTTAGTTGTGTCTTCTGAGCAGTTTGTCAGCTTTTGGACACCTTTGAAGGTGTTTTCTATGTGTTTCTATGTGTTTTTGTTTGCCTGCCATTGGTTTTAACGGTGTTCGAAGGTGTTCGACGAACAGTTCGACGAACATTTCGGCGTACATATGGGTGTTCGACGTACCAAACCGAACTCGAACACTACGGGGGTGGCTCAACACTACCCGTTACCAGTCTGACACGCATGGCTGACTTTATGTTACCCTGCCTTAACCGTGACCCTCGCATTGTCAAAATGTTGGGTGACAGTCATTACTGGTTAGTGACACTTTTAGACCCCCGCTACAAGGAGAACTTTCACTCTCTTATTCCTGAGGTGGAGAGGTCTACAAAAATGGGGCAATACCAGAAGGCTCTTGCTGCAGAACTGTTAAAAAAATTCCCATCTGAACACGCTAGCGGCAGAGGTCACAGTTCGTTGCCCAACCAAGGCGTACAGGCGAGAGAGACGCAACTCCAATCCAGCAGAGGCAGGGGAACACTGTCAATGTTCTGGGACAGTTTTCTAAGACCCGCCCAGCTTACAGGCCCTGAGGTGCGGGGTACTCTCACAAGGAGTGGAAAGTTTCAAAAGATGGTGAGGGAGTACCTTGCCAACCGTACCAGCGTCCTCCGTGATTCCTCTGTGCCTTTTAATTATTGGGTATCCAAGCTGGACACTTGGAATGAACTCGCTCTGTACGCCTTGGAGGTCCTGGCCTGCCTTGCCGCTAGCGTGTTATCGGGGCGTGTTTTTAGTGCCGCTGGGGGAATTATAACTGATAAGCGCACTCGCCTGTCAACTGACAATGCTGACAAGCTGACCCTTATCAAAATGAACAAGGGCTGGACTGGGCCAGACTTCTCATCACCACCAAATGACAACAGAGTAACATAAAGTCAAATCCACTGTGTTATTTCGGGAGGTGTATTCACATGCACCGCTTCACACCCACACATGGGTATACGCTTCCTCATTTCAGCTGTGTTATGCTCTTCTCCTTATCCTCAGCCTCCACCACCACAATACCACCAGGGTGACCGTGGTCCATGTTGCCAGCATTGCAAGTTCCTCCGTCCTAATTTTTGGCAGCTTTTGCTTCGAAGGCATAGGCAAAGACTATGGGAGACCCACTCCCCAATAATGGGACTAACGTTTTTAATATGCTGTACTGCATTGCTATTGTAAGGGGCATTGCAAATTCCTCCGTCCTAATTTTTGGCAGCTTTTGCTTCGAAGGCATAGGCAAAGACTATGGGAGTCCCACTCCCCAATAATGGGAATAATGTTTTTAATATGCTGTACTGCTTGGCTCTTGTAAGGGGAATTGCAAGTTTCTCCGTCCTAATTTTTGGCAGCTTTTGCTTCGAAGGCAAAGGCAAAGACTATGGGAGACCCACTCCTCAATAATGGGAATAATGTTTTTAATTTGCTGTACTGCATGGTTCTTGTAAGCGGCATTGCAAGTTCCTCCGTCCTAATTTTTGGCAGCTTTTGCTTCGAAGGCATAGGCAAAGACTATGGAAGACCCACTCCCCAAAAATGGGAACAATGTTTTTAATATGCTGTACTGCATGGCTCTTGTAAGGGGCATTGCAAGTTCCTCCGTCCTAATTTTTGGCAGCTTTTGCTTCGAAGGCGTAGGCAAAGACTATGGGAGACCCACTCCCCAACAATGGGAATAATGTTTTTAGTATGCTGTACTGCATGGCTCTTGTAAGCGGCATTGCAAGTTCCTCCGTTCTAATTTTTGGCAGCTTTTGCTTGGAAGGCATAGGCAAAGACTATGGGAGACCCACTCCCCAATAATGGGAATAATGTTTTTAATATGCTATACTGCATGGCTCTTGTAAGGGGCATTGCAAGTTCTTCCGTCCTAATTTTTGGCAGCTTTTGCTTGGAAGGCATAGGCAAAGACTATGGGAGACCCACTCCCCAATAATGGGAATAATGCGCACTACTGTTCCCAAAAACGCATAGAAGTCAATGGACCGGTGTTGCCTATTTTCCCTTGGTGGTATGAGTGGAATGGAGCTACTGGCTGCGCTTGTGCCAAGTCACTCCACATAAAATATCTATGGCACGGATAGAGCTCAGGTATTGTCACGCCAGGTGTGGGAAAGACTAAGTGCAACACAAATGGAATAGGGGAAGGGAGCCCTGACTCTAGGGAAAGGGGGGAGTGGAGACCTCCTAGGCTGATCTGATATCACCCTGTCTCCCCTACCATCCCTATATTGGTTCTTCACAAATTGCTGCACAGGAACCTACCCCTGTATTTCCCTAGCACTTGGCCCTGGATAGGGAAGGGGGGGAATGAGCACTAGTCGATCCCCACTATCAACTAAATACAACAAGGTAGACAGACACGGGGGAGAATAACTTAGCTTGAGCCGACTTCAAAGAGATAACACACACGTCCTCTTAGCACCAGAGAGGAAGTAAACAGACAGCACTCGCTCCAAGCTTTCACAAGGAAACATGTGAATATCACTGGCACCACCCTGCAGCAAAGTGAAATTATTTAAACACCCAGGCAAGGGTGTCAATTAGAGCAGGAGGGAGGCAGCCGCTGAGTCCTAGAGTGAAACAGCTAAGAAGGTGTCTGTAATGCCAAATGAAGAGATCTTCTGCAACCAACTGCAGGGCGACTGTCTGTCACATTTGACACACTCATAACACACTCATAACAGGTATATGGAAGACTTACAGGTAAGATTTGATGGATGTATATTTTTAGTTTTCGGGTATATTGTCTTCATTAATTACAATTATTAATATACCTAGGAAATGAAGCCTGAAGAATCTGGTTATATTGTGAGCGCCGTCAGCCAACTTCTTTTTCTTTCCCTTTGTCACCTTTTATCCATTTCATTAAAACTGTTTAAAAATGTATTTTTAATTTTCAAAAACCAATAAACTGGGCGATTATTTTCTCCCAGGGTCATCAATCATTGTCAGGCTTCTCAATGTACAATTAGGTACTAATGCAGAAAAATCTTCACCTACCACAAGCAGCCTGAAGTTATTAGCGCAAGTTGGCGGCTCCGTGCAGAATTCTGATTATTAGCTCTATCCTGTCTGTGTGCGGTACACACCTACCCATCCGCAGAACACCATTTATCTCAATTGTTGACTGTTTTAAGGTGGCCATACACCGAGATAGCTTTTGGCATAACATCTATTCTTCCAGACCCCTCCTGATCTGTGGAGCTGAGAATGCATGTATTCCCCATAGGGGAAGGAAAAGATATAGTTATGGCTAAGAACAAAAGGATAAGGCATGTTGAAATACAACATGCCTCATCTTTCTTTTCCCTGACATTTGACATTTAGGGGGAAAGAAAGAACAAAAAAGGTTTTTCTTAAAAATGGAGAGCAGACATAGCAGCACAATACTTAGCCACTGATGCTATTAAAGGGGTGGTCCCGGACAAAAAAAGATGTAATCCTAAATACCTATGTATTTAATGTCATAATCTAATTTCTTTTCTAATATATTTTAATTAAAAAATACCTATCGTTGCCTACTTCATTATTATTTTTTACTATTTCCTTTTTGACGACACTTCAAATGAAAATCCCAGTGCATGCTGGGATAGTCAAACGAGTCGTCATCACTGCCGCTGCCTCTGCCCCCTCCCTGAAACAAAGTCAAATTATTTTTGACCATATTGGAGGCGTACACCAAGATGTAGAAGACTATGTATAGCTGTGCACCTCCAATAGGCATATATGGCTGAAAATTATGCACAACTGAGCAAATAGTGACTCCAGAATTGCAGTGAGGGAAACAATATTTTATTGGCGGTCCATATTATTGTTGTTAACGTTTCTGTCCTAAAATCGGACCTTCACCAGAACTGATTGCCATATGCTGTATTCTTATGCATTCATATGTATTCTTATGTTATGCGAAACATAAGAATAAAGCATATGGTAATCAGTCCTGATGAAGGTCCGATTTTAGGATCGAAACATTAACTAAATGTATATATATTGCCAATAAAATATTGTTTCACTCACTACAATTCTGAGTGCCGAGTTCCTTATTTGCTTAACTACAGGTTGGAACCCCACTTGGGAACCTCATCTACCTACCAGTAGTGCCGTATACTTACGTAGTACAAATGGTGACTCGTCTGTATCATTATAGTCAATGGCCCCATCAATGCGTTCTGCGGAGGAGGGGTTTCGGAATTAAGCTCCGACGGGTCCACTGAATGTGGGAAGAAAACACCATGTGAATGGACCCTTATCTAGATGTTTTCGGCTAAGTTTTAATTTGAGAACTTTCAAAACATTTCGACATTGTTGCACAATTTATTCCAGCAATTTAATGGAACACAAAATCTGACTATTTTTTTTGGCGCAGTTGAAGGCTAATACGGGACATTTTAAAGCTTGCATCATGTTGATGAATTTGGCTCAAAAAGAAAGAGAAGACAATAAATTACTCTAAAAAAAAGTCCAAATGATGAGTTCCTATAATTCACTTCTCCCTGTAATTGAAGGTACCTCCAATCATGGAATGTGGAAGTGTTTTTATTCCACTTCCATATTATCTTTTACTGGACCTAGTATAATTATATCCTCCGTAATGTCATTTATTTGGGTTAATAGCTCGTTATCGATAGTCTACTTTCACTCCAGCATCCATACATTGTTAAACAGACTATACTGCACACAAAGGGTAATTGCTGGGCTGAAGTGTATAGATGGATTCCCCATTAAAAGGACTATACCACAAACAACATTTATCTCCTATTCAATTATTGTATGTGCCTGACATTGAAAGAAGGGCTGTCATCTCTCGGACATATCGGTTTTAGTACAGCAAATGCCCCGATTCTAAAAAAAAAAATAATAATAATTTTGTAAAACTTTACATTCCTCTATTAATCCTCCTCAAAATGTATTAATAAATGAACAACTGGGTGTTACCATTCCTTTTGTCAGTGGGGCGTGTTCCTGCTCTGCCTGGCATTGCTAGCACCAATTGGACAGTATACGTCTGTGTAGGGGCATACCTCAATGGCTCAGTCCAGTCATTACTTTCCTTATACAACCCCTGGCAAAAATATGGAATCACTGGGCTTGGAGGATGTTCATTCAGTTGTTTAATGTTGTTGAAAAAAAGCAGATCACAGACATGGCACAAAACTAAAGTCATTTCAAATGGCAACTTTAGGGCTTTAAGAAATACTAAAAGAAATCAAGATAAAAAATGTGGTACTTAGTATGGGTAATATTTTTCAGACCAAGCAGAGTGAAAAAATAATGGAATCACTCAATTCTGAGGAAAAAATTATTGAATCATGAAAAACAAACACACAAAAGAACACTCCAATACATCACTAGTATTTTGTTGCACCACCTCTGGCTTTAATAACAGCTTGCAGTCTCTGAGGCATGGACTTAATGAGTGACAAACAGTACTCTTCATCAATCTGGCTCCAACTTTCTCTGATTGCTGTTGCCAGATCAGCTTTGCAGGTTGGAGCCTTGTCATGGACCATTTTCTTCAACTTCCACCAAAGATTTTCAATTGGATCCGGACTATTTGCAGGCCATGACATTGACCTTATGTGTCTTCTTTCAAGGAATGTTTTCACAGTTTTTGCTCTATGGCAGGATGCATTATCATGTTGAAAAATTATGTCATCATCCCCAAACATCCTTTTAATTGATGGGATAGGAAAACTGTCCAAAATATCAATGTAAACTTGGGCATTTATTGAAGATGTAATGACAGCCATCTCCCCAGTGCCTTTACCTCACATGCAGCCCCATATCATCAATGACTGTGGAAATTTGCATGTTCTCTTCATGCAGTCATCTTTATAAATCTCATTGGAACGGCACCAAACAAAAGTTCCAGCATCATCACCTTGCCCAATGCAGATTCGCGATTCATCACTGAATATGACTTTCATCCAGTCATCCACAGTCCACGATTGCTTTTCCTTAGCCCATTGTAACCTTGTTTTTTTCTGTTTAGGTGTTAATGATGGCTTATGTTTAGCTTTTCTGTATGTAAATCCCATTTCCGGCTTCTTACAGTTCGGTCACAAACATTGACTCCAGTTTCCTCCCATTCGTTCCTCATTTGTTTTGATGTGCATTTCCTGTTTTGGAGACATATTGCTTTAAGTTTTCGGTCTTGACGCTTTGATGTCTTCCTTGGTCTACCAGTATGTTTGGTCTACCAGTATGGTCCAGATTTTAGATACAGCTGACTGTGAGAAACCAACATTTTTTGCAACATTGCGTGATGATTTACCTTCTTTTAAGAGTTTCATAATCCTCTCCTTTGTTTCAATTGACATCTCTCGTGTTGGAGCCATGATTCATGTCTGTCTACATGGAGCTAACTAACTAACGAGCAGATCTAATTTGATGCAGGTGTTAGTTTTGGAAATGAAAATTCACAGGGTGATTCTATAATTTTTTCCTGAGAATTGAGTGATTCCATAATTTTTTCCCTCTGCTTGGTCTGAAAAAAATTACCCTTTACTGAGTACCACATTTTTTATCTTGATTTCTTTTAGTGTTTCTTAAAGCCTTAAAGTTGCCATTTGAAATGACTTTAGTTTTTTGCCAACTGAATGAACATCCTCCGAGCCCGGTAATTCCATAATTTTTGCCAGGGGTTGTATATTTCCAGGAAGAATAACAGAGGAACAGAAAAATGCAGAATCCTTAGACTTTTTTTCTTTTAAAAAAAAATTGTAATTTCATGGGGAATACAAGTATTTACTTAAAAAAAACATGTCAGAAGAGATAACATGCCTTTAAAAGAGTTTACGTGGGAGCTCCCTCTGGATTTTTCCTTTAAAAAGAGTACCTTCTCCTATTGCTGCTTATTCCCTGATTTTGGAACAGTTTTTCTTTTTCTTCTGTGCCCCTCTGTTTCAAATTTATGTCCCCTAGTAATAATGGTTCAAAGTTTTCCTTCCGCTAACTGGGCGTATATAACAGAGCCCCTCGTGGGCGTGTGCTTTTTCTCCTTTGATGCTGGCCAATCAGAACACAGCTGCGCCCACAGAAAGGTTCTGTGGAATACGCCTATTTGGCTGAAGGGAAAATTTGCACCATTATTACCATAGGACATAACTTTGGAACAGAGGGCCACAGAAGAAAAATAAAAACTGTTCTGGAATCAGTGGAGCAGCAGCTATTGAAGAAGACACCCTGCTAAAATAAAAAAAAATCAAGTGAAAGCATATTCAACACTTTTGACAATCCTGGTTTATAGTAAGAAGATCCTTAGTCTTAAAAGGTTATTCCCTTTCTTAAAAGGTTATTGTCATTTACCCACAGAACAGGTCATATCTTGTTGATCGCTGGAGATCTTAAGGGTGGGACTGCATTAGAATGGAGAGATGGCCCCTAAATGCTCCATTCATAGTCTATGGGACTATAGTTTCCTTTATCCAGTAGTCCCATTCTCGAGATCGATTGGGTTTTCCAGAAGTGGGACCCCAATTGATTAGCAAGTTATCATCTGTAGGCAACTTATTTAGATGGGGATAATACATTACATTTATCACAGGTTGCTCTGCTGTTGAGATTGCCAAGGATCAGCTAAACTCTGGTAGCAAGTGTTCAAATTCCCTACAGCGCCACCACAGGTGGATGAAAGTATTGCATGATGGCCATTGTAATAAATTGGTTCTACCTGTTGAATTTATTTGGCTAATTAGTAGAGGTCAAAAATTAGGGATCTCCCGTCTGTTAAAGAGGTTGTCCACTACTAGGACAACCCCTTCCACTACTAGGACAACCCCTTTAACTCCCGTCTGTTAAAGGGGTTGTCCACTACTAAGACAACCTCTTCTCGATCTGAATGTTTTCAGATCGAGAAGGGGATGTCTTAGTAGTGGACAACCCCTTTAACTGATGGGAGGTCCCTAATTTGGGACCTCTGCTAATTAGCCAAATACACAAAATGTGTTCATATGAGTTTCCAATGCAAATTTGGACATAGACTAACTGATAATAATAGTTCAGTATTTTCTGGAGAATGTTTGGTTGCTGGCAATATAAAAGTCTAAAGCATTTATCCAAGCGCAAGTGCCTGAATGTATTAGATTTATAGGGAGGATTTTCTGACTTCTCTGTGTGCAACAGTTCAAGTATTTTCATTTAGTCTTCACCGGCAAAATCCTGAATGCCGCAATGTTTTATGGTCTTTGTGCTCTGGAACTTCAGCTTTACGAAATAGAACATAATCCAACATAAATCACGTTTGTTACAAGCTATTTAACTGAAGATGAAGGAGGAAAGCACTACAGGACCCAAGTGTATCTATAATTACAGCCGCTAAACTTGAACCACCCAGACACATTCACATAATCCAGCAGATGGATCTCTTCAAATATTAGTACAAACTTTGTATTTACCTGGTTTTTGAAGATCATCATTAACGAAGTTGAGCAAACCGGTGTGGAATTAGAGAGTTTTTATGTTTTCCAATTTATAGGATATTTTTGAATGATATAAAATTTTATAAAATAAAATAAAAAAAAATATTTTCAAGGTGTTAATCTAAACACATCCAACATCATATGTTAAATATTTAATTTTTAAAAGAAAGGTATCTATTACATTATTTTTAGCAATTAAAACCAGATAATGATATTTATCCTTATTATAAAAACAAAATAAAACCCTGTATTTATTTTTTTATATGGTTACGGGGGCGACTATCATGCCTGAGCTATTGTTAACAGCATTTAGCAATATGTTTTGCAGAAGCCACATGGGCCCCATAAGTAATATTCAGGCTCTGACTAGAGATGAGTGAATCTGTTACTCACCTGTCCTGGCTCCATGGTCAGTCCTTGATCCTTTTTCCTAAGGCCGCCGCTTTTTGCTGCCGGGTTTCTCAAGTAGCCCAATGATCTCCTATGATATCATCAGCCTTGGAGTTTTAAGCCCGATTCAGATAGCTGTGTGCCTGACTATTCAGTTAGCTTTATATACAGTTACCATGTGCTTTGGAGTTTGCCTCAGCATCCATGACTTTCAGCTGACAATCATCTCTTCAGCAAACTCCTATTTGTTTCTTAACTATCTGGCATACTCTAACAGCTCTGACCTTCTGATTAATCCTTCATCTGTTGTAAGCATATCAAATTCTTCTCTGGTGCTGTTCACGCTACAAACATTGCTCCAACAGTGTGTATCTTCTTTACAAGCAAGTATTCAGTTTGCCTGTTCCTCACTGTTGCCTGCAGCTAATCAATTGTTTTCTTTCCTCTGCTGTAAGCATATTAAACTCTTCTTTGGTGCTGTTCACACTACAAACAATGCTGCAACATTATGTGTATTCCCTACAAGCAAATATTCAGTGTGCTTGTTCTTCACCTTTGCATACACCCCTACCAATGACCACCTGTGTGCTGATAGCATACAACTCTATCTTTAACCATGTGTTGGTTCCAGTGTATTTCTACACTCCTGGCTCTGTGTTTTCTAGTGTTTCCTGCTCTGCTTGTCTACCTGCTGTCCAGGATATCCACCAATCTTGGCTCTCACTGATCCACAAGCCATCTGTTAAGTCTTGGCCACTTTGTAACCGCCTTCAGTGTTGCTCACTATGACTTATGGCTTAGAGAATCCACCTGTCCAGGTGAGCCCATAATACTTCTGAAATCAGAATTCGGCAAATTCACCTGAGTATGGCCAGGAACTTAGATTAGCAACAACTAAATTTGGTGCAAATCGAATGTGCTGGAAAGGAGTTAAAAAATCTTATACTCACCTCTCCTAGGCCCTCCTTATACCTGTCCTCTGATCATGTCATCTGTGTTCTCTCGACTATCTTCTATTCTTTTCCTGCTCCATTCCACCGGCAATGACATTGTTCTCAAAGACCAACACCATCACAAGGGACACGATGCCATCAATGACACACATTGTGTCCAAACTGAGAGCATGTACAGTATCAGAGAAACAGTTTGTGATCACACGTTCATCGCCTCCAATAGATGACCCTATACCAGATAGTCATTCACCTTAATAGTCTTATGCAAATGAACTCTGTAATTAATATGAATTTAATATAACTTAACTTCATACCCAGAGTAGATGAGAGGTAATTACCGAGGCTTCCAGAGAGGGATTCATTATAGAAATATATCAGCATTGAGGTACACAAAATTCACAGTTCCTGAGAAATCTTGAAGAAGTGTTATTCTATACCTAATAATAGTCCGTGTGACTGAGTATAGCGGCATTATCACTGTGTGTGTCACGACTCACCAGTAATAATGTCACCATAAATGTAATAAATGGATAATGCATTAACCTGTGCAAGATGAGGGTAAGAAGATTAAATGGTAGAAATGACAAAAAAATTATAGTCTCATTATTTATTAATAATAAGCCGAGGAAGAATTACTCCTTGTGTGGTATATACGCTCTGGTAATATTCTGAAGGAATGGAGGAGTACGGAGAAGCAGAGTTGGCTCTAGAGCAGAGCCCAAGGGAATGGAGAACTCACCCTTGTTCCCCAGCTATATGTTTTGGATGAGGGATGTACAGTGAGATCCTTCACTGCAAACCCAATGTATTTCAGGATGGCTTTCTTGTTAATGGGAAGAAATTTTAGTGGAGGCGGTGAATGCCTCTTGGTTGAGTAGTCCATTGTTGCTAGTGCTATGGCAAATTGAGAACGCTAGGCAGATAAAGTCCAAATTGGGCAAAGAAAGAGACTAGCTATAGTGATGAAAATCCTGATAATTGAGAAATATTGGGTCATTGCCTCTACAAGAACCACCTTCTCTTCTGGGGTGTACAGCAGGAATGTTGTGCAGGCCTTGTGTACCCATCACGAGTAAAGAACCTCTTCCTGGAGTGCCTCTCCTCCATTATAACAGGTTTTATTCAAGACCATCTTAAGTTCATACAGAGCTGTTTCATCTCCAAAAATACCACTTTCCATATACACTAGTGGTGTCCCCTGGATAAAGACAGCATTTTTTTCCAACTCTACTTTAAGAAGTGGTGAGAACCTGGACAGTAATGATGTCTTTACAAGTGCTACAATACAGTCAGTCACAAAAATGTCATGGGAGTACCAGGATTTCATGTTTTAGGTGGTTAGGAATATGGTGGTATCAGGCAGCACGTACAATTAGCAAAATTGTTATTTTTGTTATGATTTTAACTTTAATTTGTTTGGTAAGATAAAGCTGTTTTGTAGCTTCTGATACAGATTACACACGTTATAACAAGAATTTATACTTTACAATCAGGAAAATTGGAGATTGCCTAAACCATGCCTCTTTTGAAATGGTCACAACCAAATCCCCTTCCCTAAATATGCATCTAGACCCTGGGTCTGTGTCTGATTATGCAGAATCACAACATCAATAGAAGTGGGAGTCATAGAAACTGGGAGCCATAGAGACCTCCTCTTTTTCTTGGAGCCTCCCAAACATTTAGAGAGTGTGTGATAACTTCATCTTTAATCAAGACAAAATTACTGACCAAGGGGAGGAGTGACAACCTGATAGGAGATTCAAGAGGAATCTAGTGCATGGTTTCTCAATTGAAGGACTTGAACCTGGTAACTCCTGTGCATCAGGCAGCAGCTCTTCCCTGTGAGCTATTCAGCTCTCTGGACAGCTCTTTGCTAAATCAGCTACCAGTACCTGTAATTCTGTTTGGCTCTACCCTTTGTTTGCCTGATTACGTCATCCTGCAATTCCTGATTGTACACCCTATTTAAACCGAGCCTTGAACGTTCAGCATTGCGAGATTGTTAATCTCCAGCCTTCTAGTCTAGCTTGTTCCCTTTCTGTGAAGAATATCGAAGATATAATTCCAAGCCAATCATTTGTATTTTATTTGGCATGGGATTTTAAACATCTCTTCAGTGTGCAGTTGTAACAGAACAGCTGGAAGCAGCAGGTGGGGTCAAGAGTCAAAAGGCTATGAGTGACAAATATCACACCTTAATGAGCTCAAAGCAGGACAAAGGCTTGCTTGCAATATAAAGTCCTGTTGTAGCTGCAGAACAAAGGGCTCGCTTACCATGTGGACACCATGCGGTCTGAGTCAGCAATGATTTCATAAGGAGAATATGGACTTATCATACGTCCTGGACGTACATTGTGTATACTTCCGAGATCCCCGCACCACACACCATCCAGTGTCTTGTTCCATTCTAGCCTCACAGGGTAGGGATATAAGTAGAATAGCTAGTAGGAAACAGATAGTACAGCTGTGTTTAATCTCCGCTTATAGCAGGGGCCTGCTGGATCCGATTACACCAGAACCGCCTCCCTAGGACTGTCTATTAAGGAGTTATGAAGTTTTGGTGCTATTATTTGGCGTCATGTCCTCCCTCTATCTTAAACTGAATCTCTCTAAAACTGAACTTCTTGTGTTTCTCCCCTCTACTAACCCAACTCTACCTAACATCGAAATTACCTTGGAGGGTTCAACCATAACTCCCAAGCAGCACACCCGCTGCCTTGGGGTCATATTTGACACTAACCTTTCCTCCCCATATCCGAACACTTACTTGCTCTTGTCACCTGCATCTTAAAAAATATCTCCAGAATCCGATATTTTCTCACCTTTGAAACTGCTAAAACTCTGACTGTCGCTCTTATTCACTCTCCTCTGGACTACTGCAACTCTCTTCTGATCGGTCTCCCTCTTACCAAACTTTCTCCTCTCCAATCCATCCTGAATGCGGCAGCCAGGGTCGTATTTCTGTCCAGCCGCTTCACCGATGCCTCCATCTTGTGCCAGTCTTTACACTGGTTGCCCGTCTGCTACAGGGTACAATATAAACTCATCGCTCTCACCCACAAAGCTCTCCACAGTTCTGCACCTCCTTATATCTCCTCTCTCATCTCTGCCTATCACCCTACACGTGCCCTCCGTTCTACAAATGACCCAATACTAACATCCCCCATAATCGAACCTCGCACCTCCGTCTCCAAGACTTCTCTCGTGCTGCGCCAGTTCTCTGGAATGCACTACCCCAGGCGATCCGACTGATGCCTAGCCCCCATGTCTTCAAGCGCGGTTTAAAAACCCATCCACCTTAGCTACTCAGTGAATTAACCTTCCCCTATTCCCTTCTTCTAAATATTATTCAGAATCTTTTCCCTTCTCTTCATCTGTCTCCACACCCTCCATGCACAAGATAACTGCACTCGAGTATTGCACTTAAACATACTGGCTGATGACCGGATCATACAGCTTTATATGAAAATTCCTATTTATTATAATTGCCAGACCTGAAATATCAAGCACTTTTCACCTGTTGTGTCCCACCAGTTCCTTGTAGAATGTAAGCTTGGAAGCAGGGACCTCACTCCTAACGTAACTGTTTAAACTGTCTTAAATTGTATTGAATTCATTGTCTGTATATACCCCCGCTCAATTGTAAAGTGCTGCGGAATATGTTGGGGCTATATAAATAAAAATTATTATTATTATTATTATTATTATTATCTGCCAGAGGCACGGAGAGGGGACTCAGGTTCAACCCATAGGGCAGAAGGGGAGTCACCCAAGAGAGATATAAGCTAGAGAAGGGCCATGTGTCTCTCTCTGATGCAGGCGGTACACTTCAAACAGGGGGGCTCAGGTCAAGTAATGTGCTGTGACGGACCTAGGAACCCACTGAAAGCTCAGGACTCCATGAGGCCCATGGCCATACATCACCAATAATTGAAATGATTCATCTGCTTATATCTTTTGTCCTTCCACTATTGTATTTGCATATCTGACCATTATATGAGTGTAAAACCCTTGTGTATATAGTGTATTTTCTAGTGTGCTCTTAATTCGATTAAATATAGAATTTAACCTTGGGCTGCTCTTTTATCTTCATCCACAAATCTACATGTCCATTTCTCGGTTTAATTTCCCCTGGTACCGGGGCTCATTTCTAGCCCGATATAATTCCCTTTAACGGACCGGGGCTTATATCGAATAGGAACTGGTGGTAGCTCTACCAGGCTGATAAGCTGATAAGGTTCTGTTTCAGTGGGGCTAGTGAAAGGTGCCTCTCAGCCTGTTAGGGGTGTGAGCGAGTGTGGTGTCACGTCAGTAACTGAGTGGGCCACCTCTTCTCACTCCCTGTGCCTTCCTGGACCCGTGAGAACAGGAGGTGTTTGTGAAAAACTGTACCAATCTGTCCTTACGTGTCCCCGAGGGGTGCATAACGTCTCGGTTGGTGCAAAGTGCTGATCCGTATCACATGATCCGTCTGACGTAATAGTGACGCCAGGTGGTTTGGCGATGTGCGGATTTCTAATCCTCCAATACCATACTGTTGCTCCTGTGTACAGACCTCTGGCTTCCCTGCTGACTACGTGACCTGCTAATCCTCCAATACCATACTGCCACTCCTGTGTACTGGTCTCTGGCTTTCTTTGACTACGCTACCTGCCTCTGTTCCTTCCCAGTGATTGGAATAATTAAGACTCCAATCCAGACCGGATTCTAAAACTCCAACTTTTCTGTGTCCCACCATTCAGCACATTAAGGTGATCAAGCATTACCACCACAGGTCAAAGCCCATAACAACATGAAAAATAGTGGCTCATTTTAGCTTTTGCCTCTTGAATCTAGCGGAACATTAAGTTGCTAATGGTCCAGTCAGGGAACTGACTATTCAGCATATGATCACTTTTGTCAAAGCTGCCTCTCCAACTGTGTAGACAACTGGGAAGGCTGGCGCATTAGCAGTAAAACCCCTTTCACGATTTGAGAAACATTAATGATTGCATAGAGGTCTAATAACAGATTGCTGTAGTGAATATGAATGAATTAATGTCTATCCATCAACTCTTATGCTGTTGGCCCAAGGTAGGAGGCAAATTTCAGAAATCCCTAGTGAGGGCACCAATGGAGTTTCTTCTGTCCTTATCTGACCTCCTATTTCACTTATCAGGTCTTATAGAAAAGAAAGGAATACTCAAGGCTAATTTCATCTTGAGACTGATGCTTCTGGGCAAGAAGGATTTTTCCGGAAACCAACAACCACTCCAAGTTGATCTTTGCTTTATTAAAAATGTGTTGTCAAATAAAAAAAAAACAATGTACTGTGATTCAGCGCAAGCTAAGAATAAATTGTTTAGTGCACAATAAGTAACAAGATAACATCCATAGCATGGGAGCACATGGCTATAACCGAAAGTCTGTAAAGTACCTAGTGGTACTATAGGCTACTCTTGGAACAGAGCCTTTTAGTTCATGTTCCAGGGCATCCATCAGCAACAATTTAATGTGCCAATCCCAAAAGATATGCATAGATGTTTCCTCCATGATGGAGCATTTTGGACAGTTCTGAGTTTTTCACAGGTTGCATGTGTGCATGAATGCCCTGCATCACCATTCATGAGTCTGACAAGTCTGTATGCCCGTTGGTCAGCCAGACAGAAGAAACATTAGTGCATTCAGTCTTTACAGTGTTGGTAGGGTGCCTTGGAATAGACTCTAACAAGTTGTTGGCCATCATGAGCTTGTGGAACGTCTTGGATTTTTGCAAGTTGGGCTTAAGTCACTTCAGTTGGTATTCCCTCAAAACTTGGACAAGATCTTCATAAAACCAGGGAGGCATGGACTGTCTTTATAGTAGTAGTGTGTAAAATACCAGGAGACCTGCCATGTATTTTACAACCTAAAGTAAAGGTAAAAAACCTAAGCACATACAACATTTTCCATAAATCCGAGAATTAGTTCTTCAATACAAAAAGGATGGTATGTCACACTACAAAATTGGCAACTTTACCCATGTAAATCCTCAATTACCTTCTACAGCCCTGTCTTGTGACACCGGCTATATTATCACCAGAGATACGATTTGTTCTGTTAAGATGGATTTTGCCAACAGCCAGCAATATTTTGCATTAAGAAAATTGTCATGTACGGTAAATCCAATGTCAGTAGTGTCAAATTAGAAGTAGAGGGAAATGTCAGAGAACACGAAGGTTCAAAGATTTCTTGCATTCACCACTAGAAGAATCAATAAATATCGCTGATCTCTCTAAATTAGAAATGACTATTTTTAAAATCAGTAAATCCAGGAAAGGGTAAGATTCTCGACACTCCAGAAAATGACCTGATAATGTGAGAGATTACAATAAATATTTAGACATTATATTTGTATTTATGTTTCAATGCATTTGAAATGAATTTTGTAATTTGCGCATAAAAACATTTGGAAATGTATTATTAACTGACAGCTATATGATTGAATATAATAAAGAAAGATAGAAAATAGAAAGATAAATCTATCTATCTAAACAGAGAAATTAAAGCATCACCAATCCAACAATATAGTGTGTCCAAGCCCCAGGTGAACAATCAGTTGTCTCCAGTACATAGGTCAGCAAGGAAAGGCAACACTCCAACTTGCAAATTAGATGCAAAGCCGAAATATCACCACATTGTCACATCTACGGGTTAAATAATAGTCCTGTTATGTCTCCTCTGGGGAGTCCTCGGAGCAGCTTTTATTCAGCATGGCCAGATGACGTTGGTGCAACAGGGAGATCCAGATGGAGCAATGGAGGAGCAAACGGGAGTCAGTTCAAATGAAACAAAGTCATAATCCTTATGTACAGCACCATGGAATCAATGGCGCTATATAAATAAATAATAATAATAATCCAACAAGGAAGCAGAGGAGACTCAGCGTAGAGGAACTAGATGAGCAAAGCAAAGTTTGTCACAGAATCCAATGCAGAGCTAGAAGAGGTATGGGAGAGCTAATGCAGTGATATAGCAGAGCTTAGTTTGCCATACAGTCAAATGCAGAGCTGGCAATGATGCAGCAGAGTTGACTTAATAATATAGCAGAACTGAGTTTGTTACAGTCCAAAGCAGAGCTGTACAGAAGAAGAAAATATTTAACTCAGCAATGAAGCACAACTGAGTTTGTCACAGAGTCCAAAGTAGAGCTCTCAGAGATACGGGAGAGGTGACTCAGCAATATAGCAAAGCTGAGTTTGTCACAGAGTCCAATGTAGAATTAGCAGAGGTATGGGAGAGTTAACTTAGTGATATAGTGGAGCTGAGTTTGTCCAATGTAGAGCAGGCAGAGGTATGGCAAAGTTGACTCAGTGATGTAGCAAAACTGAGTTTGTCATTGAGTCCAATGTAGAATTGGCAGAGGTACGAGAGAATTGACTCAGTGATATAGCAGAGCTACGTTTGTCACAGAGTTCACTGTAGAGCTGGCAGAGGTACCAGAGAGTTGACTCAGTGATACAGCAGAGTTAAGTTTGTGACAGAGTTCACTATACAGCTGGCAGAGGTACCAGAGAGTTGACTCGGTGATACAGCAGAGTTAAGTTTGTCACATAGTTCAGTATAGAGCAGGCAGAAGTATAGGAGAGTTCACTCAGAAATATAGCAGAGCTAAGTTTGTCACAGAATCAACTGTAGAGCTTGTAGAGATACATGAGAGTTGACTTAGTGATATAGCAAAGCTGAGTTTGTCACAGAGTCCACTTTAGGGCTGAATGCAGTAGGGCAAAGGTAACTGATATAGCAGTGCTGAGTTAATTTCAAATTGCCTAAGCTCCACAATTTACCAGCTGCAGTACTCCCAGCACCCCTGTATTATTTCAAGAGCCTCTTCGCTGTGAGGCCATTTCAGATGCCCCAGACCTACCACCTACAGGGGGCTAAAGACCAGTCTGACCTTATAAAATTTATGAAAACAATATGCACATAAATTATTCACTGGTTTTAAGAACAAAAATTACAAATGAGGTTTTAATAAGGCACTTACATGCTAGCTCTGAACTAAATGTGTTCTTATTAGTTGTGCTCATTAGTCATTGCTCTCCAGGTCTGTTCCCTTTAATAATTATGGTAAGAAAATCTGCTGATGTTATTCGCCTGCTGCCAGAGCACAGCCAGATCTGGTCCTGAAATTCCGGGTTTTAGATGATAGAAACAGATTTCGAATGGTGACTCATCAACTCAGATTATGTAGCTCATGTCAATTATTGCTTAACTAGAGCGTCCATTATCCCACAGCGGATGATTCATTACATGTTTTTTGGATCCCCTAATTCTTTTCCTTGACAAAAGACACACAGTCCTGTAAATCTCCTGTATGGGAAAGATCATTTGCTGTGTCACTCCCAGCTTGTATCATTCTGACATTTTACTCCTTCCTGCCTTCTTCAGGCTTCTATGTGGATCAATAGACCTTGGTTAAATCAAATATAAAGAGAAAATAAATCATCAGGGGTTTTCTGAGTTTTTTTTTTAAGCCTTCTTAGTCTTGAAAAATAGGAGGGCTTTGTAGAAAAATCACAATCTGGAGCACAATCTGCAAGGGAGGAGAGGCTCATGCATAGAATTGACCGGCAATGCAATTGTTAGATGCAGCGGCGCTCAATTTTAACAGGCACTCTATTGCAAATAAAATTACTTTGTTGCTGTGATATCATCTTTCTTTTTTCTTTCCTGTGACATCACTTTTTGCATTATTTCTATGCCGTGATATCACTTTGTGCATTGTGCCTTTACCTTTATCTTTGTAACAAACTTAGCTCTGTTAATCACTGAGTCAACTCTCCTATGCTTCTGCGAGCTATACACACAGTGGACTCTGTGACAAACTTAGCTCTGCTACATCACTGAGTCAACTCTCCCATATGTCTGCCAACTCTATAGTGAACTCAGTGACAAACTTAGCCCTGCTATATCGCTGAGTAAACTCTCCCATACCTCTGCAGCTTTACATTGAACTCTGTGACAAACTCAGCTTTGCTATATAGCTGAGTCATCTCTACTGTACCTTTGTTCCAGCTCTGCATTGGACTCTATGACAAACTCAGCTCTGCTAGAACACTAAGTCAACTCTCTTGTACCCCTTGTCAACTCTGCATTGGACTCTGTATTAAACTCATTTCTGACATTACTGTGTATTATTTTTTTTACGTCATTAGTGTCCTAGTGTTGTGACATTACTTTCTTCATTATTGTATGCATGCACTTCGCTGTGTACAATGTCTTTATACAGTGATGTTATTAAGCACAGTGAAATGACCATGTGCATAAGACCTCAACTGTACATTGTTGTTTGCATGGACATTATAGTGCTTATATACGAAGTGGATTATTTTTGTAGTATAACATCAATAGATTTGTGTTATGAAAGCACTAAGATACAAGATCTGCCGAGCCACAATGTGAATTTTCTCTATACTGTAACATGACTTTTTGGTGGATTCATGACTGTCCCTGTATGGTGACATCACTGTGAGCAATATCTCTATGCTGTGACATCACACTAGTTATTATTATTATTTATTATTATAGTGCGATTTATTCCATGGTGCTTTACATGTGAAAAATGGGTATACATAGCGAAAACAATTACAATAATCTTGAATAAAACGTGACGGCGACTGGTACAGGAGGAGCGAGGACCCTGCCCGCGAGGGCTCACATTCTACAAGGGATGGGTGAGGGGTAGGTGGGGGTAGAGCTGGTCGTGGAGTGGTATGGTGAAGCGATGGTTAATGCAGGTTGTAGGCTTGTCTCGAATAGGTGGGTCTTCAGGTTCCTTTTGAAGGTTTCCACGGTCCGTGAGAGTCTGATATGCTGGGGTAGAGAGTTCCAGAGAAGGGGAGATGCACGGGAGAAATCTTGTATGCGATTGTGGGAGGAGGAGATAAGAGGGGAGTAGAGAAGGAGATCTTGTGAGGATCGGAGGTTGCGTACCAGGAGACTAAGTCAGAGATATATGGAGGAGACAGGTTGTGAATGGCGTTGTACGCTATGGTTAGGGTTTTGAACTGGATTCTCTGAGCGATGGGGAGCCAGTGAAGAGATTGACAGAGAGGAGAGGCCGGGGAGTAGCGTGGCGACAGGTGGATTAGTCTTGCAGCAGAGTTTAGGATAGATTGGAGGGATGCGAGAGTGCTGGAAGGGAGGCCACAGAGCAGGAGGTTGCAGTAGTCGAGGCGGGAGATGATGAAGGTGTGCACTAGTGTTTTTGCAGATTCATGGTTGAGGAATGTACGGATCCGGGAGATATTTTAAAGTTGGAGTTGGCAGGAAGTGGAAAGGGCTTGGATATGAGGTTTGAAGGAGAGTTCAGAGTCCAGGATTACCCCAAGGCTGCGAGCTTGAAGGACTGGGGAGACTGGACAGCCATTGACGTTGATAGATAGGTCAGTTGGGGGCGTTGAATGAGATGGTGGAAAAATGATGAATTCTGTTTTGTCCATGTTAAGTTTTAGAAATCTAGCAGAGAAGAAGGATGAAATAGCAGACAGACATTGTGGGATTTTGGTTAGTAGGGAGGAGATATCGGGTCCAGAGAGGTAGATCTTTGTGTCATCGGCATAGAGGTGATAATGAAAGCCATGAGACTCTATGAGCTGTCCCAGGCCTAAGGTGTAGATGGAGAAGAGTAGGGGTCCTAGAACTGAATCTTGGAGAACACCGACAGATAGGGGGTGGGATGAGGAGGTGGTGTGTGAGTGGGAGACACTGAATGTCCGGTCTGTTATGTATGAGGAGATCCAGGATAGGGCCAAGTCTGTGATGCCGAGAGATGAGAGGGTCTGGATTAAGAGGGAATGGTCCACTGTGTCGAAGGCAGGTGACAGGTCCAGGAGGATGAGGACAGAGTGGTGTCGCTTGGATTTGGCGGTTAGTAGTTCATTGGTGACTTTAGTCAGTGACGTTTCAGTATAATGGTGCGGTCGGTAACCAGATTGTAGGCGGTTGAAGAGGGAGCAGGAGGAGAGGTGGGAGGACAGTTCAGAATGGACATGTTGTTCCAGTAGTTTTGAGGCATAGGGGAGAAGTGATATGGGGCGATAGCTAGTCAGAGAGGATGGGTGTGGAAGGGAGAGTTTTTTGAGGATGGGTGTGATCGAGGCATATTTGAAGCATGAGGGGAAGATATCACATAACACAGAATGGAGAACAGAATAATCCTAAATTTGACATGTTTTGAACACATTTGCTGAAGGTGGACATTATGTGGTTGGGCCCAATTAGAAATTTAGGGTCTCATAATTATTTGTTACTCTCCTTTTCCCGATACACTCTCTAGAAATAAATCAGTCTTAAGGATACATATTAAACTTATGAAAATGGGGGTCCGATGTTTTACTTAGTGCAAAATATGGTATCATATATGCAACTTTCTGCCCAATGTAATTGTATTCTTATTATGGCTTATTTTTTGTTACTAAAGATGTCTACCTAGTTCTAGTTGGCTGAACATTCTTAAAGACAACCCTATTCTTTTATTTTTTCAAAATTGCTCATTCCTCCAAGTATTACACAAAAATTTGAAGCACCTCTTCCCCCAATAAAAAGAAATGAGAATGAAGAAAGAGAAAAAAAAATCTGAAAATGACACATTTTTCGTTGGAGGATAAAAATCGGATTCAAGGTTTCCATTTCACCCAAAATGTTGGGGTCCCCCCATTGGCAAAAACTTTATATTCACAGTTAATCATTTTAAACATTTTTCTTAGCCACAGTCTATATACTCAAGCAACAAAATAGAAGCCTTCAAAGAGATATTAATTTTATATATTTTACTATTATCTCTTTTACCTATTGACAAGAATTTAGGCTTTCTGAACAGTGAATATACAAATGCATAAACCCACCTTGCCACCTACCATATCTAGGTATTGCATTTTTATCAAAGAGTCGTTGTTTCAACAAAATTTGCACAAATCATTAGTACAAATAAAATTTTTAAAAAAATAGAGAAAAATGTTTTTTTTTGTCCATTTTTGAGCCACTTCTTTTCTTCCCCAATTCTTCAATGCCTCCTAAACATATCTCTCTTACTCTATCTCTCTCCTTTTCCCTTTCTCCTTTTCCCTCTCACTCTGCCCCTGTCTTTATCTCTCTTTCTCTCCCTCCCCCACTACCTGTCTCTCTTCCTCTCCTTCTTCCTCTCCCTTTCTCGCCGAGTCACTCTCTCTCCGTCGATCTCTCACTCACTCTTCCTCTCCTTGTCCCTATCCCTTGCCCACCCTCTCTCATCTTCTACTTCTCCCTCTCCCTCTCACTCTCTCTCCCTTTCCATGTCTGTTTCATTCCCCTTCCTTCTCTCTCTCACTTCATCTCTCTTCCTGTCCCTTCATCTTCCTCTTTCTCCCAATCCTTCTCCTCCCTCCACCTCCATTTTTCTCTCTCTTTCTTTCCTTCTCCCACTCCTCCCCTTTCCCCCTCTCCCTCTCAATCCCTCTCTGCTCCTCTCCTTCCATCTCCCTGTCTATCTCTCCTCTCCATATCCCTCCCACTACCTCTCTCCCTCTCTGTATCCCTCTCTCTACCTTCCCTGTCTCCCTCTGCCTTGTCCTCTCCCCATCCCTCTCTGTCTGTCCCACTCCCTCTCCCTGTCCCTCTCTTTCTCTCCCTTTCCCACCCTCTCCCATTCTCTTTCTCGGGAAACACAGAACCAGGAAGTCCTCTGAGGAGACGAGACGTGTCTGATGCCCAGGGACATTTGGAGCTTGTACAGACTGGAGCAGGACAGTGTGTCCAAGAAGGAGCTCTGCCTTGTGAGTAACTGAGATATGTGACCGGTTACCAACTGTATAGTCAGTTAGGGAAAGCTAGTCAGTGATTACAGTAGTGCTGAGAACTGCCTGGTGTATATCACTGCTGATGGACTGGTCAGGCTTGATCCAGAGATTGTGAAGTATCTGACATACTAAGATTCTGTGTACATGGATACTACAAAGGAGCCCTGATGTGAACTACACTTTGAGACTGAGATTGATTCTAATTCCTGCTTACACCTGGATGTGCTGAAGAGCTTGGTGAGAAGGAGAAGCTATCAAACCCTGTGGCCGGAGATCAGGGTCTAATAAAGGTTTAGTTTGTTAACTGTTTGTATATATATTAAGTGTGAGAGATTTCTCCTTGCTCTTGTAAGAAGAGAAACTGTACACTGTGTAGGTAACGCGTTGGCTAAATATATACAGTGCTGGCCAAAAGTATTGGCACCCCTGCAGTTCTGTCAGATAATACTCAGTTTCTTCCTGAAAATGATTGCAATCACAAATTCTTTGGTATTATTCTCTTCATTTAATTTGTCCTCAATGAAAAAAACACAAAAAGAATTGTCCTAAAGCCAAATTGGATATAATTCCACACCAAACCTAAAAAAGGGGGTGGAAAAAAGTATTGGCACCGTTTGAAAAATCATGTGATGCTTCTCTAATTCGTGTAATTAACAGCACCTGTAACTTACCTGTGGCACCTAACAGGTGTTGGCAATAACTAAATCACACTTGCAGCCAGTTAACATGGATTAAAGGTGACTCAACCTCTGTCCTGTGTCCTTGTGTGTACCACATTGAGCATGGAGAAAAGAAAGAAGACCAAAGAACTGTCTGAGGACTTGAGAAACCAAATTGTGAGGAAGCATGAGCAATCTCAAGGCTACAAGTCCATCTCCAAAGACCTGAATGTTCCTGTGTCTTCCGTGAGCAGTGTCATCAAGAAGTTTAAAGCCCATGGCACTGTGGCTAACCTCCCTAGATGTGGACGGAAAAGAAAAATTGACGAGAGATTTCAACGCAAGATTGTGCGGATGGTGAATAAAGAACCTTGACTAACATCCAAACAAGTTCAAGCTGCCCTGCAGTCCGAGGGTACAACAGTGTAAACCCGTACTATCCATCAGCGTCTGAATGAAAAGGGACTGTATGGTAGGATACCCAGGAAGACCCCACTTCTTACCCCGAGACATAAAAAAGCCAGGCTGGAGTTTGCCAAAACTTACCTGAGAAAGCCTAAAATGTTTTGGAAGAATGTTCTCTGGTCAGATGAGACAAAAGTAGAGCTTTTTGGGAAAAAGCATCAACATAGAGTGTACAGGAAAAAAAAAGAGGCATTCAAAGAAAAGAACACGGTCCCTACAGTCAAACATGGCGGAGGTTCCCTGATGTTTTGGGGTTGCTTTGCTGCCTCTGGCACTGGACTGCTTGACCGTGTGCATGGCATTATGAAGTCTGAAGACTACCAACAAATTTTGCAGTATAATGTAGGGCCCAGTGTGAGAAAGCTGGGTCTCCCTCAGAGGTCATGGGTCTTCCAGCAGGACAATGACCCAAAACACACTTCCAAAAGCACTATAAAATGGTTTTAGAAAAAGCACTGGAGACTTCTAAGGTGGCCAGCAATGAGTCCAGACCTGAATCCCATAGAACACCTGTGGAGAGATCTCAAAATGGCAGTTTGGAGAAGGCACCCTTCAAATATCAGGGACCTGGAGCAGTTTGCCAAAGAAGAATGGTCTACAATTCCAGCAGAGCATTGTAAGAAACTCATTGATGGTTACCGGAAGTGGTTGTTTGCAGTTATTTTGGCTAAAGGTTGTGCAACCAAGTATTAGGCTGAGGGTGCCAATACTTTTGTCTGGCCCATTTTTGGAGTTTTGTGTGAAATGATCAATGATTTGATTTTTGCTTCATTCTCTTTTGTGTTTTTCCTTGCAAGAAAATTAAATGAAGAGAATAATACCAAAGAATTTGTGATTGCAATCATTTTCAGGAAGAAACTGAGTATTATCTGACAGAATTGCAGGGGTGCCAATACTTTTGGCCAGCACTGTATGAGTGTTCTCCAAGGGGTAAACAAGGGTGCCCAGATCCCATTGTATTAGTGTGGGAGGGGGGTGTAAGGATATATTCGTGGGGGGACCACGTGCCACGTCCGCGGTAATATCTTGGGTAGGCCCTGTACTGAATAAGGGTGGGAGCGGCATAGCCCAGGGGTAGTTTGGCTCATTCCCGCGAGATTGGCACTTAGACTCTCTCGGGCTGCATAGCTTGTATTTTGTGTTAGTGGCTGTTGTGGCCCATATTTTGTAGAATCGTTTAACCCTGTCATTTGTGTGACCAGTATAAGGAAAGTTATTGCCACTATATGAGGTTGGAGTCATTCATAGCAGCGCCGTATACCCTCATACACATTCGACCGGCATTCCGGTCGTTACACCTCTCCTACCATTTCTCTCTCCTCCCTCCCTCTATCTATTTCTTTCTCTCTCTCCCTTTCCTTCTCCCTATCCCTATCTTTCTAACATGAGGCTAGCAAACTCGAATTTCAAAAGATCCAATCTTCTCTCGGTACTGCTGTATAATGTCCTCCAAGCTTCTGGTGATGTGGCCACAGAGACATAGTAGAGCATGAATTCCTCAGGCCTATGTGTGCTGTGTAAGTAAGGCATCACTGCATCTAGTCTCCACTCACTAGCTCAGGGAAAAGTGACAGGAAGAGCCCGTAGAAGAGAACAATAGTTAAAACTCTATAAACGAGCTTTATGTCCAAACTCACCTAAAACAACAGGTACCGATTAAATATAGCCAACAATTTTAGGGTATAATAAGACAGTATTTTATAAAATATTGCATGTCCTTATGTGTATTATTTAATAAAACCAGTGTAGACCCTATCAGAATAGTATTCCATATCTTCCCCCCCCCCCCCCAGGGAGGCAATATCCCCATCCTGCTGACAAAGAACAAGCAAACAATGATACAATGATCTATTAGTCTTATATGTTGGGTGTTTATATGATCCTTCAAACATTTATATTTGTTTATTCTAATAGTAATGAACTTGACTATAACAATAGAAGAACCCTCCTCTGAAAAGCAGACAATCCCTTAAGCAGCTTGTTGTTTAGCAAAGTGCTTGCTGGTTGCATCACCTAGTAACAAGCTCTAATGGGAATTGTCTCTAATTTTCCTAATTGATCACAAGATTCCATCTAACTACAATTTCGTTGCATAATGTACACTTCTAGACGTCCATTAATGCCATCTAAAATGTTTTTATAAACATTATCCGCACTTTTCCTCTTTCCAGGCTGAAGTAATCTTACTGATATTCCGGTGACACCACAATGACTAATGTACTGTAGTAATTACTGACTATTTTGTAATTAGCTTTAAATTTTATCTTTCAGTAGCTCAGGATATTTTGCCAACACGAAGTTTGCTGTTAATAAACAAGAGTTCACCCAATAAACTATAATAATTTATATTTTACCTTTCAACTTAACCCCCCCACCAAAAAACACAGAAAAAAATGTAAATAAGAGGCTAAAATTAAAGGAGTTGATATTTTTAGCTCCTTATCCCTCTCACTCCCCGAACCATCTTGGTAGCCATACAGTGTTAAAAGGGTTTTCTTTTTGTTCTGACCTCCTTGACCCTTTATAGACCAAGTCTAAAAGGACCTTAATGTCCAGCAAAAAAAAATTTTTTTTGCCTCTTTACATATCAGCAGCCATAACTTCTTTTTGCCTTTTTTTGCTTTTCATTTTTATCAATATTTGCTATGTATGCAATTTAATTGTTTTTTCTTATATATAAATATTTTTATTTTGTATAGTTATTATTATATACAGTTATATGAAAAAGTTTGGGCACCCCTATTAATCTTAAGCTTAATGTTTTATAAAAATTGGTGTTTTTGCAACAGCTATTTCAGTTTGATATATGTAATAACTGTTGGACACAGTAATGTTTCTGCCTTGAAATGAGGTTTATTGTACTAACAGAAAATGTGCAATCTGCATTCAAACAAAATTTGACAGGTGCATAAGTATGGGCACCCTTATCATTTTCTTGTTTTAAATACTCCTACCTACTTTTTACTGACTTACTAAAGCACTTTTTTTGGTTTTGTAACCTCATTGAGCTTTGAACTTCATAGCCAGGTGTATGCAATCATGAGAAAAGCTACTTCAAGTGGCCACTTGCAAGTTGTTCTCCTGTTTGAATCTCCTCTGAAGAGTGGCATCATGGGCTCCTCAAAACAACTGTCAAATGATCTGAAAACAAAGATTATTCAACATAGTTGTTCAGGGGAAGGATACAAAAAGCTGTCTCAGAGATTTAACCTGTCAGTTTCCACTGTGAGGAACATAGTAAGGAAATGGAAGAACACAAGGACAGTTCTTGTTAAGGCCAGAAGTGGCAGGCCAAGAAAAACATCAGAAAGGCAGAGAAGAAGAATGGTGAGATCAGTCAAGGACAATCCTCAGACCACCTCCAGAGAGCTGCAGCATCAACTTGCAGCAGATGGTGTCACTGTGCATCGGTCAACTATACAACGCACTTTGCACAAGGAGAAGCTGTATGGGAGAGTGATGCGAAACAAGCCGTTTCTGCAAGCACGCCACAAACAGAGTCGGCTGAGGTATGCAAAAGCACATTTGGAGAAGCTAATTTCTTTTTGGAAGAAGTTCCTGTGGACTGAAGAAACCAAGATTGAGTTGTTTGGTCATACAAAAAGGCGTTATGCATGGCGGCAAAAAAACACAGCATTCCAAGAAAAACACTTGCTACCCACAGTAAAATTTGGTGGAGGTTCCATCATGCTTTGGAGCTGTGTGGCCAATGCCGGCACCGGGAATCTTGTTAAAGTTGAGGGACGCATGGATTCCACTCAGTATCAGCAGATTCTTGACGATAATGTTCAAGAATCAGTGACAAAGTTAAAGTTACGCAGGGGATGGATCTTTCAGAAAGACAATGATCCAAAACACCGCTCCAAATCTACTCAGGCAGTCATGCAGAGGAACAATTACAATGTTCCGAAATGGCCATCCCAGTCCCCAGACCTGAATATCAGTGAACATCTGTGGGATCATTTGAAGAGGGCTGTCCATGCTCGGCGACCATCAAACTTAACTGAACTGGAATTGTTTTGTAAAGAGGAATGGTCAAAAATACCTTCATCCAGGATCCAGGAACTCATTAAAAGCTACAGGAAGCGACTAGAGGCTGTTATTTTTGCAAAAGGAGGATCTACTAAATATTAATGTCACTTTTCTGGTGAGGTGCCCATACTTATGCACCTGTCAAATTTTGTTTGAATGCAGATTGCATATTTTCTGTTAGTACAATAAACCTCATTTCAAGGCAGAAACATTACTGTGTCCAACAGTTATTACATATATCAAACTGAAATAGCTGTTGCCAAAACATCAATTTTTATAAAACATTAAGCTTAAGATTAATAGGGGTGCCCAAACTTTTTCATATAACTGTACATTAATATTTATATTGTTGTTTTATATATTATTTATTATTGTTATATATTTTTTTATTATAATTATTATTATTTATTTATTATTAATTTTATTATTATCATTATTATTATTATTATTATGATATTGTTTATTTATTTCCGTTAAGGTTTTGCACTAAATAACCTGACATAATTACTCAGTTACATTTGCGGTTAATGTTAATTACTAGTGTTGAGTAAACATGCTCGACACTGCTCGGTACTCGCCCGAGCATCACGCTACTCGGGATGTTCGGCGAGCACCGAGCATTTCCGGGTTACTCGGGCGGGAGCTCGGGTCTCCGCCCTGCATGTTTGGCGCTCTTTACAGAGCCAATGAACATGCAGGGATTGCCAGCCAGTCACTGTAATGCTGCAGCCATGTTGGTTGTGGGCATTACAGTGATTGGCTGGCCGTACAGCGTCACCTCGAGTATTTAAAACGGGGCGCCGCCATCTTGGACACAGTCGCTCCGGATTAGACATTGTAGGGACAGCGCTGCTGATTTAGGGAGAGATATAAACTGCGAAATAGTTAGTGTAGGGTCTGTAAAGACTGCCAGAACAAACAAACAGTCCTTTTTCAGGACTAATATCCATCCCAGATACCAGACAGGCAGGCTGTATAGGAGACACAGTGGTTATACCAGCAAACGCTGCATTACAGTCCTGTGTGCTCCTGTTGCTGAAATTGCTGGACTTAGCACCAGGTGTCGGGGGCCAGGAAAAATCCTTTTTTTTTCATATAAATCCTCCTTTTTTTTTCCTCCTTCGCACTGTACAAATACCCGTCTTATTAACCTTTTGGTGTGTCCCCCCCCCCCCAAAAAAAGCGTGTCTCTGATTTTTCAGACACAAATATAACTGTTGAAAATAGTCTGGTGTAGGCTAGAGAAACAGAAGTGTTGTTTTGCACTTCCACGGTTCAAACCTCTGTATTATCCATTTTGGGCCATTTGTATCTAAAAAAAAAAAAAGAGTTTGAGTGTGTCGCTCACTGTTCAGCCGCAAATATCTCTATTGAAAAAAGTGTGGTATACCCCAGTAAACAATAACTGTGGTTTTGCCATCCCACGGTAAAAAATCTCTATTATTTAGATTTTGGTAGTTTTTTCCGTAAAGAAAATCAGTAGTGTCTCCTGACTGTTGTGACACAAAAATATATCTGTTGAAAATAGTCTTGTGTAGGCCCGACATCCCAGTGTTGTTTCACAGTTCCACGGGTCAAATCGCTGTACTATCCAGTTTTGGGCTTTTGATATCTAAAAAAAAAGCAGTTTGAGTGTGTCGCTCACTGTTCAGCCGCAAATATCTCTATTTAAAAAAGTGTGGTATACCCCAGTAAACAATAACTGTGGTTTTGCCATCCCACGGTAAAAAAGTCTCTATTATTCAGGTTTTGGTAGTTTTTTCCGTAAAGAAAATCAGTAGTGTCTCCTGACTGTTGTGACACAAAAATATATCTGTTGAAAATAGTCTTGTGTAGGCCCGACATCCCAGTGTTGTTTCGCAGTTCCACGGGTCAAATCGCTGTACTATCCAGTTTTGGGCCTTTGGTATCTAAAAAAAAAGCAGTTTGAGTGTGTCGCTCACTGTTCAGCCGCAAATATCTCTATTTAAAAAAGTGTGGTATACCCCAGTAAACAATAACTGTAGTTTTGCCATCCCACGGTAAAAAATCTCTATTATTCAGCTTTTGGTAGTTTTTTCCGTAAAGAAAAACAGTAGTGTCTGATGACTGTTGTGACACAAAAAATATATCTGTTGAAAATAGTCTTGTGTAGGCCCGACATCCCAGTGTGGTTTCGCAGTTCCACGGGTCAAATCGCTGTACTATCCAGTTTTGGGCCTTTGGCATCTAAAAAAAAAGCAGTTTGAGTGTGTCGCTCACTGTTCAGCTGCAAATATCTCTATTTAAAAAAGTGTGGTATACCCCAGTAAACAATAACTGTGGTTTTCCTCTTCCACGGTTCTAATCTACTCTTTATTACCCTTTTTCCATTGATAGTGCAAGTGTAAGCTATTTTACTTAATTTACTATGGGCAAGGCGCGTGGCAAGGGACATGGAAGTGGACGTTCTGGTGATCGTTCGTGCAGAGGACGGGGCCGTGGCCAAGGTGAAAATGTGCCACAACCAACAGCCACATCTTCTCGCTCCCACTTCTTGACCGAATTACTAGGGAAGCACAGAACAACACCAGTATTGAGAACTGATCAGTGTGAACAGGTTATTAATTGGATAGCAGATAATACTTCCAGTTACCTGGGCACCACCACCTCCGGTCTGTCTTCCACACGGTCAACTCTTAGTAGCCATGAGTCTCGACCGCATACTCCTCCTCACCCTGATGCTCCTTCCTCCCACCATGCCGAGTGTCATCAGACAGCAAGTGATCCCACACTTGGACACTCTGAAGAGCTGTTCACTGGTCCATTTCCATATTTGGGCCCCTCGCCTGATACGCTTGAAGTGGTGGAAGAGGAGATCCCATGTTGCGATGCCCAAATATTTGAACAGCCACGGCCACAGGAAGTCGACGTTGGCAATCTGTCACAAGAGGTGGACGATGACGAGACACAATTGCCAGGAAGTGAGGAGGAGGATCGTGGTGCGCAAGTGGAAGAGGAGGAGGTGGTGGATAATCTAGTAACTGACCCAGGAGGGAGGAGGACATGCAGAGTGAGGCCAGCAGCACACAGGGGGAGGGAGGCAGAGTACCCCAACAGGCAGGAAGAAGCAGTGTGGTGGCCGCAGACAGAAGGCAGGCAACCGTTCCCCGTAACACCAACACGAGGGACTTTGCCAGTACAAGCGGTAGGTCTTCCAGAGTCTGGAATTTTTTTAAAGCCTCTGATGATAACCCCAAAAAGGCCATATGTTCCACCTGCCATGCCAGCATCAGCAGGGGTGACAAAACTACCAGCCTGACCACCACCAGCATGATCAGGCACATGGCAGCAAAGCACCCGACTTTGTGGGGCGAAACCCAGGGTCCACGACCAGTGTCAGCGGGTGTCACCACTGCTTCTTCCACTGTTGTGCGTGCAATAGAACCCCCTGTTGTGTGTGCAAGGCAATCCCCTGTCCATACTGCATGTAAAGATGCCCCCTCCTCTCAGTCTTCACTTGTTATGGCAGTTTCTCAAGAAACAGCATTAACGTCCACGTCCACGTCCCACCGCAGAGTTCAATTGTCCATATCCCAGACCTTTGAACGAAAGCGGAAATTCGCAGCCCCACAGGCCACAGTCCTAAATTCGCACATTTCACGACTGCTTGCATTGGAAATGCTGCCTTTTAGGCTGGTGGAGACGGAATCCTTCCGCAATCTTATGGCGGTGGCCGTCCCTCGGTACTCGGTCCCCAGCCGACACTATTTTGCCCGGTGTGCCATCCCCGCACTACACAAGCACGTGTCCCAAAGCATCTGCCGTGCCCTCAACAACGCAGTTACTGGGAGAGTCCACCTGACAACGGACACGTGGACAAGTGCTTGTGGCCAGGGACGGTACATCTCTCTGACGGCACACTGGGTAAACATAGTGGAAGCCGGGACCCAGTCGGCCTTGGGACGGAACACATCCTCCCCACACCGAGGATTGCGGGCCCTATGTCAGTCAGAGTTGCCCCCACAGTGTACAGCTCCTGCGCATCCTCCTCCTCCTCCTCATGTTCAGCCTCCATCTCAGATATCACCACATCAGTTACAAGCTGGAAGCATTGCAGTACTGCCTCCGCCAAGTGGCAACAGGCTGTGCTGAAACTCATAAGCTTAGGTGATAAACCTCACACTGCTTGTGAGTTGTGGACAGCTGTGAAAGAGCAGGCAGATCTGTGGCTGAGACTACTGAACCTACATCCCGGCATGGTCGTGTGTGACAATGGCCGTAACCTGGTGGCGGCTCTGAGGCGAGGTGAGATCACACACGTACCATGCCTGGCTCATGTGCTTAACCTCGTGGTTCAGCGGTTTCTTAAATCGTACCCCGAGTTGCCAGATCTGCTCGTGAAAGTACGCCGCCTGTCAGCTCATTTTCGCAAGTCGGCTACAGCTTCCGCCGCCCTTGCTGTGTTGCAGCAGCGTTTGCAGCTTCCGGCACACCGACTGGTGTGTGATGTCCCCACACGTTGGAACTCTACCCTCCACATGTTGCAAAGGATTTGTGAGCAGAAGAGAGCAGTTGTGGAGTACCAGCTGCAACAAGGCCGTCGATATTCAGGTCAGACTCCACACATAAGACCTCAGGAGTGGACCTGGATGTCTGACATATGTACCATCCTGACAAACTTTGAGGAGGCCACCAAGATGGTGAGTGGCGATGACGCCATCATTAGTGTCTGCATCCCACTTGTCTGTCTTTTGCAATGCTCTCTGCAGAGAATTAAAGAGGAGGCATTGCAGCCAGAGTATGATGAGATGGATCAAGAAGCCGTAGCGGGCGATTACACACAGCCCAGCCTCATCTCATCCCAACGTGCATTGGGGGACAATGAGGGAGAGAAGGAGGAGGAGAAGGAGGAAGAACAGGAGCTGCTATCATGCGTTGTAGACGGTAGTACCTGTACAAGTGTCATACCGTCGGTTCAGCGTGGGTGGCCTGAGGACAGGGGGGAGGAGGAAGAGGAGGAGGAGAGCATGGTCAGTCGTCATCTTGATGAGGACACGGAAATCTTGCCCGTTACCAGTCTGGCACGCATGGCTGACTTTATGTTACGCTGCCTTAACCATGACCCTCGCGTTGTCAAAATGTTGGGTGACAGTCATTACTGGTTGGTGACACTTGTAGACCCCCGCTACAAGGAGAACTTTCACTCTCTTATTCCTGAGGTGGAGAGATCTACAAAAATGACCAGAAGGCCCTTGCTGCAGAACTCTTAAAAAAATTCCCATCTGAACACGCTAGCGGCAGAGGTCACAGTTCGTTGCCCAACCAAGGCGTACAGGCGAGAGAGATGCAACTCCAATCCAGCAGAGGCAGGGGAACACTGTCAACGTTCTGGGACAGTTTTCTGACACTCGCCCAGCTTACAGGCCCTGAGGCGCGGGGTACTCTCACAAGGAGTGGAAAGTTTCAAAAGATGGTGAGGGAGTACCTTGCCGATCGTACCAGCGTCCTCCGTGATTCCTCTGTGCCTTTTAATTATTGGGCATCCAAGCTGGACACTTGGAATGAACTCGCTCTGTACGCCTTGGAGGTCCTGGCCTGCCCTGCCGCTAGCGTGTTATCAGAGCGTGTTTTTAGTGCCGCTGGGGGAATTATAACTGATAAGCGCACTCGCCTCTCAACTGACAATGCTGACAAGCTGACCCTTATCAAAATGAACAAGGGCTGGATTGGGCCAGACTTCTCATCACCACTAAATGACAGCAGAGTAACATAAAGTCAAATCCACTGTGTTATTTCGGGAGGTGTATTCACATGCACCGCTTCACACCCACACATGGGTATACGCTTCCTCGTTTCGGCTGTTTAATCTTCTTCTCCTTATCCTCAGCCTCCACCACCACTATACCATCAGGGTGCCAGCATTGCAAGTTCCTCCGTCCTTATTTTTGGCAGCTTTTGCTTGCAAGGCATAAGCAAATACTATGGGACACCCACTCCCCAATAATGGGACTTATGTTTGTAATATGCTGTACTGCATGGCTCTTGTAAGGGGCATTGCAAGTTGCTCCTTCCTAATTTTTGGCAGCTTTTGCTGGGAAAGCATAAGCAAATACTATGGGACACCCACTCCCCAATAATGGGACTTATGTTTGTAATATGCTGTACTGCATTGCTCTTGTAAGGGGCATTGCAAGTTGCTCCGTCCTCATTTTTGGCAGCTTTTGCTTGGAAAGCATAAGCAAATACTATGGGACACCCACTCCCCAATAATGGGACTTATGTTTGTAATATGCTGTACTGCATGGCTCTTGTAAGGGGCATTGCAATTTGCTCCGTCCTAATTTTTTGGCACCTTTTGCTGGGAAAGCATAAGCAAATACTATGGGACACCCACTCCCCAATAATGGGACTTATGTTTGTAATATGCTGTACTGCATGGCTCTTGTAAGGGGCATTGCAAGTTGCTCCTTCCTAATTTTTGGCAGCTTTTGCTGGGAAAGCATAAGCAAATACTATGGGACACCCACTCCCCAATAATGGGACTTATGTTTGTAATATGCTGTACTGCATGGCTCTTGTAAGGGGCATTGCAAGTTGCTCCGTCCTAATTTTTGGCAGCTTTTGCTGGGAAAGCATAAGCAAATACTATGGGACACCCACTCCCCAATAATGGGACTTATGTTTGTAATATGCTGTACTGCATAGCTCTTGTAAGGGGCATTGCAAGTTGCTCCATCCTAATTTTTGGCAGCTTTTGCTTGGAAAGCATAAGGAAATACCATGGGACACCTACTCCCCAATAATGGGACTTATGTTTGTAATATGCTGTACTGCATGTGACGCGCCCCCCATGTGTACACGTGTGTGGGATACCCAGTGCCGGGTCTCTGGGGTCTGTAGTCTCCGTGGCGGTGACACGGTCCCGTGGCTCAGGCTGGTCAAACCAGTGGCAGTCTTTCTTAGGTTTTGAGGTTAATTGTCCGACTGCACCACCCGTGGATTGCGATCAGGGAGTACCACCGCTGCGAGGCAGACCGCTGAGGCTGGTGCTGTGTGCTCAGCATAGAATGGGATAACTCCCCTCGGGAGGAGTATAGCCTCAGGGCAGTGAGTGTGGATGATGGGGGTGATGGTGCACGAGCGCAGCAGGAATGACTCAGAGTCTTTGCAGTGCAGTTCAGGGTCTTTACTGATGATTATAAGGTAGACCCTCCCGGGAGTACTGGCTAGCATAAGAGGCCTGGTCAGTCTGTGAGCAAGCAGGAGTTCCCCTGGCCAGGTGGAGTTGTAGGCCTCCCCGTCTGTCTGCACTCTTCCTGGCTACCTTGCTGTAAGTGGGTAGAAGTAGCCCACGTCCCTGAGTGTACCGTGTAGTGCTCACCCGTATGGCTGGTGACTTGGGGCCTTCTGTTAGCCTCCGCTCCACGACGGCGGTGCTGGTCCCTTGCTTGTGACTGAGCCTCCTGGCTTCTATGGCCAGAGGACCTGAAATCCCCTGCCGGCTGGTTTCTGCTGCTGGATATATAAGTCCTCACAGCTTCGGACTCCTGTGTCCGGTTCCTATTGTCTTCTGCCAGGGCGAGCTCTGCTCAGCTTCCAGCCCCTGGTCTTTAGCTCCTAGCTCCTACAGAGCTCCTTGCTGTTACTTTCCCTTGCTCTCACTCTGACTCTGACTGTTCTCTGACTCACTCAACCCCGCCCCAGATCCAGTTTATAAGGGCAGAATTCTCCCCTCCCAGGATTGGGGCAGGAGGATGTTGCATGTTTAAGGGATCCTGACCAGGAAACCTCCCACTTGCTCTCCGACGTAATATCTCTATTACAGTGGTGACCAGACCCCTGGGGTGCCACACATGGCTCTTGTAAGGGGCATTGCAGTTCCTCATAATTTTTGGAAAGCCTTCCATTCACTGCTTAGGCCAACAGTGCACGGGAGACCCAGTTGCTATAAATGGAAAAAAAAGGTTTAGTTAATGCCCTCTGACCTCCATGTCATTTCCAAGGGGCATTGGAGTGGCTTGAAATTTTTGGTAGGCATTGCACTCACTGTATGCCCTATAACTGTGTAGCCGAACCGCTCCTTTTGTTACAGAAACATATCCTACAAGACATATCTGGTTGACTGGCCTGATATTGATGTGAATGGTCCCTGTTCCTCCTGCTCTTTCTCCTTTGCCACTACCTCATCCATCATTTATCACCTGAAGCTTTGTTTTAACGGGAGTCATAGAACTTGGATAGTAGCAGGAAAACATCCAGCAATCCTCGGAGGAGGTAGGATATGCGCCAAAACGCTGACCACCTCAGGCCTAGCCGCTACTACATACATGCGCTTGCATTACAACAAAACAAAGCAGATGCTAACTTCTATCATCCTCATCATGCTCCTCACCTTGGCACTCTCAACTCCTGTGATGGAGAAGCCAGGGCCCACCGGAGAAGTCTGATAGTCCGGTGGGCTCGGCCAATGCTGCCCTAAAGCAGGCCAGGCTAAGAAAAGTGTGGGAAAGGTTACTGGGACAAATAGGGGTGGCTGGGGACCGAGTATGGGCACCCGGCCACCCCCTGGAGGCTGGTGAGCAAGCGGGGACACCCGGCCACCAGGCGGCTGGGGACTGAGTATGGATACCAGGCCGCCGACACAGCCATGGCGTGGTGGCCAGATTTCGCCTCCACATGCCTAAAAAGCCCAATTTAAAGTGCAAGCAAGCAAGCAGTATGGCATTGCAGCCTGGGGGTGGGTGGGTGGCAGGCTGCATACTTGCGCTTGCATTGCAAGGAATGGGAGAGGTACAATTGAACACTGCCCTGGGACAAGGACTTGAATGGGGATAGTTGCAAGTCTGCAACGACAGGTGCAAGGTGGGAGGCATCTTCGCATGTACCATGAACATGGGTTTGGCATGCACACACTACAGCAGAATAGGCTCTCCTTCCCACTAAATGCACTGGGGAGGGCACAGGTAATGTTTTGGTATACGCGCTTAATCTTATGTATAAGGCACACCAGGACAAATATGGGAGGCTGGGGACTGAGTATGGATATGTGACACCCCAGGGGTCTGGTTGCCACAGTGATAGAGATATTACGTCTGAGAGCAGGTGGGAGGTCCTTTGGTCAGGGATCCTGTGCATGCCACACCTCCTGCCCAGTCTTGGGAGGGGAAGGACTTCCCCTATATAAACCCGGGGCTGAGGCAGAGTGAGGGAGAAAGAAGACAGAACAAGAGTAGAGAAGAGAAGCAGCATAGCAAGAAACATCAGGAGCTCTGTGGGGAGCAGTGTTACAACGAGTCAGGGGCTGGCAGCTACAGAGCTCGCCCTGACTGAGAAGATTTCTTACCGGACCCGGAGTCCGAGGCTGTGGGGACTAACTCCTACCCAGCAGCAGAAACCGTCCGGCAGAGGATTTCAGGTCCTCTGGCCCAGAAGCCCGAAGGCACGGTCACACGCGTGGGACCAGCACCGCCATCGTGGAGCGGAAGCCATTAGAAGGCCCCGAGTCACCGGCCATACGGGTGAGCACCACACGGTACACTCAGGGACGTGGGCTACTTATTCCCGCCTCTAGCAAGGTAGCCAGAAGAGTACAGTTAGTTGGGAAGGCTTACAACTCCGCCTGGCCAGGGGAGATCCCATCTGCTCAAGGACTGACCAGGCCCCTATCACTAGCAAGTACTCCGGGAGGGTCTATCTTTGTCACCAGTAAAGACCCTGAACTACACCGCACCGTCTCTGAGTGGTTCCTGCTACCCCCATCATCCACGTCGGCTGCCCTGAGGCCATACCCCTCCCGTTGGGGGTTTTACCATCCACGCTGCACCATCCTTCCACCGGCCTCAGCGGTCTGCCCTGCAGCGGCAGCTCCATAGCTGCATTCAACGGGTGGCGTAGTCACCAACCATCTACTGCTAGTACATCGCCGCTCAGTTTGACTCCCTGGGCGCGGACCGGGTCGCCGCCACGAGACTACAACCCTCAAGAGATCCGGCTCCGGGTAAGCTCCCGCGTGCGCAACGCAGCGCGACACAGGCCCAGGGGCGCGTCAACTTTGGCGTAGTCGGCAGGATTTCGTGCCCGCAACCACCGGGTACTGCGTGCCTGAAAAGCAAAGACTGTTCAAACTTACCAGTGGTGAAGATTCCCGCTATCCGTGGAGGTTTCCCGCCATCCGGCGCCATCTTCTACCTTCTTCCCGCCATCCGCGAAGTTTTCCCGCCATCCGGCGCCATCTTCGACCTTCTTCCCGCCATCCGTGGAGTTTTCCCGCCATTGGACGCCATCTTGAGGACGCCGCGCGGGAAGAAGAGGGGCGTGGACTCCGAAAGCGCGCGAGAACTGAAGCCCCGCCTCACGTCCGGACGTTGCGTAAGGTCCTGGAAGGAGCCCAGCAGACGCCGACGTCACCGGAGCGCGACGGAAGGTCCTCAACCCTGACGATCCACTGCGGAGCCGCGGCCTACGGAACAGGATCATCGCAAGGTAGGCCACGGTCCACTAGGGGGGAGGAAGATGTCGGATACGGAGGAGAGCTTCACTGCCTCAACCCCCGCCAGCGCCACCGCTGCTGCAGTTATGCCCTTCACCATGCCCTATATCCCGGGAGCAGCTTGGCTACCCCAGTACTCAGGGGAGTCACATACCCTGCATGACTTTAGAGAAAAGCTGGATAGCCTCTTCCAGGTGTACCCCCTCACAGAAGAGCAAAAAGTGAGCATCCTGGTGGCCCAACTAACCGGGGCAGCCAAAAGGGAAGTAAAATCCTGGCCACCTGGGAGGAAGACTGTCGCAGGGATACTAACCCGGCTGAAGGACACCTTTGATACCCGCACCTCCGCCGAGATTAAGCTTAGATTCTACGGGTGCAAGCAGCGAGCGCATGAGAGTATAAGGGACTATGCACTAAACCTACAAGAGGCCCTGAGGGCCATAAAGCAGACCGACCCTGATGGGGTGGGAAACGAGGACAGGCTGTTGACTGAACAATTTATAGAGGGTTTATATTGCAATGCCCACCGAACCCAGTTGCGGGCAATGGCCTTACAGGATCCCCATCTGGACTTTGCACAGTTCAAGGACAGAGCCATCCGGGTGCTCCGAGAACCGGCACCGGGTGGCGTTGTGACCCACAGGCGCCCAGCTATCACTTACCACCAGGAGGCGGCGCCCTTGTCGGCAGGGCCTGTGGGAGCTGATGCGCAGGCTTTGGACAATGACCCGGCTCCAGACCTACGCCATCAGGTCCAAGAGCTAGCTAAGAGCGTTGCTGCGCTAACCCGAACTGTGCAGTCTTTACAGGTTTCCACCCCAGGGAAGATCCAGCTGGCATCCGGACCGGAGGACATCCCGTGGCGTCGACCAAGGAGGACCCCACCGGCCAGAGGAAGACCCAGTGACCGATACAGCGAGGACGGACGACCCATCTGCCGCCGCTGCAATCAACCTGGACATATGGAAAGGTACTGTTCTTTAAACGGGCACAACCTGGGGTAGAGGGCCAACCCCCAGGAAAAAGATCACCAGGCCCATCGAACTGGCGCGACAGATATGTGGGAGGACGTCCAGTCTTGCCTGTGGTACTGGATGGCATTCCCATGAGTGCCCTACTGGACACCGGGTCACAGGTCACCACCATCCCGTACGTGCTCTTTAAGCAGTACTGGAATGACTCGGATATTACCCGCTACCCTGACGACGACTTGAGTATCATCGCCAGCAATGGTCAGCCCGTGCCACAGATCGGATTTAAAGAGGTGACCATCAAAATCGGTAGAGTCGAACTGGCAGCACAGGGACTGATCATTGTAGACATTGACAAACATGAGAGCCACCCAAAAATAACTCTAGGAACTAATGTAATTGAGAATTGTCTTGCAGAGGTGATTTTCCTTCTACAGCAGGTTGCCAAGAACGCCAGCTCCGGCGAGCAGCGAGTGCTCCAGAAAGAGATCCGGGCACTGATGCGACGGCAACAGGTGGAACTCTCCGGCGGTGAGATTGGTAGCGTAAGAATGTGTGACCCTTTCCCTATTGCCATGCCCCCAAAAAGCGAAATGATGATTTGGTGCCGGGCAGCTATTGGTCTGAGAGGTAGAGATTACCAGGCAATGGTAGAACCAGTTTACTCAGACAGTAGGCCCACCATTTTGACAGCACGGGGGGTGGTCAATGTACGCCATGGGAGGGTGCCCGTTCGCATAATCAATATCGGGGAGAGGGAAGTGTACCTGCCCCGGTATGCCACGCTAGCAAAATTATATACCATCAACCAAAACTCTATACAGTCTGTGGAACCCTTGCCTCCATCTCACCCGGAGGAAGGTAACGGCTCTAAGAAAGTAATGGAGGATTGGTGTCAGCAACTACACTTGGGAACTGACTCCACTCCCTCCCACCAGAAACAGGGAGTCTACCGGGTGGTTCAAAAGTATGAGAGAGTGTTTAGTAAACACCCGTTAGACTTCGGGCGAGTCAAGGGGGTAGAACACCGCATCCCCACGGGAGATCATCCTCCCATAAAAGAGAGGTATCGACCCGTACCCCCTGCACACTACCAACACGCCAAGGGGATGCTTAGAGACATGAAGGAGGCTGGGGTAATCCGGGATAGCTGTAGCCCCTGGGCAGCCCCGCTAGTTTTAGTCAAAAAGAAAGACAACACCATGAGAATGTGTGTAGATTACCGGAAAATCAACCGTATCACACACAAGGATGCGTACCCCTTACCAAGGATAGAGGAGTCATTGGCTGCTTTAAGATCTGCTAACTTCTTCTCTACCTTGGATCTCACTAGCGGGTACTGGCAGGTTCCTGTAGCAGAGGCGGACCGGGAGAAGACCGCATTCACCACCCCGATGGGACTTAGTGAGTTCACCTGCATGCCGTTCGGACTCTGCAACGCCCCAGGAACCTTCCAACGATTAATGGAGTGCTGTCTGGGCCACAGAAACTTCGAGACGGTCCTGTTGTACCTGGATGATGTCATCGTATACTCCAAAACTTATGAGGACCACCTGAAACACCTGGCGGAGGTGTTCGAAGCTCTGGCGAGTTACGGCCTAAAGGTGAAACCCTCCAAGTGTCACCTCCTGAAACCAAAGGTGCAGTACCTGGGACACGTGGTGAGCGCTGACGGAGTGGCTCCCGACCCCGATAAGATCACCGCAATTAAGGGATGGCCAAGCCCCTCCAGCGTAAAAGAAGTGCGGCAGTTCCTCGGGTTGGTAGGCTACTACCGAAGGTTTATTCCCGGTTTCACCAAAAAGGCAGCGCCTATGCAGGACCTCCTGATAGGCCAGTCCCGGAAGGCCAAGAACCAGAAGCCGCCCTTCAAATGGGAAGAGCTAGAAGAAGAGTCCTTCCGCCAGCTGAAGATGGCCCTCACGGGGGATGAAATCTTGGCGTACCCGGATTATAGCCAGCCCTTCATCCTCTACACCGACGCCAGTAACATCGGGCTAGGAGCCGTACTGTCCCAGATCCAGCAGGGGAAAGAACGAGTAATCGCCTACGCCAGCCGAAAACTGCGACCCACCGAAAGGAACCCCGAGAATTATAGCTCATTTAAGCTAGAGTTCCTGGCCGTGGTATGGGCAGTCACTGAGCGCTTTAAGCATTACCTTGCTTCTTCCCGGTTCACCGTGTACACGGATAACAACCCGTTGACACACCTGGACACGGCAAGACTCGGTGCCCTGGAGCAGAGGTGGATGGCCCGTCTGTCCAACTACGAGTTCATAATCAAATACCGGGCAGGGCGCTCCAATACTAACGCGGACGCCCTGTCCAGGATGCCCAACCTGCCGGACGAAGGAGAAGATCCGGAGGGACTGGAAGAAATTGAACTCCCTGCGTTCCACCGTCATGGGACTATCCAGTATTCCCACCGGGTAAGGAGTAAGCAGGCTGCTACGTTGAACCCCTTACCTCACTACAACTGGGCGGAAACGCAAGACAGCGACCCTGCCGTCCGACTGGTGAAGGAGATGCTGACTCGGCCGGAGGCTCGCCTTGAAGCAGACGCTCCGGAGGAAGCCAAACAACTATGGGCAGAGAAGAGTCGACTGTTCCTTTACAAAGGGAAGTTGTGCCGCAGAATGGTTAACTCCCGGACGCATGAATTACTCTGGCAAGTAGTGGTGCCACGAAGAGACGCAGCCATGGTGATGGAGGCATACCACGACGGAGCTGGACACTTCGGGTGGAAGAAGCTGGAGTTCCTGCTGCGCGAGCGATTCCACTGGGTAGGCATGAGGGGAACCATTGAGAAGTGGTGCAGAGACTGTGGCCCATGCAACCTGAGAAGGAAGGACCGCGCCAGCCAGAAGACTCCCCTGCAGTCCATCGTCACCCGGCAACCGTTGGAACTGGTAGCTTTGGATCATGTAAAACTGACCCCAAGCAGAAGTGGCTACGTCTACGCGTTAACCATCGTGGATCATTACTCCCGGTTTCTGGTTGTCGTCCCCGTCAAGGACTTAACGGCTCAAACAGCAGCTAGAGCCTTCCAGCAGCACTTTTGCCGTCCACACGGGTACCCGGACCAAGTGCTGACGGACCAGGGACCTGCCTTTGAAGCGGAGGTCTTCCAGGAATTCTGCAATCTGTATGGCTGCCGGAAGATAAGGACGACACCCTACCATCCGCAGACTAATGGACTTTGTGAAAAAATGAACCAGGTGGTAATGGATCTTCTAAAAACATTGCCCCTGGAAGAACGCAGTCTGTGGCCTGAAAAGTTGCCCGATCTGGTGGACCTATACAACCACATCCCGGTAGGTTCCACCAACTGTACCCCGGCTTACCTAATGAGGGCAAGACCTGGTAAGTTACCTGTTGACCTGGAAATGGGAGTCCTGACACCCGAGGACACTTCACCAGAAACAGACTGGGACACAGAGAGGCAGCAGCAGTACCGGAGAGTACAGGAGAGCGTGGAGCGAAGTCTCTGTCAGGCTAGGGAAAGACAAGAGAAAACTTACAACCAGTATGCTCCCGCTGTTCCCCTGGTACCCGGAGAGCAGGTCTTGAAGAGGAAGAGACGGCTCCACAAGTTGGACGACCAGTGGGAGAAGGACCCGTACACCGTACTGCCCTCAAGCCACGAAAACCCGAAGGTCTGTGCCATCAGTAAAGACGGAGGGGAAACCACAGCCATTGTATCCCGGGACCACCTGAAGAAGTGTCCCGAACAACTGAGGAACCCTGAAGAGGAACAAGAAGACCATCGACCCGTAGAGGAAAGGGAAGATATGGTTAGTACCGTGCTCGGGGACTTCCCTCGGTCTTGGACTCAAGTCAATGGTGCAGTTGTGGTACCCGTACTCACCTTCCTCCAACCATCATCCCAAGAACCTACGGAGCAACCGGTAGAGCTGGAAGAACAGCCGGTCCAGGAGGCAGAAGACTCTACACAAGCAGACCCGGAAAATCAACCCTCTGCTTATAGTGAGCCTGCCATACCCCTAGTGAGCCAGAGGGCCCATGGACAGCTGCCCAGTTTACCCTTGGCAGCTCCTACACCCTGTAGTTCAGGGCCAGACAGTCAGCTCCGTAGGTCCACTAGGGCCACTAGAGGCCAGCTACCCGCACGTTGGAGGATCTAAATGTTTAAGCTAGCTTATAATGTTTACTTGGTTATAGTTGCTTGTGTATAATTTTGTGTTTCTAGTTCTTTTTAGGAGTCCTTGGTGGATTTACCGGGAATCCTTGTACATAGTTGGAACGTAACCCAGGATGGACTAAAGACTGTTAAGGACTCGGGGCAGGACAGGCCCCTACCTGGTTACGTCTCCCTGTTTTGGTGAAATGGACACCTTGCTTTTCAAAACTGCACCCGGTTGCGGACACGCCGTAACCATCTTATGTGTTTTTCTTATTGTATTGTTATTGTTATACCTTGTTATGTTTTTCTTAAAAAAAAAAAAAAAAAAAAAAAAAAAATGTTTAGTCCCGGAGTACTAAATTTCACTAGGGGGGAATGTGACACCCCAGGGGTCTGGTTGCCACAGTGATAGAGATATTACGTCTGAGAGCAGGTGGGAGGTCCTTTGGTCAGGGATCCTGTGCATGCCACACCTCCTGCCCAGTCTTGGGAGGGGAAGGACTTCCCCTATATAATCCCGGGGCTGAGGCAGAGTGAGGGAGAAAGAAGACAGAACAAGAGTAGAGAAGAGAAGCAGCATAGCAAGAAACATCAGGAGCTCTGTGGGGAGCAGTGTTACAACGAGTCAGGGGCTGGCAGCTACAGAGCTCGCCCTGACTGAGAAGATTTCTTACCGGACCCGGAGTCCGAGGCTGTGGGGACTAACTCCTACCCAGCAGCAGAAACCGTCCGGCAGAGGATTTCAGGTCCTCTGGCCCAGAAGCCCGAAGGCACGGTCACACGCGTGGGACCAGCACCGCCATCGTGGAGCGGAAGCCATTAGAAGGCCCCGAGTCACCGGCCATACGGGTGAGCACCACACGGTACACTCAGGGACGTGGGCTACTTATTCCCGCCTCTAGCAAGGTAGCCAGAAGAGTACAGTTAGTTGGGAAGGCCTACAACTCCGCCTGGCCAGGGGAGATCCCATCTGCTCAAGGACTGACCAGGCCCCTATCACTAGCAAGTACTCCGGGAGGGTCTATCTTTGTCACCAGTAAAGACCCTGAACTACACCGCACCGTCTCTGAGTGGTTCCTGCTACCCCCATCATCCACGTCGGCTGCCCTGAGGCCATACCCCTCCCGTTGGGGGTTTTACCATCCACGCTGCACCATCCTTCCACCGGCCTCAGCGGTCTGCCCTGCAGCGGCAGCTCCATAGCTGCATTCAACGGGTGGCGTAGTCACCAACCATCTACTGCTAGTACATCGCCGCTCAGTTTGACTCCCTGGGCGCGGACCGGGTCGCCGCCACGAGACTACAACCCTCAAGAGATCCGGCTCCGGGTAAGCTCCCGCGTGCGCAACGCAGCGCGACACAGGCCCAGGGGCGCGTCAGATACCTCGCTGCCGAAGCAGCCATGAGGTAGTGGCCATCTTCGGCCTCCTCCAAACTAAAAGGCCCCATTTCAAGTGCAAGCTAGCAGTATGGAATTGCAGTCTGGGGGTGGGTGGGTAGCAGGCTGCACACTTATGACGCACCCCCTGGGCCATATTCTTTAGGGGAATACCCGGAGCCGGATCAGATGGGGGTTGTAGTCTCCGAGTGGCTGTGACCCGGTCCGTGCCCAGGGTGTCAAGCTCAGTGTGTGGCAGTCCTATGATGTTACTGGATGTTCTTTATGTCGACTATGCCACCCGTTGAATTGCGGTCACTACGGCCGCCGCTGCAGCAGGGTCCGCTGAGGCTGATGGTGTTGGTGCAGCTTAGGTAGTATAACCCCCAACGGGAGGGGTATAGCCTCAGGGGGTCAGGTGCAGAGGATGGTGGTTGTGGAGGTGCAGGGAGGATGGTAATCAGAGACAGAGTCGGGTTGTGCAGTTCAGGGTTTTTACTTACTGCAGATGTTCCGGTCACTCCGGCCTTGAGTGACCACCCGAGCCGTGCTGCGTCCACCAGGTCCTGGACTCGGCCAACCCCCAAGTAGTTCTGGAGCGTGGTTCTGAGCTCCCGTTCTGTCCTGTCCTCGTCTCTGGCCTTCCCCACCAGGGATCCACCTAAGTCCGGCTCCCTCGGGCCTTCTGTTGGTAAAACCCTTGACTCTGGGTTCCCTGACCCTACGCGTGGTCTGCCTTCCGGGTGGATATGGTGGGTGGCCGTGGCAGATGCTGCCCACGGCCTCCGGTCTCTGGCTGAGGTATGCTGTAGCCCCCACCAGTTTGGGATCCGGTACCCTGTTGCCAACTCTTCACCCTGTGGTTGTATTTGGGCTCTCAGAGTTCCTTCTTTCTCCCCCTCTGGGTCTTTCGTTCTCTCCTCTCTCACTCTGGGCCTGGGGCTGCTCTGCTCCTCTGCTTTCTTCCACTGCTCTGCAAAGTCTTCACTACAACAGGCTGACTGGTTGCTGTCTGCCTGTCTGACCCTGATCTTAGATGGTTCCCACCTTTTATACTCCCTCTATGTGTGAGCTCAGGTGACCAGCACCCAATGAGCTCCTATCTTTACCCAGACTGCTCCCCCTATCTGCCCCTACACTACTGGGATGGTCCACCCCCCTCCCACTCCAGCCAAGGACAGACTCGGTCGTACCTGCACATTTCTAAGTGGGAGTACCGTTGGTCTGCCCTCCGGAAATGGGATGTGTGTAGTGCATGCAGCCTTCTGAGCTCAGTCCCACACTCCATCCTTACCCGGGAGTGGAATATCACACCTCTGGGTTGAGGTGCAATACCCCTGTAGCAGCCGAATCCTCAGGGTGCTACATTTACACTTGCATTAAAAGAAAACATAGCAGATGCTAACTTCTGTCATCATCATCATGCTCCTCACCTTGGCACTCTCAACTCCACCGATGGAGAAGTCAGGGCCCACCGGAGGAGTCTGGTTCTCTCGTGGGCTCGTCCAATGCTGCCTAAAGCAGGCCGGGCTAAGAAAAGTGTGTGGGGGGGATGTTCCAAGGAGAAATAGGGGCGGCTGGGGACCGTTTATGGACACCCGGCTGCCCCCAGGCGGCTGGGGACCGTGTGTGGACACCCGGCCGCGGGGCGGCTGGGGACCGAGTATGGACACCCGGCCGCCGGGCAGCTGGGGACTGAGTATGGATTCCAGGCCGCCAACACAGCCATGACGTGGTGGCCAGATTCCGCCTCCACATGCCTAAAAGGCCCAATTTCAAGTTCAAGCAAGCAAGCAGTATGGTATTGCAGCCTGGGGGTGGGTGGGTGGCAGGCTGCATACTTGAGCTTGTATTGCAAGGAATGGGGGAGGTACAATTGAACACTGCCCTGGGACTAGAACTTGCATGGGGATAGTTGCAAGTCTGCATCTTCTGATGCGGTAAGGATCACTTATGATGGGCACACTTTTAGACAGTGACCTGGGAGTCAGAGATGCTTCCAGGGGTCTTCCCCATGCTGTTCCCTTGTCTTTTCAGCACTTTATGCATGTGTCACACAGCACATGGCCAGATAAGGTTGTAAAATGTTAAAATGACATTTCACGGTGAATGCATTTGTCATAGTTGAAAGCAATACAAAAGTGCAAAAACGCATAAAAAATGCTACTTGTGAACATAGCCGAAGGTGTGGAGGAGTATTTTTGTTTTTGGTCATTTATTTTAACTTATACACAAGTCTTTACCCTGGAAAGGATGTTCCTTAACATATTTCACAGGAAAAAAGTTTCACTTTCGTTTTTGAACGTTTTATTGTGAGCCTGTAAAAGTGGCTTAATACCTCTGACCACATTGTTGACAGCAGTGACCTGGGGGTCAGAAATGCTTCCTGGGGCGATCCCCATGCTGTCCCCATGTCATTTGAGCACTGTCACTATCGTTTTGGGCACTTGTTAGGCTTTTAAAAGACTGCCGGGGGTGCCACCACAAAAATGCTCGAGTCTCCCATAGACTAACATTGGGCTCGTTGCTCGGGTCGAGCACCCGAGTATCACGGCGAGCTCGGCCCGAGATTCGAGCACCCGAGCATTTTAGTGCTCGCTCAACACTATTAATTACATTTGCGGTTATACCTAACATGTTTACTTATTTCATTTTTTTCCTTAGAAATATATAATAGAATGCATTGTATATGAAAAAGGGACCTTTTTATTTTTGTATTACCTTTTTTACATTATTTTTCTAATGTTTTATGCATTTTTTTTGTACTATATTTTGAAGACTATAAGATGCACTTTTATTCTCCCATATTTAGGAGGAAAATGGACTGGGTGTCCAGCGGTGAGCTTCAAGAAATTGTCAGCGGTGCAGACAGGAGTGGAGTCTCCCCTCTGTACATTGCTCTCCCGGCAGTGGGCTTCAGGAAAATAGCCGCGCATGCGCAGATTTAGTCCTCGGCTCAATGAGAAGCCGACATTTTCTTGCCGGGACACCCCCTCCTCTCAGCCCAGGATCCGCAGCATCGCCCCTCTGCTGCTGCCGCCGGCTTCCCGCAGCTGCGACCCTGCCTCCTAAGACCCCACTCCACCTCTGCCACCCCCTCGGTAAGCTAAATTCGGACTATAAGACAGGCCCCCATTTGACGCATTAGAATTTTTTTTCCCCTATTTTCCTCAGAATTTGTGGTGCATCTTATGGTCCGCAAAATACAGTATAATTTTTCTCTCAATAAATCATAAAAGATTTCTGAGAGGGTCATCATTAGAGATGAGCGTTGTTCTACTCGAACTGTTCGCCAATCTCAAATTCGAGCTGTTTTGGGCGGTGTTCGAGCCGTTCGGCAAACACGAACGATTTGAGAAAAATTCGGCTGTTCGAGGTTATGTTCGATAACTGTTCGTGCACCAAAATCATAACTGGATTTTTTCTCAGCAATGATGAAAATTAATGTTAATACGCAGTTTGAGTGTACAGCGGGGTGGGGGGAGGGGCAGGGGATGGATCTCTGCAGGAATAATGAAGAGCTCCATTTTTTTTTCTCTTTCCCGCATTTACAGTGGGGAGGTGCAATCTGTCAGCCTATCAGCAGCGCACACACGGAGCGAAGTGCTTTTTTCACACAAGCAAGGGCATGTGTCATTGGCAGTGTATGTCACATGTCCTTGTCCTATAAGACCAAGTCATTTTCCCCGTCGCCACCATTTTCTCACTGCTGCAGCTGCGTGTTAGACGGCACCGCTGTTGCTGTGTGCGCTATACCTTGTTAATTTCAAGCCAATTTTCGCACAAATCTACAGATAGCTTGGGAGTAGGGAATAGTTGTGATTGCAGTCCTTTTAAGGACTAGGTTACAGCATTTCCTACGACTTTTATCAGGCAGGTCTGTGCTCTTAAATAGATAGGTTGTGGGAGTAAAGACTAATTGTAATTGCAGTCCTTTTCAGGACTAGGTTACATCAGTTCCTATCAGTTTTTGCCAGGCAGGTCTGTGCCAGTGCTGTGCAAGTTTTTTTCACAGCATTTGGCTGAATCTAGCAAAGCTAATCCTTTTTGGCCTATTGCAGAGTGTGTTAGTCAGTGGAGTAGCCTATCTGTGTTGCAAGATATACCACCTGTGTATAGAATACCAATTTTTTTACTGCACCTAGTGAAGTAAAATGTTTTGGGCATAGCATCATTCTATTAGTCCATCTATACTGACCTCCATCAGGTTGCAAATTGAATATAATTTTTTTCTGCATCTAGCTCTGAAAAAATATTTGGGCTTCTAGCAGTGTGTGGGACTTGTTCTATTAGTCCATCTATACTGACCTCCATCAGGTTGCAAACTGAATATAATTTTTTTCTGCATCTAGCTCTGAAAAAATATTTGGCCTTCTAGCAGTGTGTGGGACTTTCTCTATTAGTCCATCTATACTGACCTCCATCAGGTTGCAAACTGAATATATTTTTTTTCTGCATCTACCTCTGAAAAAATATTGGGCTTCTAGCTGTGTGTGGGACTTGTTCTATTAGTCCATCTATACTGACCTCCATCAGGTTGCAAACTGAATATAATTTTTTTCTGCATCTACCTCTGAAAAAATATTTGGGCTTCTAGCTGTGTGTGTGACTTGTTCTATTAGTCCATCTATACTGACCTCCATCAGGTTGCAAATTAAAAATAATTTTTATCTGCATCTACCTCTGAAAAAATATTTGGGCTTCTAGCTGTGTGTGGGACTTGTTCTATTAGTCCATCTATACTGACCTCCATCAGGTTGCAAACTGAATATAATTTTTTTCTGCATCTAGCTCTGAAAAAATATTTGGCCTTCTAGCAGTGTGTGGGACTTGTTCTATTAATCCATCTATACAGACCTCCATCAGGTTGCAAACTGAATATAATTTTTTTCTGCATCTACCTCTGAAAACATATTTGGGCTTCTAGCTGTGTGTGGGACTTGTTCTATTAGTCCATCTATACTGACCTCCATCAGGTTGCAAACTGAATATAATTTTTTTCTACATCTAGCTCTGAAAAAATATTTGGCCTTCTAGCAGTGTGTGGGACTTGTTCTATTAATCCATCTATACAGACCTCCATCAGGTTGCAAACTGAATATAATTTTTTTCTGCATCTACCTCTGAAAAAATATTTGGGCTTCTAGCTGTGTGTTTGACTTTCTCTATTAGTCCATCTATACTGACCTCCATCAGGTTGCAAATTAAAAATAATTTTTTGTCTGCATCTAGCTCTGAAAAAATATTTGGCCTTCTAGCAGTGTGTGGGACTTTCTCTATTAGTCCATCTATACTGACCTCCATCAGGTTGCAAACTGAATATATTTTTTTCTGCATCTACCTCTGAAAAAATATTGGGCTTCTAGCTGTGTGTGGGACTTGTTCTATTAATCCATCTATACAGACCTCCATCAGGTTGCAAACTGAATATAATTTTTTTCTGCATCTACCTCTGAAAAAATATTTGGGCTGCTAGCTGTGTGTGGAACTTGTTCTATTAGTCCATCTATACTGACCTCCATCAGGTTGCAAACTGAAAATAATTTTTTGCCTGCATCTAGCTCTGAAAAAATATTTGGCCTTCTAGCAGTGTGTGGGACTTTCTCTATTAGTCCATCTATACTGACCTCCATCAGGTTGCAAATTAAAAATAATTTTTATCTGCATCTACCTCTGAAAAAATATTTGGGCTTCTAGCTGTGTGTGGGACTTGTTCTATTAGTCCATCTATACTGACCTCCATCAGGTTGCAAACTGAATATAATTTTTTTCTGCATCTAGCTCTGAAAAAATATTTGGCCTTCTAGCAGTGTGTGGGACTTTCTCTATTAGTCCATCTATACTGACCTCCATCAGGTTGCAAATTAAAAATAATTTTTATCTGCATCCAGCTCTGAAAAAATATTTGGCCTTCTAGCAGTGTGTGGGACTTTCTCTATTAGTCCATCTATACTGACCTCCATCAGGTTGCAAATTAAAAATAATTTTTATCTGCATCCAGCTCTGAAAAAATATTTGGCCTTCTAGCAGTGTGTGGGACTTTCTCTATTAGTCCATCTATACTGACCTCCATCAGGTTGCAAATTCAAAATAATTTTTTGTCTGCATCTAGCTCTGAAAAAATATTTGGCCTTCTAGCAGTGTGTGGGACTTTCTCTATTACTCCATCTATACTGACCTCCATCAGGTTGCAAATTCAAAATAATTTTTATCTGCATCTAGCTCTGAAAAAATATTTGGACTTCTAGCTGTGTGTGGGACTTGGTCTATTAGTCCATCTATACTGACCTCCATCAGGTTGCAAATGAAAAATAATTTTTATCTGCATCTAGCTCTGAAAAAATATTTGGCCTTCTAGCAGTGTGTGGGACTCATTGTATTAGTCCATCTATACCAAGCTCCACCAGCTTTTAAATTAATAATAATTTTTAGCTGCATCTAGCCCTGAAAATAATTTTTCTTCCCAATAGTGGTAGCAATAGAAATATGGGGCGCGCGCCTGGCTTACAAAAATATACGCTTCATAACAAAAAACACCAGCCTAGCGCACTGCATTAATAAGATGGCATCATCATCTCCCCCAGTGCTAGGCCTACTACCCAGGCTAGCATTCCTGTGCCTAAAACACAATGTATGGGTCCGCGCTAGCCACTATGCTGAGGGGTCTAAAGCTGCTGCTAACGCTTTATAACAATTCAATTGGCAGATTTTCACAGAGCTCTTCCACAACGCCCACCCATCGGGCAACAGTTGCCCACCTTCCCTATGGGATCTAGTGGCGAATAGTTGATGCCATTAATCAGAGCGTCAGTTGCCCCGTCGACGTGGCAAGCATACGGTAAGGCATGGGAAGAGTGGACACGACTAGTAGCAGGCAGACGGGTTGACCAATGTGAACAAGCCAGATCACAAGTCACCATAGAATTTCTCCACCAGCTAATTATGAGGGGCATATCAGGGGCGTCAGCGCAGCGGTGTCTGACTGGAGTAGCATTTCACTTCCAACTACTGAATTGGGGAGATGTGACAAAGGTTCATCATCAGACAATCCATAAAAGGGTGGAAAAGGGGTCAGCCAAGTCAGGAGTGTAGACGTCCCGTCCCGTGTCACTAAAACTGATTTCTCACATCATATCCCTAACACCATTAACATGACACTCACAATTTGAAGCAACACTACTGTCTACTGCATTTGTGATCGCCTTCTTCGGGGCGCTATGCATAAGCGAATTAGTTCCTCAATCCAAAATTACCACCAGTGGAGGCTTATTACACCAGGACGTAGTCATAGCCAATAATGCAATACGTCTACGCATACACAAATCGAAAACGGTTCCAGCGGGCAGGGGCACTTGGGTACTTCTACAACCCACAAACGGTACACTGAGTTGGGTAACAATAGTAAAAACATATCTAACCATCAGATCACAAAGTAATTTCTTCCTATCACACATTGATGGAATGCCATTATCAAGATACCAGTTCCAAGCTATATTTAATAAATGCATAACATCGGCAGGGAACCACCCCAAAGATTACGGGACACACTCATTCCGCATAGGCGCGGCCACGGAAGCAGCAAGAGCAGGACTGTCAGAAACGGAAGTTCAGAGGATAGGGAGATGGCGATCCACGTGTTTGGCAAGATACATAAGACCGGACTTGTTATCCTAACGTGGTTTGTTTCTTTTAAAGGTGACGCTAAGCCAACAGTGTGGGTGATAGGCCACTCGTATATGTATTGGGCAGAAAAAAGGGCGAAAGTCTGCCCAGGCGGGAGGAAATTAGAGTTTCATAACACATATTTCAACTAGAGAGGTATTAGAGGCCTGCTATGGCCACAGGTACTAATGGAGGTAATCAAGGTAGGGAGAGAGGCAAGATGTCCGGTCATCTTAGTTATACAGGCCGGGGGAAACAACCTAGGTCATCATAACAGCGCATAACTAATGGCAATAATGAAACTAGACACTGAGCGCTTCAGAGAATTTTTCACAAAACTAGCGATAGTATGGTCAGAGATTGTGCCGATAGCGGTATGGCAAGGTGCGCGAGACATCACGGCCATCGAACGGACAAGGCGGGTAATAAATATTCGGATGGCAAAATTTAGAAGAGACAGAGGTGGTGTAGTGGTACGACACCGACAACTGGAAGGAGATAAAGCAGGCCTCATACGGCCCGACGTTGTTCACTTAATGAATATTGAACTGGACATATTCCTGTCAGGACTCCAGGACGGAGTGGAACAAGCGTTAAGAGTGATGGGTGGGGGTCAGAGTCCTGCATACGAGTACGCAGGATCCTCCGTGGCCTGGAAATAGAAAGGACATGTTGGAGAGTTACACTTGTTGGCCAACTTGCCGGAGTGGAGACCCAGGGCATGCTGCAACAAGCTGAATTATTTTAGAAATAAAATGCCTTTCTAATGGAATGAGTATAAAGAGTTAATAAAGCTGTGACCGATCCTCACCCATCCAGTTGTAAGAGTTACATTATTGTATTGTCAAGGAAAGGGGGGCGGTAGGGGGGCTGAGCGTCTGGGTTTGGTTGGGGGTCCCCACAGTCTGCCTAGGCTAGATGCATTTAAAAATTCTTATTAGATACACAGGCGGTGCAGCTTGCTTCGCAGCTGGGCTACTACGCCCAAAGTATTGCCTAGGCTAGATGCAGTTAAAAATTCTACGCTGACTAGCAGACACTGAAGATTTGGAGCAGACCTCTGAGCTCTTCAGACTCAACCATCTGTGTTACCCCAAGCCATAGTGTATCTAGTTTCTTACAGTTAAAAAGGGGGGGGAGCGACCCAACCCACCTGGAATTGACGATGCCAACGTCACGTAAGACACAGCAAGGGGACTCCAAAAAGAGTCTCCATTTTTTCCCAAAATTGTGGCACAGACACCACTTAACCCTAGAACGCATACCTGGGGCCTCGCAGGCCCGCCCTGTTAATTGTTTTCTATTTTCTGCAAGATTACTTTAGTTAGAATTTTGAAACTCTAGGTATTCTTCATGTATATAGTTGTTTGTCATTTGAGTTTGAGTTATTCCATGTTATTTGCACACGAGCCTAAAAGGCCCCAGGTATATTAAAGTGTAGATTTTTATGGTCATGCGTTCTAGGGTTAAGTGGCATCAATTGCCCCACAGTTGCTTAAAACGGTTGGTGAGGTGATTTTACCAAATCCTCAAGGTTTTAGTCTCCCAAGGATAACACAGGGGTAGAAAAGTCCTTGCGAATCCATGATTTCTTCATCTTTATGAACGTGAGTCTGTCTACATTCTCAGTGGACAGACGCGTGCGCTTATCTGTCAGCACACCACCAGCAGCACTGAACACACGTTCAGAGAGAACACTGGCTGCAGGGCATGACAAGATCTCCAAGGCGTGAGTGGCGAGCGCCGGCCATTTTTCCAGATTGGAATACCAAAATGAGCAAGGGTCCAGTGACACAGTCATGGCTTCGATGTTCACTTGGAGATACTCCTGCACCATCCTCTCTAGGCGTTGACTATGTGTCAGACTTCTTGTCTCCTGTGGCCTTGCAAAGGATGGTCTAAAAAAGTGGTGAAACGATTCCACAAAATTGCAGTTACCAGCAGATACTGTGTTACTGTTACGGTTTGAGTGATGAAGACTCGACAGTCCCACGGTTGGCAAGTTAGAACTGTGAGATTCACTACGTGCACCACTGGTGTTTTGTGGAAAAGCACATGTAAGATTCTGCAACAGCGTCTGCAGATACTCCTGCATGCGTCAATCCCTTTTTATGGCAGGAATTATTTCGGCAAATTTACTATTGTACCGGGGATCTAAGAGTGTGGCAACCCAGTAGTCGGGATTACTTCGAATTCTGACAATCTGAGGGTCATGTTGCAGGTAGTGCAGCAAGAAGGCACTCATGAGTCTTGCGCATCCAGGAGGACCAAGTCCTTGTTGTGTTGGTAGCGAGGTAAGAATCATGCTTCCTTCCTCTGCCCTCTCCCCTCAACCTCGCACAACAGAAATGTGATCAAGGTCTCCCTCATCTGATGAGTCTTCCATGCCCATCGCCAGTTCGTCCTCCACTTCTTCCTCGGCTCCTGCACCTTCCTCAACAGTTTGGCTGCTACCATGCGCCCTGGTTAATCCCTCTCCCCCACCCTCCCATGCCTGCTGCCTTGGTGCTGCCAACCGTCTGGACCTTGGAGATGTTATCCCTTCCGCATACGACTCCTCCTCTACTTCCTCCACCTCCTCTTGTCCCACCACCTGACTCTGAATTCTGTTTAGTGTGTGCTCCAGCATATAAATCACCGGAATAGTCATGCTGATAATGGCATCGTCGTCAGCACTAAACATCTTCGTCGCCATTTCAAAACTGTGCAGTAGGGTGTGTGGCGCCCCTGAGGGTTCAGTCGCCACAGAGTTACTGCATCTCAGACAGAGGTGTGGTATCTCACCCTCAGGTAAGGAAGGCATATGGCTCGGGACCCTAACACCTGCATCCAACACATACCCGCAGTGGGGGTAGGGCAAGATTGCTCCTAAGGGAGAGCACAGTCCCAGGTCCCTAGCTGGTGGAAGGGTCCTATGTAGTGGGTGCTTAGGGGAGCAGCTTAGCGGAGCACATGACAGGGAGAGTATAAATAGGAAGCTATCTTAGAAAGAGCAAGCCAGTCAGAGGAGGAAAAGTGACAGGAGCAGAGGCTCGGCATGAGCTCTGCTCCAGAGGCGGGCCTAGCCTGGGAGGCCCAGGACTGAAGGAGAGAAGAGAGGAGTGGGAGCAGGAAGGCTCCAGGAACCGAAGGGACCCTAGGGCTATGGGCCGTGCAGAAGGCCACACGTACTCCTGCTGCTACCAGGAGGTAGAGGGGTCAGACCAGATAAGGGGAACCGGTCCCTCAACTAGCGGAGAAACAGCAAGGCTCAACTAGAAACCGGAGGCTGCAGCATTTCATGTACTGCAGGTAAAAGTCCACACCAGTCTCACTAAGAAGGTAGCCACATAGAACCCAGGGGACGGAACTCAAGTCGCCCGCCAAGGCCCGAGGATACCGGATAGAAGTGTCACTGGGTGTGAGGTGCAGGTATAAGGCCAGAGAAAGGACACACAGAAGGGGGTCCTGCTAAGTACTCCGGAGCTCTCTGGGGGTGGACTGAGCCCCTCACTGAGTACGCACAGCACGACGGGTGAGATTGCTCTGGTACCTGTAATCTGGACTGCAACAACTGTGAGTAAAGATCTTGGGACTGCATCACACGGACTCTGTGTTCATTACTGACTCCCTGCACTACAACCACCATCATCCACCCACACTGCCCTCAAGCTACACTCTTCCTGTGGTGAGTAATAATACCATTGCTGCAAAACCACCAGCTTCAGAGGACTGTTCCGCAGCGGCGGCCCCTTTTGCCCCACTCCAGAGGTGGCGTAGTCGGACATTATAAAACCCATATATACAAATTACCCTTGGATTGACCGCCCTGGATCACGGACCGGGTCACCGCCACAGTGACTACAACCCCCAGCGTCTACCAGCCCGGCTCAGGGTACCCCACGGCCCAGGGGGCACGTCAACTTCATAGGTCCCTGATCTGAGACCACTCCTGCAGCGTGATTTGCCCCACCTCTGGATCTCGTTGGCCCAGGCTATACATCAGAACGTATTGCACCAGGGCTTGTCGGTGCTGCCACAGTCGCTGCAACATGGTTAGAGTTGAATTCCACCGTGTCGGCACATCGCATTTCAGCCGGTGAACTGGCAGGCTCAACGACTTCTGTAGAGATGTAAGTCATTGAGCTGCGGGATGCGAACGGCGGAAGTGAGCACACAGTGACTGTGCCCCCTGCAGAAGGCCATCTAGTCCGGGATAGTGGGCTAACAATTTATGGACAACCAGGTTCAACACGTGAGCCATACAAGGCACGTGTGTGACATTGCCCCGGCGATGCAGCATTGTCGCACACGGCCTTCCCTGGTTGCAGGTCCAGTGGAGACAACCATTCATGAAACTGGGTCTCCAGAGCTGACCACAACTCCTCAGCTGTGTGACTCACATTTCCCAGACATTTCAAAGTAAACACTGATGCCTTGAGCCCTGCTGCCAGCATAGTAAGGAGGTGTGCAGGATTCCTTCTGCGCAGTTAGAATGCAGGTGGCATTACCAGACAGGCTTTGGGTGCAGGTGGAGGACCGAGAGGAGGTTGAGGAGGCAGAAGCAGTGGAGGAACTTCGAGATAAAGAGGATTGACGCACAACTCGTGGGGACGGTAAGACTTGAACAGCAGCCCCTTGTCCTGCTGTCACCATAGTTACCCAGTGCCCAGTCAGCGACATGTAACGCCCCTGTCCATGCCTACTCGTCCAAGTGTCTGTGGTGAAATGCACCCTGTCACACACAGAGTTTCTCAAAGAAGCGGTGATGTTGTGTGTGACATGCTGGTGGAGCGCAGGCACACCTTTCTTTGAGAAGTAGTGCCGACTGAGCATCTGGTACTGGGGCACTGAGACGGACATAAGGTCTCGAAAATCCACTGTGTCCTCCAGGCGGAAAGGCAGCATTTCTGTAGCCAAGAGCTCGCAGATGGTGAAATTCAACCTCTTAGTTTTCTCATGGCTAGGAGGAAATGGTCTTTTACTTTTCCACATCTGAGGGACCGAGGGCTGGCTGTTGTGCTTAGACGGGGTTGAGTAGGATGTCCCCGGCAAACTGCCGGTCTGTGAGGAAGATGCAGGCGGACATGTTAGATTGCCTTGATCCAAAGCTGGTGCTCTCGATGTCAGAGAGCGCTCAACACCAGCAGGTGTTTCCACTTCCCAATGAACTGATGACCTGCCAATCACACTGGCTGTTGCAGGTAAAGAGGTGGCAGGTCTGCGTCCAAAAACATGTGTGACTGCTGTCCCCCCAGTCACAGAGGATGAAGAGGCCGCGGATGCACAATATGGGGCAGACGGTGGTTGGCCCAGCCTGCTAGGCCGCATTGTAGCACAGTGAGCTTCCCACTGCAACTTATGCTTCATATCCATGTGCCGGTTCATGCATGAAGTACTCAAACTATGGATTTTTTGGCCTCTACTTATGTTTTGGTTACAAATATTACAGATAACACGAGTTGGGTCATCCTTATCATTCTGAATAAATGCCCAGGCTATGCAAGGCTTAGAGCCCATGCGACCTGAAGAGCCACTACGACTTGTGGTCAGAGGCAGAGTTGTGGTTGAGGATGTGTCCAGGAAGGCGCAACCTAACCTCGTCGTCAATAGCATCTGTGACGCCCCGCTGTGCTTGGTATCACATATCCTAGAAGAGTGTATTGATGGAATCCTCCACAAGAGGCCCCCATAAACATTCACACATCTCCACCTTCCACCTCAGACCAGCAGAGGGAGCCCGTTAGGGATATAAATAGGGAAGGTGGAGCTAGGCAGTTCAGTTCCTCTGAAGAGTTCCTGCAGTAGAGAAGCCTAAGAGAGGTCAGTCTGCAGTGGAGCTCAGTCTAGTCTAGAGAACTCAGTTAATAGTTCAGCAGTGGAGCACGAGGCTCCTGCTAACTAGATTCAGTAAGGCATAACCGGAATCCCTGGAGAACTACAAGTCCCAGGATTGCTAAGGTGCTGATACGTAACAGAGCCAGGAGACGCTTAGGCCCCGCATAGTGGGAGCGTGAACTCCAAGAGAAGGCCCTACCACAAGGTCAGCCAGCGCAGGACATAGACAAAGTTAGGCCTAGCTCCAGGCAGGTCAGAAACTTACTACGCAGAGGCAAGAAACAGGAGGCCCCACACCCGCTCATTGGGGAGGATCCTGATATTCACCCTTCACCCTACAGTGCTCCGGGATGTGCCTGAATTTCCTCCAGTAAAAGGTACTGAAGTGACTACCGTGTCCGTTCCCGTTCTTGCTCTGACCCAGCTGGGTCTTGCCTGTCCTGCATTCCCCCTGCATACGCTGCCCTGAGACCTAGCTCCACCTGTGGGGAGCTATACCATCGAGCAGCCTTATCACGGGTCTCAGTGGACTGCTGCAGCGCTGGTGCTTCTCACCAGATACCACAGGTGGCGTCACAAACTCTTATAAAATTAACAATTATCCATTCTTTTAAATAGTGACCCCAGGGTACGGGCCAGGGAGCCGACCACCGCGACATCCCCAAGCCAGGCAAAGGCCCGGGTACCGAGTCATCCCCATCCCCTGGGCTAGTCACATCCTCCTCCACCTCCTCCGTTGACCTCATCGACTGGCTGACTGTGGGTTGACAGTAAGTGGGATCTCCAACCTCGTCATCATCACCCTGTGTGCTATCACACCCGTCGTCCTCAAAGCCAACCTCTTCCTGCCCTGACCGAAAAGTCAAGTTGTCACTCCAATCAGGTATTTGAGTCTCATCATCGTCTTCATCATTGTCTCCACCAACAGGAGTGACAGTTTGGGAACGAGGGTCTACATTATGCTCAGAACCTTCTTCATCTGGTCCTGGATCCGACTTATAAAGATTCTGGGCACCAGTGCAGATCGTTTCCTCGTCTGGATTAACAGAAGCTCTGGAGCAGACTTACGTTTCCCAGGCTATAGTATGAGTAAACAGCTCTGCAGACTCAACCATCTGTGTTACCCCATACTCAGACGGGCAGCTGGAGACTTGGGAGCTGTGAGGAAGCAAGTGCGATTGGGGTGACACCTCTGAGGACTGGAATATTTGTGATGTTGAAATTGAGGTGGAGGAGAGCCCACTTGAAGGAGCACTTGATATCCGCTGAAGCACCTGCTGTTTTTGTGCCTCATCTGGAATTTGTAGCGATGGGCGTGTCCGTAAGAAAGGGATCGTATCACATTGTCCACGAAAAGAAGTCGACATCTTAGCTTGGCTGGAAGATGGTCTTTCTTCTGCAGATGTTACCCCCCCCCCACTGCGGGGGGGCTCGACCCACCAGCGGACAGGCACCAGTATTGGGAGAGGGGGGCTGGCCGTCAGGGTTCACCGCGGCTCTGGCACAAACCCGGCGACACGGAGGTGGCACGGGCAGGAACGAACTGGCCGTGTCGGCTTCTCACTTTTTGGATTTTAGAAGGGCATGACATGCCTATATCTGTGTCTCCCCCTCCTTTTACTCCTCCACCTCTTTTCTTTTCGCATGACTATATGTACTTGTCACTTTTCCATGTGTTAGTTATGTCTTCTGAGCAGTTTGTCAGCTTTTGGACACATTTGAAGGTGTTTTCTATGTGTTTCTATGTGTTTTTGTTTGCCTGCCATTGGTTTTAACGGTGTTCGAAGATGTTCGACGAACAGTTCGACGAACAGTTCGGCGAACACATGGGTGTTCGACGAACCGAACCGAACTCGAACACTACGGGGGTGGCTCAACACTAGTCATCATTTTTTTGTCTTTTTGTCTTTATTGTGCATTTTTTCCACTGTAACAGGGGCATTAGTAGGAATGCCAGTTACAGAGGAAATTAGCCCTCCACAGTGACCAGCACCTGCATTTTCATTTCATTTTGCTAGGAGTTTTTCATTTTGCTGTAATACATGAGAATTAATTCTTCCTTCAGTGTTTAATTTCCTCATCATATGTACTAAGTAACAAATCCTCTATTATCTATTTCTGAAGTTGCTTCACCGGCGGTCTTGCTGTCGTTCTTGCAGCGGCTCTGCCTCTGGCGTGTTTTGCTATATACTTTCTAGCATAGAAAGCGGGCGGCTTGAGTTTGGAATGAGATTTTTTTTAACTACTTCAGGGTTTCCGAGCCCTGAAGTGGTAAAATGAAGTCACATTCGACAGAACATGTGCACAGCAATGGACAATGTGCATAATAATGGACATTGCTGTGCATTATGTTCACTTTATGAGATGCTTTTATAGTGCTTATTTAGGTAGATTATGGGTGGAATCCACTTGAAAATGACACCATGTGTAAATAACCTTAAAGAGGCTATCAGTCCTTAGCCCACAAGTCAGCAGTCTCTTCAGTCTGCAGAGAGGAAAAAGACTAGAATTCTACCACCACCTATTGGAAACAGCGTTCCTAAAAGTCAAAATCGACTCTATAATGAGCCTTGCAATATGCCTTGGCTTGTTACTCTCCACAAGTAGAAATGTTACCCCTTAGACCCTAAATCTCCTATAGAAATTAATAGAGAGAGACACCCCCCCTTTTCCGAGTTCATGCACTGGGCACTATTCTCACGGTAGATGTTGGTCCCACCAGTTTTGGACATTTATGGCATATTTAAAAGCTATGTTATACGTATCCCAATTGGGAACTCTCCTTTAATGTTTGTAGAAAACCAACTTCCTATGTTTAGTTTGATTAAAGTGTAACGAAACTTTTTAACATTTTTTGCTATGTTGTAGCTAGAGATCAGCAGATCGATTAAAATTCAAAATGGCTGGCTTTGCTGAATTTTCCGCCAAAATAAATAAATCTAAATATTGGAAAGAAGGGGGAGAGCTAGAGGTAGATATATATATATATATATATATATATTCCACTTATTCAGTAGAATCTGGAGATGAAAACCAACTCTACGGCGCAAACTGCTAGTCCTGTGCCCAACTGTGTTCCAGGGGGAACGCTGATCTCTGACTTACCCCCAAAGTACAAGGTATGATAATCTGCTAGATAACACAGCTGCAGGGCATTATGGGGAAGCCTGCGTGTTTACGCAAAACGACATTAGCCCGCTCTTTGATGCTTCATCAGTGTTCGAAATGTTGCCGGGCAAGTTTTTTTGCGAATTGCATCTCAAAGCGTTCAGATACATGTGGAACTGCAAATTTCAGGAAATTCGACTCAAACTCAATCCTTCACTGATCGATCTACTCATCTCTGGTTTTAACCCATTAAAAGCTCTATTGATCTGTGGAGGTCCAGGTCATGAGACCCCCCCATTGATAGTCAATCCAAGGGACAAAAATGCTCAGGCGTTTGGGACAATAGGTTTTCTGTTGGATCTGTATACCTATCTGAGTGAGCTTATTCATGAGGACCCTTTAACACTGTGTTCTTTCCCACGTTCAGGGGTTCTGCAGGGGCTTACATCCGAACCCGCCAGCAAAACTGGATTCAGGCGTATGCGCCAATGGGGCCATTGACTATATTGGTGCAGATGTAGTCTGGGTAAGTAAGCGTATACGCCTGAAAGTGATGCACCAAAGAGCACATGGTGACTCTGTTTTCACCATTATAGTCAATGGCCCCATTTGTGCATACGTATGAATCCTGTTTTGCAGGGGGTTCGGACGTAACTCTCAACAAGACCACTGACCGGTTGGGAAGAACGCAATGTGAAAGGCACCTAAGCTGACTGCTTCTTGATTTGAGTGATTAATGGAGTCTCAGGAGACATTAAGGACCCCCCACAGATCAACAGAGCTTTTGTGCGGGTATGTATAACTTTTAAAAGTTTATTCAATTCCTTAATATGGCGATTATTTGTGTTAGCATTCTGCACAATATTCCTTTTTGTAATTCATTCAATATTTTGAAGCAATTCTCCCCCGTATTTATTATGCTTTCTGCAAAACTCAGTGGATCCATCTCCTTTGCTAATAAATTATAAATTACTGGCCTTCAGACATCGCGTCATACAATACTCGCTTACAAAACATGAAATATTCCTCTGCACGCTTTCTGTAATAGTTTACCTTGAACTGTATTGTTTTTTCATATAGCGCTGACGAGTATGTAACATCTGAACAATGCCCTTGGCTCTCTTTAAATTAATGAGTCTAAAACATTCTTGTTTTCTCTTGTGGATATTTCTGGTTTGCAAAAACAATGTAAAATCTAACGTGTTCTATTGGTTAAAGACTGGCACTGTAGCTGCCAGGAGGGTAAAAACTAAAAAACAAAAGTTGGAGAAATGCTTAGGTGGACATGTGTATGGTTTGCTTTTAAATAGGATTTGCCTAATTAGAATAGTTTTCAAAGTCTGATCACTGGTGGTCAGGCTACTGGAGCCCTGCTTATCATGCATATCAAGAAAATGTCTAAGGAGAAGTGGCTGCATATGTCATTCATGAAAGTGGTGTCCTTCTCTTTGAGACTACGTCACTGGACAAGGCTCGATAAAGGGTTGATATTGACTTTTAGGATTGCTACTTCCAATTGATGGCACCAGAGTTCTATGCTAGTCCACTTCCTTTGCTTGCCAGGCTTGATATGTCACTCTCCGCAAGGAGAATCGTTAGTCCTTGGATCCCGGTTAGACGCCTCCAGATCTCACACTTTGCAATGACGAGGGGCAGTACTCCAAAACATAGTGTCTACAAATTGAGATTCTGGTTTGGCTTTTATCCTAAGTCATGTGGCAAGGTTATTTAAAGGGTTGATATTGACTTTTAGGATTGCTACTTCCAGTAGGTGGCACTAGAGTTCTATTCTAGTCCTCTTCCTCTATGAAGAGACAATTTACATATTTCCCAGAGGAGCACTGCAAATCTTAAAAGTCTCCTCACCTTGGCATGCCAGGCTTAATATGTGACTCTCTGCAAGAAGAAACGTTAATCCTTGTATCCCAGTCAGTTGCTTCTCACCCAGCCAAACCAGATCTCACTCTTTCCACTGACAAGAGGCAGTACTCCGAAACACAGTGTCTGCGAATTGAGATTCCGGTTTGGCTTTTATCCTAAGTCATGTGACAAGACTCGTTAAAGGGTTGATATTGACTTTTAACATTGCTACTTCCAATAGGTGGCAAAAGAGTTCTAGTCCTCTTCCTCTCTGAAGAGACAATTTACATATTTCCCGGAGGAGCACTGCAAAGCTTAAAAGTCTCCTCACCTTGGCATGCCAGGCTTGATATGTCACTCTCTGCAAGAAGAAACGTTAATCCTTGTATCCCAGTCAGTTGCCTCTCACCCAGCCAAACCAGATCTTACTCTTTCCACTGACGAGAGGCAGCACTCCGAAGCAGAGTATCTGCAAATTGTGATTCCGATTTGGCTTTTATCCTAAGTCATGTGACAAGGCTCGTTAAAGGGTTGATATTGACTTTTAACATTGCTACTTCCAATAGGTGGCAATAGAGTTCTAGTCCTCTTCCTCTCTGAAGAGACTATTTGCATATTTAGTTTCGCAGAGGAGAATTGCAAGGCTTGAAAGTCTCCTCACCTTGGTATGACAGGCTTGACATGTCACTCTCCGCAAGGAGAAACGTTACCCATTGGATGCCAGACTATGTCACCAAACAATGCCATCTCCCCACTCCCTTTAGATATGCCCCTCAACTTCACATTCATGCTCCAGTTGATGACCCCAACTATGTTCCTTGATCACTTGAGAGATTCATGGTTGTATAATCCAGAAAATTACAGTGGTTTAGAATGCCAACAGCTTTTAATTCTCATGTAAAGAGCTTGAGGATTTTTAGGTTCCAGTGTCAAAATATATTGCTCTAATACAATTGTTTGAATGGTCCCTGTACTTTTAGATGACTTGATCCAATCTGAAATAAAATGGGTTAAATACACAATCTGCAAATGATTTTATTTACTAATTATGTTAAATCACTCAATAGTAGGGATGAGCGGACCCGTGGAAGATTGAGTTCTGGTACTAGACCCGAACTTTAATCCAAAGTTCCAGAAACCGAAGCCCATTGAAAAAATGGAGACCTGGACTTTTGAGCTGGAAAATATCTCTCTCTCTCTGCAACGGACTTCCCCTGGAACTCCAAACATTGCAACTGACTTCCGGGAGAAGTCTGAGTTCAGTGTTTAGCACCGGACACTAACTGTCCAGTACAAACCCCAAACTTTTAAGTTGGGGTTCGCTCATCTCTACTCAATAGTGTCGGTCACTAGTTGTCTCCATTGTGCCTACTTCTGCAGGCTCTGACCTGGGGAAAAAAATGTTTTGCAAGATAAATGCTCCCTTCATGTGTCATTCCCCACCTATTCCTTGCTACCCACACTGCAAATGCATGATTGGACACTGAGTTTTTAGGAATACCTGAGAGATTGAACTCCGGAGGTCTCCCCCTTTGTGAGAGTTTCCCAGGTGTGCTGTAAAATATGGTGAGTATATTTGAACTTAATCTTCACTGCCTGTTGTCAAGTGTAATCCGTCACTATCAGCAGAGATGTTGACTTGGAGAACAGCAAGCGGGGGAAGACTTTTATCGCTTTGCTCCTGCTTTGCTATCTGTCAAACAGCATACAGACTTAGGAGGGAGGCGAACTTTCTGTTCAGGACACGATAGTCATTGGTCAATGAAAGAGAGGAAAGACAGCTCCTATAATGCTGGAAGAATGCTAATGAAGACTAGCCATCCAGAGTGGATGATGAGATTGATAGGATGAAAATCTAGACAGTTCCTTAAAGGGGTTGTCTGGCCTTTTGATAAAAGTCTGTAGTCACTCTATGTTACAGCACAGTGTCAGGATTCTCCAGTGTTGGCAGCAAGACCGGAAAAAACTTGAATATTTCTGGCCACATTTCGACTAGACATGCTCAGCCTCGCTCAATACAAGTGAATTCAATTCATAAATACTGTACATGTTTCCTATAATAATCTTGGAATATTATTATAACAAGAAAAGAAGCAAATGAAAAACTAATACACTGTGTAATGCCCAGCGCTGGACCTCTGGGGTGGAGCATGATATAAGGATTAAAGAACTCCAGAGACAGAATTTAAGCCCCACTCATTTGGGTCCTGTATGAGGCATAACACAGTGATTTATGTACTGTTGCTTTAATAACACAAGTAAAACTAACAAATTAACACAATTTGGAAATATGTTTTGTATTCATTTGAGATCATGTAAGATGCCAAGAAAATGGATTTGAATTTCCATCTGTACTTAAAGCCTCAGGTATTTCAGTCTTCATACTTAATATACTCTTGCTAATTATTCTTGCATGTGCCAGTACAAAATATTACTCTACCGCTTTGATAAAACTATAATTATAGAACATTGCCATATGGCAGAAACTTTTTTTTATAATGACTGCTGACATCAAATGAATTTCCACTGGCAAAAAAAATTATGTTCAGTTTCTCTGGTATAATTATGATATTTTAAATCAATATGTGAGCCGATCTGTACTTTAAGAAAAATCTAACCCAGTTGTTCATCTTCTCAGCTAATTTTTATGTATTGACCCAATACATCTGTAATGAAAATTAGAACAATTTTGCAAATAATCTACATTCTAAAAAAAAAATTGTTTTGTGTCTACAGCTTTTATGTAAATGTATGCGTCGCCAAGGTAACAGACTACAAACAATCCCTGAGTAGTCTGATTCTTTGACATCTTACTCATACTTCTTGCGAAGCATTATCTATATATATAATTGTCTTATCCCGTCTGTCTGTCTGTCTGTCTTTCTGTCTGTCTTTATGTCTGTCTGTCTGTCCAGGAAATCCCGTGTCGCTCATTGGTCCGGCCGCGGCAAATCAGCGACGCGTGATTTCAAAAAACGATGGCGGCCGTTAGCGGCTCATCTGCCACACTGAGGTCAGCGGCGATGCAGCCGGGAGATGAGTGGCGCTAGCAGCAGAACTACCCCGACCGGCGGCGCCACTGACCTCCATGTGGCTAACGTCGGGAGATCAGCGGCTTGGCCCGCTGATCTCCCGACGGAAAGTATGAACGGAGGACCGGGGAGCGGCGCCGCCGGTCGGGATGCTTCTGCTGCGAGCAGCCGCTCATCTCCCAGCTGCTCGCAGCGGAAGTACCCACACAGGCAGCGCTGCTCCCCGGTTCTCACTAATACGACGCTGATTGGTCGCGGCACTAGCCGTTCATCTCCCGCTACTCACAACGAAAGTACCCGCACATCAACGCCACTCCCCGTTCTCAGTAACACCAGTCGCTGATTGGCCGCAGCATCAGCGATTTTGGCGCCAAATATAAACACCGCTCTGCTGATCGGTCGCGACCGCTGTCCGCAAACAATCAGCAATTTTGGCGCCAAATTTAAACCCCGCTCTGCTGATTGGTCGCGGTCGCCGGCCGCGACTAATCAGCATTATTTGCGCCAAATTTAAACACCGCTCTGCTGATTGGTCGCGGTCGCTGGCCGCGACCAATCAGCATTATTGGCGCCAAATTTAAACACCGCTCTGCTCAATGGTCAAGGTCGCCAGCCGCGACCAATCAGCAGTATTGGCGCCAAATTTAAACCCCGCTCTGCTGATTGGTCGCGACCGCCTGCTGCGACCAATCAGCGATTTTGGCGCCAAATTTAAACACCGCTCTGCTGATTGGTCGCGGTCGCGGGCCACGACCAATCAGCGATTTTGGCACCAAATTTAAACACCGCTCTGCTGATTGGTCGCGGTCGCGGGCCACGACCAATCAGCGATTTTGGCACCAAATTTAAACACCGCTCCGCTGATTGGTCGCGGTCGCCGGCCGTGACCAATCAGCATTATTGGCGCCAAATTTAAACCCCGCTCTGCTGATTGGTCGTGGCCGGCAACCGTGACCAATCAGCATTATTGGCGCCAAATTTAAACCCCGCTCTGCTGATTGGTCGTGGCCGGCAACCGAGACTAATCAGCATTATTGGCGCCAAATTTAAACCCCGCTCTGCTAATTGGTCGCGGTTGCCGGCCGCGACCAATCAGCAGTATTGGCGCCAAATTTAAACCCCACTCTGCTGATTGGTTGCGGCCGTGACCAATCAGCAGTATTGGCGCCAAATTTAAACCCCGCTCTGCTGATTGGTCGCGGTCGCCGGCCACGACCAATCAGCGATTTTGGCACCAAATTTAAACACCGCTCTGCTGATTGGTCGCGGTCGCCGGCCGCGACCAATCAGCATTATTGGCGCCAAATTTAAACCCCGCTTTGCTGATTGGTCGCGGCCGGCAACCGAGACCAATCAGCAGTATTGGCGCCAAATTTTAAACCCCGCTCTGCTGATTGGTCGCGGTTGCCGACCGCGACTAATCAGCATTATTGGCGCCAAATTTAAACCCCGCTCTGCTGATTGGTCGCGGCCGGCAACCGAGACCAATCAGCAGTATTGGCGCCAAATTTTAAACCCCGCTCTGCTGATTGGTCGCGGTTGCCGACCGCGACCAATCAGCAGTATTGGCGCCAAATTTAAACCCCGCTCTGCTGATTGGTTGCGGCTGCGACCAATCAGCATTATTTGCGCCAAATTTAAACACCGCTCTGCTTATTTAGTCCGCAACCAATCAGCATTATTGGCGCCAAATTTAACCCCCGCTCTGCTGATTGGTCACGTTCGCTGGCCGCGACCAATCAGCATTATTGGCGCCAAATTTAAACCCCACTCTGCTGATTAGTCGCGACCGCCGGCCGTGACCAATCAGCGATATAGGTGCTAAATTTAAACACCGCTTTGCTGATTGGTCGCAGTTGCCGGCCGCGACCATTCAGCGATTATGGCGCCAAATTTAAACACGCTCTCCAGTCCTCACTAACGCGGTTCGCTGATTGGTCGCGGCCGCTGCCTGCGACCAATCACCGATATTGCCGCGGCCGCTGCCTGCGACCAATCACCGATATTGCCGCCAAATTTAAACACTGCTTTGCTGATTGGTCGCGGTTGCCGGCCACGACCAATCAGCGATTTTGGCGCAAAATTTAAACACCGCTCTGCTAGTTGCGCCCCGTCGGCCGCATACATATTCTAGAATACCCGATGCTTTAGAATCGGGCCACCATCTAGTAGTTTTAATATGCACATATTTCACAAACATCTGATTGGTACAGATCTAGCAAAAGCTAAAATGATTCAGATAGCACTACAAGGGCATGCTATGACACCTTAATCGACATCGACTATTTACTTGTGCAATATTGTTATCTTAATCTCAAGTGAGATAACCTTCTGCGACAAGTTAATAAAATGGGGGATTGTGAGTCATAATAACTGTTCCATCCATATCTGTACTCGCTCCTTGTGCTTCAGTCACTAGGCGGCGCCGCACTTTCGTTGTAGATGACGTGGTGCAACATGGCAACAGTCCTGTTTAGAATTCCGGGTCTTGAGGTGTTATACAAGCAGAGAGCTTGGGGGTAAATTCCTGAAAATGTTGCCTCATTAACTCCCTGCTGTGAGCATACACACTACTTAAAGAAGTTGTCCCCTATTTTTTCATCGATGTTCTATCCGTAGGATAGGGCATCAATGTTTGATCGGCTGGGGTCCGGCACCTGGCACCCCCGCCGATCAGCTGTTATCGGTGCCGCCGGCTGGAGGTGCTTACTTACGGTGCTTGGCCGTCTAGCTGTAGTGGCCACTGCAGGGTACTGCACATCCGCCTCCCATTGAATTGAATAGGAGGCGGAAGTGCTGTACCCCGCGGCAGCCTCTACAGCTAGACGGCCAAGCACCGCAAGTTAAGTACTTCCAGCCGGTTGCCGCCGGCACCTATAACCGCTGATCGGCAGGGGTGCCGGGTGCGGGACCTCACCCGATCAAACATTGATGCCCTATCCTGAGGATAGGGCATCAATGAAAAAGTAGCAGACAACTTCTTTAAGTCCCTAGCTTTCTGCTTAAAGTTGCCAGTTATAGGTGTTGTTGACTTTGGTTCACTACTGTTTCACTACTCTGACCTAGTCTGCTATTCCTTTCCTTGACCTCAACTCGTGTTTAGACCTTCCAACTGCCTTGTGATTTTATTCCTGAGCTTGACTTTTTGGAACTGGCCATCATTCTCATTCTGACTATCGTCTTTCAGCCTGCTGCACCGGCCAGCAGCCACCCAGTGGACCCAACCCAAGGAGCCTTGCATAAGCTCAGATACCTGTCCAGGGGCTAAAGGGTGAAGCTCAGGGTTCAATTGGGAACTGCTTGACAGAGTAGCTTGTCCGCAACCAATCAGCGATCTTGGTGCCAAATTTAAACACCGCTGTGCTGATTGGTCGCGGCCGCTGCCCGAGACCAATCAGCGATCTTGGCGCCAAATGTACACACCGCTGTGCTGATTAGTCGCGGCCGCGAATAATCAGAGAAATTGGCGCGAAATTTAAAACCCCGCTTCTCTGATTGGTCGCGCCCAGCAGGCCGCGATCAATCAGCGATTGCCGCAGCACGGCCGCAAATTGGCGCCGGATTTTAAACACGCAGGCCACCGTCGGGAGATCAGCGGCACTAGCTGCTGATCTCCCGACGGTAGCCGCATGGAAGTCAGCGGTGATGTAGCCGGGAGATGACCGGCACTAGCCGTTCATCTCCCGGCTACTCACACCGAAAGTACCCGCACATCAACGCCACTCCCCGTTCTCAGTAACACTGGTCGCTGATTGGCCGCAGCCGCCGGCCGCAACCAATCAGCGATTTTGGCGCCAAATATAAACACCGCTCTGCTGATTGGTCGCGGTCGCCAGCCGCGACCAATCAGCATTATTGGCGCCAAATTTAAACACCGCTCTGCTGATTGGTCACGGTCGCCAGCCGCGACCAATCAGCAGTATTGGCGCCAAATTTAAACCCCGCTCTACTGATTGGTCGCGACCACCGGCTGCGACCAATCAGCGATTTTGGCGCCAAATTTAAACACCGCTCTGCTGATTGGTCGCGGTTGCCGGCCGCGACCAATCAGCAATATTGGCGCCAAATTTAAACCCCGCTCTGCTGATTGGTCGCGGTCGCCGGCCGCGACCAATCAGCAGTATTGGCGCCAAATTTAAACCCCGCTCTGCTGATTGGTCTCGGTCGCCGGCCGCGACTAATCAGCATTATTGGCGGCAAATTTAAACCCCACTCTGCTAATTGGTCGCGGTTGCCGGCCGCGACCAATCAGCAGTATTGGTGCCAAATTTAAACCCCGCTCTGCTGATTGGTCTACAAAGAAATGGCAAGGGAACCCAGAACATATAAAAGGTCATCTTTTATGTAGTTGTTTTGAACTTGTTAATCATTACTTTTAATGGTCACATACAGAACTTTGGAACACCAATCAGTCAGTGTATGAAATGGTAGAATAATGTATAACTCATAAGTTATCCCCATGTGAACTATAGTCAAGGTCCACCAAATATTGCAATGATAAACCGGGATAATAAACCAGGGATCACCTAGTGGTGGTTTACTAGGTGACCTGCCGTGCAAGTAACAGCCTGAAACAAACAAAATTGTTCATTTTTAGACCGGACAGAGAAAACAGCGGGAATATCCATTTATCCAAAGCAATGAGTCACTGGCGTGAGCTGCCAGCTACATAATAATTGAGAATTGCCACTGACTTGCCATTTCAGTAAAGTAGAAATAAAGGAATGACATGCCTGCCATCCATTCATTCTCTGCCCTCCGCACAACTGCTCTGTACCCAGTAATTGGCTGCAATACACGACAGAATCTTTACTGATCAGAATCAAACAAGGACTGAAAGTCATCACATGGTGTATTGCTGTTAACAACATATATTCAAAGAAATGCTGAGACTCCCCGTGGCTTTTAACACTCTCTTTCCTGCATAGTCCTCAAGAGGCGCAACTCTCATTACATTGCAATTGTTACAGAACGCAGAAAATAAAGATACAATTATTCCAAAAGCAGTAACACAAGAAGTGGATACTGTAAATTAGCACTTCATTACAAGCCATTCATTTATTTTCCTTAGTACATAGTGATCGACAGTTTCCTAGTTTTTAAGGTTGAAGGTAGACTTAAGTCCAATGAGTTCAATCTATAGCCTCCAGAGAAAGGCAAAAAGCTCATGGGGCAGAGACAAATAGCTCCACAATAGGAGAAAAATTCCTTCCTGACTCCACATACAGCAATCAGATTAGTTCCCTGGATTAACGCCCCATCGCAGAATCTAGTGCCCAGAACCTGTAATAATATATATTTCAAGAAAGGCGTCCCGACCTCTCTTGAGTATTAGTAGTGAACCAACCTGTTACACTCACGCCCGGACTGACTGGCGTGAGCGTGGTTAGTTATCCCACTGGACCATGAACCGAGGAGTGCCTGGAGGGGTGTAACTAAGTATCAACTCGGTCCGACCAAGGTCACACGGCAGCTCAGTCGACTAGAGGGACCAGGTGCTACTCCAGGTCAGACCCCGGTCACAGTTGTTGACCCACACCGGGGAATGCAGGAACAGACAGGTTAGGCTGGCATACAGACAGGTGGGTACTGGGAGGCACGGCTGGTATGAAGACAGGTGGGTATTGGCAGGCACGGCTGGTATGCAGACAGGTGGGCACGGGCAGGCACGGCTGGCATGCAGACAGGTGGGCACTGGCAGGCACGGCTGGTATGCAGACAGGCTGGTACTGGCAGGTAGGAACGCAGGCAGGATAGGGACCAGTACAGACTGGGACACAGGAACGGAGCCGCAGGTGCGGTGGACAGCAGAGCAGAGCAAAACCGCAGATGCAGTGAACTAGTAGAGCAGAGCAAAACCACCAATGTGGTGAACAAGCAGAGCAGAGCGAAACCGCCGGTGTGGTGAACAAGCAGAGCAGGGCGAAACCGCAGGTGCGGTGAACAAGCAGAGCGGAGCAAAACCGCAGGTGCGGTGAACTAGCCAAGCAGAGTGGAACTGCAGATGTGGTGAACAAGCAGAGCAGAACCGCCGATGTGGTGAACAAACAGAGCAGGGCGAAACCGCAGGTGCGGTGAACAAGCAGAGCGGAGCAAAACCGCAGGTGCAGTGAACTAGCAGAGCAGAGTGGAATTGCAGGTGCAGTGAACAAGCAGAGCAGAGCGGAACCACAGGTGCAGTGAACAAGCAGAGCATAGCGGAACCGCAGGTGCGGTGAACAAGCAGAGCAGAGCGGAACCGCAGGTGCGGTGAACAAGCAGAGCAGAGCGGAACCACAGGTGCGGTGAACAAGCAGAGCAGAACCGCAGGTGCGGTGAACAAGCAGAGCAGAGCGGAACCGCAGGTGAGGTGAACAAGCAGAGCAGAGCGGAACCAGAGGTGCGGTGAGCAAGCAGAGCAGAGCGGACCGCAGGAGCGGTGAACAAGCAGTGCAGAGCGGAACCGCAGGTGCAGTAAAAAAGCAGAGCAGAGCGGAACCGCAGGTGCGGTGAACAAGCTGAGCAGAGCGGAACCGCAGGTGCGGTGAACAAGCAGAGCAGAGCGGAACCGCAGGTGAGGTGATCAAGCAGAGCAGAACAGAGCAGAAAGTGCAGGCAAACAGGACAGGGCTCTGTTCACATGGAAAAGACTGGAAAATACAGGAAGATGGTTAGAACACAGGAGGTAGATACGGAGGCAGGGAAAGGGGACAAGCAGAACCAGATACACACAAGGTACTTACAATTAAGTAGCGAGTGGACACAAAACTCACAAACAGAAGTACAGAGACAATGAGTTGGAGTTAGGTGCAGGTTCAGACACTGCAGGAAAAGGGAAGGTTCAGACATAGAGACAAATAGGTAACGGGCTAGGACACTGTTCAGACAGGAACTGAACCAGGAACAAGATACAGGAACGAGCCTGGGAACTCAGCCCCCAGGGTGGCAGAAACAGACTAGAAGTCACAGATACAGACAATAGGCCTGGGTATACAGCCCCCAGGGTGGCGGAAACAGACAAGATACAGGACAGGACCTGGCAACTCAGTTGCACAGAACAAACTGAGTGAAAGTGTTGCTCAGGCACCTCCTACTGGGTGGAGAGGGTTTAAGTATCCAGTGACTCACAGCAATAGGCTGGGGACGCATTAGGACTGCACACACTGTAGCTTTAAGAATCAGGAAGTAACAGCACCACCGCCGCCCTAAGCCAGCAGACAAGAGACATGCAAACAGCAGGTACTGGAGCAAAGTGTGCAACCTGGCCTGATAGGTAAGATTGCGGTCTTGCATGGTGGGAGGTGGTAAGCCATGTAAGCATGCTGCCAGGGATGTTACACAACCATTACAACATCATGTAACAAAGAGTTCCATTGTCTCAGTTCACTTACAGTAAAGAATTTGCGTCTGTGATGCCCCTTTGTCCCTATGTCAGGCCTAAGTGTAAAAAGATCATTATACAGATCTCTGAAATTCTACTCTGTGTGTCCCTTACAAGGTCATTAATAAATATGTTAAAAAGAAGAGGGCCCAATACTGACCTCTATAGTATCCCACTGTTAACTGTGATCCAATCTGAGTGTTTTCCATTAATAACCACTAGTGATGGGTGAGCACTAAAATGATTGGGTGCTCGATGCTCGGGTCGAGCAAATTGTAATGCTCGGGTGGTCGACCCGAGCAAAGGAGCCCAATATAAGTCTATGGGAAACGCAAGCATTTTTCAGGCGGCTCCCCCCGGCAGTCAGCAGATGGCCTAAAAATTTCCCAAATCGATGGGAACAATGCTCGAATGACATGGGAACAGCATGGGGAAGACCCCCTGGAAGCATTTCATACTCCCAGGTCACTGCTGTCAGCAACATTGTCAGAGGTATTACACCACTTTTACGGATTCACAATAAAACATACAAAAAGGAAACCAAAATGGATTTTCCTGGGAAATATGTTAAGGAACAACCTTTCCAGGGTAATTACTTGTATATTAGGCAAAATAAATAACCAAAAGCAAAAATGCTCCTCCACACCTTGGGCTAGGTTCACACGTAGCGTTTTTGATGCGTTTTTGCACTTTTGCATTGCTTTCAACCAAGACAAATGTATTCACTGGGAAATGTCATTTTAACATTTTACAACCTTATCTGGCCATGTGGTGTGTGACACATCATCAGACACATCCTGTTTCATTTTATTATGGAGGGACTCTGAAAGTCACAAAGCCTATTTTTATAGGGCTATCAGAGGGTCCTTACTAATCTTAAAGGGCCCTCGCTAAAGTTAGAGAGCAATAAGCCGGCTATGCTTTGTTCTTCCCATTATTAACGAGTGGGTCTCCTATATTGTTATTGCATATGTGACGCGCCCCCTGGGCCGTGTGGTACTCGGTAGCCGGGCCGGTCCTGTATTGGGGTAGTCACGGTGACAGTGACCCGGTCCGTGACCCAGGGCAGTCATTAAAAGGGGAATAAAGTTAAAGGGGAATGAAGATTTTATAGATAATGTTCGTGACGCCACCTGTGGTATGCAGCTATATGGGGCCGCCGCTGCGGTGCAGATCCTCTGGAGCTGATGGTGACGCAGCAGAGTTGGTACAGCTCTCCACAGGCAGAGCTTAGCCCCAGGGCAGGAAATAGTGATGTCATGAGGTAGATGGTGCTGGTGCTGTGTAATGCAGGGCTGGTGATGGCGAAGCAATTATTCAAGGACACAGTGGGGTGTAGTCTTCAGATTTTACTCACAGTTATCACGCTGCTCTTGGTTACAACTGCCAGCTTATAACCACCCACGTTGTCCTGCGGTCACCAAGAAAGGGGTTCCGCAGCTCTCAGGTATTTAGGAGTACTTAAACGGGACCCCAATCTATGTTCCTTCCTCGGTCGTCTTCCTGTGCTGACTCTCACCCTCCTGCCCTGCGCCTCACAATCAGTGTCCCAAGCCAGTAGCCTCGGATCTTGTCAGACGACCTGCAGTCCCCTGGACCCTATGCGGCCACCTTTTCGGCGATATAATTCTGGTAGTTGGCAGCTGCACCTTGAAAGTACAGTAGCTTCCGGTTATCTAGCTGAGCCTGATTCTTCTCCACTAGTTTAGGGGCCGGTCCCCTCTGCGGCCTAATCCCTCCACGTCCGTGTAAATTTGGGTGCACTGATGGCATCCGCACTCGCCGTGCCCCTGGGATCCCCTCTGTCTCTGGAGCCTTCCCTCTGCTCCCGTCCTCTTCTCTCAGTCTTTCCTCCTGGGCCTCTCTCACCAGGCCCTGCTCCTTTCTCCACTCCTGCTGAGCAGAGCTCCTCCAGAGCTCCTGCTCCCAACACTCTGTCTCTCTCTTCTGACTTTCTCCTCAAACTGATCTGACTCCTTCAAGATGGTTCCCTTCTTATACTCCTACTGAAGGTGCTCCCCTGAACTACTTCCTCCACCCACACCCACTACATGGTTCTCCCTCTCTCAGTTCCCCCCCTTCCAACCAGGGACAGGGCTCAGCACTGTACGCATGCATCTTGCCCCTCCTGCTGGTCTGGAATGGTGTAATGTTAGATGCAGGTGGGTGGGTCCCGGGCAGTACTCCATCCTTACCTGAGAGTGGGGCACCACACCTCTGGGTGAGATGCAGTACCTTTGTGGCGACTGAACCCTGCAGGGGTGCCACATATGCAGTGACTGCAAGGGCTGGCAAAAAAACAATGTTCCCATTATTAGGAAGTGGGTCTCCCATAGTGTTTGCCTATGCAGTGAATGCAAAAGCTGCCAAAAATTTGGAGGCACTCCAATTCCCCTTGGAAGAGACGTAGAGGTTGGAGAGCCTCCTAAAAACAATGTTCCCATTATTAGGAAGTGGGTCTCCCATAGTGTTTGCCTATGCAGTGAATGCAAAAGCTGCCAAAAATTTAGAGGAACTCCAATGCCCCTAGCAAGACACGTAGAGGAGGTGATATGGTAGATATGGTGATGGAGGATGAGGAAATGGGGGAGGACAAGAGCAAATAGACAAAATCAGGAAGCGTATACCCATGTGTGGGTGTGAAGTGGTGCATGGGAATAGACCTCCCAAAAAAAGACACTGGATTTGAGTTTATATTACGCTGCTATCATTCGGTGGTGTTGAGAAGTCTGGCCCAATCCAGCCCTTGTTCATTTTTATAAGAGTCAGCCTGTCAGCATTTTCAGTTGACAGGCGGATGCGCCTATCGGTTATAATTCCACCGCCGGCACAAAAAATGCGCTCTGATAAAACGCTAGCAGCAGGGCAGGCCTGGATCTCCAAGGCGTAGAGAGTCAGTTCATTCCACATGTCCAGCTTGGATGCCCAGTGATTATAAGGCACAGAGGAATCACGGAGGACGTTGGTACGGTCGGCAAGGTACTCCCTCACAATCTTCCCAAACTTTGCACTCCATGTGAAAGTACCCCGCGCCTCAGGGCCTGTAAGATGGGATGGTCTGAGAAAACTGTCCCAGAACTTTGAAAGTGTTCCCCTGCCTCTGCTGTATTACATTTGTGGCTCTCTTGCCTGTACTCCTTGCTTGTCCAACGAACTGTGACCTCTGCCAGCGATTTCAGATGGGAATTTTTTTAATAATTCCGCAGCAAGGACCTTCTGATACTGCCCCATTTTTGTAGACTTGTCCGTCTCAGGAATAAGAGATAGAAAGTTCTCCTTGTAGCGTGTGTCTAGAAGTGTCACCAACCAGTAATGACTGTCACCCAAAATTTGGAGAACGCGAGGGTCACGGAAAAAGCAGCATAACATAATCTCAGCAATGCGTGCCAGACTGCTAACAGGCAAGACTTCCGCGTCCTCACCAAGAGGACGTCTGACCATGCTCTCCTCCTTCTCTCTGTCCTCAGGCCATCCACGCTGAACAGACGGTATGACAGTTGTGCAAGTAGTACCATCTATAGCGCATGAAACTAGCTCCTGTTCTACCTCCTCCTCCTCTTCCTCATTGTCACCCAATCCACGTTGGGATGAGTTGAGGCTAGGTTGTGTGTAATCACTCTGTATGGTTCTTTGTTCCATCTCATCGTGTCCGCCTGCAATGCATCTTCTTTGATTATGAGCAGAGAGTGTTTCAGAAGACAGAGAAAAGGGATGGTGACGCTAATTATGGCCGCTCACCATCTTTAGTGGAGTCCTCAAAGTTTTGAAGGATGGTACTTATGTCTGACATCCATGTCCACTCCTGAGGTTTTATGTGTGGAGTCTGAACTGAATACCGATGGCCTTGTTCATGCTGGTAGTTAACAACTGTCCTCTTCTGCTCACAAATCCTTCCCAACATCAGCAGTGTAGAGTTCCAATGCGTGGGAACATCACACATCAATCAGTGAGCCGGAAGCTGCAAATGCTGCAGAAGCACGGCAAGGGCGGCGAAAGCTGTAGCTGACTTTCTAAAATGGGCACACAGGTGGCGTACTTTGACAAGCAGATCCGGCAGCTCTGGGTAGGTTTTGAAAAACCGCTGAACCACGAGGTTAAGCACATGGACCAGGCATGGTACGTGTGTGAGCTCGCCTCACCTCAGAGCCGCCACCAGGTTCCCGCCATTGTCACACGCGACCATGCCTTGCTGTAGGTTCAGCAGTGTCAGCCACAGATCTGCCTGCTCTTTCAGAGCTATCCACAACTCTTCAGCGTTGTGTGATTTGTCACCTAAACATATTAGCTTCAGCACAGCCTGTTGCCACTTGGCCAAGGCAGTGCTGCATTGCTTCCAGCTTTCAACTGATATGGTCATTTCGGAGATGGATGCTGAAGAGGAGGAGGAGGAGGTGCAGAAGCTGTAGAATGTGGGGGCAATCCTGATTGACCTAGGGCCCGCAATCCTCAGCGTCAGGAGGACGTGTTCGGTCCCAAGGTCCGACTGGGTCCCGGCTTCCACTATGTTAGCCCAGTGCGCCATCAGCGAGATGTACCGTCTCTGCCCACAAGCACTTGTCCCCGTGTTCATGGTTAGGTGGACTTTCCCAGTAACTGCATTTTTGAGGGCATGGCTAATGTTGTGGGACAGGTGGTCGTGTAATGCGGAGACAGCACACCAGGAGAAATAGTGGCAACAGGGACTGAGTACCGAGGGACAGCCGCCGCCATCAGGATGTGGAAAGCTTTCATCTCCACGAGCCTAAAAGGCAACATTTCGAGTGCAAGCAGTTGCGAAATGTGTGAATATAGTAGTGAGGCCTGTGGGGCATTAGCTGCATATTTGCACTTGCATTCCAAGGACCGGGGTAGGGACAACTGAACGCTGCGCTGGGACAAGGACGTGGACGTGCTTGCTGATGGTGCTACTTGAGAGTGTGCAACGACAGGTGCAGGGCAGGCGGTATCTTCGAATGCGCCATGGACAGAGGATTGGCTTGCACTCACAATAGCGGAAGAAGCAGTGGTACCACCCACAAACACCGTTCCTGGAACCTGGGGTTTGGCCCACTTAGTCAGGTGCTTTGCTGCCATGTGCCTGGTCATGCTGGTGGTGGTCAGGAAGGTAGTTTTGCTACCCCTGCTGATGCTGGCCTGGCAGGTGGTGCAAACAACCAGACTCGGGAAGACCTAACAGTTATACTGGCAACTTCTGTCGTGTTGATGTTACGGGGAACAGTTGCCCACCTTCTGTCTGTGGCCACCACACTGCTTCTTCCTGCCTGTTGTTTTGCTATGCCTCCCTCCCCCTGTGTGCTGCTGTCCTCGCTCTGTATGTCCCCCTGCCAGGTTGGGTCAGTTACTATATCATCCACCACCTCGTCTTCCACTTCCGCACCCTGGTCCTCCTGCTGTTCTGGCAATTGTGTCTCATTATCGTCCACCTCTTGTGACAGTTTCCCACCGTCACCTTCGTGTGACCGTGGCTACTCAAATATTTGGGCATCGCTACATTCGATCTCCTCTTGCCCCGCTTCAAGTTGACTGGGCGAGAGGCCCGAATCTACAAATGGAAAAGTGAACAGCTCTTCGGAGTGTCCAAGTGTGGGATCAGTTGTCTTCGGTCACTCGGCATGGTGGGAGGAAGGAGGATAAGGGTGAGGAATATGCAGCCCAGACTCATGGCTACTGAGACTTGATCGTGTGGAAGACAGGGTGGTGGTGGTGGTGGCTAAGTGACTGGAAGCATTATCTGGTATCCAACCAATAAACTTTTCACACTGCTCTGTGTTCAATAGTGATGTTCTGCGGTCCCCTATTAATTGGAACAGGAAGGTCGAGCGAGACGACGTGGGTGTTTGTTTGTTGTAGCACAATTTCAGCTAGCCCACGGCCTCGGCCTCTTCCTCTGCATGCACCATCATCATCATCACGTCCACTTCCCTGTCCCTTGCCACGTGCCTTGCCCATTTTAAATTGAGGACAATATTTTCCAGGTTCACTACAAATGGCTGGATTTGAACCGCAGTGATATGTGAATCATTTGACGGAAAACCAAAGTTTTAAATAGCTGGCCTGTAAGTAACTATTTTTAACAGCGAATTGGTGTCAATAACTTCCCTGACACACTGCAACAAAATTTCAATGGAGGCCAGAAATGGCAGAATTTTCAGCGCACTTATATGTGATCCGTGTGACGGACAAATCACAGTTTTAAATAGCTGGCTTTTAGGTAACTATTTTTAACAGTGACCTCGTGTCAATAACTTCGCTGACATACTGCAACAAAATTTCAATGGAGACCAGAAATGGCAGAATTTTCAGTGAACTTATATGTGATCTGTGTTACGGACAAACCACAGTTTTAAATAAATGGATTTTTAGTGATGTAATATGGAAATGCTCTGGCTGTATTCTGCAGTGCCAACAAGCAATTGGAGCAGAAAAACTGTGTTCTCTGGATTGCTTTTTAAGCAAATAATCAGGATTAAGATCCAAAAAAAATGTATTCCTGGCCCCTGATACCTGGGGCTATTTCTAGAAATATCTGTAAAAGCACCAGCAGCAGATAGAACTGGAATGGACCCTCTTTCTATATGCACTGCAGTCTGCTATATACCATGCCTGCCTGCCTAGCACTGATATCTCTGCAGATGGATTAGTCCTCAGAAGGACTGTTTGTTGAGATGGTTATGTGTCTGTAATAAAGTCTGGTATACCTACACTAACTAGAAACAACTAAATCTCTCCCTAGCTCAGCAGCACCTCTCCCTACTCTGCCTGATTCCGGAGTAGACTGTGACGAGCATGGCGGCGCCAGGTCTGATATAGACCTGATGACGCTGTGGGTCAGCCAATCACTGTAATGCCACAACCAACATGGCTGCGGCATTACAGTGAGTGGCAGACAATCCCTGCATGTTCATTGGCTCTGTAAAGAGTGCCAAACATGCAGGGAGGGGACCCGAGCTCCCTCCGAGCAAACCCAGAAATACTCTGCGAGCGCGAGCATCTCGAGCAGTGAGATGCTGGAGCGAGCACCGAGCAGTAGCGAGCAAGCTCGCTCATCACTAATAACTACCCTTTGCTCCTATCACTGAGCCAGTTGTTAAACCAGTTACCCATATTTTCCCATCGTCCCATTATTTTCATTTTATATGCCACCAACCTTTTGTGTGGCATCGAATCAAACGCCTTTGAAAATTCCATATACTGTAGATAACATCCACAGCGTTTCCCTGGTGCAGTCTGGAACTTACCTCCTCATAGAAGGTTATCACATTGGTTTGATAGGACCAATATCCCATAAAGCCATGTTGATGCAGGGTCATGAGTTTGCACTTATTGAGAAACTCTGCGACAGCATCTCTTAGGAAACCTTCAAGGATTTTACCCACAGTAGAAGTTAAGCTTATTGGACTACAATTTCCAGGCTCAGATTTTGTCCTCTTTTTGTCTAGACAGTTCTGGGAACCAGAATGCAAAAGGGGTTGTTTACAGGTATGAGCGGACCCGTGGAAGTACGGGTTCTGGTACCCAACCGAACTTTAGTTCAAAGTTCGGTACTGGTACCAGAACTGTACCCGAACTTCAACCAGAACCCGAACCCCATTGAAAACAATGGGGACCCGAACTCTAGAGCTAGAAAAAAAAATCTCTCTCGCTCTCTCTGGACCAGACTTCCGGGAAAAGTCTGTGTTCAGAGTTTTGTGTTCGGGTTCATCTTTAGTTGTCTACCTTTGAGGACCGTTTTTTGTACTTAAATGCATGTATTAAGGGCTAAAAATAATTTTTGCATTTTAGTTCCATTATAAAATTTGCACCGTTTGCCTTTTGCAGCTTCTGTGTTGCACTGTCTCTTGCTGGCTGCAGAATGAGTTAACTGAGACTCCATCAGTCAGCCCATTATGGCTGACTGATGGGGAGTTTGAAGCTCTTCTACCTGTCTTTGTATGATTTATGACCATAGACCACATCAAAGTTAAATGTGCAGGAAAAGAAAGAGCCTGTAAAAGCCACGTGGTGCAAATTTTTTAATACCCCCCAAATGTAAAAATGAATTTAAGCCCCAAATATACGCATTTAAGTAAAAAAATAACTGTCCCCAAAGGTGAGGTGGATATCCCCTTTAAGAAAAGTGATCCCAAGAGGCTTTGCCTTGGGCAGGAATAAGTGTCCTGATTTAGCTCTAAGGATTGATGGTAAGTATGCTTTGTGATGCGTTGCTGGGGGTCCCAGTGGTCGGACTCCTACTGATCATAAAATAAAATGATAACAATTATGCGGTACCTTTAGGAAATGGTAAAAGCTTTTTAATACATATTGAAAACAATGCAATCATTGAAGCCATGAATGCTAATATTGACGCTTATTTAAAGTTTGTATCAATGAACATTGATTCATTTCTATTTTTAGGATAATACCATTATTAAAGAGCTGTATAGAGTTGCTAATAGCAAGGTATTTATTCAATGAAGTAAGAAAGTAAAAAAATCTCCCTCAAGAGAGTAATATTAGACTGCTGATCACTAAGAAAAGGAGTCAAAAACTTGCAAAGTACCTGTCACTTCATCCAAAAAGTGTGGAAAAACATATTTGGTGCACATACCACCAGTCTAATATGGATTTTAAGGCGGCGGTGTTCACACCGTGCAGTAACTGAGGCAGTGACCCAAGCAAGTCCAACATAAACAGCTTTTATTCAGTAACTCACGGGTAAACAGAAAGTCCTCCGGTTCGCAGCCGGGTTAACATGAGTCCATAAATAACGTTTGCCGGGGACAACGGCCGTGCCGGGCCGCTCAGAGCCTGACAGGTGCAGAGGCTTCCCAGGCAGTGGTTCAGCCACCCTCAATCCTGCTGAGCTTTCCTGCTGTGCTCCTAGCAGGTTCCAACATAGAACACCACTAATCCTTAGTGCAGGGTTTTAAAGGACCTGTGGCAAGAGCCACTGGAAAACCCGGGTTGGAGGGAGCAGGCCGCCCCACTGCCTCCTGTGACCTCCTCCAAGAAATGAAGGCTCTGCCGGGTTTTACTTAATCTGCCTTAGCCAGGTAGTCTGACCAGGTCATTGCTCACCTTCATTCCTGCATTGCAGCCGCAGCTGTGTCTGTGACTGCAATGCACTCCAATGGATTTAATAGGTCTCTGTACACATTCTGGGGGATATATAACGTCCCTCGTATATGATCCCGGTCACTGCCTCACATATCCCCCCCCCTCTGTTCAAACTTGTGGGGTTGAACATTTGCCACCATACAGGGTGCCCGGGACAGGGCATCCGCGTTTGCTTGCAACTTCCCAGTGTGATGTTTTACAGAGAAACTGAAATTTTGCAGTGACAGGAACCACCTGGTGACTCGCACATTCCTCTCCTTGGCATTCCTCATCCATACCAAGGGTGAGTGGTCCGTCACCAAGCAGAACTGACGCCCGAGTAAATAATAACGTAGCGATTCCAAGGCCCACTTAATAGCCAAACACTCCTTCTCTACCACGTTATAGTTTTTCTCTGCCGGGACAAGTTTTCTACTCAAGTAGGTTACCGGGTGCTCTTCACCATTCACTTTTTGTGACAATACCGCCCCTAGACCTACTGTACCTCCGAGGCATCTGTCTGTACAATGAAGGTTTCCTTAAAGTTGGGGCTGATGAGGACCGGCTGTCCACAAAGAGCCAACTTCATGGACTGAAAAGCTTCTTCTGCCTGAGGGTTCCACCGAACCATTACCGCTTTTTTCCCTTTCAAGAGATTGGTCACGGCCGCCGTTCGCCCAGCAAAATTAGGTATAAACAGGCAGTAATACCCAAGGATGCCAAGGAATGCCCTCACCTGTTTGTACTTGACGGTTTAGGCTAGTTTTTTATGGCCTCAACTTTATTGATTTGGGGCTTGATAGCTCCTCCGCCTATCACATACCCCAAATATTGGGCTTCCTTTGGCCCTATCGCACATTTTTTGGGGTTTGCCGTTAACCCCGCGGCTCTGAGAGAATCCTGCACCGCTTGTACCTGAGATAGGTGCGTATGCCAGTCGGTGCTAAAGATGATAATATCATCTAGATACGCGGACGGGTACTCCTGATGAGGCTTGAGTACTATGTCCATCAACCTCTGGAATGTAGCCGGGGCCCCATGTAACCCAAAAGGTAAGACCACATAGTGGTATAGACCCTCCGGAGTTACGAAGGCGTTCTTTTCCTTCGCCGAATCTGTGAGAGGTACCTGCCAGTAACCCTTGGTGAGATCGAGCGTGGTAAAGTACTGGGCCTGTCCCAGTCTTTCAATCAGCTCGTCCACCCTGGGCATTGGATAGAGGTCAAACTTTGACACTTCATTCAATTTCCGGAAATCATTACAGAAGCGTAACGATCCGTCTGGTTTTGGAATCAGTACGATGGGGCTAGCCCACTCACTCCGTGATTCCTCTATGACGCCTAGCTGAAGCATTTGTTTTACCTCAGCCGTGATGGCTTGCTTCTGGGCTTCGTGTCCCCGGTATGGTCTTATTTGCACCCTTACCCCAGGTTCAGTGACAATGTCATGTTGGATAACCGTAGTCCTACCCGGTAGCTCTGACAACACGTCGGTATTGTGCTGCAACAGCGAGCGAGCCTCCCGTCGCTGCTGTTTAGTGAGGGCATCACTTATCCTGACCTCCCCCTCGGACGCTTCCCTGGCTGAAGGTAGAGAACTCTCTGGCGATATGCCCAGGGTGACGTCTGTAACTAAACACTCTCGATCTTTCCAAGGCTTTAGCAGGTTAACATGGTAAAGCTGCTCAGGTTTCCTCCTTCCGGGCTGATACACCCGGTAATTTACCTCCCCCACTTTTTCTCGAACCTCATATGGCCCTTGCCTCTTGGCCATGAGCTTACTCTCGGCTGTGGGTACCAGTACTAACACCCGATCGCCCTTGTTAAAAGACCTGACTCTGGCTCTTTTATTATATGTGCGCCTCTGGGCTGCCTGGGCATCTAACAGATGTTCTTTCACAATGGGCATGACCGCTGCGATCCGGTCCTGCATACTAGCTACATGTTCAATTATACTCCTATGTGGAGTCGGCTCTTGTTCCCATGTCTCTTTGGCTACGTCCAACAGACCCCTAGGGTGTCTGCCGTACAATAGCTCAAAGGGAGAGAACCATGTGGAAGCCTGGGGTACCTCACGGATGCCGAACATCAAATAGGGTAGCAACATGTCCCAATCCCTTCCATCCTTAGAAACCACCTTTTTTAACATGGACTTGAGGGTTTTATTGAACCGTTCTACTAGCCCGTCGGTTTGAGGGTGGTACACGAGGTGCGCAATTGTTTAATTTTTAGCAATTTACACAGTTCCCTTGTCACTTTGGACATAAAAAGGGGTTCCCTGATCCGTCAGGATCTCCTTAGGTAGTCCAAGGTGACAGAACATGGCAAATAGCTCCCGTGCAATCAGTTTTGCCGAGTTGTGGAGTAGTGGTATAGCCTCCGGGTACCGGGTGGCATAGTCACCAGTATATGTTGGTGGCCATGGGCGGATTTTACAATGGGTCCTACCAAGTCCATTGCAATCCGTTCGAAAGGTACCTCTATCACTGGCAGGGGTACCAATGGGCTACGGAAACTTGTGGTGGGTGTGGTCAACTGACATTCGGGGCAGGATTCGCAGTATCTTTTGACCTCCGCGTAAACCCCAGTCCAAAAGAACCGCTGCAAGATACGTTCTTGCGTCTTTTTTTCCCCTAAGTGTCCACCCAGCAAGTGTGTGTGTCAAATCTAAAACCACCTGACGGTACGACTGAGGTACCACCAACTGTTCCACGACCTCGTCCCTGATCTTATGTATCCTATATAGCAACTCACCGTTGACCTCCATGCGGGAAAATTCAGTATCTGCACCGGGCTGTTGGGCTACGCCGTTTACCTCTACCACCCTTTCCCGCGCCTGAGTCAGGGTGGGATCCTGTAGCTGAGCCATCCCAAACGTGTCCCGGGACACTTCCAGCTTGGGGATCGATGGGGTCTACTCGATCTCTCCTGCCAGCACCTCTAAGGGAAACCTATCGGGGTCACACTCTGTCCCTAGGTTGGACACCCCTACGGCAGATTCGTCGGGTACAGTGCCTGTAATACATTTTACCAGGGGAGAGTAGATTTTGTTTTTCCACAGAGTCCAGAACAGGGGTAAGTCTCTTCCCAACACAGTCCCATAGGGAAGAGTTTTTACCACCCCCACAACATGTTTTATATCTCCACATGGCGTGGAAAAAACTACCTCCGCAGTTGGGTACTCTCGGAGGTCCCCATGGATACACACAACCCCGACTGGCCGTCCACTGGGGTTGTCTCCTGCCACCAGTGACCCATGTACCAGAGTCACGAGGCTCCCTGAGTCCAGGAGGGCCTCCGTGGGGTACCCATTAACCAGTACCTGGCATAGTTGGAGTTCACTGTCCAGGGGGTTGGCGCTCGCTGTGCAGATGGTCTGGGCATACATTGAGACCCGGCGGCTATATCCGCAGTCCATGGGTTCCGTAGTCAGGGGACAATTTACAACCACATGCCCCGGCCCCTGAAACCGCCAGCACCTAATGGTGGAGGTACTGTTAGGCCTTATAACAGTTTGGGAGGGAATCGGTCTCCTGCCACTCTCACTCCGAGGTTCCCCTTCAGCACGGGTACAGTGCTGACTGTCCCCAGCAGAGGGACGCAACCTTTTTCCCGACTCCTGGGTTGGCAGGGATCGGCGTGACAGCCGAGAGGAGGCAGAGTCTCGAATGAAGTCCTGAGTGGCCGAGTAGCGCTCGATCAGAATGACCACCTGGTCGAGGGTGTCGGGTTCCCCTAGCCCCACCCAACGTTGGATAGCGGCCGGCAGAGTCCTTACCAGCCAGTCAACCACCACCCTCTCCACCATCTGGGCTGGAGACAAAATCTCAGGCTGGAGCCACCTCTTTACCAGCTACAGGAGGTCATAAGCCTGAGACCGGGTGGGTCGGGTCTCCACATAAGCCCATGAAAATACACGTTGAGCCCTCACGTATGTATTGACCCCTAGTCGGGCAAGGATCTCACCTTTGAGCCTCTGGTAGTCCTGGGCGTCCTCCCGACTGAGGTCGAAGTAGGCCTTTAGGGCATCGCCGACCAGAAAAGGAGCCACCACTTCTGCCCACTGGCCGGCTGGTAGGTTTTCCCGCTCCGCTGTGCGCTCATAAACGGTCAGGAAAGCTTCCACGTCATCCTCCGGTCCCATCTTCCTCAACGCTGAGCGAACCTTGTTCCAGGCCTCGCGACGTTCAGGGGCTGGTGCTGTCGGCGTCTCCCGCAGGGCAGCAATCTGTTGCAGCAACAGTTCGTTTTTTTTGCTGCTGCTGGTACAGTAGCTGCTGCTGTTGATTATGCTGCTGTTCCCATTCCTGCTGTTGCCATTCCCGCTCCTGCTGTTGCCGTTGGAGACACTGGTACTGCTCCTGCTGTTGCCGCTGAGACTGCAGCTGCTGCTGCTGGGTAAGTACCAGCTGCTTTAACAGCTCGTCCATTTTGTCCATGGGGTGGAACTGAAAGGTGGCAGGTCGGATTGTGGTCATGCAGCTGCCGGTAGGGGTATGCCTCAGTCACTATGCCCACATTCTCCACCAAACTGTAAGGCGGCGGTGTTCACACCGTGCAGTAACTGAGGCAGTGACCCAAGCAAGTCCAACATAAACAGCTTTTATTCAGCAACTCACGGGTAAACAGAAAGTCCTCCGGTTCGCAGCCGGGTTAACATGAGTCCATAAACAACGGTTGCCGGGGACAACGGCCGTGCCGGGCCGCTCAGAGCCTGACAGGTGCAGAGCCTTCCCAGGCGTGGGTTCAGCCACCCTCAATCCTGCTGAGCTTTCCTGCTGTGCTACTAGCAGGTTCCAACATAGAACAACACTAATCCTTAGTGCAGGGGTTTTAAAGGACCTGTGGCAAGAGCCACTGGAAAACCGGGGTTGGAGGGAGGAGGCCGCCCCACTGCCTCCTGTGACCTCCTCCAAGAAATGAAGGCTCTGCCGGGTTTTACTTAATCTGCCTTAGCCAAGTAGTCTGACCAGGTCATTGCTCACCTTCATTCCTGCATTGCAGCCGCAGCTGTGTCTGTGACTGCAATGCACTCCAATGGATTTAATAGGTCTCTGTACACATTCTGGGGGATATATAAGGTCCCTCGTATACGATCCCGGTCACTGCCTCACAGGATGTAAATTGTCCTGATTCTCATGCTCTGTAACTTGCCTTTTCCTCTTTGTGAGTGGGCATATCCTCTTCGTTAGCTTTCTGACTGTACTATAGGTGCAGGAACTTCCATATCTTCCCAGTAAACATTGCTACTGCAATTGTGCAATGCCTTTTCAGCCCTAAACTGAAAGTCAGCCTCTCTCTTACACTGATATACCTTTTGACATGCATAAGATCAGGAGCAGAGAGATAAAATTCTGCCTCCACTTCCTCTAATTTTGATTACACATGGCAATATATTGGACAGCAAATTTGTCAGAAGATAGATGTCATGGGGAACATGTCCTGTGATACTCACTAGTTGTGAGTGATTGGGGATGTGCACTGTGAGGGAAGAGGAGCATGGAGAGGCAACAGGCAGTGCAGGCTCCACAAAGACCAATTAATTTTATCAACTAGTGACGTTGCCCAGGGAAGGGATGAACATCAGCGTTCCAAAGTGCTAGATTACTTTTTAATATATAAATACCATTATATGACTCATTGGTGTCCAGCAGTTCACTAAGCCTGGGTGGGTACAGTGTCAGCACTTGAAACATTAGTGAGTGTAGGTCAATCTCAAGAAGCTGTACAGTCAGGTAGTTATCCACCTTGAGACTATATAGGAGTCTCAGGATGGTGCTTTGTAGTTAGAGTGCATGGGAGTATATGAGTTGTACTACAGAAACAGCTGTGACAGAGTATCCAGAGCACATTGCCTCTTGGACAATGGAGTCTGGAGGCACAGAGGGAGAATGTAATTAATAAGAGACCACAAGAATGACTGCAGGGGGTTGAAAGGGAAATAAAAAATGAAAATAAGCATAACAAGGGTTTGGGAACTCATTAAAGGGATAGACAGATACATTTTTCTTTTTTTTTGCTAATGAAAAAACACTTTAAGCCTTCCCGCTGTCCATGGACTTGATGTTTTAACAGTGGATATATCAGTCTCTGTCTTCATGGCTCTCCAGATGGTAGTGGTCACATGATTTACCAACATTGCCCCTTCTTTGGTTGTATCCTCTTCTGCGCAGGTTCTGCAGGCATAAAGAGAGGGCTCTGCTACCTAGATAAATAACATTTGGTTTCATGTCACTTTAACATTGCAGACATTTTATGCAACCAGTAGATAAAGAAATATTGTTATATTTCTTTCACTTCGAAACAATAATATTGCAGATAGATGTAGACCTCGGTAACATTATTGAGAAAGTGAGTTTTAAAGTTAGAAAAATTGATTTCCCGAGTCCTTCGACAGTTCTTTCAGAGAATAGAGTGGGGTAATTGGTTGCTCTGTGTGATGCGCATTTTGCTTTATTTGATCAATAGTTCCCGATAAGCTATCGCCAGTGAACTGTAGCGTGCCTGACCTTTTATTCAGTAGTGATGACTCAGTAATAGAGAGTCTTCTCAATGAACAGAAAGTCATAAGTACAGAGAACAGCTTTTTAGAGAATTTTTCTTAATCTTGATCATTTGCCAAGTCAGAAGATTTCCAAGAAGAGAAAGAAACTTTATTTACACCAGGGGAATACAAGTGATTTTAAAAGGAACCTGTCGAGAAGAAAATGCAGCTCATTTCTGAGGCACCATGTTCTACAGGGTGATTCACTCGCAACTTTACCCGGAAAAATTGCTGTAACTTCTAAACAAGACGATCAACTTTACTGAAATTTGGACTGTACATACTTTGGTTCATGAGAAATGACGATGCAATGAATCTCAGTGAAAAAACATCCTCCAGCCAAGTGGTCTTGCCAACTTGTGGCCCCGCCAGTCGTCTCCACTACGAGATAGACTTGCATGCTTTTGTGCGCGTTGGTAGTTTGTGTGGTAATCTCATTTCACTCCTGACAAATTCCTTCTTCATTTGTTAACAATGTACAAACACAGTTTGGAGGAGCGTGTTTTCATTGTGAAAACTTATTGGAAAACTGAGTCCTTAAATTGGTGCCAAACTGAGTTTCTAAAGAAGTTTGGAGGTCGAAATCTGCCATCCAAATCGTGTATTCTGTCATTGGTGAATAAGCTGGAACATACAGGAACATTACTGGATAAGCATGGTGGAGGACATCCAAAAATGTCGGCTGGAATTTTTCCTTTGGGGCCATTTGAAAGGTCGGATGTACAGTATCAAGCCATGAACATTAGAAGCACTTCGAGAGAACATACAGAGAGAAATTCAGGCTATGACCCCAGACATCCTGCGAAATACTTTCAACAATATGGAACGGCATGTGCAGGCGTGCTTGGATGTGAAAGGTGGACATTTTCAACACCTGCTTTAAAACATCAGTTTCTCATGAACCAAAGTACATATTGTCCAAATTTCAGTATGGGCGATTGTCTCTTTTATAAGTTACAGCCATTTTTCCGGGTAAAATAGCGAGTGAATCACCGTGTAGAAAAAAATGATCTCACCAGACTGAGAAACTCATATTTGTAGGGAAAGATTTAGTAGAACTAGTAAATGAAAGTTCTCCCTGCATGAGTGTGCATATAGACATAGATGTCAATTGCTGGGTAGGACCGCCTACGGGACTCCTAACACAAGAATGAGCAGAAAAATAAAAAAATCAATTACTAATCTTTTAACACAATGTATCAATATACATCATACCTCATATTCACCAACTTGGTTATCTCATTTACTTTAAACCATAATGCTGCAGATTTGCTTACATTTTCAATGAGATTCATGCCCCTTCTTAAAGAGGACCTGTCACTTGCCATAAATATGTATTTTTTTTAACTTAGTGTAAACTGTTTTCCTGAATTTGGCATTGCTTATTTTTTTTTATTACTGTACCTCTCCATTCCCAAGATAGAACCCCTTGTTTTTTATAGATCAGTGGTCCCCAACCTGTAGCTCGGGAGCCACATATGTCTCATGAATTGTGGCTTGTGGCTGTCTGCAAGATTGGTGCATTAGGTAACAGGTATAAAGAGCACATCGTAAAATGGTGAATATTGTTAGTAACCCTGCAAAGAAGAGTAGATTTGGATGCCCATATACCGGTCTTAGCGGTTTAGAGATAATATAAGCATGATACGCTGAAGACACGATGATGCTACCTGTCAGAGGAGGTGCGTGAAGCTGGATATGACAGTGTGGTGGGAGTCCTTGCTGGGAGAACACCGAAGCCTTGCTATGTGTAGCACAAGCAATCGGAACATCGCAGCTTCAAGTCTCCTAAAGAGACTATTGAAGGAGGTAAAAAGTTGAAAAGAAATGTTTCTAAAAATCTAAAAAAATCTAAAAGTTCAAATCACCCCTCTTTTGCCCTATTCAAAATAAAACAATAAAAATACACATATTTGGTATCGCCGTGTTCAGAAATCCCTGATCTAACAAAATATAACCTAAATGAATCCAATCGGTAAACAGCGTAGCAAGAAAAAAAATCAAGACGCCAGAATTACTGTTTTTTAATAGCCACAAAAAATGCAACAATAAGAGATAAAAACATTGCATCTACCCAAAATGGTATCAATAAAAATGTCAGCTCGATGAGCAAAAATTAAGCCCTCACCCGGCCCCAGATCCTGAAAAATGTAGACTCTACGATTCTACGAAAATGGCACCATTTTTCTTTTTTTTTTACAAACTTTGTATTTTCTTTTCACCACTTAAATATTAAAGAACCTATAAATGTTTGGTATCTGGGAACTTGTAATGATCTGGAGATTCATAATCGGAGGTCAGTTTTAGCATTTAGTGAACATGGTAACAAAAAATAAAACAATTGTGGAATTTACCTTTTTTTTCAATTTCACCACAGTTAGAATTTTTTTCCCATTTTCAAGTACGTTATATGGTAAAATCAATGGTGATGTGCAAAAGTACAACTCGTCCCACAAAAACAAGCCCTCACACGGCAATATTGACAGAAATATAAAAAAGTTATGGTTTTTGGAAGAAGCGGAGCAAAAAAACGAAAACGCAAAAATGAAAAATACCAAGATCGTGAAGGGGTTAATTCATTCCAAATAACATTTATTCCAAATCACCTGTTCTACCAACTCAGCTCCCCACACAGTCCTCCACGTCTTCGTCTAGTCTTCGGATCTTAAGGTGCTGACTAGGTGTCACTCCGTCATGTGGGGTGTGATGCATATCACTGGCCCACCCCAGGGCGAACACTGACATCAATGGGCCGCAGTGCAAGTCCTGTGTCTGGGCTCCCTCAACCCACCTATCAAGACTTACCTGTATAAACTCAGAATAAAAAAATATGTACATGCAAATACATAATACATGAGCTTATACACATTACACACATATGTATGTATATATATATATATCTGTGTAATGTGTATAAGCTCAGGTATTATGTATTTGCATGTACATATTTTTTTTCTTCTGAGTTTATATATATATACTTTATATAGTTTATATAGTTTATATATATATATAGTTATATAGTTTATATATATATAGTTTATATATATATATACAGTACAGACCAAAAGTTTGGACACACCTTCTCATTTAAAGATTTTTCTGTATTTTCATGACTTTGAAATTTGTACATTCACACTGAAGGCATCAAAACTATGAATTAACACATGTGGAACTATATACTTAACAAAAAAAGTGTGAAACAACTGAAAATATGTCTTATATTCTAGGTTCTTCAAAGTACCCACCTTTTGCTTTGATGACTGCTTTGCATACTCTTGGCATTCTCTTGATGAGCTTCAAGAGGTAGTCACCGGAAATGGTCTTCCAACAATCTTGAAGGAGTTCCCAGAGATGCTTAGCACTTGTTGGCCCTTTTGCCTTCACTCTGCAGTCCAGCTCACCCCAAACCATCTCGATTGGGTTCAGGTCTGGTGACTGTGAAGGCTAGGTCATCTGGCGTAGCACCCCATCATTCTCCTTCATGGTCAAATAGCCCTTACACAGCCTGGAGGTGTGTTTGGGGTCATTGTCCTGTTGAGAAATAAATGATGATCCAACTAAACGCAAACCAGATGGAATAGCATGCAGCTGCAAGATGCTGTGGTAGCCATGCTGGATCAGTATGCCTTACCATGAAGGCCTGCTGCACAAAGTCTCCTCTTAACAGTTGTTGAAGAGATGTGTCTGCTGCTAGAACGCTGTGTGGCATTGACCTGGTCTCTAATCTGAGCTGCTGTTAACCAGCGATTTCTGAGGCTGGTGACTCGGATAAACTTATCCTCAGAAGCAAAGGTGACTCTTGGTCTTCCTTTCCTGGGGTGGTCCTCATGTGAGCCAGTTTCTTTGTAGCGCTTGATGGTTTTTGCAACTGCACTTGGGGACACTTTCAAAGTTTGCCCAATTTTTCGGACTGACCTTCATTTCTTAAAGTAATGATGGCCACTGGTTTTTCTTTACTTAGCTGCTTTTTTGCCATAATACAAATTCTAACAGTCTATTCAGTAGGACTATCAGCTGTGTATCCACCTGGCTTCTGCACAACACAACTGATGGTCCCAACCCCATTTATAAGGCAAGAAATCCCACTTATTAAACCTGACAGGGCACACCTGTGAAGTGAAAATCATTTCCGGTGACTACCTTTTGAAGCTCATCAAGAGAATGCCAAGAGTGTGCAAAGCAGTCATCAAAGCAAAAGGTGGCTACTTTGAAGAACCTAGAATATAAGACATATATTCAGTTGTTTCACACTTTTTTGTTAAGTATATAATTCCACATGTGTTAATTCATAGTTTTGATGCCTTCAGTGTGAATGTACAATTTTCAAAGTCATGAAAATACAGAAAAATCTTTAAATGAGAAGGTGTGTCCAAACTTTTGGTCTGTACTGTATATATATATATATATATACAGTTGTATGAAAAAGTTTGGGCACCCCTATTAATCTTAAGCTTATTGTTTTATAAAAATTGGTGTTTTTGCAACAGCTATTTCAGTTTGATATGTGTAATAACTGTTGGACACAGTAATGTTTCTGCCTTGAAATGAGGTTTATTGTACTAACAGAAAATGTGCAATCTGCATTCAAGCAAAATTTGACAGGTGCATAAGTATGGGCACCTCACCAGAAAAGTGACATTAATATGTAGTAGATCCTCCTTTTGCAAAAATAACAACCTCTAGTCGCTTCCTGTAGCTTTTAATGAGTTCCTGGATCCTGAATGAAGGTATTTTTGACCATTCCTCTTTACAAAACAATTCCAGTTCAGTTAAGTTTGATGGTCTCCGAGCATGGACAGCCCTCTTCAAATGATCCCACAGATGTTCAATGATATTCAGGTCTGGGGACTGGGATGACCATTCCAGAACATTGTAATTGTTCCTCTGCATGAATGCCTGAGTAGATTTGGAGCGGTGTTTTGGATCATTGTCTTGCTGAAAGATCCATCCCCTGCGTAACTTCAACTTTATCACTGATTCTTGAACATTGTTGTCAAGAATCTGCTGATACTGAGTGGAATCCATGCATCCTTCAACTTTAACAAGATTCCTGGTGCCGGCATTGGCCACACAGCCCCAAAGCATGATGGAACCTCCACCAAATTTTACTGTGGGTAGCAAGTGTTTTTCTTGGAATGCTGTGTTTTTTTGCCACCATGCATAACGCCTTTTTGTATGACCAAACAACTCAATCTTGGTTTCATCAGTCCACAGGACCTTCTTCCAAGAAGAAATTGGCTTCTCCAAATGTGCTTTTGCATACATCAGCCGACTCTGTTTGTGGTGTGCTTGCAGAAACTGCTTCTTTCGCATCACTCTCCCATACAGCTTCTCCTTGTGCAAAGTGCGTTGTATAGTTGACCGATGCACAGTGACACCATCTGCAGCAAGTTGATGCTGCAGCTCCCTGGAGGTGGTCTGAGGATTGTCCTTGACTGATCTCACCATTCTTCTTCTCTGCCTCTCTGATGTTTTTCTTGGCCTGCCGCTTCTGGCCTTAGCAAGAACTGTCCCTGTGTTCTTCCATTTCCTTACTATGTTCCTCACAGTGGAAACTGATAGGTTAAATCTCTGAGACAGCTTTTTGTATCCTTCCCCTGAACAACTATGTTGAATAATCTTTGTTTTCAGATCATTTGACAGTTGTTTTGAGGAGCCCATGATGCCACTCTTCAGAGGAGATTCAAACAGGAGAACAACTTGCAAGTGGCCACTTTAAGTAGCTTTTCTCATGATTGCATACACCTGGCTCTGAAGTTCAAAGCTCAATGAGGTTACAAAACCAAAACAAGTGCTTTAGTAAGTCAGTAAAAAGTAGGTAGGAGTATTTAAAACAAGAAAATGATAAGGGTGCCCATACTTATGCACCTGTCAAATTTTGTTTGAATGCAGATTGCACATTTTCTGTTAGTACAATAAACCTCATTTCAAGGCAGAAACATTACTGTGTCAAACAGTTATTACATATATCAAACTGAAATGGCTGTTGCAAAAACACCAATTTTTATAAAACATTAAGTTTAAGATTAATAGGGATGCCCAAACTTTTTCATATAACTGTATATATATATATATATATATATATATTAAATATAAATATATATATATATATATATATACAGTACAGACCAAAAGTTTGGACACACCTTCTCATTTAAAGATTTTTCTGTATTTTCATGACTATGAAAATTGTACATTCACACTAAAGGCATCAAAACTATGAATTAACACATGTGGAATTATATACTTAGCAAAAAAGTGTGAAACAACTGAAAATATGTCTTATATTCTAGGTTCCTCAAAGTAGCCACCTTTTGCTTTGATGACTGCTTTGCACACTCTTGGCATTCTCTTGATGAGCTTCAAAAGGTAGTCACCGGAAATGATTTTCACTTCACAGGTGTGCCCTGTCAGGTTTAATAAGTGGGATTTCTTGCCTTATAAATGGGGCTGGGACCATCACTTGTGTTGTGCAGAAGTCAGGTGGATACACAGCTGATAGTCCTACTGAATAGACTGTTAGAATTTGTATTATGGCAAGAAAAAAGCAGCTAAGTAAAGAAAAACGAGTGGCCATCATTACTTTAAGAAATGAAGGTCAGTCAGTGCGAAAAAATTGGGAAAACTTTGAAAGTGTCCCCAAGTGCAATTGCAAAAACCATCAAGCGCTACAAAGAAACTGGCTCACATGAGGACCGCCCCAGGATAGGAAGACCAAGAGTCACCTCTGCTTCTGAAGATAAGTTTATCCGAGTCACCAGCCTCAGAAATCACAGGTTAACAGCAGCTCAGATTAGAGACCAGGTCAATGCCACACAGAGTTCTAGCTGCAGACACATCTCTTCAACAACTGTTAAGAGGAGACTTTGTGCAGCAGGCCTTCATGGTAAAATAGCTGCTAGGAAACCACTGCTAAGGACAGGCAACAAGCAGAAGAGACTTGTTTGGGCTAAAGAACACAAGAAATGGACATTAGACCAGTGGAAATCTGTGCTTTGGTCTGATGAGTCCAAATTTGAGATCTTTGGTTCCAACCACCGTGTCTTTGTGCGACACAGAAAAGGTGAACGGATGGACTCTACATGCCTGGTTCCCACCGTGAAGCATGGAGGAGGAGGTGTGATGGTGTGGGGGTGCTTTGCTGGTGATACTGTTGGGGATTTATTCAAATTTGAATGCATACTGAACCAGCATGGCTACCACAGCATCTTGCAACGGCATGCTATTCCATCCGGTTTGCGTTTAGTTGGACCATCATTTATTTTTCAACAGGACAATGACCCCAAACACACCTCCAGGCTGTGTAAGGGCTATTTGACCAAGAAGGAGAGTGATGGGGTGCTACACCAGATGACCTGGCCTCCACAGTCACCAGACCTGAACCCAATCGAGATGGTTTGGGGTGAGCTGGACCGCAGAGTGAAGGCAAAAGGGCCAACAAGTGCTAAGCATCTCTGGGAACTCCTTCAAGATTGTTGGAAGACTATTTCCGGTGACTACCTCTTGAAGCTCATCAAGAGAATGCCAAGAGTGTGCAAAGCAGTCATCAAAGCAAAAGGTGGCTACTTTGAAGAACCTAGAATATAAGACATATTTTCAGTTGTTTCATACATTTTTGTTAAGTATATAATTCCACATGTGTTAATTCATAGTTTTGATGCCTTCAGTGTGAATGTACAATTTTCATAGTTATGAAAATACAGAAAAATCTTTATATGAGAAGGTGTGTCCAAACTTTTGGTCTGTACTGTATATATATATATAATCAGGTGTTTGTATGTGATCTAAGTGCCATACGACCAGGATAAAATTCTTTCTCTGCTGCAAATTACAAAAATGCAAATGGATAATGGGGATTCTCTTAGGAGATTAGCATTACTCTTGATTATTCATATGCTAAATTGCTCCCAGTACTTCATTCAACAAACAAATATGGATTTAAAGGACTGCATAAAGGCAGAATATGAAAAGGATTAAAAGGGACACCAATAATAATAAAGAGCTTCAAACATATTTAAATATGATGGAAACTCATTATAGAAATGTTGTTTTTATGAATGTAGGAAAATGAACCAACTATGGGAATAAATATAGTGATGCAATGGTAGTTTTCATACCCAGTCACTGGAGGGGACCTGCAACTCCATTAACAGTCTATGGAACCGACGAAGACACCCGCAAACTGGACATCATCACTCATATAGACAATGCACAACTTGGTCTGGACACAGTCTTGTACACAAAACACCGATGACTTGTTCTGGTCATTAGTGAAGGTCATAGGTGATAATATATTGCACCGCTTTAAAAAGCCATGTATGATCTACACCAGTGTTCACCAACTCTGGTCCTTAAGAGCAACCAACAGGTCATGTTTTCAGGATTTCCTTAGTTTTGCCCGGGTGAAAATTGCAGTACATGGACAGGCAAGAATTCCATCACCTGTGCAATACTAAGAAAATCCTGAAAAAATGATCTTTTCGTGGATCTTGAGGACCAAAGTTGGGGAACCCTGACCTACACTGACAAGAGAAAGCCTCTTGGACCTTCAACCTTTAGGAAAATGGGTTTTCAAACTTTTCACCAATGTCTATTCACCAACCTATCCAGCCAAGAAGAGGTGAAGAAGTTTGGATGCACCTTTCACTTTCGAACTTCAGTGACCATCTCCCAATTTGTGGCTTCTATAGAGATTCAAATGGGGTCATTGATTTATGCCTCAGGCAATTAAAAAAAAGAAACAGTTCCTTTTTTCAAAGGAGTAATCTTGCTGTTTAATCCATGAAAAGGTAGGGTTTCTGCTAATACCACCCAAAAGTTGTGCTTTTGGGGTGCTTTTATAGCCTTTTTGGGGTAATTTCTGGTGTCTTACATTTTTTTTTTTACTTAAAGGGTTTATCCAATAATTTTTTTTCACTATGGGGCTAAAAACTAACAGGCAGGTAGTTGCTCACTACCTGCCTGTTGTACCCGGCACCAATCTCTGCCAGCCCAGAGGGGTCATTTATGGTTCCTGCCGGCGATTCAGGGGCTCTGTCATGTTGACAGAGCAACAGCTTCTCAACCGCTTGCTCCGTCGATAGGGCGTGACAACTGATGTCATGCTGATTGACAGCTGGCTCTCCGCTACCTCACTGCAGGGAGCCAGCAGTCAATCAGCATGATGACGGCAATCACGCCCTGTCGACAGTGCAGCCCAGAAGAGGAAAAGCTGCTGTTGATGTTTAGCAGCTGAATCGCCAGCATGAGCAATCAGTGACCACTCTGTGCTGGCGTCGGGTAGATAAAAAGAGACAGATAGTTGCTAAACCCTTAGTAAAAAGAAAAAAAAAGTAATGGATAAACCCTTTAAATGTGTGCATTTGGGGGCTTAAAAATCATTTTTGCAGTTGAGTTTCTGTCCTTTTCTGGGCTCTAGAGTGCAGATTTATAACCACAGACCACATCAAAGTTTAGCTGAACTTTGTGGTTATAAATCAGCTTAGGGGAACTCAGAAAAGCACAGATGAAAGAGTTATAAATTAACTGATTGATGGATTTCTTGTTAACTCATTCAGCAGCCAGAGATGTTCAGCGATACAAAGAGCTAGTAAAAGCCAAACGGGAAAATAAAAAAAAATAAAAAACAAATGCAAAATTTTTATTTTTTTTTTGCCCAAAATACATGCATTTCAGTAAAACAAAATAGTTCCCAGAGGCGACTGTATCTTTTAACTGTTTCGATTTTGCACATTAAAATGTTGCTGAATATAAAAAAAGCGAATGAAAAATTAGGTCGAAAAAAATTAGATCTCTTTGTGATATTGTTTTTGGCAATTTCCCACCTATTGACAGATTTACTTATTTCTAATTCCCCTTGCTTTGTCCGCCCCAGCATGTGCAGTGCGTATGTTATAAATATCCCCCGCACGTGTCTCTTGTGCTTGCGCGGCCTATTAAGCTCCCATTTATTCCTTAGTTTCCCTTAGTAAATACGGCATGAAAGGAACAAGCAGTAATCAGGAAACAGCCGAGAGATTTAGGGTCCTTGCTGAGAACTTGCAGACTGAAATAAGAATTTGAGCATATCCGTGTGATTGTCCGCAGCCGCCCTTCAGCCTCGATGTTGCTATAAGGAGGATGTCATATTAATGATCCCTCTGATAGAAGCATTGGGCTGTTATCATGTCTGGAGCTGGATATTTACGGCTCCACCACGAGAGCGTCTGTGACATTTACAACTAGTTCAGAACATCTCAAAGTGGAGCAATGTTTGTGCTAGGAATTATCTCGTAATGAAGCTATTTTTCTGCTTTGAGTACATGGTACAGGAGCCGTCTGCTCCAAAAGCAGCGTAGGGAAGAATGGCGTCTGATCTGAAGGCAGGATTTACAGATCAGGAGACGCTGATCAGAATGATGTACTGTACATGTTTGTGGGATAAGTTTCTGTATAACTTGTATTTTATTCATTGATATGCATGAGTCCAGTGGGCGGTCCTATTAGTGATTGACAGTCTTCCCTGTATGACTGTGAATACAGAGAGAGCTGTCAATCACTGACTAGCCCCGCCAACTGGAGTCTGTATGCATACCGACACCAGAGATTTCAATAAATTAAATTATGAAGTTATACTGAATCTTCTCCAACAAACCTATGTATCACGCTGCTCGGCTTCTCCTTCTCTATACCATGCTGTACACAGATCGGACTGCAGGTACAATTTGACTGGTTCCCTTTAATGCCACTGTTGGCAATTCATTTTCCTGAGGGGCCACATGAGAGACCGCAACTGTTTTGGTGGCCGAACCAATAGGTTGAAATTAACTCTGCTCAATATTAATATTAACACGAATTACAATTAATATTAATTAGTTGTATCACTTAATATTGAGCAAAGTTTAAGCGTGCTGACACCCCACCTTAATACCCTCTGAGTTCACACACAAACCCCCTATATACAGTCATGGCCAAAAGTATTGAGAATGAGACAAATAGTAATTTTTCCAAAGTTTTCTGCTTCATTTTTTGTAATGGCAATTTGCATATACTCCTGAATGTCAAAGAGTGATCAGCTTAACAGCAATTACTGTACTTGCAAAGTCAATATTTGCCCAGAAAATGAACTTTAACCCCCAAAACACATTTCAACATCATTGCAGTCCTGCCTTAAAAGGAGCAGCTAACATCGTTTTAGTGATTGATCCATTAACACAGGTGTGGGTGTTGATGAGGACAGGGCTGGCGATCAATCAGTCATGATTAAGTAAGAATGACATCACTGGACACTTTAAAAGGAGGCTGGTTCTTGGTATCATTGTTTCTCTTCAGTTAACCATGGTTATCTCTAAAGAAACACTTGCAGCCATCATTGCACTGCACAAAAATGGCCTAACAGGGAAGAGTATCGCAGCTACAAAGATTGCACCTCAGTCAACAATCTATCGCATCATCAAGAACTTCAAGGAGAGAGCTTCCATTGTTGTCAAAAAGGCTCCAGGGCGCCCAAGAAAGACCAGCAAGCGCCAGGACCGTATCTTAAAACTGTTTCAGCTGCGGGATCGGACTACCAGCAGTGCCGAGCTTGCTCAGGAATGGCAGCAGGCTGGTGTGAGTGCTTCTGCACGCACTGTGAGGCGGAGACTCTTTGAGCAAGGGCTGGTTTCAAGGAGGGCAGCAAAGAAGCCACTTCTCTCCAGAAAAAACATCAGGGACCGACTGATATTCTGCAAAAGGTACAGGGAGTGGACTGCTGAGGACTGGGGCAAAGTCATTTTCTCTGATGAATCCCCTTTTCGATTGTTTGGGACATCTGGAAAACTGCTTATTCGGAGAAGAAGAGGTGAGCGCTACCACCAGTCTTGTCTCATGCCAACTGTAAAGCATCCTGAAACCATTCATGTGTGGCGTTGCTTCTCAGCCAAGGGAATCGGCTCACTCACAGTCTTGCCTAAAAAAAAGCCATGATTAAAGAATGGTACCAGAATGTCCTCCAAGAGCAACTTCTCCCAACTGTCCAAGAGCAGTTTGGCGCCCAACAATGCCTTTTCCAGCATGATGGAGCACCTTGCCATAAAGCAAAGGTGATAACTAAATGGCTCATGGAACAAAACATAGAGATTTTGGGTCCATGGCCTGGAAACTCCCCAGATCTTAATCCCATTGAGAACTTGTGGTCAATCATCAAGAGACGGGTGGACAAACAAAAACCAACAAATTCTGGCAAAATGCAAGCATTGATTATGCAAGAATGGACTGCTGTCTGTCAGGATTTGGTCCAAAAGTTGATTGAGAGCATGCCAGGGAGAATTACAGAGGTCTTGAAGAAGAAGGGGCAACACTGCAAATATTGACTTGCTGCATTAACTCATTCTAACTGTCAATATAACCTATTGGTACTCATAATATGATTGCAATTATATTTCTGTATGTGATATAAACATCAGACAAACACTAATAAAAACCAGAGGCCAGCAGATCATGTGAAAATATAATTTTGGTGTCATTCTCAAAACTTTTGGCCATGACTGTACAGCATGAGCCCCCACACAGTGCCCTATATATACAGTATAAGCCCTCACACACCCCACCTATATACAGTATGAGCCTTCACATAGCTCCCTTTATACAATAAGCCCCATATAGCCCCTATATACAGTATGAGCCCCCACATAGCCCATCTATAAACAGTACGAGCCCTCACACAGACCCCTATATATAGTATGAGCCCCCACATAGTCCCCCTATATACAGTATGAGCCCCCACACAGTCCCCTATATAAAGTATGAGAGTCTACGTAGCCTCTCTATATACAGTATAAGCCCACACACCTATATACAGTATGGGCCTCCACATAGCTCCCTTTATACTGTAAGCCCAATGTAGCCCCCTATATTCAGTATGAGCCCCCACATAGCCCATCTATAAACAGTATGAGCCCCCACACAGACCCCTATATACAGTATGAGCCCCCACATAGTCCCCTATGTACAGTATGAGCCCCCACACAGTCCCCTATATAAAGTATGAGAGTCTACGTAGCCTCTCTATATACAGTATAAGCCCAAACACCTATATACAGTATGGGCCTTCACATAGCTCCCTTTATACTGTAAGCCCCATGTAGCCCCCTATATGCAGTATGAGCCCCCACATAGCCCATCTATAAACAGTATGAGCCCCCACACAGACCCCTATATACAGTATGAGCCCCAACAAAGTCCCCTGTGTACAGTATGAGCCCCCACACAGTCCCCTATATACAGTATGAGAGCGTACATATCCCCGCTATATACAGTATAAGCCCACACACCTATATACAGTATGGGCCTTCACATAGCTCCCTTTATACTGTAAGCCCCATATAGCCCCCTATATACAGTATGAGCCCCCACATAGCCCATCTGTAAACAGTACGAGCCCCAACACAGACCCCTATATACAGTATGAGCCCCCACATAATCCCTATATACATTATGAGTCCCCACATAGCTTCCTATATACAGTAAGAGTCTCCATAGAGCCCCCCTATATTCAGTATGAGCCCCCCATAGCCCCCTATAGACAGGCACACTTCCACATATGTATTAATAAAAAAACAACATATACTCACATCGGCGCTCTGCTCCAGTCTTTGCTATGTGCACTGATGCTATGCACAGCAGACGTGATGTAGTGACGTCATCGTGTCTGCTGTCTCTGTTGCACATGTTGATTGGTGGAAGAAGGAACCAGCAGCTCTGTCTTCCACCATTGTGTTCACCACTATCTGGGTCCTGAGAATGCAGATAGCGTTCGTTGAAATCGGGACATGTGTGGGGGAGGGCGGCCATTGTGTGTTCAGCCCTTCGGCTGTCTTGGTCTGCTTTAATCTGTCATATAATGCGGGTCAGTCTGGCAGTCGGTGGCGAGTGGCATCTCATTTTCAGCGATTAAATCCTCACCCCGGCCCACTACAGAAAAAGGGGACTTGGAGAATCCCTGGGTGTGTGTGTGTTGTGGTGCTTCCGTGGAGGAGACCTTCATACTCACTTCTGACTCGCCGTCCCGGGTGTTGAGTCTTTTAGCCTTCAGAAGGAGAAAACCAGACCAGCTTAAACACGTAAAAACTTCTTTACTTGCAGCCACAGTCACATACAGGGAGTAACTAGTGATATAGTCTCTTTGTGATCTCTTCACATACAGCGGCACTTTAGCAGCGATGAAAGTCACGGACACCGATTTGGACATGAAGACCAACGCCGAGCGCGTCAGCTCTCTGGGCAACTCAATTCTCTGTCCCACTGCCTGACCTGCTTGGATCCACCTCCCTGATGAGGCTGTCCTGTCTTGGCACGTAAGGTGAAGTTCCCACATTGACCTCTCCATGTTCATCTGTTCCTGTTGTCCCCGCTGTCTAGACTATTTGGATTCACCTTCCAGATAAGGTTATCTAAAGACTCCCAGACTGTGACATACACACACCCTTCTCCTGTACTTTCTCCTGTGTCCTCCTGACACATCCTCACTAGTCACTGTCCCTCACTCAACTCACTCTGCCTGCAATCAGGAAGTGTCTCAGTTCTTCACTGAACCTGCTCCTCCCACACTGAAGCAGCTCCTAAACCCCTTAACTCTTTCCCAACCCATAACTGCATACTCTGTGTGCTACAGTGCCCACCTCTGCATTACTTCTTCTATCAATCTAATAGTCTACCCCCACCAACCTATATTGAACCTATAAGTAACCCATCAGACATTAGATCATATGATTGCTCATATATAAACATAGAACACAGCATTATGTGCATTAAGAGGGAAGAGGCGCATGACCGTCCCGGTCACCCTCTTACATCCCTCCCTCATAATACATGGTCGTCCCGACCATGACAACACCTGTAAAAAGAAACACCAATGCACCTTTAAAATATTCAACACATATGTTTATATTAAAATGCACGCTAGATCAATTCACTTTAATCACTTCTTCTTGCTGGTCAACCTTGACCTCGGTCTCACTCGGTTGGGACTCTGGAACACAGAGTTCAAGTTCCTTTGATTATGGGTCCGTCTGACCCCGGTCCCCTTGCTCCTGGGGCCCACAAAAAAAGTCCATCACAGGCCTGCTGGCCAACAAATCCTGCTCCGACAGTTCTGGAGCAGTGACCCGGCATGATCCTCGGGTCGTCCTGACAGTTTCTCCCCCTCCCTCCTTTTTGCTGAGTATGGTCCCTTAACCGGTTCCCGACCGCCCACTGTAGATAAACGTCGGCGCTTGCCGGGCTCTGTGCAGTGCCGACGTTTAAAAACGGTGGGTGGTCTCGCAGTGCTCAGGACCCCCAGGGTCCTGCAAGCACTGCGATTCCGGTGCAGAGCGTTAGCTCTGACAGGGTACATCATCGGGACCTGATTAGATCAGGTCCCAGTGATGTTAACCCTTTGCTGTCTTCTATATGCTGTGATCTATAGTGATCGCGGCATATAGGAGACAGCAGGAAGAGAGGGGGTCGTCTTACTTACCTCCGAAGACCTCCGTTTCGTTTGAGGACCTGGGGTTGCTATGGCAGCTGGAGGTCACATGACCGCCTCCAGCTCTGCCATATATGGTGTCCTTCCTGTCTGGCTTCAGCTTGTATGTAGCTGAAGTCAGACAGGAGACTCTGACTGAAACAGTCAGTGAAGATCTCATATAATGTAATATATGTGTATTACATTACATGAGATCAGTGATCAGAAAAATAAAAATTAATGTCCCATACAGGGACTAAGTAAAAATGTAAAAAAAAGTAAAAAAAAAGTTTTTAAACTATTAAAAAAAAAAATCACAAAATAAATAAAAATAAATAAATAAAATATTAAACCAATAAATCCGTAAATTATTACAAAACCAAAAAAAGTACACATATTTGGTATCGCCGCGTCCGGAACAACCCGAGCTATAAAACTGTCACACTAATTAACTCCTTCTGTGCACACCGTAATAAAAATAAATAAAAAACGGAGCAAAAAAATATGCTTTTTCATCATATCGCCAAACAAAAAGTGGAAAAAAATGTGATCAAAAAGCAGAATAGAAATAAAAATGGTACCACTGAAAACATCATCTTGTTCCGCAAAAAAAGCCGCCATACAGCTCCATCAGCCAAAAAATAAAAAAGTTATAGCGCTCAGAATAAAGCAATGCAAAAAAAATATTTTTTTTTCTATAAAATTGTTTTATTGTGTAAAAGCGCCAAAACATAAAAAAAATACAGTAAGTGTAGTATCGCTGTAAACGTACTGACCCGAAGAATAACGCTGCCTGATCACTTTTACCACACGCAGAACGGCATAAAAAAAAACTCAAAAAACAATTCCTGAAGTGTTTGTTTTTGTTAACTTTACCTCACAAAAAACGGAATAGAAGGCGATCAAAAAATGTCACGTGCCCAAAAATGGTTCCAATAAAAATTTCAACTCGTCCCGCAAAAAACAAGCCATCATATGACTCTATCGGCCGAAATATGGAAAAATTATAGCTCTCAAAATATGGTGATGCAAAAACTAGATTTTGCAAAAAAAGCGTATTTTAGTGTGTGACAGCTGTCAGTCATAAAAACCCGATATAAATCTGGTATCTCTGTAATCGCACCGACCCGAAGAATAAAGTAATCTAATCAGTTATATCACACTAGGAACGGCATAAAAAATAAATAAAACAAATATTATTCACCTGCTACTGATTTGTTTATTATGTCTCCCAAAGATCCCAGTAAGGCTCTGCTCACATTTATCCTGTGCTCTGCGCTGAGCACTTACACCAGAGTTTCCGTGTAAATCTCTGAAATACGTGATTCAGCCAGAACCCATGATGGAAGATTCCCTGTAATGAGGCAGATATAGGCCACTGTGGATGCCGTCTAGCCTGGGATCCCATGGTGTCATTTGTTTTAGGCGTGCATAAAAGTGCGGTTGGCCACAGTTTTGTGCACTTCTGAAAAAAAGGACACCACTAAACAGAGGCCAGACGGAGTCCAGAGTAACTCTGCTGCCTCATTACAGTGAATGGATCCTGCAGGGGTTTCATCTGAATTACATCACTTGGAAAATTAGATGGAAACCCCGATGTAAGTGCTCAGCCTAGAGCGCCGGATAAATGTTACGTAAAATGTTCCCAATAAAAGCTTCAACTCAGTCCTCAAAAAAAGCTAGTCCCCACTCAGGTCCATCATCTGTTAAAAATATAAGGGACTTCCAAGTTACTGGTAGCAGAAAGGCTCTGGAAAAGCAAAATGGTCCTTGCCCCCCAAAAGAAATTCAGAAAATTTTGTGTTCCCAAATCCAAATGCCTATTCTACAATAATTTTGTTCTCCAATTGTCAAATAGCGCTCCTTCCCCCTCAAATCTCACCGTATGGCTAAGTGGTACGATACAGCCACATATGGGGTATTGACACTTTTAGAAGAAATTGTGTGACACATTTCGGCACCATTTTTACCCATTGCCCTGTGTGAAAATGTAAAATCTGAGGGTAAAACATTTTTTTGTGGTAAAAATATAATTATGCTTTTTTCACTGCCCAATGGTATAAATTTAAAAATTAAAAAATGCTCACTACTTCCCTAGATGAATTCCTTGAGAGGTGTAGTTTACAAAATGGGGTCACTTGTGGGGGTTTCTGCTGTTTTGGCATGTCAGCGACTCTTCAAATGTGACATGGTGTCTGCTGCCTATCCCAGCCAACATAGCGCTTCTTTCTCTTCCGAACCCTGCCGTACACAAAAGCAGTGGTTTTCTCCCACATATGGGGTATCGGCGTACTCAGGAGAAATTGTACAACAAATTTCATGGTGCAATTTATCCTGTTACCCTTATGATAATGCAAAATTAGGGAATGAAAAACATTTTTTATGGGAAAAATGTGAAAATTTTATTTTTACGGCTCAATATTATAAACTTCTGTGAAGCAGCTGGGGGTGCAAGGTGCTCACCACACATCTAGATAAGTTCCCTAAGGGGTATAGTTTCCAAAATGGTGGCATTTGTGGGGGGTTTCCACTGTTTAGGCACATTAGGGGCTCCCCAAATGTGACATGGCGTCCGCTAATTATTCAAACAAATTTTACATTCAAAAAGTCAAATGGCGCTCCTTCCCTTTCAAACCCTGCCATGTGCCCAAACAGTAATTTGCCTCCACATATGGGGTATCGGCGTGTTCAGGAGAAATTGCACAACAAATTTCATGGTGCAATTTATCCTGTTACCCTTATGATAATACAAAATTAGGGAATGAAAAACATTTTTTGAGGGAAAAATGTGAAAATTTTATTTTTACGGCTCAATATTATAAACTTCTGTGAAGCAGCTGGGGGTGCAAGGTGCTCACCACACATCTAGATAAGTTCCCTAAGTGGTCTAGTTTCCAAAATGGTGGCACTTGTGGGGGGTTTCCACTGTTTAGGCACATTAGGGGCTCCCCAAATGTGACATGGCGTCCGCTAATTATTCAAACAGATTTTACATTCAAAAAGTCAAATGGCGCTCCTTCCCTTTCAAACCCTGCCATGTGCCCAAACAGTAATTTGCCTCCACATATGGGGTATCAGCGTGTTCAGGAGAAATTGCATAACAAATTTCATGGTGCAATTTATCCTATTACCCTTATGATAATGCAAAATTAAGGGATGAAAAACGGTTTTGTGGGAAAAATGTGAAAATTTTATTTTTACAGCTCAATATTATAAACTTCTGTGAAGCACCTTGGGGTTCAAGGTGCTCACCACACATCTAGATAAGTTCCCTAAGGGGTCTAGTTTCCAAAATTGTGTCACTTGTGGGGGGTTTCCACTGTTAAGGCACATCAGGAGCTCTCCAAACGCAACATGGCGTCCGCTAATTATTCAGACAAATTTTACATTCAAAAAGTCTAATGGCGCTCCTTCCCTTCCGAACCCTGCCGTGCGCCCAAACAGTGGTTTTCCCTCACATATGGGGTATCAGCACGCTCAAGAGAAATTGCACAAAAAAATTTGGGGTCCATTTTTTCATGTTACCCCTGTGAAAATAAAAAAATTGGGTCTAAAGTAACATTTTTGTGAAAAAAGTTAAATGTTAATTTTTTTCTTCCACATTCCAAAAATTCCTGTGAAGCACCTGAAGGGTTAATAAAGTTCTTGAATGTGGTTTTGAGCACCTTGAGGGGTGCAGTTTTTAGAATGGTGTCACTTTTGGGTATTTTCTGTCATAAAGACCCCTCAAAGTGACTTCAAATATGATGTGGTCCCTAAAAAAATGTTTTTGTAAATTTTGTTGGAAAAATGAGAAATCGCTGGTCAACTTTTAACCCTTATAGCTCCCTAACAAAAAAAAATTTGGGTTCCAAAATTGTGCTGATATAAAGTAGACATGTGGGAAATGTTATTTATTAACTATTTTGTGTGACATATCTCTCTGATTTAAGGGCATGAAAATTCAAAGTTTGAAAATTGCAAAATTTTCAAAATTTTCGCCAAATTTCCAATTTTTTCACAAATAAACGCAAGTGATATCGAAGAAATTTTACCACTATCATGAAGTACAATATGTCACGAAAAAACAATCTCAGAATCAGGGGAATACGTTGAAGCGTTCCAGGGTAATTACTTCATAAACTGGCAGTGGTCAGAATTGAAAAAATTGGCCCGGTCACGAAGGCAAAAACAGGCTCTGGCGCGAAGTGGTTAAAGAACCATGTACTGCTCAATAGCTCCTATACAAGAGCACAGTCCTTGGAGCAGTTGCACACAGTCCTTCAGTTAACCCTATCAGGGTTCAGTCCAGTAATCCAGCAGGGGAATGCGCAAACGTGCGCAACAGAACTTGGAGAGGGGGAAACACGCAAACATAAAGTCATCTTCTGGCCGTCCGGCCAGCGCCATTTCTTCCTGGTGCAATCAGGGCTACTTGCCCCTTAATAGACGCAAAACAGTCTCTATTGGTGACCACATCCTTGGCCACCTCTGGTCGTCACCGGGCTGAACAGGGGCTCCTGCCCCTAGGAACGCAGAACAATTCCTTTTGCTTGTTTCACAGTGCAACTAGCACAACTTGGGTAGCGGTTCACACACCGCATGTTTAGTCAGCGGCTTCTGCATAGTGGCTGTAGTTAACCACCACATTGTCCTTGAATATTAAGACCGTCTACCCCGCTGATCTAGTAGATGATGAGGACTCTCTACTCCTTCTCCTGGTATTCCCACGTATGGCTGGGCTAGGTGTTGGACCAGGGGCACTTGACACACGGGCGGCAGTGGCTCTGGTACTCGCCCCCTCGTCTTTGGCCACCGCCACCTGTACCGCGTCCTTCACAGTTGGCCACACAGGCCTTTGCATTTCTCTTTCCTGCCGCTGCATCTCCTGGCGCCAGTCCCATTCCATTCGCCCGAGGCCTCCACGGTGAAACATGTTCCTGTGCTGCTGCAGCTTTACTGTCTCTTCCAGTAATGGTGCCGCACTGCTTTACAAGAGGAATCCGTGGGTGGAGCTGCCTCCACCAATTCCTCTCACTCCTCCCAAAACATTAGCCGTGCTCTCAACAACGCAGTTACCGGTAAAATCCACCTAACCACGGACACGTGGACAAGTGCTTGTGGGCAGGGATGGTACATCTCGCTGACGGCACACTGGGTTAACATAGTGGAAGCTGGGACCCAGTCGGACCTTGGGACGGAGCACGTCATCCCGACGCCAAGGAATGCGGGCCCTAGGTCAATCAGGGTTGCCCCCATGGTCAACAGCTCCTGCACCTCATCCTCCTTAGCCTCCTCCTCCTCTTCAACCTCCATCTCCGAAATGACCACATCAGTCACAACCTGGAAGCACTGCAGCACTACCTCGGCCAAGCGGCATCAGGCTGTGCTGAAGCTAATATGCTTAGGTGAAAAAATCGCATAATGCTGAAGAGTTGTGGACAGCTCTTTCAGGCAGATCTGTGGCTCACACCGCTGAAACTACAGCCAGGCATGGTCGTGTGTGACAATGGCCGGAACCTGGTGGCGGCTCTGAGGCGAGGCGAGCTCACACACGTACCATGCCTGGCCCATGTGCTTAACCTCGTGGTTCAGCGGTTTCTCAAAACCTACCCGGAGCTGCCGGATCTGCTTGTTAAAGTATGCCACCTGTGTGCCCATTTTAGAAAGTCAGCTACAGCTTTCGCCGCCCTTGCCGTGCTTCAGCAGAGTTTGCAGCTTCCGGCTCACAGACTGGTGTGTGATGTCCCCACGCGTTGGAACTCTACACTGCAGATGTTGGGAAGGATTTGTGAGCAGAAGAGGGCAGTTTTTGAGTACCAGCATAAACAAGGCCGTCGGTATTCAGTTCAGACTCCACACATAAGACCTCAGGAGTGGACATGGATGTCAGACATATGTACCATCCTCCAAAACTTTGAGGACTCCACCAAAATGGTGAGCGGCGATGACGCCATAATTAGCGTCACTATCCGGCTTCTCTATCTTCTGAAATGCTCTCTGCTCACAATCAAAGAGGATGCATTGCAGGCAGAGCACGATGAGACGGAGCAAGGAACCATACAGGGTGATTACACACAGCCAAGCCTCATCTCATCCCAACGTGGATTGGGTGACATTGAGGAAGAGGAGGAGGAGGAAGGACAGGAGCTAGTTTCATGCACTATAGACGGTACTACCTGCACAGCTGTCATACCGTCTGTTCAGCGTGGATGGCCAGAGGACAGAGAGGAGGAGGAGGAGGAGAGCATGGTCAGTCATCCTCTTGGTGAGGACAGGGAAGTCTTGCCTGTTAGTAGTCTGACATGCATGGCTGAGTTTATGTTACGGTGCCTTTCCCATGACCCTCGCGTTCTCAAAATTTTGGGTGACAGTCATTACTGGTTGGTGACCCTTCTAGACCCACGCTATAAGGAGAACTTTCTATCTCTTATTACTGAGGCGGACAGGTGTACAAAAATGGGGCTGTACCAGATGGCCCTTGTTGCAGAACTATTAAAGAAATTCCCATCTGAAAACGCTGGCGGCAGAGGGCACACTTCGTTGGACAACCAAGGAGTAGAGGTGAGAGAGACACAACTTCAATCCAGCAGAGGCAGGGGAACACTTTCAAAATTCTGGGAGAGTTTTCTCAGACCCTCCCATCGCACAGGCCCTGAGGCGTGGGGTACTCTCACAAGGAGTGCAAAGTTTGGGAATATGCTGAGGGAGTACCTTGCAGACCGTACCAATGTCCTCCGTGATTCCGATGTGCCTTATAATTATTGGGTATCCAAGCTGGATACGTGGAATGAACTGGCCCTCTATGCCTTGGAGGTCCTGGCCTGCCCTGCCGCCAGCGTTTTATCAGAGCGGGTTTTTAGTGCTGCTGGTGGAATTATAACTGATAAGCGCATCCGCCTGTCAACTGAAAATGCTGACAGGCTGACTCTTATAAAAATGAACAAGGGCTGGATTGGGCCAGACTTCTCAACACCACCGAATGATAGTGTGGCGCCCCTGAGGGTTCGGTTGCCACAGAGGTATTGCATCTCACCCAGAGGTGTGGTATCTCACTCTCAGGTAAGGAAGGAGTATGGCTCAGGACCCTAACACTGCATCCACTACACCACATTTCCGGGGGACAGGGCAAGATTGCTCCTACAGGAGAGCACAGTCCAGATCCCTGGCAGGAGTGGGGAGGAACCACCTAGAGAGGGGTAACTATGTGATGGATGGGTGGAGGACGTAGATCCTGGGAGCACTGGAGTAGGAGTATAAAAGGGAGGAACCATCTTCGAACAGGAGAGTTCCAGTCAGACAGTCTGAGGAGAAGTGACAGGAGCAGAGGCTCTGCATGAGCTCTGCTCCAGAGGTGGGCCTAGCCAGGAGGCCTGATCCTGAGAGGAGAGGGAACTGGCGGCTCCAGGAACGAGAAGAGAAGGGACCCTAGGGGTACGGGCCGTGCAGCAAGCCACCCGTACGCCCGCCGCTGCCAGGAGGTAGGGGGGGTCAGGCCGGAGAAAGGGAACCGGTCCCTTAACTAGCCAAGAGCTACAAAGCCTAACTAGAGAACCGGAGGCTGCAGCATTTAAAATACCGCAGACCATAAGTCCATACCAGTGTACTAGGAAGGTGGCCGCATAGGACCCAGGGGAAGGAACACACGTCGCCCACCAAGAGGACACCGGACAGGAGTGCTACTAGGTGTGAGGTGCAGGGAGAAGGCCAGAGAGGACACACAGTAGGGGGTCTTGATAAATACTCTGGAGATATCTGAGGGTCGTCCGAGCCCCTCACTGCATGAGCACAGGACGCCATGGGCTCTTACACTGGCCCTGTAACTGGAACCGCTTTAACCGTGAGTAAAGGATCTGGGACTGCATCGTTTGGACTCTGTGGTTATTCTTGCACTGCGACACCTTGCACCATCACCACCATCATCCTCACACACTGCCCTGAAGCTCCACTCTTCCTGTGGGGAGTTACATCACCTTGCTGCACATACCACCAGCTTCAGCGGACTGCTCCGCAGCGGCGGTTCCCAATAACCGCATTCCACAGGTGGCGTAGTCGGACTATATATAACCTATACACATAGACTACCCTGGTTTGACCGCCCTGGGTCACGGACCGGGTCGCCACCACGGTGACTACAACCCCCATGGCCCAGGGGGCGAGTCAATAGCAGCGTAACATAAGCTCAAATCCAGTGTCTATTCTTGGGAGGTGTATTCCCATGCACCTTTTCACACCCACACATGGGTATACGCTAACTGATTTTGGCTATTTGCTCTTGTCCTCCTCCTTCTCCTCATCCTCCACCACCATATCACCAGGGTGACCGTGGTCCATGATGCAACACCCACATCATTTTTTTAAAGGGTGTTTATGATGCCCATAAAAAAAAATTTTATACAGTATGTTCATGTATACCACCCAGGGGTAAATGCTTGTCAGCCCATACACTTAGTGCATGGGCATTACAAGTATAGGAGGCCCGCTCCTTTCTAATGGGAACATTTTTTTATGAGGCCCTCCTCCACGTCTCTTCCAAGGGTCATTGAAGTGCCTCCAAATTTTTGGCAGCCGTTGCATTCACTGCATAGGCCAACACTATGGGAGACTCTCTCCTTTGTAATGGGAATTTGTCAATACTGTGGCCCTGCTCTATGTGTCTTTAAATTCTTAGTGGGGCTTTTCCTAAAATTGGTCAGTCGTTGGACTCACTGCATACCCTATAACTGAATAGCAGACCCCCTCCTTTCTAATGGGAATATGTCGTACCTTGTTATTGTGGGCCTGCTCTATGTGTCTTTAAATTCTTAGTGGGGTTTTTCTTAAAATTGGTCAGCCGTTGTACTCACGGCATACCCTATAACTGTATAGCAGACCCTCTACTTTCTAATGGGAATTTGTCGTTACTGTGGCCCTGCTCTATGTGTCTTTAATTTCTAAGTGGGTTTTTTCCTAAAATTGGTCAGCCATTGGACTCACTGCATACCCTATAACTGTATAACAGACCCTCTCCTTTCTAATGGGAACATGTCGTGCTTGTTACTGTGGCCCTGTTCTGTGTGTCTTTAAATTCTTAGTGGGGTTTTTCCTAAAATTGATCAGCCGTTGGACTCACTGCATACCCTATAACTGTATAGCAGACCCTCTCCTTTCTAATGGGAAATTGTCGTTACTGTGGCCCTGCTCTATGTGTCTTTAAATTCTTAGTGGGGTTTTTCCTAAATTTGGTCAGCCGTTGGACTCACTGCATACTCTATAACTGTATAGCAGACCCTCTCCTTTCTAATGGGAACATGTCGTATCTTGTTACTGTGGCCCTGCTCCGTGTGTCTTTAAATTCTTAGTGGGGTTTTTCCTAAAATTGGTCAGTCGTTGGACTCACTGCATACCCTATAACTGTATAGCAGACCCTCTCCTTTCTAATGGGAACATGTCTTACCTTGTTACTGTGACCCTGCTCTATGTGTCTTTCAATTCTTAGTGGGGTTTTTCCTAAAATTGGTCAGTCGTTGGACTCACTGCATACTCTATAACTGTATAGCAAACCCTCTCCTTTCTAATGGGAACATGTTGTACTTTTTACTGTGGCCCTGCTCTGTGTGTCTTTAAATTCTTAGTGGGGTTTTTCCTAAAATTGGTCAGCCGTTGCACTCACTGCATACCCTATAACTGTATAGCAGACTCACTCCTTTCTAAATGGAATTTGTCGTTACTGTGGCCCTGCTCTATGTGTCTTTAAATTCTTAGTGGGGTTTTTCACAAATTTTGGCAGCCCTTGCAGTCACAGCATTGGCATTACCACCCGCTCCTTTATAATGGGAACATTTTTTTTTACTGAGACCCTCCTCTTTGTCTCTTCAAAGGGGTATTGGGTTGCGTCCAAATATTTGGCAGACCTTGCAGTCACTGGATACGCAATAGCAGTATAGGAGACCCACTTGTTAATAATGTGAACAACAAAGCATAGCCGGCTGATGGCTCTCTAACAATAGCGAGGGCCGACTGCTGGCCTTTTAAGAACAGTAAGGGCCATCTGATGTCCCTATAAAAATAGGCTTTATGACTTTCAGAGTCCCTCCATCATAAATAAAACAGGATGTGTCTGATGATGTGTCACACACCACATTGTCAGATAAGGTTGTAAAATGTTAAAATGACATTTCCCGGTGAATGCATTTGTCTTAAAAAATAACGTAAAAAAACAAAACAATAGGATCTTTCTTTAGCATAAAAAACAGTGTCACCAATTTAACCTCTATGTAATCACATTGTTCAGCTCATGCACCTCCTCCTCCATCTCCGAAATGACTACATCAGTCACAAGCTGACAGCACTGCAGCACTGCCTTGGCCAAGCGGCAACAGGCTGTGCTGAAGATAACATGCTAAATGCTTAATTGACAAACCGCCCAGTGCTGCAGTGTTGTTGAAAGCTGTAACACAGCAGCCTGATCTGTGGCTCTCACCGCTAAACATACAGCCAGGCATGGTCGTGTGAGACAATGGGCGGAACCTGGTGACGGAGAAATGACGGCCGGGGTAGATACAGTTTCCCTCTATGCCAGTCCTTTCACCGAGCTAAAGAATATGGCTGTAGTGAAATACAACTTCAACTGAGAAGCTGTTTCAGATTGGAAAACATTATGCCCACCAGAGGATTTGATTCTGAGGAATAACCTTTCTCACCCGCTCAAGAGCCCCAGAGAAGCTGCAAAGTTAGCGCTATCATGAACTCTCCTGAGGTAGAAGCCAAGGCACACCAGATGATTCTCTGGTGGGACCGTCCAACCCTGCCGAGTAGCAGTCCTTGCTAAGAAAAGTGTGTGGGAAGGTTCTCGGACACTCTATTTTTACTGAGGAGGAAACACACGCAAACACAGGGAGAACATACAAAGTCCTTGCAGAGATTTGAACCCAGGATCCCAGCGCTGCAAGGCTTCAGTGCTAACCACTGATCCAATGTGCTGCCATTCACCCTCTAATATCTAACAGGCTGGAGAAACTTGCACCTACTGCCACTCTATCTTCAGATTCTTTGTGAGAAAATGTATTTGGGCAGCCACTCAGTCTACCAAATAAAATTCCTGAGAAGGAAATTGGGGATGGGTTTGCTACTGGTACTAGGAGCAGTGCTAATACCATGGCGTTGTACCATAGTTTGCTGGAAATATTCCAGGCTGGTAGGAGGCAAGCAAATTCCCACAGAAAAGTACCAGCAGTAATGTGCAGGCCACATTTCAAGTGCAAGCAGCTTTAGAGGACTTCCTGGGAGAAATGACACGCAGGGTAGATATGGTTTCCCTCTATGTCAGTCCTTTCACCGAGCTAAATACAACTCTCTGCAAAAAAAGTTGTGGACTGGCTACGTACCGTCCCTGGCCACATTCACCTGTCCACGTGTTTGTGGTTAGGCGGTCCTTCCCAGTAAGTGCACTGGGGAGGGCACGGGTAATGTTATGGCACCCGAGCTTGTGGAAGGCGTAGGCTATACCGTGAAATATAGTGGCGGCTGGGGACCGAGTATGGACACCCGGCCGCCGCCGGCATGGGGTTGTGAAAAGCTTCCGCCTCCGCGAGCTTAAAAGGCCATATTTCAAGTGCATAGAGCTGCCCAGAAATCTGGCAGTTTAGTGTTGCGGCCTGTGGGTGGGTTGGTGGATGGCTGCATACTTGCACTTGCATTCCAAGTAACAGAAAACTAAGCAGATGGTGGCCTCTATCATCATCATGGCCTCACCTCGGCACAATGAACTCTCCTGAAGGAGAAGCCAGGGCCTGCCGGAGGAGTCACCGGTTCTCTGGTGGGCCCGTCCGACCCTGTCGAAAAGCAGCCCTGGCTAAGAAAAGTGTGGGGAAAGGTTCCCGGGCACTCTATGGCTGCTTTTTTAATGTGGATCGGCCATGCTTATGCATGTTATTTCTCAAAACGCATTACATATCAGGCCATTGTCCAACTCTGTATTCAAGACATTAAATGCGCAAAGAAAGATGTGTGTGTGTCAAAGCACTGCCGACAAGTGCGAGTTCATTTTGGACGGGCTGCCATTGCTTCTGCAACAAGCTCAATTACAGGACTTCCTGGGAGAAATGGCACGCAGGGTACATACGGTTTCCCTCTATGCCAGTCCTTTCACCGAGCTAAATACAACTCTCAGCAAAAAAAATTGTGGACTGGCTCCATACCGTCCCTGGCCACATTCACTTGTCCATGTGTTTGTGGTTAGGCGGTCCTTCCCAGTAAGTGCACTGGGGAGGGCACGGGTAATGCTGTGGGACCCGTGCTTGTGGAAGGCGGAGACGATACCGGGAGAAATAGTGGCGGCTGGGGACCGAGTATGGACACCCGGTCACCGCCAGCATGAAGTTATGAAAAGCTTCCGCCTCCACGAGCCTAAAAGGCCACATTTCAAGTGCAAGCAGCTGTCAAAAATTCGGCAGAATAGTATTGCAGCCTGTGGGTGGGTGGGTGGGTGGGTGGCTGCCTGCATACTTGCGCTTGCATTCCAAGGATTGGGGTAGGGACAACTGAACGCTGCAGTGGGACAAGGATGTGGACGGTGATTGTTGCAAGTCTACAGCGACAGGTGCATGGCGGGAGGCATCTTCGCATGTGCCAAGGATCACTTATGATGGGCATACTTTTAGGCAGTGACCTGGGAGTTAGAGATGCTTACAGAGGTCTTGCCCATGCTGTTCCCATGTCTTATCAGCACTGTATGCATGTGTCTGATGATGTGTCACACACCACATGGCCAGAAAAGGTTGTAAAATGTTAAAATGACATTTCCTGGTGAATGCATTTGTCTTGGTTGAAAGCAATGCAAAAGTGCAAAAACGCATAAAAAACGCTATGTGTGACCATAGCCCAAGTTGAGGAGGAGTATTTTTGTTTTTGGTTATTTATTTTGCCTTATATACAAGTCATTACCCTGGAAAGGATGTTCCTTAACATATTTCCCAGGAAAATCCATTTTGGTTTCGTTTTTGTATGTTTTATTGTGAGTCCGTAAAAGTGGCGTAATACTCTGACCACGTTGCTGACAGCAGTGATCTGGGAGTCAGAGATGCTTCCAGGGGTCTTCCCCATGTGTTCCCATGTCACTTGAGCACTGTTCCCATCGATTTGGGCAATTTTTAGGCCCTCTGCAGACCGCCGGAGGGAGCCGCCTGAAAAATGCTCGAGTTTCCCATAGAGCACCCGAGTATTCCAATTTGCTCGACCCGAGCAACGAGTACCTGAGCATTTTAGTGCTCGCTCATCACTAGTCACTGTCCCTCACTCAACTCACTTTGCCAGCAATCAGGAAGTGACTCCTTTCTTCACTAAACCTGCCCCTCCCACACTGGAGCAGCTCCTAAACCCCTTAACTCTTTCTCAATCATAACTGCATACTCTGTGTGCTACAGTGCCCACCTCTGCACTACTTCTTCTATCAATCTAATAGTCTACCTGCACCAACCTATATTGAACCTATAAGTAACCCATCAGACATTAGATCATATGAATGCTCATATATAAACATAGAACACAGCATTATGTGCATTAAGAGGGAAGAGGCGCATGACCGTCCTGGTCACCCTCTTACATGTTACATGCCAATGTTGCTTTGCTATTCAATATCCAATATGCGAATAACGTGTTTTGATTTACAGGATGTGGTATCTTTAAAATTAATTATGTTGATTACAGTGTACAGGGGGACACTGTAGTCAATGTAGGGTTTTTGATCATGTGTTTGTATGAATGTAATAGTGTTTGTGCTCTACAGGGGCCCTTCTAGGGAGAAGCTAAGATGTCTGTTGAGTAGTGTTGAGCATTCCGATACTGAAATATCGGGTATCGGCCGATATTCGCGGTATCGGAATTCCGATACTTAATTCCGATACTTTTAGAATATCGAATACCGGAATCGGAAGTTCCCATAATGCCTGCGCTCTGCAGTGTCTCTGAAGGATGACAAGCGGGATGGCAGCGCTCAGCTGAGATCCAGCCTGTCATCAGAATGCCATCCCAGCGTGGGAGAATTCTCCTGATTGTTTAAAAGCCGGCGCGCGGTAAAAAGCCGCCGGCTTTTAAACAATCACACAGCCCCATACTGCTTCCCCGCAGCCTCCCACATCGATCCTCCGCTCCCCTCGCCACCTCCCATCCCGATCGTAAGTTAGGACCGGGCGGGGAGCGCAGCACCAAGGAGCGGGGAGCGAAGGACCCGGGCGGGGAAGCCGGCAGTGAAAAGACTTCACCGCCGGCTTTCCCGTTCTGTGCTGCGCTTTCCCGCCGGTTATTTCAAATGAACAGCTGAGGTATCAGGTGATGCCGATCAGCTGTTCATTTGAAGTAGCCGCGGTGCCCTCAGAGGGTTCATGTGAGTTCATGCTTCACTGCATTGCATGAACTCACATGAACTTTCCCACGGCCGCACAGGTCAGCCTCACCTCCCAGACCGGTCATGATTGGTGTGTGTGGGTGTCTGTGCGGGTGTGCGCGGTGTGTGGGGTGTCTGTGCGGTGTCTGCGGGTGTGTGCGGTGTCTGCGGGTGTGTGCGGTGTCTGTGCGATGTCTGCGAGTGTGTGCGGTGTCTGTGCGATGTCTGGGGGTGTGTGCGTGCAGGCAGACATAGGCCGATGTGACATTACTACTCCCATCGGCCTATGTCTGTCCCCCGTCCACTTGTGCCAGCAGGATCAGCTCGATGGGAGCAGTAGTTCCCATCAGCCTGATCCTGCTATTTAAATTGCCCTACTATGTCCCCAATAAATTTTAAATACATGTCATTGGTGGCCAGTGGTTACCTACAATAAATTAGTTCATACATTACCTGTCCCCGCCGATCGCCACCTAAAATAAAGTAAAAAATAAAAAACTACACCTATGCTCACCTAGACACCTAATTCCCCGAAGCCATCGATCTCCTGTAATAAAATATAAATAATAAACCACAACCTTATCCTTACCCCTCCGTAGTAGTCCACGAGTGTCCCACGAAGATCTCCAGTTTAGAGCAGCCACATAGAATGTGACCGCTCTGAACCGCTGCCGCCGCTAGAATGACGGGGCCGTAAAGCAGCCCCGTCATTGCATAAGCGGGTTCGCCGGAGTTCAGGCAGCGCTGCTCCGGTTAGCTCCTTTACGGCCCTGCTGTATCGTGAGAAATTCCCACGGTACAGCAGTGCCGTAAAGGAGGTCTCCGGAGCTGCTCTGCCTGAATGCACTCCGGTGACCTCAGTCAGTGGCTCCCGCTGCCGGGAGCGGACGTGTTCCCGGCAGCGTGAGCTTACAGCAGCCATGCACAGCTGTCACCATCTCCAGATGTGACAGCTGTGCATGGGAGATCAGCGCAGGAACGTGGACAGGTAACTATTTTTTTTTAGTAAACTAAGAATTAAATAAAATGGTGTGTTTTATTTCAAATAAATTATTTTTTTCTGGGTGTAGTGTGTGTTTTCTTTTTAACACTTTGTAGGTTAGTAATGGGGGTGTCTTATAGACGCCCATCATTACTAACCTGGGCTTCATGGCAGCTGGCGCTGACAGGAACCCCAGCCCCACTACCCCCTGCCACCGCACCAGGGCAGCGTGGAAGAGCGAGGCTAAGTGCCAGAATTGGCGCATCCTATGGACGCGCCATTTCTGGGGCGGCTGACGGCTGGTGTTTCTAGCCTGGGAGGGGGCCAATATTCATGGCACCCTTCCTGGGCTATTAATATCAGCCCCCAGCTGTCTGCCTAGCCTTTGCTAGCTATTAAAATAGGGGGGACCCCACGTCATTTTTTTGGGGGGGTCCCCCATTTTAATAGCTAGTAAAGGCTTGGTATTCAGCTGGGGGCTGATATTAGTAGTCTGGGAAGCTCCGTGGGTATTACCCTCTTCCCAGGCTTCAAACATCTGCCCCAGCCGTCTGCTTAACCTCCGCTAGAGACTAAAATTATGGGGCATCCCACGCCAATTTTTTTTTTAAATAAATCCTTTATTTTAACACTAAATGACATTTGAGGAGTTAATAAAGATGCAGTCCCTAAATTATTATTTATTTTTTAATTAATTTTTCCCAAAAATTTTGACGTGGGCTTTGCCATATTTTTGTATGCCAGCCAGGTACAGCATCCAGCTTCTATGAACGCACCATTTTCTGGGGTGGCTGCGGACTGCAATTTGCAGTGGGGGGAGGCCCAGAAAGCTTGGGTCTCCCTGCGCTGCAGATTCCATCCCCCAGCTGCCTAGTTGTACCTGGCTGGACACAAAAATAGGGAGAAGCCCCACTTATTTTTTTTTTAAATTATTTCATGAAATATTTTTTTTAAAAAAGGGCTTCCCGATATTGTTGTGTCCGGCCAGGTACAAATAGGCAGCTGGTGGTTGGGTGCAGTCCGTTCCTGCCTGCTGTACCTGGCTGGACACAAATATAGTGCGAAGCCCCACGTCAATTTTTTTTTAATTATTTCAGGAAATTCATGAAATAATTAAAAAAAAATTGACGTGGGGCTTCGCGCTATATTTGTGTCCAGCCAGGTACAGCAGGCAGGAACGGACTGCCCCCAACCACCAGCTGCCTATTTGTACCTGGCCGGACACAACAATATAGGGAAGCCCTTTTTTTCTTAATTATTTCATGAATTTCATGAAATAATTAAAAAAAAAAATACGTGGAGCTTCGCCCTATTTTTGTGTCCAGACAGGTACAACTAGGCAGCTGGGGGCTGGAATCTGCAGTGCAGGGAGGCCCAAGCTTTCTGGGCCCCACCCGCTGCAAATTGCAGTCCGCAGCCGCCCCGGAAAATGGCGCGTTCATAGAAGCGCCATCTTCTGGCGCTGTACCCAACTCATCCAGGGCCCTGGTGCGGTGGCTCACTGGGTAATAAAGGGGTTAGGGCCAGCTTGGCATTATCAGCTGGCCCTAAGCCCGAAATTCATGGGGTCACGTCAATATTAGACATGACCACCATGAATTTCTAGTAAAGTATTTAAAAAAAACACAACACCCAGAAAAAAGTCCTTTAATTGAAATAAACACACAATTCTTTATTGTTCTAAATTAAACCATACTTACCATCATGCCCATTCCAGCTGAAGCCAACGATCTCCTGCAATAAAAGAAAAATAATAAACCAACCTCATCCTTACCTTCCCATGGATCCCACGACAGCTTCAGCTCTGCTACATCGAGATGACAGGCTGGACCGCAGCAGAACGCTGCCATCCAGCCTGTCATCCCGCGGACACTGAGAAGCGCAGGCATGCTTGCGCTCCTTAGTGTCTCTCTGTGACGTCATCCAGATGAGCCGAGTTCATGTCCAATGAACTCAGCTCACCTCATGCACGTCACTGACAGCGTGGGAAAATTCTCCCGCTGAAGCGCTGAGTGCAGGAGAATTTTCCCACGCTGTCAGTGACGTGCATGAGGTGAGGTCATGTCCAATGAACTCGGCTCACCTCATGCACGTCACTGACAGCGTGGTAAAATTCTCACGCTGAAGCGCTGAGTGCAGGAGAATTCTCCCACGCTGTCAGTGACGTGCATGAGGTGAGCTGAGTTCATTGTCGGCTCATCTGGATGCCGTCACAGAGAGACACTGAGGAGCGCAAGCATGCCTGCTCTTCTCAGTGTCTGCGGGATGACAGGCTGGATGGCAGCTTTCTGCTGCGGTCCAGCCTGTCATCTCGATGTAGCAGAGCTGGAGCCCTCGTGGGAACCATGGAAAGGTAAGGATGAGGTTGCTTTATTATTTTACTTTTATTGCAGGAGATCGTTGGCTTCAGCTGGAATGGGCGTGATGGTAAGTATGGTTTAATTTAGAACAATAAAGAATTGTGTCTTTATTTCAATTAAAGGACTTTATTCTGGGTGTTTGTGTTTTTTTTTAACTTTGACTATGGGGTTAGTAATGGGGGTGTCTTATAGACGCCTCTCCATTACTAACCTGGGCTTGATGTCAGCTGGTATTATAAGCTGACATCAACCCCAACCCTATTACCCCACTGCCACCGCTACAGGGCAGTGGGAAGAGCGAGGCTAAGTGCCAGAATTGGCGCATCCTGTGGATGCGCCATTTCTGGGGCGGCTGACGGCTGGTGTTTCTAGCCTGGGAGGGGGCCAATATTCATGGCACCCTTCCTGGGCTATTAATATCAGCCCCCAGCTGTCTGCCTAGCCTTTGCTAGCTATTAAAATAGGGGGAACCCCACGTCATTTTTTTGGGGGGGTCCCCCATTTTAATAGCTAGTAAAGGCTAGGTATTCCGCTGGGGGCTGATATTAGTAGCCTGGGAAGCTCCGTGGGTATTACCCCCTTCCCAGGCTTCAAACATCTGCCCCAGCTGTCTGCTTAACCTCCGCTAGAGACTAAAATTATGGGGAACCCCACGCCAATTTTTTTTTAAATAAATCATTTATTTTAACACTAAATGACAAGTACAGTAAGCAACACTGTCACTGTACTTAATATATATGTGACTGACATGTTTCTATCTATCTAATCTATGTATGATTCTCTATTCCTTCTATTCTAAATTGTCGGGTACCGATGCTGAATTGCCGGCCGGCTTTTTTAAAGAGACGGTGCATGAAAACACTAATATTTTTTTTTAATAAATCCTTTGCACTAAATGACAAGTACATTAAGCAACACTGTCACTGTACTTCATATATATGTGACTGACATGTTTCTATCTATCTAATCTATGTGTGATGCTCTATTCTTTCTGTTGTAAATTGTCGCGTACCGGTGTATGCGCTGATGAATTGCCGGCTTTTCGCATAATACATTCTACATTATTCTTAGTTGTTTTACTTCATGTAGAATTAACCTACAAGGAAAGAAAGGGTTTATTTTCATTCCGATATTTCTGTCCCATTGACTTGCATTGGTTTCCGGTATCGGAATCGGCGATATCCGATACTTTTTGAGTGTCGGTCCGATCCAATCCGATACGATATTTCCTGATATCGGAAGGTATCGCTCAACACTACTGTTGAGGAGTTTGATGTGAAGAAGGGAGTGTCTTCTATGTAGAGACAGAGAGTACCCAATACTGTCAGCTTGAAGAAATACCGTGATATGGAGTCAATCACAATGCTGATTAGGACATATGTCTCAGTAGCGCAAATATCAAAATGGCAAAATTCACCAGGAGATAACAGAATAGTAGACTTCTTTATTAAGCAATCAGAGTCTAAAAAATACAACTCGTTTCGAGGCACTGAGACTTCTTTTACAAGCATTTCTTCCTCCGATCTTCCTTTGCTGAGCCCAGCAACTCGGGCTTCAAGGATTTAGAAATGATCTGCATCTATCACTATATGGACTACAGTAGTGTTGTGCCTATCACAGCACAACACACCAAGGTGAGCCTCTGGCCTCGTGTTATTATTCTAGGTTTTTCTTGGTATACTGACACCATGAGTGCCGTTTGTGTTTTGTTCTCTTCTTGCCCACAGTACTGTCTCTGGCAGTGATGATTTGTGGAGAGCGCTCAGGCATGCCAACATTGTAAATGGAAAGGTAGAGTGCTGTTTGAGTGATTGCGTTCCACTTCTAGGACATCTGTGCCGACAATGGGCAGAAGTCTCATTGCCTGCAACAAGGGGGACCAGAGACAGAGACGGACCAGAGCCTACTAGTGTAGGCTACCCTACTTTGAGGACAGGAGGAGTCTTTACTCCCAGTATATCTTTTGAAGTATTGTGGTTAGCATATGCATCGTATTTAATATGGAACGGAAGACTATTCTAAGCAGAGAGAAACAAATGATCCAAGAAGGGGGTAAACCAATCTTAATCAACTGCCCCCTACAGTGGAAAAATCATCTACAGCAGTGTTGATCTGTGGAAAGTAGTCAGACCCTCTAGGATTTGTGGCTCAAAAGGTCGAGTTCCCGTGTATTGTGACTGAGTGGCTATGTTCTACTTCTTGGATATCTATACCGTCCCGAGCCCCAAATGTGTAGAGTACCTTATTATGACTAAGAATGGAGGGAATGCTTACCCTTCAAAACACTTATGCCTTTGACTTTGGACGACAAGACTATTTGACTGAAAGGAAGATGATACAGGACGAGGGTACGTTGATGTGTATCCACTGCCACCTACTTTGGAGTAAGCCTCCCCTGAATTTAGCCATAGTCTATGGCATCTTAGTTTTATTTTGTTTCTGAGCTGTAGATTATTTATTTTTTATTCACCTCATCTAAGCACATTTTGGAATTGGGTCTACTCTACACCAGTGATCACCAGTTTAGGTTTAGCCAAATAGCTTGAAAGCTAACCTAGACCGTAGGCGTAAAAGTGAATGTCCAGTGACCCAGGAGATCCTCTGAACATCTGTTGGGTCTATAATTTTGTCCCTTTAGATTAGAGTTATCATTGTTTTGGTAGCACTGTCTTAATTTTTAGTTCTCAATTGACCATGGACTTTAGGGCATGTGGACACCTTTATGGTCTTTATTCTACTAACTGATTGCCATGTTTGGGATATGTTTGGTCAATGAAGGCTGTATGCTGGGGGTGTAGGTAGCTTCAATCTGAAACAGTTACAGTCAAAAATTACATGTGCATAAGTGCATATAATACATAAAAAAAAAAATAACAGTTTCATAGAATTATTCATAGAGTGAAGATATCCCTACATGGATCTTGCAGAATTATCGCAAAAGGTTCATCACCAAAAATTGTAATAAACCAGTTTATAAAAAAAACACTACCAGAATGAATATCCTCCCCTCTTCTTTTCCAGTTGACCTATCTCACATTTATTATATCTCAAGGCTGGAAAGCTTAAATGATTTTGAATGCAATCTTGGAGACAGCTGGAGGACATACAACAGATAACCTATGCATAATGCATATTTCTACTTTGGACTGGGGAAGTCTATTAAAAAGGCAGAGAAAGTCTACAAATATCTTTTGATTTTTTTTTTCCTTTTGGAATAGTTTAAAAAGTAGTACAACGGTAAAGTGAGCTTATGGTTCTCACCTTGATGTTAAAAATTTTGGCAGAAAAAAAACAAAAACATAAATTTGAAATGAAAACTTAAAAATAACAAACTTCCCAATAACCTGTAACTGACCACTATGAAATTTATCGATGTAGACTAAAGACATTTTATTAAAATTGGCCAAACCCTCCAATTTTGAATGGGGGCTCCCCGACTCTCCCTCGACATGATGTTCAGGCAGAGAGGGATCAGGTATAGAACCAACAACATCCTCAAAAGGTAAATATGATCCCTTCATGTAAATATATCAACAACCTAAAAAGATAATGAAGGAGCAAAAGGTCCCAATAACATATAAAACTTCAAATTTATTTAGAAAAGTTCATAAAAATTGTAAGCATATATAATGTATACCCATAATATGGGCATAGCACATCACAACAAAAAGGTATACAGAGACTTCTGTGCCCAGCTATAATACATATAGAACCTCACTACCAAGTCAGGAGTGTAAATATAACAGTATTAACATATCATTGTAGCCCTATAAGTACATGGCGGATATTCAAATCACGCTGCCTATGATAAACTGTCCCAAATACTATAACAGATATTCGCTGAATACCATATATAGAATGTAAGAGGCAATATAGGGCAATATATAGATACCTGTGGACATAAGAGTGGTCATATATAAGCTGGTGGTAGGGAAGGCCTTGACGCGCGTTTCTCTGTTACCGCAGTTTCGTCAGGAGGGATCAGGTAGTTGGAATTTCATCAGCCAATCCATTTGTTATTAGTGGAGATAAGTTGCTTTCAGAGGTGGAAAACATATGATCTCTTGGCTGTGCCGATTTTATGTGCTGTGCAGAGGGACCCAGCAAGACTGACACCAAACCAGCAAAGGCGCAGCCACAGACACACTTGGCACAAGCTGCCCTGATAGGTGAGCCCTTGAGGGCCAGGAATACTGTTCACCCAGCTCCAAGTAAATGGAAGGGGGACTTTGGCAGAGCCCTTCTCAGGCCCACTGTCACCGGACAGCTGGCTTCTGGTGACACAGCTGGTGCCCATTCAAGAATCAGGTGAGCATGAGTACCTCTGCAAGAACCCCAGGAAGTGAAACCAGATGACAAAATGAGAAAACCCCTGAAATAGAAAGCAAGACACCACTCACCTCCAAGCACATAGGGAACTGCAATAAGCAGCAAAGGACTGAGAAGGGAGCAGGATTATATAGCCCGCCTAATGATCAGATGTTGATTACCTCTCAATCATCCCCAGACAGACACTCCCTGCTAGCTTGAACAGCAGACTGGACAACATCCCACTACTGCATATTATCAGACAAAGCAGCATCCTGCATTGCCTGGCAACCAGGGAAGACAGGGCATCTTACCCGGGCAGAGAAATCAGTTAGAGACACGGCATCCCATGTCCGCACACATCCCACAACACCACAAGAATGGGACAGTTTTCCTGCACGTGTAGTAACTCTGCCTTCAGGGTCAGGACAATGGCGGCACTTGCAACCGGAGTAGAGTAGCACTGGACTTGCTCCATTCCCAGGTGGGAGCACACAACCACAATTCGTAATAGCCGAGAGCTCATGTATATGGGGGAGTGTGGTCAACTGTGTGTGGGTGAATTGGGAGAGATTGTTATCTCATGTACATGGCCAGCTTAAAAGTCACCAAAGAAGCCAACAATTGGCCACTCTTGTCATCCAGTGTGTAGTCACTATTGGTATCAAATATTGATGTTGGCCAACTGGATTGGTGTTGAACACTCAAAATTGGTGATGGTGATCAGAGCAGAATTAGTAGCGCTTAATCCGCTTATTGCTATATTATTATGTGATTTGAGCTAGATAAGGTTGAGAGGTTGCGCAAAAAAAAGGCACTTCTGCCGCTTTCACGCCATTCTCGCCCCATCTCCAACAAAGTGGACAGAACTGGGGCAGAACGGGGTGTGATGACCCCAGTTCATCAAATTCATGATAAGCATGCCCCAAATCTTACTCCAGCAGAGTCTTGAGTAAGAATTGAGGCGAGACACATATAGTGCCGCATGTCACTATGCGTCCGCCTCTTAACGAATCAGGAGCGTCTGCACCCATATGTCCCCTAGTCAAGACCCTTGAGAGAATCTCTGGTCTTGATGAATCACTCCCTCAGTTTTGTGGAAATCCTGCAGAGAACACAAGAGCCAATCGCCTGCTGATCAGTTTCATCTTTGCTGGTGACTGGCTGAGGCCTAGTCCCTTGGTAAGGTGTGGGGTGACGCACCCCCAGAGCCGTGGGGTGCTCGGCAGCCGGGCCCTGGATGCCGGAGGGGGATATCATGGTGGCTGGCCTGGTCCGTGGCCCAGGGCGGTCAACAAAAAGGGGGATATTTATAGGGGATTTGTAAAGTTTGTGACGCCACCTGTGGAATGTGGCTAAAGGGAGCCGCCACTGCGGAGAAGTCCTCTGAGGCAGATGTTAGGGCAGCTTATGATGGAACGGCTCCCTACAGGTGGAGCGGGCCTCAGGGCAGCGTGGGAGAATGAATGGTGGAACAGTTGAAAGATGGCCAGGACGGTTCAGGGAGAAATGACAGACACTCACACGGGGGTTCGCTTCGGTATCTTTACTGGTGTAGATGCAGGTATGGTCCAGGGTACTCGGTAGGCAGGGTGCACTTCTGGACTCTCCCCAGTGAGCGGGTATAGGGCCTCCTGATCCGTTGCTTCCACTTGCTAAGCTTCTAACTTGCCTGGAGCTAGGCCTGGCTTAATTACTTTCTCTCTCTCTTGTACCTGCTGACCTGGTGGTAGGGCCTTCTCTTGTTGATCACTCTCCCTGGTCGCTAGGCTTCCACTCGTGCTATAGGCCTTGGCTCGCCTAAGCACAGCAGCCTGCGTGCTGCTCTCTCTCTGAGCACACTCTCAGACTAAACACTAAAACTAACTGAGCTGCCTGGCTCCACCCTCCCTATATATATGTCCCTACGGGCTCCCTCTGGTGGTCTGAGGTGGTAGGGTGGAGGTGTGTGAATGTGTGAGGGCCTCTTGTGGAGAAGTCCATCCATGCACCCTACTGGGTTCTGTGGCACCCGTGCGCAGCAGGGCGCCACATTCCCCCCTAGTACAATTCAGTACTCCTGGACTGAAGCATTTTTGTAACAGGTTAACAAATAACAATAATAACAATTATAATAATAACAATAACAATAATAAGGTCACAGTAAGTCCCGTAACTAGATGTCCATTTCACCGATGAAAGAACATGAGGGACCCGCCTGAAAACCCTCAATGTAGGCCCTGGGCATGGCTACAGAGCATAAATGATCCAGGCGCTGGACCACGTCTTCGGCCACGCCAAACGGGTTTTTGTTCTGTGGTCACTTAAGGGGCACTCCAGGGAGTGCAACTATGTACAGGAACAGTTTTTGGGCTGCTCACAGTCCTCAGCCTACAAGTCTTTATACCCTGACGGGTAACTAAATAAACACATATATTTAATTCCAGTTTACACAATAAACAATATGCAATACCCTACTTGGTAACTATTTACACTGCAGGTATTTCTAACTTATTCCTTGTACCTGGCAGGGATCTGGCCTTTTGTACTGCGTGTTGATCTACGTAGTACTGGGGTGTTGTAGATGTCTGTGTTTGTACTGTCTGATACCCTATCAGATCTACGTGTGGGCAAATTGTAGAACTGTCTTAACCTCTCGATGGGACTGGCAAGTACACTGTTTACTAGGCCTTCTGGCTCTGCTTCTACCGGTGATCCTTCTTCCGGGGATTCTTCCTGAGCAGGCTCCTCTGGGGCACTTACAGGTCTTACTTGCAGTGGAGGGTCTTCTGGCTGTTGGTAGAAGTGCATCACAGGTATTATTACGGCTCCATCCAGTTGAGGCCAATCTGCCGGGAAATCTCCCAAGACAGTATGGAGTACATCTTCTTTGGGTTCTTCAGCCACGATAGGAGGTACTTCTTCCTGTGGTTTCAATAGACCTGGGCACAACTTCCAGTGGTCTCTTGAGACTGCTGCAACTGTCTTACCTCCATCTTTACTGATTATACAGGTTTTTCTATTATCAAACCTGGAATCCAACACAGTGTAAGGCTCTCTTTCCCACTGGTCATCAAGCTTGTGGTTTCTTCTCTTTCTTTTCAGCACAACTTCTCCAGGTGTCAAGGGTTCTGCGGGTGCACTCTTGTTGTACTGTGCTTCCTGCTTATCCCTCGCTCTATTTAGACTGTCTTCAACATAGGCCTATACTCTCTTGTACTGCTCCTGTCGGATCGTATCCCAGTCTTCAGTGGACATCTCTGCTTCCGGCTCTACCACTCCCAGCTCCAGGTCCATGGGCAACTTTCCGGGTCTTGCTCTCATGAGGTACGCTGGAGTACAATTGGTGGAACTCACAGGTATGTGATTGTACAGATCTACCAGATCAGGTAGTTTGTCTGGCCATTGATTCCTTTCTTCTAGAGGTAAGGTCTTCAGCAGGTCTATGACGATATTGTTCATCTTTTCACATAGACCATTGGTTTGAGGGTGGTACGGCGTAGTCCCAAATCTTCTTGCACCCGTACAGATGGCAAAACTCTTTGAACAGCTCGGCTTCAAAGGCAAGGCCTTGATCCGTCAGCACCTTTTCCGGGTATCCATGGGGCCTGCAGAAGAATGCTTGGAACTTCCTTGCTGTAGTTTCTGCCGTCAGATCCTTGACGGGGCTACCACCAGGAGCCGGGAGTAGTGATCCACCATGGTCAGGGCATAGGAGTAGCCTGACGTGCTAGGCGACAGCTTGACATGATCCAGAGCGACGATCTCCAGGGGCTTGTGTTGTCTTGATGGACTGCAAGGGTGCTTTCTGGCTTTCTGTAGTCTTTTCTTCTGAGGCTACAGGGTCCACAATCCTGGCACCACCTCTCTATGGAACTCCGCATTCCAACCCAGTAAAACCGACTCTTCAGGAGAGTTTCCAGCTTCTTCCAGCCAAAGTGCCCTGCTTGATCGTAGTAGGCCTCCAAAACCATCTGGATGTCTGTCCTGGGCATTATGATCTGCCATACCATCTCATGGGTCCTAGGGTTAACATACCTCCGGCACAGCTTCTCTCTATAGATGAACAGCCGGCTTCTCTCATTCCACAGTTGCATGGCTTGTGGAGAAGTGTCTTTCTCCAGGGAAGAACCTTCCTGGGTTATCAGTTCTTTGATTCGGCTGACAACCAGGTCGCTGTCCTGGGTCTCCTTCCAACTGTGATGAGGTAAAGGGTTTAGTGTCTTACCCCGATACCTCCTGGAGGTGCGCTGCTCGTGGACCATCCCACCTCTGTGGAAGGCAGGTAGCTCAATTTCCTCCAGGTCATCCACTTCTTCTTCAGTGTCTGACTGGTGAGACATTTTGCATAGGGCATCGGCATTGGCGTTCCTGTGGCCTGCCCGGTACTTGATGGTGAACTGATAGTTTGACATTCAGGCCATCCAACGCTGTTCCATGGCTCCTAACTTGGCTGTCTCTAGATGTGTCAAGAGGTTGTTGTCAGTATAGGCCTGTGAACTTAGTGGAGGCCAGGTAGTGCTTGAGTCGTTCAGTGATGGCCCAGACCAAGGCCAGGAGCTCCAACTTGAAGGAGCTATAGTTTTCTGGATTCCTCTCGGTAGGACGGAGCTTCCTGCTGGCATAGGCAATCACCTTCTCTTTGCCCTACTGCTTCTGGCTTAACACAGTTCCTAGTCCCTCATTGCTGGCATCAGTGTACAGCAGGAATGGTTGGCTGTAGTCAGGGTAGGCCAGGATTTCTTCGCCAGTCAGGATCTCTTTCATCACTGCAAAGGACTCAGCCTGCTCTTTACCCCACTGGAAGGGGGGGTTTGCCCCTGTGGGACTGTCCTACCAGGAGATCTTGCAAAAGCGCTGCCTTCTTGGTGTAGTCCTTTACAAACCTCCGGTAATACCCGACCAGTCCCAGGAACTGAAGTACCTCCTTGAGATTCTTCGGATCCGGCCATTTCTGGATGGCAGTGACCTTCTCCGGGTCTGGTGCTACTCCTTCTGGACTGACGATGTGACCCAGATACTGAAACTTCTGTTTGACCAGGTGGCACTTGGAAGGCTTCAATTTCATCCCATACTGGGACAATGCTTCAAATACCTCCGCCAGGTGCTTCAAATGGTCCTCATACGTTTTGGAGTACACTATCACGTCATCCAGGTATAGCAGCATGGTCTCAAAGTTACGGTGTCCCAAACAGCACTCCATCAATCTCTGGAACGTTCCAGGGGCGTTGCAGAGTCCGAACGGCATACTGTTGAACTCGCAGACCCCCATCGGGGTAGTGAAGGCCGTCTTCTCCCGGTCCTCCTCAGCAACTGTTACTTGCCAGTACCCACTAGTGAGGTCAAGGGTAGAGAAGTAATTAGCAGACTTTAGTGCAGCCAGGGATTCCTCTATATGGGGCAAAGGGTATGCATCTTTATGTGTTATGCGGTTTACCTGTCTGTAATCTACACACATCCTCATGCTTCCATCCTTTTTCCTGACCAGGACCAGGGGAGCTGCCCAGGGGCTACAGCTATCTCTTATTACCCCTGCTTTCTTCATGTCATGCAACATTTCCTTCGCTTTCTGGTAGTGTGCTGGTGGTATGGGCCTGTAACGTTCTTTGATGGGTGGATGGTCACCTGTGGGTATATGGTGTTGTACCCCTTTAATCCTCCCAAAATCAAGTGTTCGTATTCCTGGACCACCCTGTGTACACCTTGTTTTTGATGGACAGGAGTGGCGTCAGTCCCAACATAGAGCTGTTGACACCAATCCCCCACCTGGGTTTCTGAGTCATTACCCTCCACTGTGTCTGATGAGGTTAAAGACTCTACTGTGTGAATGACATCATCATTCACAGTATACAATCTGGCAACAGTGGCGTATCTTGGTAATTTAACTTTCTCCTCCCCACAATTTAGGAGACGTATGGGTACCCTCCCATTGCGTACATCAACTACCCCTCTAGCAGTTAAGAGTGTAGGTCTGTGCTTTGAGCTAATGGGCTCCACTACCCCCTGGTAGTTCTGTCCCTTGAGACCTATTGCTGCCCTACACCAAATCAGCATCTCACTCATTGGGGGAATCACAATGGGTCTCGGGTTTGTCACCCGTACATTACCAATCTCACCACCTGCTAGCTTTACCTGTTGCTGGTACAGGAGGGCTCAAATCTCTCTCTGGAGCACCTTCCTCTGCCCTGGTTTGGCAGTGTCAGCAATCTGTTGGAGCAAAAACAACACTTCTCCCAAACAGTTACCAACAATATTTGTACCAAGTATCATAGTCAAGTCTGTATCACCAGGGTTAGATTCTATGACAATTAGTCCTTGGTCCTTTAGCTCCACTCTCCGCACCTTCACTGTCACGTCCTTAACCCCTACTAGGTTAAGAGGAAGGCCGTTAGAGGCACACACAGAGAGGTTCGGGCTGGCGGGCGGAGTTCATCTACCGACCAGTACCTTTTGTAGAGAACATCAGGTATGTTGGTTACCTGTGAGCCGGTGTCCAGTAATGCAGGTGTAGCAATGCCGTCCAGCACGATGGACAGGAAAGGCCTTCCTCCTACGAACCGGTGGTACCAGCTTGATGGGCCTGGTTGATTTACTCCTGGGTGTCGGCCCTTGGCCCCAGAGTTTGCTCGTTTAAAGGACAGTTCCACGCTGTGTGGCCTGCCTTGTGGCAGCGGTAGCAGATGAAGTCTCCTGGAGGGCGACGTTGGTCGTTATTCCTCCCACGGAGTGACGTTGTCCTCCTCCGGGGTGGCGTTGTCCTCCTTCTTCTCCTCATCCAGGGGGCATCCTCAGGGCTATCGGCGAGTAGGATCCTTCCTTCCGGCTCAGGCTCTGTCTGTAGCTGCAGGGTGCTCAGGACAGTGGCCAGGGTTTTACATAGCTGACGCACTTCAGAGCGCAGGCTGTCCAGCTCGCTAGGGGGCACTGGTTGCATCTGTTAGAACCCTCCTGTTAGTTTTTTTTCTATTTTGTGGTCACGTGACTTGCTCCTATTTATTCCAGTTCCGCCTTTCTGGCTTTGCTGGACTTCAGTGTTACTTTGACTCTTAATCTAGCCAGGTGCTTTATACCTATGTCTATAGTTTGCTTGGTCCTTGGACCTCTAAGTATTTTTGTCTGTTTGTCTTTTTGCTCCGCTACAACTTCTGCTAGGAGGTGTCCAATTTTGTCCCAGTCCTTAGTACTTTTAGGGACCCCTCCCTTATATCTATAGTTCTGCGTTCAGACTAGCTGAGGACGAAGGCGGGTCTGTTCACAAGGAACAGGTTGCCCGCTGCATCGTAGGGAATCAGCTTAGTCCTATTGAAGGGACAGTTTTCCTATCTTTCCTTAGTTCTTGTAGCAGATCATAACAGTAAGTCCAGCCCAAAATAAAAAAAAATAAAAAATAAAAAAATCCTAGGAAAGAGATCGGGAGATCAGCATGGTGTCTGTTCAGGAATTGGCTCAACGCCTGCAGGGATTGTCTCTTGAGGTGGCCGAGCTCCAGCAACACGTGAGTAGCTGTCCTGGAGCGCATTTTGATGAACCGAAGGTAGGACTGCCTGATTTTTTTTATGGTAAACAACAAGATTTTTTTCCTTTAAAAATGCTTGTTTACTATATTTTCGTTTGAGACCCAGGTCCTCTGGGAATGAATCACAGCGCATTGGGTTTATCATGTCACTTTTGCGCAAGGAACCGCAGGGATGGGCCTTTTCTCTCCAACCTAATGATCCGTGTTTTAGATCAGTGGAGGATTTTTTTTCTGCTATGGGGTGGTTGTATGATGATCCTGATCGAGTCTCTTCTGCTGAGACACACCTGAGACGTTTAAAGCAGGGGTCAGGTGATGTTGAAAATTATTGTACACACTTCAGAAGGTGGTCTTCTGAAGTGAGATGGAATGATTCGGCATTAAGATGTTTGTTTCTTGCTGGTTTAAATGAAAGGGTTAAGGATCTGCTGATTGCTTTCCTTGCACCTGGAAACTTGCAAGAAGCCATACAATTAGCTATACGTGTGGACAGGAGACTGCGTGCCAGGGTTAATGAGGAGAAAACTCCTGCTATGGCAGCTCCTAGTCATCAGAGGGTCTGCTTGGATGACGGAGAACGGATGGAGATTGGGGCGATGTCACTCCGCTCTCAGTAAAAAGACCGCAGGTTTTGCAAGGGATTGTGTTTTTATTGTGGTAAATCTGACCATTTTGTTAAGAACTGTGAGCTTCTGTTAAACAAAGAAAAAAAAAATTTCAGTTATGCCCGTATTGCTTGTTTAAACTCTAAGGGAGTATTTCTTTCAGGGAGTACCTCATTGCAGGAGGAGTTGATTGAATTTCAGGTATTTGTGGATTGTGGTTCTACACTGAATGTGATTGATAAGGGATTTTTGGAAAAACTTAAATTGGAACCCAAACCTTTGTCATCTCCTATTTCTGTGGTTGCTGTTGATAACACTCCTTTGAAATGTGTTACTCACAAGGTTTTTGAATTTCCCCTCACTATCAATGGCATTCACCAAGAGAATTTGGATTTAGTGGTATTAAATAATTTACCTTCTCCAGTAGTTTTAGGTTTGCCTTGGTTAAAACTGCACAATCCTTTACTGGACTGGTCTACTAATGAGATTAAATCTTGGAGTCCTAAGTGTTATGATAAATGTTGTAACGGTCGCATTGGTGCTGTGGAAAGAGGGGAATTACCTGTACCTATTCAGGATTTTTGGAAGGTTTTTTCAGAGGAGGAGTCGCAAATTCTACCTCCTCATAGGGACTATGATTGCACCATTGAGTTTGTTCCTGGAGCTACTCTTCCCAAGAGTCGCTTATTTAATCTGACTATCCCTGAGAGAAAGGCCTTGGAGGTATACATACAGACGAGTTTGGCTGCTGGTCACATTAGACCGTCTAAGTCACCTGTGGCTGTTGGATTTTTTTTTGTAAAAAAAAAGGACGGCGGTTTACGTCCATGACTGGACTTTCGCGAAATTAATAAAATTACCATACGCAATTCCTACCCACTGCCGTTAATTCCGGACTTGTTTAACCCATTAGTGGGGGCCAAGTGGTTCTCTAAAATTGATTTCCGGGGGGCATACAATTTGTTGCGAATGAAGGAGGGTGATGAATGGAAAACTGCTTTTAACACCCCGGTGGGTCATTTTGAGAATCTGGTTATGCCTTTTAGTCTTACCAATGCACCAGCATTTTTTCAGAACCTTATTAATGACATCCTGAGACCTTTGATTGGTAAGAATGTGGTGGTGTTTTTGGATGACATTTTGGTTTATTCGCCAGATCTGGAGTCTCATTGGCAGAGCGTACGTGAGGTATTGCAGTTATTAAGTGACAATTCACTTTTTGCTAAGCTGGAGAAATGCGAGTTCGCTGTGCAGAGAATTCATTTTTTGGGCTACATTATCTCCAGCGAGGGCTTTGAGATGGACCCGGTGAAGGTTCAGGCTGTGCAAGAATGGCATAGGCCTATTGGTTTAAAATCGATACAGAGATTTTGGGGTTTCGCCAATTATTATAGAAAATTCATTAAGAATTTTTCTATAATTGTTAAGCCGCTGACCGATCTCACCAGGAAAGGTGCGAATACGGTCCAGTGGACTACTGAGGCCATAGAAGCTTTTGTGTATCTCAAGGAGAGGTTCAGTTCTGCCCCTATCCTTATGCAGCCTGATGAGACCAAGCCTTTTTGGTCGAGGTTGATGCTTCTTCGGTGGGGGTCGGTGCAGTTTTGTCTCAGGAGAGCAAGGATGGGGTTCATCCCTGTGCTTTTTTTTCGAAAAAATTTTCTGAAACCGAACTTCATTACGATGTTGGTAATCGGGAATTGCTGGCTATCAAACTCGCATTTGAACATTGGTGTCATTTCTTGGAAGGTGCTAAATTTCCCATTCAGGTTTTCACTGGTCATAAGAATCTGATCTATCTAGATGCTGCCAAGTGCTTGAATGCCCGTCAGGCTAGGTGGGCTCTTTTTTTTTCGCGGTTTAATTTTTCTGTTACTTACATCCCGGGTACTAAGAATGTTAAAGCTGATGCTTTATCTCGCAGCTTTTCTCCCATGGTTGGTACCGAGGAGGAGGAGAGCATTTTACAGGAAGGAGTTGTGATAGCAGCATTGAACTCCGTTTTGGAAGATGGGATTCTGAAAGGCCAGGAGGATGCCCCATCTAACACTCCCCATGGGAGGTTGTTTGTACCTAGAACCTTTAGGAGAGAGTTGTTTGTGGAGTATCATGAGTCTCGGTTGGCAGATCATCCGGGAATTTCGGAGACTAAGAGACTGGTAGGTCGCAGTTTTTGGTGGCCTGGGTGGCAGAAAGAAATCATTAAATGGGTGCGTCAATGTACGGTGTGTGCTACATCAAAGGCTTCACATGGTCCTGCTGCGGGGTTGCTTTGCCCTCTGGAGGTTCCTAATGCACCTTGGACGCATCTTGCTATGGATTTTATTACTGACCTTCCTGTGTCCGAGGGTTTCACTGTCATCTGGGTGGTCGTGGACCGTTTTAGCAAGATGTGTCACTTGGTTCCTTTCATTAAACTACCCTGCGCTAAGACACTCGCTAAGGCTTTTGTCAAGGAAATTGTCAGACTCCATGGCGTTCCCACCGACATTGTTTCTGATAGGGGACCTCAGTTTGTGGCTCGTTTTTGGCGTGCTTTTTGTGACAGATTGGGAGTCCATTTGTCATTTTCATCTGGGTATCATCCTGAGTCTAATGGACAGACAGAAAGAAAGAACCAGGATGTTGAGCAGTTTTTGCTTTGTTTTGTGGCAGACAATCAAGAGGGGTGGTCTGAGTTTCTGCCAATTGCTGAATTTGCTCTTAACAACCATCCATCCTCTTCTGCTGGGTGTTCTCCCTTTTTCTGTTGTACTGGGAGACATCCGTCGTTTGGTTCATTCTCCAAATTGGTGTCGGCTGTGCTGGAGGAGGAGAATTTTTCCGGTGATTTGGAGAGAGTTTGGACTGATGTACGTTGTAACCTTCAAGAGGCTAACAAAAAGTCTAAGAAGTATTTTAACAGGAAACGTCAAGAGGTTTTGTTTACGGTTGGTGACATGGTTTGGTTGTCCTCAAAGAATCTGCGGTTGAGGATTCCTTCTAAGAAATTGGGTCCGAAGTTTGTGGGACCATTTAAGATGCTTCAGGTGGTTAACCAGTCTGCTGTTAGGTTGGAGGTTCCCTCCTCCTGGAAAATTAATCCGGTGTTTCATGTTTCCTTGTTGAAAAAAGCTGATGTATCGGATAGGGATGCAACTGTCACAGTTCCTCCGGTGGTGGAAGACGGTGAATGTGAAATTTCTCGTATCCTGAATTCCAGAAGGCATAGAGGGAAATTGCAGTATCTCGTCGCTTGGAAAGGTTTCGGTCCTGAGGATAACTCCTGGGTAAGGGCAGATGATGTCTCTGCTCCTAGACTTATCAGAGCGTTTCACAGGAGGTTTCCTGATAGGCTTGGGCCTGGAGGATCCGGAGGATCCTCATAGAAGAGGGGGTACTGTTAGAACCCTCCTGTTAGTTTTCTTTTCTATTTTGTGGTCACGTGACCTGCTCCTATTTATTCCAGCTCCGCCCTTCTGGCTTTGCTGGACCTCTAAGTATTTTTGTCTGTTTGTCTTTTTGCTCCACTACAACTTCTGCTAGGAGGTGTTCAATTTTGTCCCAGTCCTTAGTACTTTTAGGGACCCCCCTTATATCTATAGTTCTGCGTTCAGACTAGCTGAGGACGAAGGCGGGTCTGTTCACAAGGAACAGGTTGCCCGCTGCATCATAGGGAATCAGCTTAGTCCTATTGTAGGGACAGTTTTCCTATCTTTCCTTAGTTCTTGTAGCAGATCATAACAGCATCTTTGTTTCAGCCGTCAATGAAGGAGCGGTGGGTGTTGCGGGCACTGGGGTGGCTCCACCCTGGTAACGCTGGATAGATGTCCCTGATGTTTCCAGGGGCTGTAAATCCTTAATAGCCGTGTACTTGAGGGTGTCAAAGGTGGCATCTGGATGATCTAAAGCCCACCACCGTACAGTTCTGCTCTCCTCCTTGGACCTCAACCCCCAGATGAACTGTTCCGTCAGCATATTATTTTCATCTTGTATGCTGGCTGGACTAACCTGTTTCAGGGCCCGCAGGGCTTCCTGTAAGCGCCAGGCGTAGTCCCGGATACTGTCCTCAGGTTGCTGGACACAGTGGTAGAACCTCATCTGGAGATCTGTCTCAGTGCGGTTTTCAAGGACAGTTTGCAGTCTCTTAAAGATGATGGATACTGATTCCAGGTCTGTGGCTGGCCAGGTTTCAACTTCCCGCTCTGCGGCACCAGTCAATTGTCCCAGCACAACAGCGGCTCTCTGCTTACCAGTCATAGAATTCATGTCCAGTACACCGCACATTTTCATTTTGAATCCAGACAGGGTGTCTGGTTTAATATTTCGCTCCAGGGATATACGGCAGGGCCATGGGTATCAACGGAGTCACGACCCCTGCTGGCGTTGCGGCTGCTCCGGCTTGTGCAGCGTCGGGCGCAAGTTGGGCATCAGGAGCGTTAACCGGTGCTCCGGCGGCTTGCTGGCCGTCGGCTATGGTTGCGCCCCCCTAGTAAACCGTAGCCTACCTTCTTCACTTTTTATCAGGTAGGCCGCAGCTCCGCGGGCGACGGTCTTCTTCCAGGACCTTGCGTCGCTTGCGTCTGACGCCAGAGCGTCCTCTGGACTCCTTCCAGGACCTGACGCTTCCTGGTTCGACGTCAGGGGCGGGGCGTGTCCTGGGCTTCGCACGCTTTTCACAGTCATGCCTCTCGGGTTCCTGCGGTTACAACAGGAAAATGGCGGACAATGGCAGGAATCAGCAGCAATTGGCGGGAAAACTTCACCACAGTGAGCATTACAGTCTTTTAAGGTGCACAGTACCCCGTGGCAATGGGCACGGAATCCCGTTTGTGACGCCAGAAGTTGACGCGCCCCCAGGACCATGGGATGCTCGGCAGCCGGGCCTTTGAATGTCGGTGGGGGATATCACGGTGGCTGGCCCGGTCCATGGCCCAGGGCGGTCAACAAAAAGGGGGATATTTATAGGGGATTTGTAAAGTGCGTGACGCCACCTGTGGAATGCGGCTAAAGGGAGCCGCCGCTGCGGAGCAGTCCTCTGAGGCAGATGTTAGGGCAGCTTATGATGGAACGGCTCCCCACAGGCGGAGCAGAACTCAGGGCAGCGTGGGAGAATGGATGGTGGAACAGGTGAGAGACGGCCAGGACAGTTCAGGGAGAAATGACAGACATTCAAACGGGGGTTCACTTCGGTACCTTTACTGGTGTAGATGCAGGTATGGTCCAGGGTACTCGGTAAGCAGGGTGCACTTCTGGACTCTCCCAAGTGAGCGGGTATAGGGCCTCCTGATCCATTGCTTCCGCTTGCTAAGCTTCTGACCTGCCTAGAGCTAGGCCTGGCTTAATTACTGTCTCTCTCTCTTGCACCTGCTGACCTGGTGGAAGGGCCTTCTCTTGGAGATCACTCTCCCTGGTCGCTGGGGCCTCCGTGACTCCTAGCCCTGGTATAGTAGTCAGCGTTGGTCGGCCTGAGACTTGTAGTCCTCCAGGTATCCGGTGGTCCCTACTGGGTATAAAGGATCCCTGTAGGTGCTGACCTGGTGTCTGGTGTATATTTCGGGGTGAGCCTGGTACGCTCCTCTGCCCCTTCGTTGCTTCTTCTCTCCTCTCGCCTTTGGCCACACTCAGGGCCCTCACTAGGCTTCCACTTGTGCTATAGGCCTTGGCTCGCCTAAGCACAGCAGCCTGCGTGCTGCTCTCTCTCTGAGCACACTCTCAGACTAAACACTAAAACTAACTGAGCTGCCTGGCTCCACCCTCCCTATATATATTTCCTTACGGGCTCCCTCTGGTGGTCTGAGGTGGTAGGGTGGAGGTGTGTGAATGTGTGAGGGCCTCTTGTGGAGAAGTCCATCCATGCATCCTACTGGGTTCTGTGGCACCCATGCGCAGCAATTCGCCACAGGGGTTTAGTGATCTTTTGTTCTACCACAGTCAGGTTAGTGGGGCAAGGCTCCAGCTGCAACCAGTTGCCTTACAGAGACAACACAAGACAGTTAATAGGAGGAATGGGAGACATGGCTAAGCTATTCCTCAACTTTAATTTGTAAATGAGACAAAATAGAATCAAAGAAAAGGAAGAGTTTAAGGGAGGAATTGCTGGAATAATTGTTGTGCATTTTCTGTGTATGTACACCTTCACAACCAATTGTTTCACTTTTATGATCTATATGACTTTGCAAACATTTTTAACATTTTGTGCCTACAGCTCCAATGTAGATCTAGGTGTCTCCATGGTAACAGACTACAAACGAAACCTTTGTAGTCTCATCTTGCAATCATACTCTTTCGATTTTAACTTCCCTTTGGTAGGTTAGTAAAAATGACTTGGAATATGACTTTGGTGTCAGTGTGTACATATGACAGCAGCAGAAGTTGTAGTTATTAATTTATAATGTATTGGTGGGGAAAACAGAAAGATTTTGGATATTTCCTTCTAGTTATCTTCCTTTATACAGACACCGCACTTTCGGCTTTGATAGATGTTATCTTAAACATGACTTCTGAAAGTCTAGTCCTATAATTTGGTGTCAGCGCATTGACTAATAGCCCTTTATCATTACGGATCTATTAATAGACGTCTCGCCCACAACGCTCCTCCTTAAATAATAAGACATTGAAAACAGAAAGAAACGTGATACAGAACAAAGATTTTTTTTTCTCATCTGTAGCAGACATGGATCTTTCAGGAGTCTGGCGCCTGTTGTAGAATACGACAAAACTTTAAATGAAATAGCCCAACTTCAGGGCTGGTATTTAGAAGACATATTAACAGCGGCATGTTCCTGCAAAAAAAAAAAAACTTAAAAAAACGCTAAGATGTTAGAATAAAAGCAGAAAATAAGATTACTTTGCAGAGAAGTCCATTAAACTAATTACAAAACCAAGCCACTGACAAACATTGATTACTTTCCATGGTTGTAATGAAGTTATTTTGCTAACACTAAAAAAAGTGGAAATAAAGGATTCATCATTTTAAGGCTCTGATACTTAGAGTGCCCATTATTTTCTCACAGTGAAAGCAAACATTTTGTTGATGAGCTGAAAGCCTCTGCCACCTATCAATTGTTCTCGAGAAGCGAGTCTACTGTGAAGAAGGGTAACGGTTGCCAAACAAAGGTTGAGATGAACTATCTGATGCTGCTCACTTCCGCATCGGAGGTGAGTGGTGCAGATGACGCTATCGGGTTTACCGTGACAGAGAGGAGCCAGAAGACCGCAGCATCTGAGTTCACATACTCCTGCATTGATTAGAAGCACTTCTCCCTCTTAATAAATGGTGCTGGTTTCTTTCAGCAGTGCAGGAGTTAAACTGCTCAGCTTTGAGTCTCTGGAGATTCCTTCTGGAAGTTCTCAGCTGTGCAGCATCAGCCATTCCCCTCTCCTATATACAGTGGATACGGAAAGTATTCAGACCCCTTTAAACTTTTCACTCTTTGTTTCATTGCAGCCATTGGGTAAATTCTAAAAAGTTAATTTTCTTTTTCTCATTAAAGTACACTCTGCACCCCATCTTGACTGAAAAAAAAACAGAAATGTAGAAATTTTTGCAAATGTATTAAAAAAGAAAAACTGAAATATCACATGGTCATAAGTATTCAGACCCTTTGCTCAGACACTCATATTTAAGTCACGTGCTGTCCATTTCCTTGTGATCCTCCTTGAGATGGTTCTACTCCTTCATTGGAGTCCAGCTGTGTTTACTTAAACTGATAGGACTTGAATTGGAAAGGCACACACCTGTCTATATAAGACCTCACAGCTCACAGTGTATGTCAGACCAAATGAGAATCATGAGCTCAAAGGAACTGCCCAAGGAACTCAGAGACAGAAGTGTGGCAAGGCACGGATATGGACAAGGTTACAAAAGAATTTCTGCATTACTCAAGGTTCCTAAGAGCACAATGGCCTCCATAATCCTTTAATGGAAGAAGTTTGGGACCACCAGAAGTCTTCCTAGGCCTGGCCGTCCAGCCAAACTGAGCAATCGTGGAAGAAGAGCCTTGGTGAGAGAGGTAAACAAGAACCCCAAGATCACTGTGGCTGAGCTCCAGAGATGCAGTAGGGAGATGGAAGAAAGTTCCACAAAGTCAACTATCACTGCAGCCCTCCACAAGTCGGGCCTTTATGGCAGAGTGGCCCGACGGAAACCTTTCCTCAGTGCAAGACACATGAAAGCCCGCATAGAGTTTGCTCAAGAACACATGAAGGACTCCCAGACTATGAAAAGTGAGATTCTCTGGTCTGATGAGAAGAAGATAGAACTTTTTGGTGATAATTCTAAGCGGTATTTGTGGATAAAATCAGGCACTGGTCATCACCTGCCCAATACAATCCAACAGTGAAACATGGTGGTGGCAGCATCATGCTATGGAGGTGTTTTTAAGCTGCATGGACAGGACAGCTGGTTGCAAATGAAGGAAACATGAATGTGGCCAAGTACAGAGATATCCTGGATGAAAACCTCTTCCAGAGTGCTCTGGACCTCAGATTTGGCCGAAGGTTTCACCGTCTAATAAGACAATGACCCTAAGCACACAACTAAAATAGCAAAGTAGTAGCTTCAGAACAAATATGTGACCATTCTTGACTTGCCCAGTCAGAGCCCTGACCTAAACCCAATAGAGCATCTCTGAAGAGACCTGAAAATGACTGTCCACCAATGTTCACCATCCAACTTGACGGAAGTGCAGAGCATCTGCAAGGAAGAGTGGCAGAGGATCCCCAAATCCAGGTGTGAAAAACTTGTTGCATCATTCCCAGAAGACTCATGGCTGTACTAGCTCAAAAGGGTGCTTCAACTCAATACTGAGCAAAGGGTCTGAATACTTATGACCATGTGATATTTCAGTTTTTCTTTTTTAATAAATTTGCAAAAATTCCTACATTTCTGTTTTTTTTCAGTCAAGATGGGGCGCAGAGTGTACTTTAATGAGAAAAAAATGAACGTTTTAGAATTTCCCAAATGGCTGCAATGAAACAAAGAGTGAAAAATTTGAAGGGATCTGAATACTTTCTGTAACCACTGTAGTCTCTGCTCTGGCAATCTGAATTGCCAGTGTTAAATCTTGTGCTGCCTGGCAAAGTAGTTTTCGGTTGAGACGTTTAAGGCCATGGCCCCACTATCAATATTTGGTCAGTTTTCGGTCAGTACTTTTTCTCAGGCGTGGGAATCAAAACCAGGTGAGGAACAATCAGAGAAAATGTATAATAGAAACAAGTGCACCAATTCTGCATTTATCTCCCACTCCTGGTTTTGGCTTCCACTCCTGAGAAAAAATACTGACCAAATACTGATAGTGGGGCCGTGGCCTAAGGAGAGTTGTTCTCTGACTGTTGCTTGGTGTTTTGACTGTGTGCATAGTCCCATCCGCTTCTATTTTTATTTACCTTCCTAATTCCTTCGATGTACCCCTCTGTTGTCTCTGAGTGCATATTTTGTATGTTTAGTAATTTTATTTGTTCCTGTACGTCGTTCCTTGTTTGTCTGGTTGGTGTATTTACATAAACTATTCCTCCCCACTTCCCTGTGTGGGGGAGAGGACAGATAAGGGCTGATTCAGGAGAACAGCAAGGTATGTGGCCAGTTGCATCTTCACCATCTTAAGTAACCTGGGGAACAGGGATAGATAAGGCACCCCTAGTGTTAGGGACAGGGTAGGAGCCCCGGGTCCCGGGTTGTCAGACAACAGCATTGTGACAGTTACGATCCCACACACTTGCCGAGATGAGTACACATAGGCTGGTATCCATATATTTCCAATTCTAACAACCAGGTCACATGTCCGATACCTGCCGGTTGTGCACACCTCTTGGCAGATGAGTCAAATTATAAAGTCATCAGCACCTCTTACTTCCAATGCAGAAGTGACTGACACTGGATAACCCATTTATCTTGAAGTTTCCGGACCCCAATGCAAAATTTGCAACAGGACTTGATCCTATGCATGTGGTATTTATAACATTATCTTTTTTATATGGGAAAAGGATCTCCGGACCACCTCAAGCACCATGGTCTGGGTGTGGCTGCTATCTCTACACCCACTGCAGCTATAAAATCAGCAGAATAAAGTCATTTTTCCATTCAATCTAGAACTGTCTATGCAGTTGCCAAAAAAAAATATTCTGGGATTGTCCTGAATTTTCAGATATGGTCCCAGCAAATTTAGGGCTAACACTTGATGAAAAAAATCTGGTTTATGTACACCCATTCCAAAATGGGTTTAATTTCCTGGATGGAACTAGGGTTGGTCTAATCTTTTAACTTCAGGAGCACAATACTCCCCAGTCTTCTGGCTTCCTACTTGCCAGGGGGTGGTATTCTAAAGACTGTCAGCTAGGGCCAGTGGCATGGTTGAGAACTGTGCATTCTCTAATGATGCTAGCCGTGGCAGCTTTTCCTCTGCATCATCGGTGGAGAACGGAGGCACTGAAGCTGACCGGATCCAATGATCCAGCTAGCTTCAAAGCAGCATTTGCAAGCTCTATTGCAAAGAGCTTGCAAGTGCATTCTCGTTGCATAGGAAACCGTCCACCTCTGATACAGTTTAGAGTATTCTAGGTAACGAGTAGTAAATAATAGAATTAAAATTCTCTCTGTTTTTGAAAATGAAGAATATTTTTGCCAAGAATTATTTTTACAAGCATTTTGCAGTTTTACCCACTGTAGATGATGGGAAAATCCCTTAAACTAGTTCTGGACCATCCATAGACTTTAAATGTCCAAGTGGTTTGGACTTTGCTCTGCACTTTTATTTTAAAACATCAATGTGATATCAGCTAATTGCACTAGTTTGTGAAGCTGAGGGAATGGAGAGACGGTTGTCAGACACAGCCAGACTTCCCATAGAGATCCTGATCACTGTATAAACAGCACTGAAAGCTCTATGTATACAGCATAGGAAGATCTGTCTGTATTTCCTCCCAAGCAGTCATGTTATTGCTGAGTGTAGGGAGAGAACTGGGGCTAGTGAGTCCTAGCAGAAACGGTTAGCATTCTTATGGAGGCAGGAAGAAGAATTTCCCTTGTAACTGGGGCTAACATATCAGCCCCAGTTACAGGGGAAATCAGTTACACAAAAATTGATTAATAAAATCAAAAAAAGGTGCAGTGTTTGAGGGAAATAAAAAAATAAATAAATAAAACAAAACTAAACAGAAAAGAGATACCGCCAGACCAAATTGCTGTTTCTAGCTTCTCCCCCATTGAAAAACAAAAATATGCGAAATATATAAAAATAATTTCTACAGAAAGGGGAATGCAATATAAAATGTTTTTTTTAGAAGTCCTTTGTAGTCATACAAATAAATAAATTAAAAATTAAAAATTGTCACGTATTTCTTATTTCTCATTATATTTTTCTCTGATATCAGCAAAAATAAAAGGCATATAAAAATGACATAATAAGTAAGCCACATGTATAACTAAAATTGTTTGAATATCCAAATGAAAAGAATAAATTAGAGCCATTAAAAGGTCATGCATGATATAACCTGAAAATGTGACTGGCCAGGAACTGGGAATATGGCCAGGTGCTGAATTGGTTAATGTTATACCTCTTCTGTCAACAGAAATGTTGGTAAGTACAGTATGTCTCCATATAAGAAAGGCAGCTTCATATCAACCCCTTTAAGACCAGTTTTGGCAAAAATGCGCTCACCTTCACCTTGACCAAACAAACCAGAATGAGGAAATTTAACCTTCTACAAGCAGAATGCAAGGATACTGCAAATAAGTTTGAAATGAATCTGCCGTTCCCGGAGCAGAGGAGATACTGTACTTCTCAAGATTAGAAGAAAGAGACTTTCATCATGAAATAAGAAAAAGATTCTTTTTTAGATTGATCAAATAACGCGTGCCGCTCATGAAATCGGAAATGGAAATATAATAAAATGCTGTATTTCTAGGCGAATGTCAAGTTCACTTGGGATCTGAGGGTCACCTTGTACTCTGACTTACTGTTTTGAAAATGTAAGTAAATTGACCCGGAAAATTATGAAAAATTTCAAGTCTCTTATTTTTCTAATTGTAAGGCATGAAAGTGCTACGTAAACATTATTATTATCAGTAATAATATTATCACTAGAGCATGTTCACATAGATGTTTTGGTTTTGGGTTAGGGTTTGATGTTCCAAAGAACATAAAGATATCAAGATATATGGGGATGAACTTGTAACCTTGAGGTTGTTGATATTTTTCAACAATTTTGGTTCACAAGTCCTCAGACAGTTCTCTTCTCCTCTTTCTGTTCTCTATGCTTAGTGTGACACACACAGACAAGCAATGCAAAGATTGAATCAACTTCTCCCCTTTTTATCTGGTTTCAGGTGTGATTTTAATATTGCCCACACCTGTTTACTTTCAACAGGTGAGTTTGAATGAGCATCACTACTTGAAACAAAGTTGTTTACCCACAATTTTGGAAAGGTGCCAACAATTTTGTCAGGCCCATTTTGGGGGTTTTGTGTGAAATTATGTCCAATTTGCTTTTTTTTCCTCTGTTTTTTTGTGTTGTTCCGACAAGCACAAAGGAAATAAACATGTGTATAACAACACATGTGTAATTGCAATCATTTCATGGGAGAAATACTTCATTTTCTGGAACACTTTCAAGGGTACCAACAATTTCGGCCATGAATGAATAGACAAATCACATTCGGAAAAACTGATCAGATTAATGCATTCTACTATTATTTCCAAACAGATATTTGGCCCATGTGGAAAAATGTTCATGCGAACTGACACATAGATTAACATTGGTCAGTTTGCTATACGTGTAAGGTCCGATTTCCACATGGACTGGAAACCGTTTGTGTGAACGTACCCTTAGAAAGCTGATAAAAGCACAACTTAAACTGTATATTTTTTGGTACAAAATATTTTTACACTTTGTCGACCCGATCCTTTCCCTGCTGCTCAGGAACTGTCTGCTGCAACCACCTGGCCAGTTTCTTAAGTAGCTGCTGCTATGAGGTGTGTACAGAGCTTAGCATGGCTGGACTGTTGCCTAGAGGATACTCAGCCTTTAATCACAATAATTGTAGATTAGAGCTTCAATTCAGATACAAATTCTACAATTATGTATTACATTGAGTCTTACATACATAACATGGGCTCAAAATAAATATTTGCATCTACAACATGCAAGTATAAATTGTTAATGCTTCGTGTACACAGAGTTTTTTTGATGTGGTCAAAAATGATGAGTTTTCTAGAGGAAAGCACTTCAGGAATCCCTAATTCTTTGGAGAGTTTTTGGATGATTTTTTTCATTTCCTGAAGTGCTTTTGAAGACTTTTTCAAGTGTTTTGGAGACTGCATTTTTTTGCAGCTTTTGGATTGGACAGTGCCTAGTTTGGAGCAGATTCCATCACGATCTGCTTTAACCCCTTAATGACATATCATGTCCAATGTACGTCTTATGCTGTCTCCCTGACTTTGATGTGGGCTCGCAAACCAAGCTCATATTTTTGCCGGCAAATGATGGCTGTGATAATCAGCCATCATCTGCCTCTAACAATGGCGGCTGTTAAGTGCCGCTGTCAATCTGTTTTTCCTGCTTTGCAGTACACCACTTGGATGGATGGTGTCATTCAAAAGTACAACTTCTCCCACAAAAAACAAGCTCACACACGGCTCTGTAGATGGAAAAAGAAAAAAATTCTGGCTCTTGGAAGGAATGGAGGGAAAAATGAAAGTGCAAAAGTGAAAAATCGCCTGGTCCTTAAGGAGCTAAAAAAGTGACAGTTTTTTCAAAATCTGCTGTGAGTAAGTAAGTAAAAAGCAATAGCGCATATAAATCACATAGAGTACTTAGTAAATACTGTTTTTGATGACAAAAAAGCATAAAAGCCGTCCCATGACAGTGACAAGGTGACCCCAAGTGGAACTTTCTCGATTGGGTTCACCTTGTCACTTGTGGGATGGCTTTTATGCTTTCTTTTATCAAAAACAGTGTTTGCTAAGTACCCTGTTACTTATACGCACTATTTCGTTTTATTTACTTATAGCAGGGAATGTTTTAATTTTGTTTCTATCTTAGCTTTTGACTGTTTAATGGTCAGTGTGAACATGTTCCTACACGTTGCATGTATGCCAACTTATACTCCAGGTCATTTCTTTCAGTTTTATTTTTCAAAACCTAAAGTGGAAAAAAAACAGTGAACACATGAATAGCAAAAGAAAAAAAAAGAGTCTAAAAAAGCATTGCAAAAAATTAGCATAGTGCACAGCATTATCAAAAGGACATTGCTGAGCACATGTTCTGTCTTATGTCTTACAATTGCTTCAGGGTTCGGAAACCGTGAAATGGTTAAAAAAAGTGAGATGCTTATTCAACAGATGACTTCCACTAGGAAACTAATCGCCAATAGAATGGAAAAGAGAAAAGATACTGCAAAGAATGCCGGCAAAGCCGCTTCTGGAAAAAGACCGCTTGATGCAGCTTATCCCAGAAAAACTTAGTGGCTTCATTGCCGCAAAAAAGACGTGTAGGAGCATGTTCGCACTGGTCATTAAAGAGACAAAACTGAAGATAGAAACAAAAAAAATCTATTCAATGGCAGAACTATTATAAAGTCACCTTTCTCGGCACTGGTAGACAGAATTGCTTGGGCAGTATACAGCACACCATATAGCGCACGGTGCCGCATGGGAAAACATCTAACCTGAATTTCCCTGGACATATCTGTAAATCACAGAATTACCCTATGTATCACTGCACATGTGGTTTAAAGGCAAAGATATAAAGTTGCAATTAAAATTATTCAACTTCCATTGGAAATTTGGTATATTTGCAAAATTTACAAACTTTCTGCTATTTGCAATACACGAATAAAACAAAAACAATGTAAAGTTCTGAACACAATTGATATACTGTAACAATTGGTTTCTCCAAATTCTATGCAAAATGTCACTTCTCCGACTACTGCAGTCTCAGGATTATTCACCTCTTCTTTAATACTTAATTGTACTCTGGCTGTTATAACTTGTGGCACACAGGATGCATAGTCAGACATTAGTTTCTGGAAGGGTTCCTGTGGAGTCTTAGCCCATTCCTCATAGGCATGTATGTAATGCCGGCGTCTCTGCCTTCTGCCTCCCTTCCCCAACAAAGATGCCAACTCTTTCACCGCCGTGGCCCCGACCGGAGTATTACGCTCCTCCTTCCTCTTCCTGCACTGATGCTGCCCGTGGTATGTGCACGGTGCATTGATCTCTGGGCACTGTACTTAGGGCTCACTCCCTGTATCTTAAACTGGCTGAGCGCCATCCTAAAGTATCCCTAGCCAATTGCTGCAGGGCTAAACTATTTAAGGCACCTCCTCCAACATGGAGGTGCCTGAGCAATGTTGTAAGTTTGTTCTTAGCATTCTTGCTAGTTCTCAGGTCCCTGGGCTTGTATTCCTGTATACCTGCCTGTCTATCAGCCTTTCCCTCTTGCCTATCAGCTGTGCCAACCTGTGCTTGCCAACAATACCATCCCTGACCGTGCCTTCCTCCTGTCCCTCGGGGGTCAGCTGTCTTCCACACGAGGTCAGTCCCGGAGTACCGCCTAGTTCTGACTCCCTTGTCCCTCCTTGGATCACGAGGTCGTCAAGCCACCGTACATCCGATGTCGGACTTGGTGAGGTCCCTAGTCACGCTTGTCTCGACTCTCCTTGGGCCACGGCACAGTGTTTCCACCCGTTACAATGTATATGTTATGGGGTCTGGAAAAAAAATAGAGTATAATAAGGGACATGGAAATCAAATTTCCTGGCCAAATTCAAGCAAATAGCCAAATTTGAATTTTGGCAAACTTGCTCAACATTAATATATATTTACTGTATAATATATTTGTGTCTGCATGTAAAATATGTTCCTACCAGTATAATCTGTGTAATTTCTGCCAGTGACTGTATATCTTTGCATGCTGAACCTTTTATTTATAAGGAGACTGTCTAGCAGCAGAAGAATAATTTAGCATCCTTACCTAAGGTGCCAAAACATTCCCCCATGCCCGTGCCTGGCAGACCTCCAGTTCTCGAGAAGTGAGATCATCAACTAGATGAGATTTAGCAAAGTCTCTAAGCCTAAATCCTGCTTCTATCCTTGTGATGTACAGGTAGATATAGCAGCCTGGCATGCAATGGTCTCTGGCTTCTACACGTACTATTATTCCAGGCGACAGAGCCATCAATCACTGACTCCACTGAGCCCCAGGACTGCTGACTGAGAAACCTCAGTATGTCCAACTAATATTTTCTGCCTGCCTGCTGCCTCTAGGATAAGCTGACAGACTTGCAAGCTCTTCCTCGTCAGTCCATCCAGTTTATCATCCCTGCAGCCAAACATCAGAACCTGAGGTTACCAAAAGAGGAGTCTAATACCTGGAGACATTATTAATAGAGATGAGCGTTGTTCTACTCGAACTGTTCGCCAATCTCAAATTCGAGCTGTTTTGGGCGGTGTTCGAGCCGGTCGGCGAACACGAACAATTTGAGAAAAATTCGGCTGTTCGAGGTTATGTTCGATAACTGTTCGTGCACCAAAATCATAACTGGATTTTTTCTCAGTAATGATGAAAATTAATGTTAATACGCAGTTTGAGTGTACAGCGGGGTGGGGGGAGGGGCAGGGGATGGATCTCTGCAGGAACAATGAAGATCTCCATTTTTTTTTCTCTTTCCCGCATTTGCAGTGGGGAGGTGCAATCTGTCAGCCTATCAGCAGCGCACACACGGAGCGAAGTGCTTTTTTTCACACAAGCAAGGGCATGTGTGATTGGCAGTGTATGTCACATGTCCTTGCCCTATAAGACCAAGCCATTTTCCCCGTCGCCACCATTTTCTCACTGCTGCAGCTGCGTGTTAGACAGCACCGCTGTTGCTGTGTGCGCTATACCTTGTTAATTTCAAGCCAATTTTCGCACAAATATACAGATAGCTTGGGAGTAGGGAATAGTTGTGATTGCAGTCCTTTTAAGGACTAGGTTACAGCATTTCCTACGACTTTTATCAGGCAGGTCTGTGCTCTTAAATAGATAGATTGTGGGAGTAAAGACTAATTGTAATTGGAGTCCTTTTCAGGACTAGGTTACATCAGTTCCTATCAGTTTTTGCCAGGCAGGTCTGTGCCAGTGCTGTGCAAGTTTTTTTCACAGCATTTGGCTGAATCTAGCAAAGCTAATCCTTTTTGGCCTATTGCAGAGTGTGTTAGTCAGTGGAGTAGCCTATCTGTGTTGCAAGATATACCAACTGTGTATAGAATACCAATTTTTTTACTGCACCTAGTGAAGTAAAATCTTTTGGGCATAGCATCATTCTATTAGTCCATCTATACTGACCTCCATCAGGTTGCAAACTGAATATAATTTTTTTCTGCATCTAGCTCTGAAAAAATATTTGGGCTTCTAGCGGTGTGTGGGACTTGGTCTATTAGTCCATCTATACTGACCTCCATCAGGTTGCAAATTAAAAATAATTTTTTTCTGCATCTAGCTCTGAAAAAATATTTGGGCTTCTAGCAGTGTGTGGGACTTGGTCTATTAGTCCATCTATACTGACCTCCATCAGGTTGCAAATTAAAAATAATTTTTTTCTTCATTTATCTCTGAAAAAATATTTGGGCTTCTAGCAGCGTGTGGGACTTGTTCTATTAGTCCATCTATACTGACCTCCATCAGGTTGCAAATTAAAAATAATTTTTTTCTGCATCTAGCTCTGAAAAAATATTTGGGCTTCTAGCAGTGTGTGGGACTTGGTCTATTAGTCCATCTATACTGACCTCCATCAGGTTGCAAATTAAAAATAATTTTTTTCTGCATCTAGCTCTGAAAAAATATTTGGGCTTCTAGCAGTGTGTGGGACTTGGTCTATTAGTCCATCTATACTGACCTCCATCAGGTTGCAAATTAAAAATAATTTTTTTCTTCATTTATCTCTGAAAAAATATTTGGGCTTCTAGCAGCGTGTGGGACTTGTTCTATAAGTCCATCTATACTGACCTCCATCAGGTTGCAAATTAAAAATAATTTTTTTCTGCATCTAGCTCTGAAAAAATATTTGGGCTTCTAGCAGTGTGTGGGACTTGGTCTATTAGTCCATCTATACTGACCTCCATCAGGTTGCAAATTAAAAATAATTTTTTTCTTTATTTAGCTCTGAAAAAATATTTGGGCTTCTAGCAGTGTGTGGGACTTGTTCTATTAGTCCTTCTATACTGACGTCCAGCAGGTTGCAAATTGAATATAATTTTTTTCTGCATCTAGCTCTGAAAAAATATTTGGGCTTCTAGCAGTGTGTGGGACTTGGTCTATTAGTCCATCTATACTGACCTCCATCAGGTTGCAAATTAAAAATATTTTTTTTCTGCATCTAGCTCTGAAAAAATATTTGGGCTTCTAGCAGTGTGTGGGACTTGGTCTATTAGTCCATCTATACTGACCTCCATCAGGTTGCAAATTGAATAAAAAAATTTTCTGCATCTAGCTCTGAAAAAATATTTGGGCTTCTAGCGGTGTGTGGGACTTGGTCTATTAGTCCATCTATACTGACCTCCATCAGGTTGCAAATTAAAAATAATTTTTTTCTGCATCTAACCCAGCCAATAGTTTTGGCCTAATACCACAGTTTGGCCACTCAGCTCTGCTCGGTTACCATCCATTGTTTTTTTGTGCAAACAACTCCAGAGTTGTGAATTAGTTAACCACCAAAATGAGTGGAAAAAGGCCTGCTGCTGGTGGAAAGGGGAATAGGCGTGTTGGGAAGGGGAAAAAGGTTGTGTCCGTGGGGTAGGTGCAGAAGAAAGACCATCTTCCAGCCAAACTAAAATGTCTACTTCTTTTAGCGGACAATGTGATAAGATCCCTTTCTTACGGCCACGCCAATCGCTACAAATTCCAGATGAGGCACAAAAACAGCAGGTGCTTCAACGGATATCAAGTGCTCCTTTAAGTGGGCTCTCCTCCACATCAACTTCAACATCACAAATACTCCAGTCCTCAAAGGTGTCACCCAAATCGCACTTGCTTCCTCACAGCTCCCAAATCTCCAGCTGCCCGTCTGAGTATGAGGTAGAACAGATGGTTGAGTCTGCAGAGCTGTTTACTCATACTATAGCCTGGGAATCAGAGGTCGACTCCAGCGCTTCTGTGAATCCAAACGAGGAAATGATCTGCACTGATGCCCAGAATCTTTATGAGTCGGATCCAGGACCAGACGCAGAAGGTTCTGACCATAATGTAGACCCTCATTCCCAAACTGTAACTCCTGTTGGTGGAGACAATGAGGAAGACGATGATAAGACTCAAATACCTGATTGGAGCGACAACTTTAGTTTTTTGTCAGGGCAGGAACAGGTTGGCTCTGAGGACGACGGGTGTGATAACACACAGGGTGATGATGATGAGGTTGGAGATCCCACTTACTGTCAACCCACAGTCAGCCAAGAGATGAGGTCAGCAGAGGAGGTGGAGGAAGATGCTAGTGACGATGAGGTCAGGTTGCGCCTTCCTGGACAGAGACGTAGTACTGGAAGCACGTCAACAACTGCATCCTCAAACACAACTCTGCCTCTCACCACAAGTCGTGGTGGCTCTTCAGGTCGCATGGGTGCTAAGCCTTGCATAGCCTGGGCATTTTTTCAGATCGATAAAGATGACCCAACTCGTGTTATCTGTAACATTTGTCAGCAAAAGCTAAGTAGAGGCCAAAAAATACATAGTTTGAGTACTTCATGCATGAACCGGCACATGGACATGAAGCATAAGTTGCAGTGGGAAGCTCAGTGTGCTACAATGCGGCCTAGCCGGCCGGGCCAACCACCGTCTGCCATATCTTGTGCATCCGCGGCCTCTTCATCCTCTGTGACTGGGGGGACAGCAGTCACACCTGTTTTGGGGCGCAGACCTGCCACCTCTTTACCCGCAACAGCCAGCGTGATTGGCAGGTCATCATTTTCTTTGGAGGTGGTAACAGCAGCTGGTGTTGAGCGCTGTCCGACATCGATAGCACCACCTTTGGATCAAGGCAACCTAACATGTCCACCTGCATCTTCCTCACAGACCGGCAGTTTGCCGGGGACACCCTTATCAACCCCGTCTAAGCACAATAGCCAGCCCTCGGTCCCTCAGATGTGGACAAGTAAAAGACCATTTCCTCCTAGCCATGAGAAAGCTAAGAGGTTGAATTTCACCATCTGCAAGCTCTTGGCTACAGAAATGCTGCCTTTCCGCCTGGTGGACACAGAGGATTTTCGAGACCTTATGTCCGTCGCAGTGCCCCAGTACCAGATGCCCAGTCGGCACTACTTCTCAAAGAAAGGTGTGCCTGCGCTCCACCAGCATGTCGCACACAACATCACCGCTTCTTTGAGAAACTCTGTGTGTGACAGGGTGCATTTCACCACAGACACTTGGACGAGTAGGCATGGACAGGGGCGTTACATGTCGCTGACTGGGCACTGGGTAACTATGGTGACAGCAGGACAAGGGGCTGCTGTCCAAGTCTTGCCGTCCCCACGAGTTGTGCGTCAATCCTCTTTATGTCATTTTTCCTCCACTGCTTCTGCCTCCTCAACCTCCTCTCGGTCTTCCACCTGCACCCAAAGCCTGTCTGGTCATGCCACAAGCTTTCTAACTGCGCAGAAGGGATCCTGCACACCTCCTTACTATGCTGGCAGTAGGGCTCAACGTCATCAGGCGGTTTTTACATTGAAATGTCTGGGAAATGTGAGTCACACAGCTGAGGAGTTGTGGTCAGCTCTGGAGAACCAATTTCATGAATGGTTGTCTCCACTGGACCTGAAACCAGGGAAGGCCGTGTGCGACAATGCTGCAAACCTGGGTGCGGCCCTTCGCCGGGGCAATGTCACACACGTGCCTTGTATGGCTCACGTGTTGAACCTGGTTGTCCAGCAATTTTTAGCCCACTATCCCAGACTAGATGGCCTTCTGCAGAGGGCACGGTCGCTGTGTGCTCACTTCCGCCGTTCGCATCCCGCAGCTCAGCGACTTACATCTCTACAGAAGTCGTTGGGCCTGCCACTTCACCGGCTAAAATGCGATGTGCCTACCCGGTGGAATTCAACTCTGCACATGTTGCAGCGACTGTGGCAGCACCGACAAGCCCTGGTGCAATACGTTCTGACGTATAGCCTGGGCCAACGAGATCCAGAGGTGGGGCAAATCACGCTGGAGGAGTGGTCTCAGATCAGGGACCTATGCACCCTTCTGCACAGTTTTGAAATGGCGACGAAGATGTTTAGTGCTGACGATGCCATTATCAGCATGACTATTCCGGTGATTTACATGCTGGAGCACATGTTAAACAGAATTCGGAGTCAGGTGGTGGCACAAGAGGAGGTGGAGGAAGTAGAGGAGGAGGAGTTGTATGCGGAAGGGCTAACATCTGCAAGGTCCAGACGGTCGGCAGCACCAAGGCGGCAGGCATGTGAGGGTGGGGGAGATGGTTTAACCAGGGCGCATGGTAGCAGCCAAACTAGTGAGGAAGGTGCAGGAGCCCAGGAAGAAGTGGAGGACGAACTGATGGAAGACTCATCAGATGAGGGAGACCTTGATCACATTTCTGTTGTGCGAGGTTGGGGGGAGAGGACAGAGGAAGGAAGCATGATTGTTACCTCGCCACCAACACAACAGGGACTTGGTGCTCCTGGATGCGCAACACACATGAGTGCCTTCTTGCTGCACTACCTGCAACATGACCCTCGAATTGTGAGAATTAGAAATAATCCTGACTACTGGGTTGCCACACTGTTAGATCCCCGGTACAAAAGTAAATTTGCAGAAATTATTCCTGCCATAGAAAGGGATGCACGCATGCAGGAGTATCAGCAGAGACTGTTGCAGAATCTTACATGTGCTTTTCCACAAAATACCAGTGGTGCACGTAGTGAATCTCACAGTTCCAACTTGCCAACCGTGGGACCGTCAAGTGTTCAGCACTTAAACCGTAACAGAACCACAGAATCTGCTGGTAACATCAATTTTGCGGAATCATTTCACCACTTTTTTAGCCCATCCTTTGCAAGGCCACAGGAGACAAGAAGTCTGACACATAGTCAACGCCTAGAGACGATGGTACAGGAGTATCTCCAAGTAAACATTGAAGCCACGACTGTGTCACTGGACCCTTGCTCTTTTTGGGCTTCCAATCTGGATAAATGGCCGGAGCTAGCCACTTACGCCTTGGAGATCTTGTCATGCCCCGCAGCCAGCGTTCTGTCTGAACGTGTGTTCAGCGCTGCTGGTGGTGTGCTGACAGATAAGCGCACGCGGCTCTCCACTGATAATGTAGACAGACTCACGTTCATAAAGATGAACAAATCATGGATCCGAAACGACTTTTCTACCCCTGTGTCATCCTGGGGAGAGTAAAAGCTTGATGATTGGTTAAAATCACCCTACCAACCGTTTTAAGCTTTCAAATTACTAATCATGTTTATCTGTATCTTGACTGGAAAATAATTTGGGCTTTGTAGCAGTGTGCAGCACTGATCCTATTAGGCCATCTATAATAAGCTTCACCAGATTTAAAATTAAAAATAATTTTTAGCTGCATCTAGCCCGGAAAATAATTTTGGGGCTCCGAGATGCGCAAGACACATAAGTGCCTTCTTGCTGCACTACCTGCAGCATGACCCTCATATTGTCAGAATTCGAAGTAATCATGACTACTGGGTTGCCACACTCTTAGATCCCCCAAACTTTTCGATCAACCTTTTCATTTTAATAAAGACCAAAAAAATGGTCATTTTTGAAATTATAAGCATTAGCAGGTTGTTAGAAACTGAAATCAAACAGTTTTCAACTCAAAACTTTATTCTAGGTGATGTTACATTTTCACATAGGACCCCTTGTTCGAAAGGAGCTTCTGAACTCTCTCGTCCATTGAATTTGTCAGGTTTTGGATGGTTTCTGCTTCAATTGTTTTGCATGAGGACAGAATACCCTCCCAGAGCTGTTGCTTAGATGTGAACTGCCTCCCGCCATCATAGACACTCCTTTTAATGATGCTCCAAAGGTTCTGAATGGGGTAGAGGTCAGGGGAGCATGGGGGTCACACCATAAGTTTGTCCCCTTTTATGCCCATATCAGCCAGAGATGCAGATGTTTTATGTGCAGCATGAGATGGTGCATTATCATGCAGAAAAATGATCTTGCTGTGAAATACACGGTTCTTCTTCTTGAACCATGGCAGGAAGTGCTGTTTGAGAAAATCCACATACATTATGGAGTTCATCTTTAGCGCCTTCAGGGATCCTAAAGGGGCCGACAATCTCTCTCCCCATGATTCCAGCCCAAAACATTACTCCACCTCCTCCTTGTTGGCGCTGTAGCCGTGTTTGCGTGGGGTGTCCATCAACCAGCCTTCCTCCACTCCATTCATCTGGACCATCGAGCGCTGCACGGCACTCATCCGTGAACAAAACAGTTTTGAAATCAGTCTTCATGTAATGTTTGGCCCACTGGAGCCGTTTCTGCTTGTGTGAAGTGGATAGAGGAGGTCGACAGGATGGCGTATGCACAGCTGCAAACCTCTGAAGGACCCTGCATCTTGTTGTTCGGGGGACGTTGGAGGCACAAGCAGCTTCAAAAACTTGTCTGCTGCTATGACAAGGCTTTTTTGCCGCTGCTCTTTCAACCTGACGTAATTGCCTGTAGGAAAGAGTCCTCAATTTGCCCTTATCAGCACGCACACGTGTGTACTGTGAATCAGCTACATACTTCTTGATTGCCAAGACACTTCATCCTGATCATCGCACAATGTTGATTGTAGTCATGCCTTGACCTAAACACTCCACAATTTGTTGCTTCTCAGCAGCCGACACATCCTTTTTCTTTCCCATTTTGGCAGAAAATGTAGGCTGCTTAATAATGTGAGAGAGCCTTCTTAAGTAGTCTTGCCTTTATTGGACACACCTGCCAAACTAATTAGCACAGGTGTCTGCAATTGCTTACAGTGATATAAAGAGCCCTGACACACATCACCATCAATGAGTTTAACTGACAAACAAACAAATTCTTCCCTTATCACTCCTAAACACTTTTTGCATAATAATTTGGAACGCGGTGTACATGTGCTTTTCCACAAAACACCAGTGGTTCACGTAGTGAATCTTACAGTTCTAACTTGCCAACCGTGGTCTGTATGGAATTGTTCAATAAAGGGCCCAAAATTAAGATAACATAGATGGGAGAGGTCTCTATGAATAGGAATTCCTAAGTATTTGATACCCTGTGAGGGCCAGGCAAAGGGAAAGTTGGACTGGATGGAATCCTATATGGATTTAGGGAGGGAGACATCGAGGGCCTCAGACTTCGCTGCATTGATTTTAAAATTTTACCATGTAACAAAGTGATCTATTTCAGCCATAACAGCAGGGATGGATATATGTGATTGAGTGATATATACTAGGACATCATCAGCAAATAGAGAGCACTTGTACTCGGTGCCTCCCACCTCAATCCACCTAATATTGGGGTTATGGCGAATTGATGAGAGCAGGTGCTTCGTCACTAGGATGTATAAGAGAGGGGACAGAGGACATCCCTGCCTTGTCCCATTGGTGATTGTGAAAGGTGATGAAAATGTTCTGACGCACCCCCTGGGCCTTGGGACACCCGGAGCCGGACCCTTTTTGGTGGATGCTGGTGGTTGTAGTCTTCGTGGCGGCGATCCGGTTCTGTGGCTCAGGGCGGTCAAACCAGTGGCGGAACTATTTATGTGGTTTTGATGTTTAAATGTCCGACTACGCCACCCGTGGATTGCGGTCAGAGTGAACCGCCGCTACAGGGCAGACCGCTAAGGCTGGTGTTGTGGGTGCAGCAGAGCATAGCATAACTCCCCACGGGAGGAGTATAGCCTCAGGGCAGTGTATGCGGAGGATGGGGGTGATGGTGCAGGGCAGCAGCAGTAACGACACGGAGTCAGTGATGCAGTTCAGGGCCTTTACTCACAGTTCTTATTATCCAGACCACGTCTGCAGGTAACGGCTGCCCACGTCGTACTGTGCTCACCAGGTGAGGGGCTCAGACAACTCCCAGATAACTTTGGAGCGCTTCACAGGACCCCCTTTGTGTGTCCTTTGTCTGGCCTTTCTTACCAACACTTCTGTCCGGCTGCCTCGGGCCTCCTCTTGGTAAACTTGGCGCCAGTTTCCCTGACCCTATGTGGTGCCTTCCTAGCGGGTGGAGCAAGGGGCTGCGCCACATAAAATGTCAGAGCCTCCGGTTTCTAGCTGAGGGTCGTTTCCTGCCTCCACTAGTTCGGGGACTGGTCTCCCCCTTTGGCCTGACCCCTCCACGCAGGTGGATTCGGGCGTGCGGTGGCGAATCGCCCGTCCGCACCCCTGGGATCCCTTCATTCCTCGTTCCTGGAGCCTTCTCCGCTCCTCTTCCTTCCTTCTCCCTCTTGCAGGCCTGGGCCTCTGTTACTAGGCCCGCCTCCGGAGCAGAGCTCATGCAGAGCCCCTGCTCCCTGCCACTTCTGCTCAGACTTCTCTGCACTGAAATAAGATGGTGCCCACCTTTTATACTCCCTTCTCAATGCACCCAGGAACTGCTTCCTCCCTGCTCCTGCACTGCAGGGTTCCCCTTCCTCAGTGTTCCCTCCCCCCACTCCAGCCAGGGACAGGGACTGTCGTGCCCATCTCAGGGGCATATTGGTCGCCCTGCCCCACGGCAATGTGGTGTAATGCATGCAGGTGTCGGGTCCTGATCCACACTCCATCCTTATCTGAGAGTGAGATATCACACCTCTGGGTGAGGTGCAATACGTCTGTAGCAACCGAGCCCTCGGTGCTACAGTTCCATTTATCTTCAGCCTAGGTGACGTATTGTGATACAGGGCCGTGATTTTGGCTATAAAAGGGTCCCCTAGACCCCTACCCCAAGCTTTTTAAGAGAATCATATATGGCGTGCCAGGAGACTCTATGGAATGCTTTCTCAGCATCCAACGAGAGTATCTACTTACAAATTTTTAACTGCATCTAGCCCAGGAAATACTTTGTGCCTAGTAGCAGTGTCTGCTAGTCAGCGGATTATCCCGGCTGTTAAGCAAGCTACACCACCTGTAGTTTGGACACTTAATTTTTTCAAAGGAAATGCTTCGGGACCACGGGATACTTAGTGAAGAGCATCAGGAGGCACCCCAAGGCATAGGGGCTGGGACTGGCACTAGGATGCCTTGCGGTGGACAGCCGAGCTCGATCCTTATAAAAGCTTTTTAACTGCAGCAGCTTTAGTGGACGCTACTGGAGCTGGACTTACGCGGCTGCTGGCATGAGACTTGCCCTCCAATAGATCCTTGTAAATGGATTTAAAGTGTATTCATTCAAATTAGAGGGACAATTTAAATTAAAAAACTTAGAGCTGCCTCCACCACAGGGGGGTTCTCTCGACCCACCAGCGGACAGGCACCAGTATTGGGAGAGGGGGGCTGGCCGTCAGGGTTCACCGCGGCTCTGGCACAAACCCGGCGACACGGAGGTGGCACGGGCAGGAGCGGACTGGCCGTCTCGGCTTCTCACTTTTTGGATTTTAGAAGGGCATGACATGCCTATATCTGTGTCTCCCCCTCCTTTTACTCCTCCACCTCTTTTCTTTTCGCATGACTATATGTACTTGTCACTTTTCCATGTGTTAGTTGTGTCTTCTGAGCAGTTTGTCAGCTTTTGGACACCTTTGAAGGTGTTTTCTATGTGTTTCTATGTGTTTTTGTTTGCCTGCCATTGGTTTTAACGGTGTTCGAAGGTGTTCGACGAACAGTTCGACGAACTGTTCGGCGAACACACGGGTGTTCGACGAACCGAACCGAACTCGAACACTACGGGGGTGGCTCAACACTAATTATTAACCCTTGCAACGAAAAAATAATGCAACAAACGGTGCAGCTCCACACCTCCGTACATTGCAAATGCAGCCCCCTCTCCCCCCCAAAAAAAGTTGCTATGAGCATTATGTTTAGAATATAAATTGGGAAATTGTTCTGGTGGGTACGTCAAATGGAGCTCCAGTTTCCCCACATTAGCCAATGAAGTTTTCTTTTGTCCTCCATTGTGGTGATGCGTTTTGACTAGTGTTGAGCCACCCCCGTAGTGTTCGAGTTCGGTTCGGTTCGTCGAACACCCGTGTGTTCGCCGAACTGTTCGTCGAACTGTTCGTCGAACACCTTCGAACACCGTTAAAACCAATGGCAGGCAAACAAAAACACATAGAAACACATAGAAAACACCTTCAAAGGTGTCCAAAAGCTGACAAACTGCTCTGAAGACACAACTAACACATGGAAAAGTGACAAGTACATATAGTCATGCGAAAAGAAAAGAGGTGGAGGAGTAAAAGGAGGGGGAGACACAGATATAGGCATGTCATGCCCTTCTAAAATCCAAAAAGTGAGAAGCCGACACGTTCAGTCCGCTCCTGCCCGTGCCACCTCCGTGTCGCCGGGTTTGTGCCAGAGCCGCGGTGAACCCTGACGGCCAGCCCCCCTCTCCCAATACTGGTGCCTGTCCGCTGGTGGGTCGAGCGAGCCCCCCTGTGGTGGAGGCAGCTCTAAGCTTTTTAATTTAAATTGTCTCTCTAATTTGAATGAATACACTTTAAATCCATTTACAAGGATCTATTGGAGGGCAAGTCTCATGCCAGCAGCCGCGTAATTCCAGCTCCAGTAGCGTCCACTAAAGCTGCTGCAGTTGAAAAGCTTTTATAAGGATCGAGCTCGGCTGTCCACCGCAAGGCATCCTACTGCCAGTCCCAGCCCCTATGCCTTGGGGTGCCTCCTGATGCTCTTCACTGAGTATCCCGTGGTCCCGAAGCATTCTCTTTGAAAAAATTAAGTGTCAAAACTACAGGTGGTGTAGCTTGCTTAACAGCCGGGATAATCCGCTGACTAGCAGACACTGCTACTAGGCACAAAGTATTTCCTGGGCTAGATGCAGTTAAAAATTTGTAATTAGATACTCTCGTTGGATGCTGAGAAAGCATTCCATAGAGTCTCCTGGCACGCCATATATGATTCTCTTAAAAAGCTTGGGGTAGGGGTCTAGGGGACCCTTTTATAGCCAAAATCACGGCCCTGTATCGCAATACGTCACCTAGGCTGAAGATAAATGGAACTGTATTACCCTGAGGGCTCGGTTGGTACAGAGGTATTGCACCTCACCCAGAGGTGTGATATCTCACTCTCAGGTAAGGATGGAGTGTGGATCAGGACCCGACACCTGCATGCATTACACCACATTGCCGTGGGGCAGGGCGACCAATATGCCCCTGAGATGGGCACGACAGTCCCTGTCCCTGGCTGGAGTGGGGGGAGGGAACACTGAGGAAAGGGAACCCTGTAGTGCAGGAGCAGGGAGGAAGCAGTTCCTGGGTGCATTGAGAAGGGAGTATAAAAGGTGGGCACCATCTTAGTTCAGTGCAGAGAAGTCTGAGCAGAAGTGGCAGGGAGCAGGGGCTCTGCATGAGCTCTGCTCCGGAGGCGGGCCTAGTAACAGAGGCCCAGGCCTGGAAGAGGGAGAAGGAAGGAAGAGGAGCGGAGAAGGCTCCAGGAACGAGGAACGAAGGGATCCCAGGGGTGCGGACGGGCGAGTCGCCACCGCACGCCCGAATCCACCTGCGTGGAGGGGTCAGGCCAAAGGGGGAGACCGGTCCCAGAAACTAGTGGAGGCAGGAAACGACCCTCAGCTAGAAACAGGAGGCTGTGACGTTTTATGTGGCGCAGCCCCTCGCTACACCACATAGGGTCAGGGAAACTGGCACCAAGTTTACCAAGAGGAGGCCCGACGCAGCCGGACAGAAGGGTTGGTAAGAAAGGCCAGACAAAGGACACACAAAGGGGGTCCTGTGAAGCACTCCAAAGTTATCTGGGAGTTGTCTGAGCCCCTCACCTGGTGAGCACAGTACGACGTGGGCAGCCGTTACCTGCAGACGTGGTCTGGATAATAAGAACTGTGAGTAAAGGCCCTGGACTGCATCACTGACTCCGTGTCGTTACTGCTGCTGCCCTGCACCATCACCCCCATCCTCCGCATACACTGCCCTGAGGCTATACTCCTCCCGTGGGGAGTTATGCTACGCTCTGCTGCACCCACAACACCAGCCTCAGCGGTCTGCCCTTGAGCGACGGTTCACTCTGACCGCAATCCACGGGTGGCGTAGTCGGACATTTAAACATCAAAACCACATAAATAGTTCCGCCACTGGTTTGACCGCCCTGAGCCACGGAACCGGGTCGCCGCCACGGAGACTACAACCACCAGCATCCACCAAAAAGGGTCCGGCCCCGGGTGTCCCAAGGCCCAGGGGGCGCGTCAGAACATTTTCATCACCTTTCACAATCACCAATGGGACAAGGCAGGGATGTTCTCTGTCCCCTCTCTTATAAATCCTAGTGACGGAGCACCTGCTCTCATCAATTCGCCATAACCCCAATATTAGGTGGATTGAGGTGGGAGGCACCGAGTACAAGTGCTCTCTATTTGCTGATGATGTCCTAGTATATATCACTCAATCACATATATCCATCCATGCTGTTATGGCTGAAATAGATCACTTTGTTACATGGTCAAATTTTAAAATCAATGCAGCGAAGTCTGAGGCCCTCGATGTCTCCCTCCCCAAATCCATATAGGATTCCATCCAGTCCAACTTTCCCTTTGCCTGGCCCTCACAGGGTATCAAATACTTAGGAATTCCTATTCATAGAGACCTCTCCCATCTATGTTATCTTAATTTTGGGCCCTTTATTGAACAACTCCATACAGACCACGGTTGGCAAGTTAGAACTGTAAGATTCACTACGTGAACCACTGGTGTTTTGTGGAAAAGCACATGTACACTGTGTTCCAAATTATTATGCAAAAAGTGTTTAGGAGTGATAAGGGAAGAATTTGTTTGTTTGTCAGTTAAACTCATTGATGGTGATGTGTGTCAGGGCTATTTATATCACTGTAAGCAATTGCAGACACCTGTGCTAATTAGTTTGGCAGGTGTGTCCAATGAAAGGCAAGACTACTTAAGAAGGCTGTCTCACATTATTAAGCAGCCTACATTTTCTGCCAAAATGGGAAAGAAAAAAGATGTGTCGGCTGCTGAGAAGCAACAAATTGTGGAGTGTTTAGGTCAAGGCATGACTACAATCAACATTGTGCGATGATCAGGATGAAGTGTCTTGGCAATCAAGAAGTATGTAGCTGATTCACAGTACACACGTGTGCGTGCTGATAAGGGCAAATTGAGGACTCTTTCCTACAGGCAATTACGTCAGGTTAAAAGAGCAGCGGCAAAAAAGCCTTGTCATAGCAGCAGACAAGTTTTTGAAGCTGCTGGTGCCTCCAACGTCCCCCGAACAACAAGATGCAGGGTCCTTCAGAGGTTTGCAGCTGTGCATACGCCATCCTGTCGACCTCCTCTATCCACTTCACACAAGCAGAAACGGCTCCAGTGGGCCAAACATTACATGAAGACTGATTTCAAAACTGTTTTGTTCACGGATGAATGCCGTGCAGCGCTCGATGGTCCAGATGGACGGAGTGGAGGATGGCTGGTTGATGGACACCCCACGCAAACACGGCTACAGTGCCAACAAGGAGGAGGTGGAGTAATGTTTTGGGCTGGAATCATGGGGAGAGAGATTGTCGGCCCCTTTAGGATCCCTGAAGGCGCTAAAGATGAACTCCATAATGTATGTGGATTTTCTCAAACAGCACTTCCTGCCATGGTTCAAGAAGAAGAACCGTGTATTTCACAGCAAGATCATTTTTTTGCATGATAATGCACCATCTCATGCTGCACATAAAACATCTGCATCTCTGGCTGATATGGGCATAAAAGGGGACAAACTTATGGTGTGACCCCCATGCTCCCCTGACCTCTACCCCATTCAGAACCTCTGGAGCATCATCAAAAGGAGTGTCTTTGATGGCGGGAGGCAGTTCACATCTAAGCAACAGCTCTGGGAGGGTATTCTGTCCTCATGCAAAACAATTGAAGCAGAAACCATCCAAAACCTGACAAATTCAATGGACGAGAGAGTTCAGAAGCTCCTTTCGAACAAGGGGTCCTATGTGAAAATGTAACATCACCTAGAATAAAGTTTTGAGTTGAAAACTGTTTGATTTCAGTTTCTAATAACCTGCTAATGCTTATAATTTCAAAAATGACAATTTTTTTGGTCTTTATTAAAATGAAAAGGTTGATCGAAAAGTTTGGGGGATCTAAGAGTGTGGCAACCCAGTAGTCATGATTACTTCGAATTCTGACAATATGAGGGTCATGTTGCAGGTAGTGCAGCAAGAAGGCACTTATGTGTCTTGCGCATCTCGGAGCCCCAAAATTATTTTCCGGGCTAGATGCAGCTAAAAATTATTATTAATTTTAAATCTGGTGGAGCTTAGTATAGATGGCCTAATAGGATCAGTGCTGCACACTGCTACAAAGCCCAAATTATTTTCCAGCCAAGATACAGATAAACATGATTAGTAATTTTAAATCTGGTGGAGCTTATTATAGATGGCCTAATAGAATCAGTGCTGCACACTGCTACAAAGCCCAAATTATTTTCCAGCCAAGATACAGATAAACATGATTAGTAATTTGAAAGCTTAAAACGGTTGGTAGGGTGATTTTAACCAATCATCCATCTTTTACTCTCCCCAGGATGACACAGGGGTAGAAAAGTCGTTTCGGATCCATGATTTGTTCATCTTTATGAACGTGAGTCTGTCTACATTATCAGTGGAGAGCCGCGTGCGCTTATCTGTCAGCACACCACCAGCAGCGCTGAACACACGTTCAGACAGAACGCTGGCTGCGGGGCATGACAAGATCTCCAAGGCGTAAGTGGCTAGCTCCGGCCATTTATCCAGATTGGAAGCCCAAAAAGAGCAAGGGTCCAGTGACACAGTCATGGCTTCAATGTTTACTTGGAGATACTCCTGTACCATCGTCTCTAGGCGTTGACTATGTGTCAGACTTCTTGTCTCCTGTGGCCTTGCAAAGGATGGGCTAAAAAAGTGGTGAAATGATTGCGCAAAATGGATGTTACCAGCAGATACTGTGGTTCTGTTATGGTTTGAGTGCTGAACACTTGACGGACCCACGGTTGGTAAGTTGGAACTGTGAGATTCACTACGTGCACCACTGGTGTTTTGTGGAAAAGCACATGTAAGATTCTGCAACAGTCTCTGCTGATACTCCTGCATGCGTGCATCCCTTTCTATGGCAGGAATAATTTCTGCAAATTTACTTTTGTACCGGGGATCTAACAGTGTGGCAACCCAGTAGTCAGGATTATTTCTAATTCTCACAATTCGAGGGTCATGTTGCAGGTAGTGCAGCAAGAAGGCACTCATGTGTGTTGCGCATCCAGGAGCACCAAGTCCCTGTTGTGTTGGTGGCGAGGTAACAATCATGCTTCCTTCCTCTGTCCTCTCCCCCCAACCTCGCACAACAGAAATGTGATCAAGGTCTCACTCATCTGATGAGTCTTCCATCAGTTCGTCCTCCACTTCTTCCTGGGCTCCTGCACCTTCCTCACTAGTTTGGCTGCTACCATGCGCCCTGGTAAAACCATCTCCCCCACCCTCACATGCCTGCCGCCTTGGTGCTGCCGACCGTCTGGACCTTGCAGATGTTAGCCCTTCCGCATACAACTCCTCCTCCTCTACTTCCTCCACCTCCTCTTGTGCCACCACCTGACTCCGAATTCTGTTTAACATGTGCTCCAGCATGTAAATCACCGGAATAGTCATGCTGATAATGGCATCGTCAGCACTAAACATCTTCGTCGCCATTTCAAAACTGTGCAGAAGGGTGCATAGGTCCCTGATCTGAGACCACTCCTCCAGCGTGATTTGCCCCACGTCTGGATCTCGTTGGCCCAGGCTATACGTCAGAACGTATTGCACCAGGGCTTGTCGGTGCTGCCACAGTCGCTGCAACATGTGCAGAGTTGAATTCCACCGGGTAGGCACATCGCATTTTAGCCGGTGAAGTGGCAGGCCCAACGACTTCTGTCGAGATGTAAGTCGCTGAGCTGCGGGATGCGAACGGCGGAAGTGAGCACACAGCGACCGTGCCCTCTGCAGAAGGCCATCTAGTCTGGGATAGTGGGCTAAAAATTGCTGGACAACCAGGTTCAACACGTGAGCCATACAAGGCACGTGTGTGACATTGCCCCGGCGAAGGGCCGCACCCAGGTTTGCAGCATTGTCGCACACGGCCTTCCCTGGTTTCAGGTCCAGTGGAGACAACCATTCATGAAATTGGTTCTCCAGAGCTGACCACAACTCCTCAGCTGTGTGATTCACATTTCCCAGACATTTCAAAGTAAAAACTGCCTGATGACGTTGAGCCCTACTGCCAGCATAGTAAGGAGGTGTGCAGGATCCCTTCTGCGCAGTTAGAAAGCTTGTGGCATGACCAGACAGGCTTTGGGTGCAGGTGGAAGACCGAGAGGAGGTTGAGGAGGCAGAAGCAGTGGAGGAACTTTGACATAAAGAGGATTGACGCACAACTCGTGGGGACGGCAAGACTTGGACAGCAGCCCCTTGTCCTGCTGTCACCATAGTTACCCAGTGCCCAGTCAGCGACATGTAACGCCCCTGTCCATGCCTACTCGTCCAAGTGTCTGTGGTGAAATGCACCCTGTCACACACAGAGTTTCTCAAAGAAGCGGTGATGTTGTGTGCGACATGCTAGTGGAGCGCAGGCACACCTTTCTTTGAGAAGTAGTGCCGACTGGGCATCTGGTACTGGGGCACTGCGACGGACATAAGGTCTCGAAAATCCTCTGTGTCCACCAGGCGGAAAGGCAGAATTTCTGTAGCCAAGAGCTTGCAGATGGTGAAATTCAACCTCTTAGCTTTCTCATGTGAGGGACCGAGGGCTGGCTATTGTGCTTAGACGGGGTTGATAAGGGTGTCCCCGGCAAACTGCCGGTCTGTGAGGAAGATGCAGGCGGACATGTTAGGTTGCCTTGATCCAAAGGTGGTGCTATCGATGTCGGACAGCGCTCAACACCAGCTGCTGTTACCACCTCCAAAGAAAATGATGACCTGCCAATCACGCTGGCTGTTGCGGGTAAAGAGGTGGCAGGTCTGCGCCCCAAAACAGGTGTGACTGCTGTCCCCCCAGTCACAGAGGATGAAGAGGCCGCGGATGCACAAGATATGGCAGACGGTGGTTGGCCCGGCCGGCTAGGCCGCATTGTAGCACACTGAGCTTCCCACTGCAACTTATGCTTCATGTCCATGTGTCGGTTCATGCATGAAGTACTCAAACTATGTATTTTTTGGCCTCTACTTAGCTTTTGCTGACAAATGTTACAGATAACACAAGTTGGGTCATCTTTATCGATCTGAAAAAATGCCCAGGCTATGCAAGGCTTAGCACCCATGCGACCTTAAGAGCCACCACGACTTGTGGTGACAGGCAGAGTTGTGTTTGAGGATGCAGTTGTTGACGTGCTTCCAGTGCTACGTCTCTGTCCAGGAAGGCGCAACCTGACCTCGTCGTCACTAGCATCTTCCTCCACCTCCTCTGCTGACCTCATCTCTTGGCTGACTGTGGGTTGACAGTAAGTGGGATCTCCAACCTCATCATCATCACCCTGTGCGTTATCACACCCGTCATCCTCAGAGCCAACCTGTTCCTGCCCTGACAAAAAACTAAAGTTGTCGCTCCAATCAGGTATTTGAGTCTCATCATCGTCTTCCTCATTGTCTCCACCAACAGGAGTTACAGTTTGGGAATGAGGGTCTACATTATGGTCAGAACCTTCTGCGTCTGGTCCTGGATCCGACTCATAAAGATTCTGGGCATCAGTGCAGATCATTTCCTCGTCTGGATTCACAGAAGCGCTAGAGTCGACCTCTGATTCCCAGGCTATAGTATGAGTAAACAGCTCTGCAGACTCAACCATCTGTTCTACCTCATACTCAGACGGGCAGCTGGAGATTTGGGAGCTGTGAGGAAGCAAGTGCGATTGGGGTGACACCTTTGAGGACTGGAGTATTTGTGATGTTGAAGTTGATGTGGAGGAGAGCCCACTTAAAGGAGCACTTGATATCCGTTGAAGCACCTGCTGTTTTTGTGCCTCATCTGGAATTTGTAGCGATTGGCGTGGCCGTAAGAAAGGGATCTTATCACATTGTCCGCTAAAAGAAGTAGACATTTTAGTTTGGCTGGAAGATGGTCTTTCTTCTGCAGATGTTACTGTTGCTTTAACACCTACCCCACGGACACAACCTTTTTTCCCCTTCCCAACACGCCTATTCCCCTTTCCACCAGCAGCAGGCCTTTTTCCACTCATTTTGGTGGTTAACTAATTCACAACTCTGGAGTTGTTTGCACAAAAAAACAATGGATGGGAACCGAGCAGAGCTGAGTGGCCAAACTGTGGTATTAGGCCAAAACTATTGGCTGGGTTAGATGCAGAAAAAAATTATATTCAATTTGCAACCTGATGGAGGTCAGTATAGATGGACTAATAGAACAAGTCCCACACACAGCTAGAAGCCCAAATATTTTTTCAGAGGTAGATGCAGAAAAAAATATATTCAGTTTGCAACCTGATGGGGGTCAGTATAGATGGACTAATAGAGAAAGTCCCACACACTGCTAGAAGGCCAAATATTTTTTCAGAGCTAGATGCAGACAAAAAATTATTTTGAATTTGCAACCTGATGGAGGTCAGTATAGGTGGACTAATAGAACAAGTCCCACACACTGCTAGAAGGCCAAATATTTTTTCAGAGCTAGATGCAGAAAACAATTATATTCAGTTTGCAACCTGATGGAGGTCAGTATAGATGGACTAATAGAGAAAGTCCCACACACTGCTAGAAGGCCAAATATTTTTTCAGAGCTAGATGCAGAAAAAAATTATATTCAGTTTGCAACCTGATGGAGGTCTGTATAGATGGATTAATAGAACAAGTCCCACACACAGCTAGAAGCCCAATATTTTTTCAGAGGTAGATACAGAAAAAAATATATTCAGTTTGCAACCTGATGGAGGTCATTATAGATGGACTAATACAACAAGTCCCACACACAGCTAGAAGCCCAATATTTTTTCAGAGCTAGATGCAGAAAAAAATTATATTCAATTTGCAACCTGATGGAGGTCAGTATAGATGGAGTAATAGAACAAGTCCCACACACAGCTAGAAGCCCAAATATTTTTTCAGAGCTAGATGCAGATAAAAATTATTTTTAATTTGCAACCTGATGGAGGTCTGTATAAATGGACTAATAGAGAAAGTCCCACACACTGCTAGAAGGACAAATATTTTTTCAGAGGTAGATGCAGATAAAAATTATTTTAAATTTGCAACCTGATGGAGGTCAGTATAGATGGACTAATAGAGAAAGTCCCACACACTGCTAGAAGGCCAAATATTTTTTCAGAGCTAGATGCAGACAAAAAATTATTTTGAATTTGCAGCGTGATGGAGGTCAGTATAGATGGACTAATAGAACAAGTCCCACACACAGCTACAAGCCCAAATATTTTTTCAGAGGTAGATGCAGATAAAAATTATTTTTAATTTGCAACCTGATGGAGGTCAGTATAGATGGACTAATAGAGAAAGTCCCACACACTGCTAGAAGGCCAAATATTTTTTCAGAGCTAGATGCAGAAAAAAATTATATTCAGTTTGCAACCTGATGGAGGTCTGTATAGATGGATTAATAGAACAAGTCCCACACACAGCTAGAAGCCCAATATTTTTTCAGAGGTAGATGCAGAAAAAAATATATTCAGTTTGCAACCTGATGGAGGTCAGTATAGATGGACTAATACAACAAGTCCCACACACAGCTAGAAGCCCAATATTTTTTCAGAGCTAGATGCAGAAAAAAATTATATTCAATTTGCAACCTGATGGAGGTCAGTATAGATGGAGTAATAGAACAAGTCCCACACACAGCTAGAAGCCCAAATATTTTTTCAGAGGTAGATGCAGAAAAAAATTATATTCAGTTTGCAACCTGATGGAGGTCTGTATAGATGGATTAATAGAACAAGTCCCACACACAGCTACAAGCCCAATATTTTTCAGAGGTAGATGCAGAAAAAAATATATTCAGTTTGCAACCTGATGGAGGTCAGTATAGATGGACTAATAGAGAAAGTCCCACACACAGCTAGAAGGCCAAATATTTTTTCAGAGCTAGATGCAGAAAAAAAATATATTCAATTTGCAACCTGATGGAGGTCAGTATAGATGGACTAATAGAACAAGTCCCACACACTGCTAGAAGGCCAAATATTTTTTCAGAGCTAGATGCAGAAAAAAATTATATTCAATTTGCAACCTGATGGAGGTCAGTATAGATGGACTAATAGAATGATGCTATGCCCAAAAGATTTTACTTCACTAGGTGCAGTAAAAAAATTGGTATTCTATACACAGGTGGTATATCTTGCAACACAGATAGGCTACTCCACTGACTAACACACTCTGCAATAGGCCAAAAAGGATTAGCTTTGCTAGATTCAGCCAAATGCTGTGAAAAAAACTTGCACAGCACTGGCACAGACCTGCCTGGCAAAAACTGATAGGAACTGATGTAACCTAGTCCTGAAAAGGACTCCGATTACAATTAGTCTTTACTCCCACAACCTATCTATTTAAGAGCACAGACCTGCCTGATAAAAGTCATAGGAAATGCTGTAACCTAGTCCTTAAAAGGACTGCAATCACAACTATTCCCTACTCCCAAGCTATCTGTAGATTTGTGCGAAAATTGGCTTAAAATTAACAAGGTATAGCGCACACAGCAACAGCGGTGCCGTCTAACACGCAGCTGCAGCAGTGAGAAAATGGTGGCGACGGGGAAAATGGCTTGGTCTTATAGGGCAAGGACATGTGACATACACTGCCAATGACACATGCCCTTGCTTGTGTGAAAAAAAGCACTTCACTCCGTGTGTGCGCTGCTGATAGGCTGACAGATTGCACCTCCCCACTGTAAATGCGGGAAAGAGAAAAAAAAATGGAGATCTTCATTATTCCTGCAGAGATCCATCCCCTGCCCCTCCCCCCACCCCGCTGTACACTCAAACTGCGTATTAACATTAATTTTCATCATTACTGAGAAAAAATCCAGTTATGATTTTGGTGCACGAACAGTTATCGAACATAACCTCGAACAGCCGAATTTTTCTCAAATCGTTCGTGTTCGCCGAACGGCTCGAACACCGCCCAAAACAGCTCGAATTTGAGATTGGCGAACAGTTCGAGTAGAACAACGCTCATCTCTAGTTTTGACCCAGTAGACTTTGCAATACCAAGTGCTACTGCTAAAAAAAAAAAGTAGTATGCTGCATCTTAGACTTAAGCTTTTTTTCATAAGTGAGTCCATTGGGTGACGCATTGCTCAGTATACCTACATAGTGGTTTTTGTCAGAACTTTCCATTATAGATATACACATGAACTCTTCCTAATGTTCACTGCTTATTAATGGCTCAGACCCAATGAGCCACATTTCCTTCAAGCTTCTAAAAGTTAAATAATATGGAAGAGTAGGGAAGACAAAATATAGTAGGTAATGGTGCAGATACCAAAAGGAATAAGGAAGCGTTCCTCACACCGCTACTTGTGCTCCCCGCCCGCCTCTCTCCTCTCTTCCTCTTCTTGGGGGAAGACGTGACCACATCGGAGTCCACTGGCTACAGCCTTCTTGCTGTGTCCAAGCTCAAAGACAGACATTTTCTTCAGGTTCGGATAGAATGTCAGGGCCGGTCACATGACATCCCGAAAAAGGAAGAAACCGGTGGGGGACAGAGGTAGGAGTGGCAGCAGAACCGTATGTGATCATCTATTTTTGCTTTTTTTGTGCACCACCCTAGACTGGGTTTTATTATAAAAATTAGTTGCTGACAGTGACAACCCATTCATGGTTAAGAAAAGATTTATTTAGGTCTTAATATCAGGAATAGAGCACATTCGGATGAATGACTGTGTCCATCTTTGTGGACCCCAAAAAAAGAACCCTTAAAAACGGATGTAATTCAGTCCATCTATTATTTCTGTTAGAGGGACACTAAACTATCATCTGCACTGAAAGGCTTGATAATTCAGACATTCGCCTATTCAGCTATTATGTGTTTTACTGTTTTATATATTAATTAAGTTTCCACTTTATCACTAAATCCATTTAGATTATTGCCTCTTCTTAATCCAGTGCATCTGTATATGGCTCCCTCCTTGCATAGAACCTTTGGGTTGAATTCATTAAGTCTGATGTTTTGTGATCTTGGGGCTCTTCTTTACCTCTCTCACCAAGGCTTTTCTCCCACGATTGCTCAGTTTGGCTGGACGGCCAGGTCTAGGAAGACTTCTGGTGGTCCCAAACTTCTTCCATTTAAGGATTATGGAGGCCACTGTGCTCTTAGGAACCTTGAGTAATGCAGAAATTCTTTTGTAACCTTGGCTAGATCTGTGCCTTGCCACAATTCTGTCTCTGAGCTCCTTGAGCAGTTCCTTTGAGGTCATGATTCTCATTTGGTCTGACATGCACTGTGAGCTGTGAGGTCTTATATAGAGAGGTGTGTGCCTTCCCATATCAAGTCCTATCAGTTTAATTAAACACAGCTGGACTCAAATGAAGGTGTAGAACCATCTCAAGGAGGATCACAAGGAAATGGACAGCATGTGACTTAAATGTGAGTGTCTGAGCAAAGGGTCTGAATATTTAAGACCATATGATATTTCAGTTTTTTCTTTTTTAATAAATTTGCAAAAATGTCTACATTTCTGTTTTTTTCAGTTAACATGGGGTGCAGAACGTACTTTAATGCCTTCGCAACCCTGGGATTTTCCATTTTTGCATTTTTGCTTTTTGCTCCTCTTGTTCCCAGAGCCATAGCGTTTTTATTTTTTGGTCAATATGGAAGTGTGAAGGCTTATTTTTTGTGGGATGAGTTGTACTTTTTAACGACATTACTGGTTTTACCATATCGTGTACGGAAAAACGGGAAAAAAATTCCAAGTGCGGTGAAATTGCAAAAAAGGTGCAATACCACAGATGTTTTTTTTTTTTTTTTTTTACCAAGTTCACTGAATGCTAAAACTGATCTTCCATTATTATTCTCCAGGTCATCATGAGTTCGTAGACACCAAACATGTATAGGTTCTTTTTTATTGAAGCGGTGAAAAAAAATTCCAAAGTTTACTAAAAAAAAAAAAAATGGTGCCATTTTCCAAGACCCGTAGCGTCTCCATTTTTTGGGATCTGGGGCCGGGTGAGGGCTTATTTTTTGTGCGCCTAGCTGAAGTTTTTATTGATACCATTTTGGGGTAGATCCGATATTTTGATCGCCTGTTATTGCATTTTATTGCAATGTCGCGGCGACTAAAAAACTTAATTCTGGCGTTTAGAATTTTTTTCTCATTACGCCGTTTACCGATTTGATTAATTCTTTTTTTGTATTGATAGATCGTGCGATTCTGAACGCGGCGACACCAAATATGTGTATGTGGTTTTTTTTTTATTATTTTATTTTGAATGGGGCGAAAGGGGCGGTGATTTAAACTTTTATATTTTTTTAATTTTTTTAATATTTTTAAAAACATTTTTTTTTCACTTTTTGCATGCTTCTATAGTCTCCATAGGAGACTAGAAGTAGCACTTTTCTGATCGCCTGTGCTACATAGAGGTGATGAGCAGATCACCTCTATGTAGCAGAAGTGCTCCTGTGCTATGAGCGCCGACCACTAGGTGGCGCTCATAGAGATCAGCACATGACAACCACTGGGGTCTGCTGCAGACCCAGGGTTGTCATGCCCACCCATCAGTGACCCGCGATCACGTGACGGGGTCACCGATGGGCGGGGTAAGTGACTCGTTTCCGGCGCAGCGATGTTAAATGCCGCTGTCAGAGATTGACAGCGGCATTTAACATGTTAACAGCTGCGGGTGGATCGTGATTCCACCCGCGTCTGTTGCAGGCACATGTCAGCTGTAATAATCAGCTGACATGTGCCCGGTTCAGTGTGGGCTCAGCGCCGGAGCCCGCGCTGAACAGGGGGTGACAGCCTGCTGTGTACTAATACGCCACAGGCTGTAAAGGGGTTAATGAAAAAAAAATGAACTTTTTAGAATTTACCAAATGGCTGCAATGAAACAAAGAGTGAAAAATTTAAGGGGTATGAATACTTTCGGTACCCACTGTATCTCGCCTAGATAATGTTTAAGCCCTTTGAGCTGTCTGAGAATGGACCGTGATTGAAGGACCAGCTGTGAGTCTCCTGAACCGAGCTTAACAGTCTCATAATCATATACAGTATGTGGCGGTAAAATGGGTCAGGAGGCCCAAAGTCAGTCAGTACATCATGGTCTGTGCTCGGATGCGTGAATGCCACCTAAGGGAGGGAAACATGGACAGTATGTAATTGATATTTCCTTCTATTTTACACTAATTAGTTTAATTTGTCAATTGGAATTATGTCAAATATAAAATGTTTTAGACATTTCCTATTCCTGACCATTGTCTGAAGAGTTAGTCATAATGCAACCAATTGAGAGGTCAACAAAAAGCTTCAGTGGGCTGCAAAAATACTCCAGTCAAATGACTTTGTCTGTCATGGTGCAGACCAGGACAAGCGTCAGCGCACGGCACACCCGGACAAGTGCCGGGGCCCTGAGCCAGTGGGGGGGGCATTTGACGTCAGGAACATCGGCACGCTATGGGGCCAGTGAGTTGAGGGAGCCCAGTGCCAGCACCCTCAAGTGGGCCCCTCTGCTTGCTCAGGGCCCTGGCACTTGGAATACTTACCTCTCCTCGTTTCCCGCAGCTCCAGCTTCTTCTGCATCTGCTAACTTGTGACTAGTGATGGGCGAGCACTAAAATGCTCGGGTGCTCGTTGCTCGAGTCGAGCAAATTGGAATACTCGGGTGCTCGACCCGAGCAACGAACCCAATGTAAGTCTACGGGAAACTCGAGCATTTTTCAGGCGGCTCCCCCCAGCGGTCTGCTGAGGGCCTAAAAATTGCCCAAAACGATGGGAACACTGCTAAAATGGCATGGGAACAGCATGGGGGAGACCCCTGGAAGCATTTCTGACTACCAGGTCACTGCTGTCAACAATGTTGTCAGAGTATTACGCCACTTTTACGGACTCACAATAAAACATTCAAAAACAAAAACAAAATGGATTTTCCTGGGAAATATGTTAAGGAACATCCTTTTCAGGGTAATGACTTGTATAAAAGGCAAAATAAATAACCAAAACCAAAAATACTCCTCCACACCTTGGCCTCTGTTCACACGTAGCGTTTTTGATGCATTTTTGCACTTTTGCATTGCTTTCAATTGTGACAAATGCATTCACCGGGAAATGTCATTTTAACAATTTACAACCTTATCTGGCCATGTGGTGTGTGACACATCATCAGACACATCCTGTTTCATTTATGAAGGAGGGACTCTGAAAGCCACAAAGCCTATTTTTATAGGGCCATCAGGCGACCTTTACTATTCTTAAAGGGACAACAGTCGACCCTCACTATTCTTAGAGAGCCATCAGACAGCTATACTTTGTTGTTCCCATTACTAAAGAGTCTTATACTGTTGCGTATGCAGTGAGGGGCAGGGCTGCAAAAATTTGGACGCACCCCAATATCCCTTTGAAAATTTGGATGCACCCCATTACCACTTTGAAGAGACTCAGAGGAGGGCCTCGTGAAAACATTGTTCCCATTATTATGAAGTGGGTCTCCCATACTGTTTGCCTATGCAGTGAATGCAAGGGCTGCCAAAAATTTGGACCTACTCCAATGCCCCTTGGAAGAGACGTAGAGGAGGGCCTCCTGAAAAAAAATATTCCCATTATTAGGAAATGGGTCTCCATTGTGTTTGCCTATGCAGTGAGTGCAAGTGTTGCCAAAAATTTGGAGGCACTCCAATGCCCCTTGGAAGAGACGTGGAGGTCAGAGGGCCTCCTGCAAACAATGTTTCCATTATTAGGAAGTGGGTCTCCCATTGTGTTTGCCTATGCAGTGAATGCAAGGGTTGCCAAAAATTTGGAGGCACTCCAGTGCCCCTTGGAAGAGACGTGGAGGTCAGATGGCCTCCTGAAAACAATGTTCCCATTATTAGGAAGTGGGTTTCCCATAGTGTTGGCCTATGCAGTGAATGCAAAGGTTGCCAATAATTGGGAGGCACTCCAATGCCCCTTGGAAGAGACGTAGAGGGCCTCATGAAACAATGTTCCCATTATTAGGAAGTGGGTCTTCGATAGTGATGGCCTATGCAGTGAATGCAAAGGTTGCCAAAAATTGGGAGGCACTCCAATGCCCCTTGAAAGAGATGCAGAGGGCCTCATGAAACAATGTTCCCATTATTAGGAAGTGGGTCTCCCATAGTGGTGGCCTATTCAGTGAATGCAAGGGCTGCTAAAAATTGGGAGGCACTCCAATGCCCCTTGGAAGAGACGTGGAGGAGGGCCTCATAAAAAAATGTTCCCATTAGAAAGGAGCGGGTCTCCTATAATTGTAATGCCCATGCACTAAGTGTACGGGCTGACAAACATATACCCCTGGGGGGTATACATGCATACTGTATAATTTTTTTTTTTACGGGCATCATAAATACCCTTTAAAAAAATGATGTGGGTGTTGCATCACGGACCACGGTCACCCTGGTGATATGGTGGTGGAGGATGAGGATGAGGAAAAGGAGGAGGACAAGAGCAAATAGCCAAAATCAGGAAGCATATACCCATGTGTGGGTGTGAAAAGTTGCATGGGAACACACATCCCAAAAAAAGACACTGGATTTGAGCTTATGTTATGCTGCTATCATTCGGTGGTGTTGAGAAGTCTGGCCAAATTCAGCCCTTGTTCATTTTTATAAGAGTCAGCCTGTCAGCATTTTCAGTTAAATTTCTACCAGTGGCACTAAAAACCCGCTCTGATAAAACGCTAGTGGCAGGGCAGGCCAGGACCTCCAAGGCGTAGAGAGCCAGTTCATTTCACGTATCCAGCTTGGATACAAAATAATTATAAGGCACAGAGGAATCACGGAGGACGTTGGTACAGTCGGCAAGGTACTCACTCACCATCTTCCCAAACTTTGCACTCCTTGTGAGAGTACCTCGTGCTTCAGGGCCTGTGAAATGGGAGGGGCTGAGAAAATTCTCCTAGACCTTTGATAGTGTTCCCTTGCCTCTCCTCGATTGGAGTTGTGTCTCTCTCGCCTGTAGTCCTTGGTTGTCCAATGAACTGTGACCTCTGCTACCAGCGTTTTCAGATGGGAATTTTTTTAATAGTTCCGCAACAAGGGCCTTCTGGTACTGCTCCATTTTGTAGACCTGTCTGCCTCAGGAATAAGAGACATAAAGCTCTCCTTGTAGCGTGGTCTCCTTGTAGCGTGGGTTTAGAAGTGTGACCAACCAGTAATGACTGTCACCCAAAATTTTGAGAACATGAGGGTCATGGGAAAGGCAGCATAACATAAACTCAGACATGCGTGCCAGATTGCTAACAGGCAAGACTTCCGTGTCCTCACCAAAAGGACGACTGACCATGCTCTCCTCCTCTTCCTCCTCTCTGCCCTCAGGCCATCCATGCTGAACAGACGGTATGACAGTTGTGCAGGTAGTACGGTCTATAGTGCATGAAACTAGCTCCTGTTCTTCCTCCTCCTCTTCTTCCTCATTGTCACCCAATCCACGTTGGGATGAGATGAGGCTGGGCTGTGTGTAATCACCCTGTATGGTTTCTTGCTCCATTTCATCATGTTCCGCCTGCAATGCAATGCATCCTCTTTGATTGTGAGCAGAGAGTGTTTCAGAAGACAGAGAAGCGGGATGGTGACGCTAATTATGGCGTCATCGCCGCTCACCATCTTGGTGGAGTCCTCAAAGTTTTGGAGGATGGTACATATGTCTGACATCCATGTCCACTCCTGAGGTCTTATGTGTGAAGTCTGAACTGAATACCGATGGCCTTGTTGATGCTGGTACTCAACAACTACCCTCTTCTGCTCACAAATCCTTCCCAATATCTGCAGTGTAGAGTTCCAACGCGTGGGGACATCACACACCAGTCTGTGAGCCGGAAGCTACAAACACTGCTGAAGCACGGGCAAGGGCAGCGGAAGCTGTAGGTGACTTTCTAAATGGGCACACAGCTCCAAGTAGAATTTGAGAAACCGCTGAATCACGAGGTTAAGCATATGGGCCAGGCATGGTACTTGTGTGAGCTCGCCTCGCCTCAGAGCCGCCACCAGGTTCTGGCCATTGTCACACACGACCATGTCTGGCTATAGGTTCGGCGGTGTGAGCCATAGATCTGCCTGCTCTTTCAGAGCTGTCCACAGCATTGTGCAGTTTGTCACCTAAGCATATTAGCTACAGCGCAGCCTGTTGCTGCTTGGACAAGGCAGTCTAGCTTGTGACTGATGTGGTCATTTCGGAGATGGAGGCTGAAGAGGAGGAGGAGGCTGAGGAGCATGAGGTGCAGGAGCTGTAGACAGTGGGGGCAACCCTGATTTACCTAGGGCCTGCAATCCTACTTCCTCGGGAGAACGTGTTCCGTCCTAAGGTCCAACTGGGTCCCGGCTTCCACTATGCTAACCCAGTGTGCCGTCAGCGAGATGTACAGTCCCTGGCCACAAGCACTTGTCCACGTCTGTGGTTAGGTGGACTTTTCCGGTAACTGCGTTGTTGAGGGCACGGCTAAGGTTTTGGGACACATGCTTGTGTAATGTTGGGACGGCATACCGGGAGAAATAGTGGTGGCTGGGGACCGAGTACCAAGGGACTGCCGCCGCCAGCAGGTTGTGGAATGCTTCCCTCTCCACGAGCCTAAAAGGCAACATTTCGAGCGCAAGCAGTCATGAAATGTGAGAATTTAGTAGTGTGGCCTGTGGGGCGTTGGCTGCCTATTTGCGCTTGCGTTCCAAGGACTGGGGTATGGACAACTGAATGCTGCGCTGGGACAAGGACTTGGACGTGCTTCCTGATGCTGCTACTTGAGAGTTTGCAATGACAGGTGCAGGGCAGGAGGCATCTTTGCATGCACCATGGACAGTGCATTGGCTTGCATGCACAACAGCAGAAGAAGCAATGCTGCCACCCGCAGACACTGTTCCTGTACCCTGAGGTTCGGCCCATAAAGTCAGGTGCTTTGCTGCCATGTGCCTGATCATGCTGGTGGTGGTCAGGCTGGTAGTTTTGCCACCCCTGCTGATGCTGGCCTGGCAGGCGGTGCAAATGGCCTTTTTGGGGTTATTGGCAGAGTCTTTAACCCCTTTACCCCCAAGGTGGTTTGCACGTTAATGACCAGGCCAATTTTTACAATTCTGACCACTGTCACTTTAAGAGGTAATTACTCTGGAACTCTTCAATGGATCCCACTGATTCTGAGAATGCTTTTTCATTACATATTGCACTTCATGATAGTAGTAAAATTTACCTTATATACTTGCATTTACTTGTGAAAAAATGGAAATTTGTCTAAAATTTTGAAAATTTCGCAATTTTCAAACTTTGAATTTTCATGCCCTTAAATCAGAGAGATACAGTATGTCACACAAAATAGTTAATAAATAACATTTCTCACATGTCTACTTTACATCAGCACAATTTTGGAACCAAATTTTTTTTTTCTTAGGGAGCTATAAGGGTTAAAATTTGACCAGCAATTTTTCATTTTTACCACAAAATTTACAAAACCATTTTTTTAGGGATCACATCACATTTGAAGTGACTTTGAGGGGACTTTATTACAGAAAATACCCAACAGTGACACCATTCTAAAAACTTCACCCCTCAAGGTGCTCAAAACGACATTCAAGAAGTTTATTAACCCTTCGGGTGCTTCACAGGAATTTTTGGAATATGGAAGAAAAAAATTAACATTTATTTTTTTTCATCAAAATGTTATTTTAGACCTCAATTTAATTATTTTAACAAGGGTATCATTAAAAAATAAACCCCAAAATTTGTTGCGAAATTTCTCCTGAGCACGCAGATACCCCATATGTGGGTGAAAACCAGTGCTTGGGCACACGGCAGGGTTCGGAAGGAAAGAAGCGCCATTTGACTTTTTGAATGTAAAAATTGCTTGAATATTAGCGGACGCCATGTTGCGTTTGGAGAGCCACTGATGTGCCTAAAAAGTGGAAACCCCCCACAAGTGACACCATTTTGGAAACTATACCCCTCAGGGAACTTATGTAGATGTGTGGTGAGCACCCTGAATGCCCAGGAGCTTCACAGAAGTTTATAACATGGCGCCGTGAAAATAAAAAATCAAACTTTTTCCACAAAAATTATGTTTTAGCCCCAAATTTCTTATTTTCACAAAGGTAAGAGGAGAAAATTAACCTCAAAAACTTTTGTGCAATTTTTCCTGAGTACGCCGATACCCCATATGTGGGGAAAATGCAATGATTGGGCGCACGGCAGGGTTCAGAAGGGAAGGAGCACTGTGTGATTTTTTCAACGCAAAATTGGCTGGAATCAAGAGCGGACACCATGTCACGTTTGGAGAGCCCCTGGCAAGCCTAAACAGTGGAAACCCCCCAGAAGTGTCTCCATTTTGGAAACTAGACCCATCAAGGATTTTATCAAGGGGTATAGTGAACATTTTGTTCAACACAGAATTTGATAACATTAGGTCATCATATTGAATAAGTTGTCATTAGTCCTGAGCGCAAGTGCTCACTACTTGAGTTTGCATCAGGTGCTCGGGTATGCACCATGTATCTCGGGTGCTCAAGTGACATGCTCGAGTTCCCGCCCAGCATGTTTCACGGTTATTAGACACCCAAAAAAATCATGTGGAGATCGCTCATGCATAGCAGGCAATCCCTGTGAGGTTTTTTGGGGTGTATAACAGCTGCAAAACATATGGGCGGAGACTCAATGCAGCACCATCCCTGTGCCATGCAGTCTGTCAGACACCGCAGACACCGCGGGACGCTGGCAGGAGAGGTGAGTATAGCGATCACTTTCCCAAGCCCCTGCAATGCTGCGATGGAATTCAATCGCAGCATTGCGAGGGTTAATGTTCGAGTGACGCGCCCCCTGGGCCGTGGGGTACTCGGCAGCCGGGCCTCTGGTTGCTGGGGGATATCATGGTGGCTGGCCCAGTCCGTGGCCCAGGGCAGTCAGTGAAAAGGGGGATTGATATGGGGGATTTGGACAGTTCGTGACGCCACCTGTGGAATGCGGCTAAGAGGTGCCGCCGCTGTGGAGCAGTCCTCTGGAGCTGGTGTTATGGCAGCAGGGATGGTGTGGCTCTCCACAGGTAGAGCTAGCTCCAGGGCAGCGTGGGGTGTAATGGATGGTGGTGCAGGGGAGAGACGGCAGGACGGTCCCGGGGGAAAGACGGACACTCACGCGGGGGTAAGCTTCAGTACCTTTACTGGTGATGCCGCAGGCACGGTCCAGGGTACTCCAGGTGAAGGGCACACTTTTGGACTCTCCCCAGTGAGTGGGTATAGGGCCTCCTGATCCGTTGCTTTCTTCTCTAAGCTTCTGACCAGCCTGGAGCTCGGCCTAGCTTGTCTCTTGGCCTAGCTTGTCTCTCTTAGCACCTGCTGACCTGGTGGTAGGGCCTTCTCTTTGGAGATCAATCTCCCTGGACGCTGGGACCTCCGTGACTCCTAGCCTTGGTACTGTAGCCAGCGTTTGGTGAAGCTGGGACCTGTAGTCCTCCAGGGGTTCCGGTGGTTCCTACTGAGTATAAATGTCCCTGTAAGCGCGGACCCGGTGTCCGGTATATATATCGGGGTGAGCCTGGTATGCTCCTCTGCCCGCTTACTACTTCTTCCTTCTCCTCTCGCCTTCGGCCCACTCAAGGCCCTTACTAGGCTTTCAAACGTGCTGTAGGCCTTGGCTCGCCTAAGCACAGCAGCCAGCTCGCTGCCTCTTTACTGCTCTCTGAGCGTCAGCACGCTCTCTGCTCAACTCTGAGCTGTGTTCCTCTCTGTCTCTGAACACACTGACTGCTGCCTAGCTCCACCCTCCCTATATATATCCCTAACGGGCTCCCTCTGCTGGTCTGAGGTGGTAGGGTGGAGGTGTGTGAATGTGTGAGGGCCTCTTGTGGAGAAGTCCATCATGCATGTGGCACCAATGCGCAGCAGGGCGCCCCACCAGCAGCGGTGCACACTGTTTGTGTGCGGGTGCGATCGCAGCGCACGTAATAGTACGTAGCTGACCCTATAGGCCCAGGGCACAGCTACGTACTATTACTGACAAGGTCGTAAAGGGGTTAAAAAACAACCAGACTCGAGAAGACCTAACAGTTATACTGGTAACTTCCTTTGTGTTGCTGTTACGGGGAACGGTTGCCTGCCTTCTTTCTGCGGCCACCACACTGCTTCTTGCTGCCTGTTGGGGTGCTCTGCCTCCCTCCCTCCCTCTGTGTGCTGCTGTCCTCGCTCTGCATGTCCTCCTGCCAGGTTGGGTCAGTTACTATATCATCCATCACTTCGTCTTCCACTTCCGCACGCTGGTCCTCCTCCTGACTTTCTGGCAATTGTGTGTCATCATTGTTCACCTCTTGTGACACTTTCCCACAGTCGCCTTCGTGTGACCGTGGCAGCTCAAATATTTGGGCATCGCTACATGCGATCTCCTCTTGCTTCAAGTGGACTGGGCGAGAGGCCCGAATCTAAAAATGGAAAAGTGAACAGCTCTTCGGAGTGTCCAAGTGTGGGATCAGTTGTCTCCGGGCACTCTGAATGGTGGGAGGAAGGAGGATCAGGGTGAGGAATATGCAGCCCAGACTCATGGCTACTGAGACTTGACCGTGTGGAAGACAGGGTGGTGGCGGTGGCTAAGTGACTGGAAGCATTATCCGCTATCCAACCAACAACCTTTTGACTCTGCTCTGGGTTCAATAGTGGTGTGCTGCAGTCCCCTAGGAATTGGGACAGGAAGGTCGGGCGAGAAGATGTGGGTGTTTGTTGTGGCACAATTTCAGCTTGCCCACGGCCTCGGCCTCTGCATGCACCATTACAATCATGTCCAGTTCCCCGTCCCTGTCCCTTGCCACATGCCTTGCCCATTTTAAATGGCAGGACAATATCATCCACGCTCACTACAAATGGCTGAATTTGGAGCGAAGTTATATGTGATCCGTGTGACGGAGAAAACACAGTTTTAAATACCTGGCCTGTAGGTAACTATTTTGAACAGCAAACCAGTGTCAAAAACTTCGCTGACACACTGAAAAAATTTTTAATGGAGGCCAGAAATGGCAGTATTTTCTGAAAACGTATATGTGATCCGTGTGACGGAGACAACACAGTTTTGAATACCTGGCCTGTAGGTAAGTAGTTTCAACAGCAAAACGGTGTCAATAGCTTCACTGACACACTGCAACAAAATTTCAATGGAGGCCAGAAATGGCAATATTTTCAGCACAATTATATGTGATCCGTGTGACGGACAAACCAGTTTTAAATATCTGGATTTTAAGCGCTGTAATATGGAAAGGACCTGGCTATATTCTGCAGTGCCAACAAGCAAATGGCGCAGAAAAACGGTGTTCTCTGGATTGCTTTTTAATAATAATGAGGGTTAAGATCCAAAACAAAAATTATTCCTTGCCTCTGAGACCTGGGCCTTTGTCTAGAAATGTCTAACAGCAGCAGAAGGCAGAACTGGAATGGAGCCTCTTGTGCTATATGCACCTCAGTCTGCTATATACACTGGCTGCCTGCCTATATACAATGCCTGCCTGCCTGATATCTCCGCAGATGGATTAGTCCTCAGAAGGACTGTTTTTTTAGATATTTATGCGTCTCTAATATAGTCTGGCACACCTACACTAACTAAGAAACAAGCAAATCTCTCCCTAGCTCAGCAGCAGCTCTCCCTACACTGTCTGATTCCGGAGTGACTGTGATGATCATGACGGCGTCAGGTCTTATATAGACCTGATGAAGCTGTGCCACCAGCCAATAACTGTAATGCCACAACCATCATGGCTGTGGCATTACAGTGAGTGGTAGGCAATCCCTGCATGTTCATTGGCTCTCTAAAGAGCGCCAAACATGCAGCGAGGGGACCTGAGCATCCGCCCGAGCATCTCTCAAGTACTCGGTGAGCTCCGAGCATCTCGAGTACTGAGATGCTCGGGCGAGTACCGAGTACTTGCGAGTATGCTTGCTCAACACTACTTGTGACGTCTCAGGGCAGAGGGCGCGATAATGTCACTACAGCACACCCTCTGCTATGAGTATCACAGGGCAGAGAGCGGGAACACGGCGACGCTGCAGAGTCCGGAGATGCAGCCAGCGAGGAACAAGGAGAGGTGAGTATTTCATTTTTTTATTCATGTACACAGCATTATATGGGACTCTGTATGGAGCATTATATGGGGTCCATTATTGTGTATGGACCATTATATGGAGCACATTATTCTGTATGGAGCATTATATGGGGCCCATTATTCTGTATGGAGCATTATATGGGGTCCATTATTCTGTATGGAGCATTATATGGGGCACATTATTCTATATGAATCATTATTTGGGGCCCATTATACTGTATGGAGCATTATATGGGGTCCGCTATACTGTATGGAGGACTATGTGGTGCCCATTATACTGTATGGAGGACTATACTGTCCGGTCTGCACTGTGCGCTACGAGGATTCGCCGGTTTCTGAGCTATTGTACAATTTACAATAGATATCACTCATGTAAGGTAAGAAGTAAAATCTTTGGCATTGTACTATATATACACACTGCTCAAAAAAAATAAAGGGAAGACTTAAACAACACAATGTAACTCCAAGTCAATAACACTTCTGTGAAATCTACATGTCCAGTTATGAAGCAACACTGATTGTGAATCAATTTCTCCTGCTGTTGTGCAAATGGAACAGACAACTGGTAGAAATGATCGACAATTAGCAAGATACCCCCTATAAAGGAGCGGTTCTGCAGGTGGTGACCACAGACCATTTCTCTGTTCTCATCCTTTTTGGCTGTTGTTTTGGTCACTTTTTCATTTTGCCATTGCTCTCACCCCTAGAGGTACAGTAGCATGAGGTAGTGTCTACAGTACAACCCACAGAAGTTGCTCAAGTAGTGCAGTTCATCCAGGATGGCACATCAGTGCGAGCTGTGGCAAGAAGGGTAGCTGTGTCTGTCAGCACAGTGTCCAGAGCATGGAGCAGATACCAGGAGATGTAGAGGGAGCCATAGGAGGGCAACAACCCAGTAGCAGGACCGCTACCTCCGCCTTTGTGCAAGGAGGAATAGGAGGAGCATTGCCATAGCCCTGAAAAATGATCTCCAGCAGGCCACAAATGTACATGTGTCTGCACAAACGGTTAGAAACCACCATGAGGATGGTATGAGGGCCCGACATCCTCAGATGGGGGTTGTGCTCATAGCCCAACACCGTGCAGGACGCTTGGCATTTGTCACAGAACATCAGGATTGGCAAAGTCGCCACTGGCGCCCCGTGCTCTTCACAGATGAAAGCAGGTTCACACTGAGCACATGTGACAGACGTGACAGAGTTTGGAGACGCCGTGGAAAGCGATCTGCTGCATGAAACATCCTTCAGCATGACCGGTTTGGCAGTGGCTCAGTAATGGTGTGGGGTGGCATTTCTTTGGAGGGCCGCACAGCCCTCCATGTGTTTGCCAGAGGTAGCCTGACTGCCATTAGGTACCGAGATGAGATCCTCAGACCCCTTGTGAGACCATATGCTGGTGCGGTTGGCCCTGGGTTCCTCCTAATGCAGGACAATGCCAGACCTCATGTGGCTGGAGTGTATCAGCAGTCCCTGAAAGATGAAGGCATTGAAGCTATGGACTGGCCCGCCCATTCCCAAGACCTGAATCCGATGATGATGTCACATCTGGGACATCATGTCTCGCTCCATCCACCAACGTCATGCTACACCACAGACTGTCCAGCAATTGGCGGATGCTTTAGTCTAGGTCTGGGAGGAGATCCCACAGGAGACTATCCGCAACCTCATCAGGAGCATGCCCAGGCATTGTAGGGAGGTCATACAGGCATGTGGAGGCCACACACAATACTAAGCCTCATTTTGACTTGTTTTAAGGACATTACATCAAAGTTGGATCAGCCTGTAGTGTGTTTTTCCACTTTGATTTTGGGGGTGACTCCAAATCCAGGCCTCCATTGGTTAATAAATTTGATTTCCATTGATGATTTTTGTGTGATTTTGTTGTCAGCACATTCACCTTTGTACAGAGCAAAGTATTCAATGAGAATATTTCATTCATTCAGATCTAGGATGTGTTATTTGAGTGTTCCCTTTATTTTTTTGAGCAGTGTATATTTCTTATCTGTGCACCATGAATCGTGGTATGTGTTAAAGGGGCCACTGAGACTCTTTCACCCAGGGCGCACGAAAACCTGGAGCTGACCCTGGTGAAGAGTCTCCTCATGTCTTGAGCTCAGTAGCAGTGGAGAGGTGTATCTCTGTGACAGATACACTCTGCTTCCATTCCTCTGGGAAGACTTTCTATAAGAATTTAGAGGTTGTCTCTGGGAATTTTTGCCCCTTCATCCAGAAGACCATTTGTGAGGTCAGACACTGATGTTGGGAAGAGGCCAGACAATCTCCGTTCTTGATCATCCCAAAGGTGTTGGATGGTGTTGAGGTCCGGGCTCTGAGCGGCCGGTCATGTTCTTCCACCAAACTTCCCCAACCATGTTCTTATGGACCTTGTGCACTGGAAACAGATATGGGGAACAGAAAAAGGCTTTACGAAATCTGATCACATAAACCTGAAAACTACAATTGTCCAAAATGTTTTATAGACTAAAGGACTAAGATGTACCTTCGCTGGAACTAAGGAATCGAGGCTGAACCCTCAAAAACAAGCCCATATGATTTTCCCTCCTCTACCAAACAACAACGGGCACAATGCAGTCAGGGGGTAACGTTCTCTTGCCATTCACCAAACCCAGATATATCCATCAGATGCCAAGTAGAGAAGTGTGATCCGTCACTGCACAGAGCACGTTTCCATCAAATGCTCAGAATTGTACTCGGTGATGTACGGCTGCATGCAGCTGCTTGGCCATGAGGCACAGTGTTTGTGTTGATGTTATTACCAGAGGAGGTCTGGTCTCTGTGGTTATGGAGTCAGCAGAGCGTTGAAGACTTTTCTGCCCTCTACTCCTCAGCACTTGGTGACCCTGCTCTGTAACTTTACAGGGTCTCGAGTTCATGGCTGGGTTGCTTGCGGTTCCTTCAAGTAATATCACTCACAGGTGATGGGGGAAGATTGAGGAGGGAAGAAATTACATGAATGGACTTGTTAGTCTGATGGCTCCTCTTACAGGACCCCGCTGGTATCACTGAGCTCTTTACCAGTAGCATTCTGTCATATTCATAAAGGCAGATGGCATGGCGGGGGGCTGGATGTTATACACCCAGAGGGCAAGAGGCCGGAGATTATACACTGGAATCTAGGGGCCGGAGGTTATACACCAGAATCTAGGGGCCAGAGGTTATACACTGGAATCTAGGGGCCGGAGGTTAAACACCAGGATCTAGGGGCCAAAGGTTATACACCGGAATCTAGGGGCCAGAGGTTATACACCGCAATAGAGGGGCCAGAGGTTATACACCAGGATCTAGGGGCCGGAGGTTATACACCAGGATCGAGGGGCCGGATGTTATACTCAGGGGGCAATAGGGCTGGATGGGGGCAATGGGGCTGGATGTTATACACCAGGGTTGAGTGGCTTGATGTTATATTATGGGGCTGAATGAAAAAGTCTCAATACTTTACTCCATGTAGTATACACCGCTGGTAGGAAGTTGAGAATTGATGCTCGTTTTCAGGGTAGTACCAGCTTATGTTCTCAGTTTGTTAGACTGATCAGATCTCTGTGGGCCTCTGCCTAGTCTCAACTTCTGCTTTGTGTATGTTGCAGCAATTGAGTCTTTAAATGCCGAATGGGTATTATTTCTTTGCTTTATTTTCTGCTCTTTGGAAGCTGGTACATTATCCTGCAAAGAAAAGAAGCATTTTATGTGTTTTTCTACTTGTAATTGTGAGACATTGAAGCAATTCTATCTATACACCAAGCTGTTCTCTCCAAGCTTTAATGCCATTTCTGGTGTAGAACGTTAAAGTAGAGAGCAAGTTTATTTGGCAAAGTGATTGAAATCTCCATACAGGTTTATGCTAATTTTACCATTTTAGTATGCAATAAAAAAAGATATAGAAAAGATAAGTTTTCCTCTCTAGTTCTGTATAGACTCAATATGTTATTTATACTGACTGTAAACAGGCGCAGGATGAAATCTAAGCCTAAGTGTTTCTGAGCTCAGTGCTCTGCCTATCCCACCAATATCAGGAAAATATATACATGCTGCATGTTTATAACCAACATCTCATGGAAGGTATCTACCTACAGACAGAAAACGTCATTCGTGAATAACAGCCTGAGATAAGGAAGAGATGAGCGAATCTTTTGAAATTCAAATTTTTGTCAGTTTTACTGAATTTTTCAAGAAGATCTGATTAGAATTGAAAGTATTGAAAAATGGCCCGAAAAAAATCGAGATGGGATCGGATTTTCAGGTATATTTATGGACTTTAAAACAAAAAAATCTTGCAGCTCCCACCATCCAAATAAAAAAATGAATGGCTTTATTGAATAATCCACAAAAGATATGAATAAGACACAAAGTGTCTTATGCAACACGTTTCAGATCAATTACACATGTGGTTTTTCATTATCCTAGGACTATATCCAATTCCTTTAAAGCTCTTTAATGCAAAATCAGCCTTAGTAATATCAAAGTGACCTCAGCATTTGTGATGAGCAAATGTGGTCGCCACTGCTCGGTACTCGCCCAAGCATCTCGGTGCTCGACAAGCTCGGCGCTTGCCGAGTATTTCCGGGTTGCTCGGGCGGGAACTCGGGTCCCCTCCCTGCATGTTTGGCGCTCTTTAGAGAGCCAATGAACATGCAGGGATTGCCTGCCACTCACTGTAAAGCCGTAGCCATGTTGATTGTGGCATTACAGTGATTGGCAGGCCGCACAGTGTCATCAGGTCTATATCAGACCTGGTGCCGCCATGCTCGTCACAGTCACTCCGGATCAGACAGTGTAGGGAGATCTGCTGCTGTGTCAGGGAGAGATTTGATCGTGTATTAGGTAGTATAGGGAGAAAAACCGTACATTACATGTGGCACCCCAGGGGTCTGGTCTCCACAGTAATAGCAATGTTATGTCTGAGAGCAGGTGGGAGGTCTCTTGGTCAGGAATCCTATGCATGCCACACCTCCTGCCCAGTCCTGGGAGGGGAAGAACTTCCCCTATATAAAACTGGGGCTGAGGCAGGGTTAGGAGAAGAAGAGTTGAGAAGAAGAGAAGCAGCTATAGGAAAGAGAGATCAGGAGCTCTGTGGGAGCAGTGCTAAAAGGAATCAGGGGCTGGCAGCTGAAGAGCTCGCCCTGATTGAAGAGTTACCACCGGACCCGGAGTCCGAGGCTGTGGGGATTAACCCAGACCCAGCAGCAGAAACCGCCCGGCAGGGGATTTCAGGTCCTCTGGCCAAGAAACCCGAAGGCACGGTCACACGCGTGGGACCAACACCGCCGTCGTGGAGCGGAAGCCACTAGAAGACCCCGAGTCACCGGCCATACGGGTGAGCACCACACGCTACACTCAGGGACGTGGGCTACCTTTACCCGCCTCTAGCAAGGAAGCCAGAAGAGTACAATTAGTTGGGGAGGCCTACAACTCCGCCTGGCCAAGGGGAATCCCATCTGCTCAAGGACTGACCAGGCCCCGACCGCTAGCCAGTACTCCGGGAGGGTCTATCTTTGTCACCAGTAAAGACCCTGAACTACACCGCATCGTCTCTGAGTGGTTCCTGCTACCCCCATCATCCACGTCGGCTGCCCTGAGGCCATACCCCTCCCGTTGGGGGTTATACCATCTACGCTGCACTATCCTACCACCGGCCTCAGCGGTCTGCCCTGCAGCGGCAGCTCCATAGCTGCATTCAACGGGTGGCATAGTCGTCCTACATCTACTGCTAATATACCGCCACTTAGTCTGACTCCCTGGGCACGGACCGGGTCGTCGCCACGAGACTACTACCCCCAACAGGCCCGGCTCCGGGTAGTCCCCGCGTGCGCAACGCTACACCAAGTAGGCCCAGGGGTGCGTCAACTTTTGGCGTAGTCGGCAGGATTACGTGCCCGCAACCACCGGGTACTGCGTGCCTGAAAAAGACTGTTCAAACTTACCAGTGGTGAAGATTCCCGCCATCCGTGGAGGTTTCCCGCCATCCGGCACCATTTTCAGCCTTCTTCCCGCCTTCCGTGGAGTTTTCCCGCCGTTGGACGCCATCTTGAAGACGCCGCGCGGGAAGAAGAGGGGCGTGGACTCCAAAAGCGCGCGAGAACTGAAGCCCCGCCTCACGTCCAGACGTCGCGTAAGGTCCTGGAAGGAGCCCAGCAGACGCTGACGTCACAGGAGCGCGACGGAAGGTCCTCAACCCTGACGATCCACTGCGGAGCCGCGGCCTACGGAAGAGGATCATCGCAAGGTAGGCCACGGTCCACTAGGGGGGAGGAAGATGTCGGATACGGAGGAGAGCTTCACTGCCTCAACCCCCGCCAGCGCCAGCGCTGCTGCAGTCATGCCTTTTACCATGCCCTATATCCCGGGAGCAGCCTGGCTACCCCAATACTCAGGGGAGTCACATACCCTGAATGACTTTAGAGAAAAGCTGGATAGCCTCTTCCAGGTGTACCCCCTCACAGAAGAGCAAAAAGTGAGCATCCTGGTGGCCCAACTAACTGGGGCAGCCCAAAGGGAGGTAAAGTCCTGGCCACCTGGGAGGAGGACTGTCGCGGGGATACTAACCCGGCTGAGGGACACCTTTGATACCCGCACCTCAGCCGAGATTAAGCTTAAATTCTATGGGTGCAAGCAGCGAGCACATGAGAGTATAAGGGACTATGCACTAAACCTACAAGAGGCCCTGAGAGCCATTAAGCAGACCGACCCCGACAGCGTGGGAAACGAGGACAGGCTGTTGACCGAACAATTTATAGAGGGACTATATTGCAATGTCCACCGAACCCAGTTGCGGGCCATAGCCTTACAGGATCATCATCTGGACTTTGCACAGTTCAAGGACAGAGCCATCCGGGTGCTCCGAGAACCGGCACCGGGTGGCGTTGTGACCCACAGGCGCCCAGCTATCACTTACCACCAGGAGGCGGCGCCCTTGTCGGCAGGGCCTGTGGGGGCTGATGCGCAGGCTTTGAACAATGACCCGGCTCCAGACCTGCACCATCAGGTCCAAGAGCTAGCTAAAAGCGTTGCTGCGCTAACCCGAACTGTGCAGTCTTTACAGGTTTCCACTCCAGGGAAGATCCAGCTGGCATCCGGACCGGAGGACATCCCGTGGCGTCGACCAAGGAGGACCCCACCGGCCAGAGGAAGACCCAGCGACCGATACAACGAGGACGGACAACCTATCTGCCGCCGCTGCAATCAACCCGGACATTTGGCAAGGTACTGTCCTTTAAACTGGCACAACCTGGGGTAGAGGGCTAACCCCCAGGAAAAAGATCACCAGGCCCATCGAGCTGGCGCGACAAATATGTGGGAGGACGTCCAGTCTTGCCTGTGGTACTGGATGGCATTCCTATGGGTGCCCTACTGGACACCGGGTCACAGGTCACCACCATCCCGTACGTGCTCTTCAAGCAGTACTGGAATGACTCGGATATAACCCGCTACCCTGACGACGACTTGAGTATCATTGCCAGCAATGGTCAACCCATGCCGCAGATCGGATTTAAAGAATTGACCAATAAAATCGGTAGAGTCGAACTGGCAGCACAGGGACTGATCATTGTGGACATTGACAAGCGCGTGAGTCACCCGAAGATAACTCTAGGAACTAATGTGATTGAAAATTGTCTTGCAGAGGTGATTTTCATTTTACAGCAGGTTGCCAAGAACGCCAGCTCCGGCCAGCAGCGAGTGCTCCAGAAAGAGATCCAGGCACTGATGCGACGGCAACAGGTGGAACTCTCCGGTGGTGAGATTGGTAGCGTAAGAATGTGTGACCCTTTCCCTATTGCCATGCCCCCGAAAAGTGAAATGATGATTTGGTGCCGGGCAGCTATTGGTCTGAGAGGTAGAGATTACCAGGCCATGGTAGAACCAGTCTACTCAGACAGTAGGCCCACCATTTTGACAGCACGGGGGGTAGTTGATGTACGCCATGGGAGGGTACCCGTTCGCATAATAAATATTGGGAAAAGGGAAGTATACCTGCCCCGGTATGCTACGCTAGCCAAATTATATACTATCAACCAAAATTCTATACAGTCTGTGGAACCCTTGCCTCCATCTCACCCGGAGGAAGGTAACGGCTCTACGAAAATAATGGAGGATTGGTGTCAGCAACTACATTTGGGTACTGACTCCACTCCCTCCCACCAGAAACAGGGAGTCTACCGGGTGGTTCAAGAGTACGAGAGAGTGTTTAGTAAACACCCGCTAGACTTCGGGCGAGTCAAGGGGGTAGAACACCACATCCCCACGGGAGACCATCCTCCCATAAAAGAGAGGTATCGGCCCGTACCCCCTGCACACTACCAACACGCCAAGGGGATGCTTAGAGACATGAAGGAGGCTGGGGTAATCAGGGATAGCTGTAGCCCCTGGGCAGCTCCACTAGTCTTGGTCTAAAAGAAAGACAACACCATGAGAATGTGTGTAGATTACCGGAAAATTAACCGTATCACACACAAAGATGCGTACCCCTTACCAAGAATAGAGGAGTCTTTGGCTGCTTTAAAATCTGCTAACTTCTTCTCCACCTTGGATCTCACTAGCGGGTACTGGCAGGTTCCTGTAGCAGAGGCGGATCGGGAGAAGACCGCATTCACCACCCCGATGGGACTTAGCGAGTTTACCTGCATGCCGTTTGGACTCTGCAACGCACCAGGAACCTTCCAGCGATTGATGGAGTGCAGTCTGGGACACCAGAACTTTGAGACGGTCCTGTTATACCTGGACGATGTCATCGTCTACTCCAAGACCTACGAGGACCACCTGAAGCACCTGGCAGAAGTGTTTGAAGCTCTGGCAAGTTACGGCCTAAAGGTGAAACCTTCCAAGTGTCACCTCCTGAAGCCAAAGGTGCAGTACCTGGGACACGTGGTGAGTGCTGACGGAGTGGCTCCCGACCCTGATAAGATCACCGCAATTAAGGAATTGCCAAGCCCCTCCAGCGTAAAGGAAGTGAGGCAGTTCCTCGGGTTGGTAGGCTACTACCGAAGGTTCATTCCCGGTTTCACCAAAAAGGCAGCTCCTATGCAGGACCTCCTGATAGGCCAGTCCAGGAAGGCCAAGAACCAGAAGCCACCCTTCAGATGGGAGAAGCTGGAAGAAGAGTCCTTCCGCCAGCTGAAGATGGCCCTCACGGGGGATGAAATCCTGGCGTACCCTGATTATAGCCAGCCCTTTATCCTCTACACCGACGCCAGTAACATCGGGCTAGGAGCCGTACTGTCCCAGATCCAGCAGGGGAAGGAACGGGTAATTGCTTACGCCAGCCGAAAACTGCGACCCACCGAAAGAAACCCTGAGAATTACAGCTCCTTTAAGCTAGAGTTCCTGGCAGTGGTGTGGGCAGTCATCGAACGCTTTAAGCACTACCTTGCTGCTTCCCGGTTCACCGTGTACACGGATAACAACCCGTTGACACACCTGGACACTGCAAGACTCGGTGCCCTAGAGCAGAGATGGATGGCCCGCTTGTCCAACTATGAGTTTACAATCAAATACCGGGCAGGACGCTCCAATACCAACGCAGACGCCCTGTCCAGGATGCCGAACCTACCGGACGTAGGGGAAGATTCAGAGGAACTGGAAGAAGTTGAACTCCCCGCGTTCCACCGTCATGGGACTATCCAGTATTCCCACCGTGTAAGAAGTAAGCAAACCGCTACGTTCAACCCCTTACCTCATTACAACTGGGTGGAGACGCAAGACAGTGACCCTGCCGTCCGTCTGGTAAAGGAGATGCTGACTCGGCCAGATGCACGCCTTGACCCAGACGCTCCGGAGGAAGCCAAGCAACTGTGGGCTGAGAAGAGTCGACTGTTCCTTTATAAGGGAAAGTTGTGCCGCAGAATGGTTAACTCCCGGACGCATGAACTAATCTGGCAAGTAGTGGTGCCAAGAAGAGACACAGCTATGGTGATGGAGGCATACCACGACGGAGCTGGGCATTTCGGATGGAAGAAGCTGGAGTTTCTGCTGCGCGGGCGGTTCCATTGGGTAGGCATGAGAGGAACCATCGAGAGGTGGTGCAGAGACTGTGGCCCATGCAACTTAAGAAGGAGGGACCGTGCCAGCCAGAAGACTCCCCTGCGGTCCATCATCACCAGACAGCCGTTGGAACTGGTAGCCTTGGATCATGTAAAGCTGACCCCAAGCAGAAGTGGCTACGTCTACGCGTTAACCATCGTGGATCACTACTCCCGGTTCTTGGTTGTCGTCCCCGTCAAGGACTTAACGGCTCAAACAGCAGCTAGAGCCTTCCAGCAGCACTTCTGCTGTCCGCACGGATACCCGGAGCAGGTGCTGACGGACTAGGGGCCTGCCTTTGAAGCGGAAGTCTTCCAGTAGTTCTGCACCCTGTATGGCTGCTGGAAGATTAGAACAACACCCTATCACCCGCAAACTAATGGACTTTGTGAGAAAATGAACCAGGTGGTGATTGATCTTCTGAAAACATTGCCCCTGGAAGAACGTAGTCTGTGGCCTGAAAAGCTGCCCGACCTGGTGGACCTATACAACCACATCCCTGTAGGTTCCACCAACTGTACCCCGGCTTACCTAATGAGGGCAAGACCTGGTAAGCTTCCTGTTGATCTGGAGATGGGAGTCCTGACACCCGAGGACACTTCACCAGGAGCAGACTGGGACACAGAGAGGCAGCAGCAGTACCGGAAAGTACAGGAGAGCGTGGAGCGAAGTCTCTGTCAAGCTAGGGAAAGACAAGAGAAAACTTACAACCAGTATGCTCCCGCTGTTCCCCTGGTGCCCGGAGAGCAGGTCTTGAAGAGGAAAAGACGGCTCCACAAGTTGGACGACCAGTGGGAGAAGGACCCGTACACTGTACTGCCCTCAAGCCACGACAACCCAAAGATCTGTACAATCAGTAAAGACGGAGGGGAAACCACAGCCATTGTATCCCGGGATCACCTGAAGAAGTGTCCTGAACAGCTACGGAACCCTGAAGAGGAACAAGAAGACCCTCGACCCGTAGAGGAAAGGGAAGATATGGTTAGTACTGTGCTCGGAGACTTCCCTCGGTCTTGGACTCAAGTCAATGGTGCTGTTGTGGTACCCGTCCTCACGTTCCTCCAACCAGCATCCCAAGGACCTACGGAGACACAGGTGGAGCTGGAAGAACAGCCGGTCCAGGAGGCAGAAGACCCCACACAAGCAGACCAGGAGAATCAACCCTCTGCTTATAGTGAGCCTGCCATACCCCTAGTGAGCCAAAGAGTCCGTAGACGGCTGCCCAGTTTAACCTTGACAGCTCCTATACCCTGTAGCTCAGGACCAGTCAGCCAGCTCCGTAGGTCCACTAGGGTCACTAGAGGCCAGCTGCCCATACGGTGGAGGATCTAAATGTTCAAGTTATTTTATTAATGTTTACCTGTTTATTGTTGCTTGTGTATAATTATGTGTTTCTAGTTATTTATAGGAGTCTTTGGTGGATTTACCGGGAATCCTTTGTGTAAATAGTTGGAGCGTAACCCAGGACGGACTGAAAGACTGTTAAGGACTCGGGGCAGGACAGACCCCTACCTGGTTACGTCTCCCTGTGTTGGTGAAATGGACACCCTTGTTTTCCTCAAAAGTTACACCCGGTTGCGGACACGCCGTGACCACCTTATGTGTTTTCTCTATTAGAATGTTATTGTTTGCACCTTGTTATGTTTACAAAAGTATGTTTAGTCCCGGAGTACTAACTTTCACTAGGGGGGAATGTGGCACCCCAGGGGTCTGGTCTCCACAGTAATAGCAATGTTATGTCTGAGAGCAGGTGGGAGGTCTCTTGGTCAGGAATCCTATGCATGCCACACCTCCTGCCCAGTCCTGGGAGGGGAAGAACTTCCCCTATATAAAACTGGGGCTGAGGCAGGGTTAGGAGAAGAAGAGTTGAGAAGAAGAGAAGCAGCTATAGGAAAGAGAGATCAGGAGCTCTGTGGGAGCAGTGCTAAAAGGAATCAGGGGCTGGCAGCTGAAGAGCTCGCCCTGATTGAAGAGTTACCACCGGACCCGGAGTCCGAGGCTGTGGGGATTAACCCAGACCCAGCAGCAGAAACCGCCCGGCAGGGGATTTCAGGTCCTCTGGCCAAGAAACCCGAAGGCACGGTCACACGCGTGGGACCAGCACCGCCGTCGTGGAGCGGAAGCCACTAGAAGGCCCCGAGTCACCGGCCATACGGGTGAGCACCACACGGTACACTCAGGGACGTGGGCTACCTTTACCCGCCTCTAGCAAGGAAGCCAGAAGAGTACAATTAGTTGGGGAGGCCTACAACTCCGCTTGGCCAAGGGGAATCCCATCTGCTCAAGGACTGACCAGGCCCCGACCGCTAGCCAGTACTCCGGGAGGGTCTATCTTTGTCACCAGTAAAGACCCTGAACTACACCGCATCGTCTCTGAGTGGTTCCTGCTACCCCCATCATCCACGTCGGCTGCCCTGAGGCCATACCCCTCCCGTTGGGGGTTATACCATCTACGCTGCACTATCCTACCACCGGCCTCAGCGGTCTGCCCTGCAGCGGCAGCTCCATAGCTGCATTCAACGGGTGGCGTAGTCGTCCTACATCTACTGCTAATATACCGCCACTTAGTCTGACTCCCTGGGCACGAACCGGGTCGCCGCCACGAGACTACTACCCCCAACAGGCCCGGCTCCGGGTAGTCCCCGCGTGCGCAACGCTACACCAAGTAGGCCCAGGGGTGCGTCATTACACATATCCATCTTAAGTTCTTAACAAAGAGTCCTTCTGAGGACTAATCCATCTGCAGAGATATCAGGCAGGCGCAGTGTATATAGGCAGGCAGTGTATATAGCAGACTGCAGTCCATGTAGCACAAGAGGCTCCATTCCAATTCTGCCTTCTGCTGCTGTTAGATATTTCTATACAAAGGCCCAGGTCTCAGGGGCCAAGAATACTTTTCTTTGGATCTTATTCCTCATTATTTGCTTAAAAAGCAATCCAGAGTGCCATTTGCTTGTTGGCACTGCAGAATACAGCCAGGTCCTTTCCATATTAGAGCGCTAGAAATACAGCTATTTAAAACTGTGTTTTCTCCGTCAAACGGATCACATATACGTTGTCTGAAAATACTGCCATTTCTGGCCTCCATTAAAAATTTCCTTTTTAGTGTGTCACTTAAGCAATTCACCGCAGTTTGCTGTTCAAACTACTTACCTACAGGCCAGGTATTTAAAATTCTGTTTTCTCTATCACACAGATCACATATAAGTTCGCTCCAAACTCAGTCATTTGTAGTGAGCGTGGAAGATACTGTCCACCATTTAAAATGGGCAAGGCACGTGGCAAGGGACGGGGAACTGGTCGTGATGGTAATGGTGCATGAAGAGGCCGAGGACAAGGCCGTGGGCGAGCCGAAATTGTGCCACAACAAACACCCACATCTTCTCGCCTGACCTTCCTGTCCCAATTTCTACACACCACTATTTAACCCAGAGCAGTGTCAAAAGGTTGTTGGTTGGATAGCGGATAATGCTTCCAGTCACTTAGCCAACACTACCACCACCCTGTCTTCCACACGGTCAAGTCTCAGTAGCTGTAAGTCTAGACCGCATATTCCTCACCCTGATCCTCCTTCCTCCCACCATGCTGAGTACCCAGAGACAACTGATCCCACACTTGGACACTCTGAAGAGCTGTTCACTTTTCCATTTATAAATTCAGGCCTCTCGCCCGGTCCACTTGAAGCGGGGCAAGAGGAGATCGCGTGGAGCGATGCCCAAATATTTGAGCAGCCAAGGTCACACGAAGGTGACGGTGGGAAAGTGTCACAAGAGGTGAACGATGATGAGACACAATTGCCAGAAAGTCAGGAGGAGGACCAGGGTGTGGAAGTGGAAGACGAGGTGGTGGATGATATAGTAACTGACCCAACCTGGCAGGAGGACAGGCAGAGTGAGGACAGCAGCACACAGAGGGAGGGAGGCAGAGAACCCCAACAGGCAGGAAGAAGCAGTGTGGTGGCCGCAGAGAGAAAGCAGGCAACCGTTCCCCATAACACCAACACAAAGGAAGTTACCAGTACAACTGTTAGGTCTTCCCGAGTCTGGTTGTTTTTTAAAGACACTGACGATAACCGCAAAAAGGCCATTTGCACCACCTTCCAGGCCAGCATCAGCAGGGGTGGCAAAATGACCAGCCTGAACACCACCAGCATGATCAGGCACATGGCAGCAAAGCACCTGACTTTGTGGGCCGAACTTCAGGGTCCAGGAACAGTGTCTGCGCGTGGCACCATTGCATCTTCCGCTGTTATGCATGCAAGCCAATACACTGTCCATGGTGCATGCAAAGACGCCTCCTGCCCTGCACCTGTCGATGCACACTCTCAAGTAGCAGCATCAGGAAGCATGTCCATGTCCTTGTCCCAGCGCAGCGTTCTGTTGTCCATACCCCAGTCTTTGGAACGCAAGCACAAATATGCAGCCAACGCCCCACAGGCCACACTACTGAATTCTCACATTTCACGACTGCTTGCACTCGAAATGTTGCCTTTTAGGCTTGTGGAGACGGAAGCATTCCGCAACCTGATGGCGGCGGCCATCCCTCGGTACTCAGTCCCCAGCCGCCACTATTTCTCCCAGTGTGCCGTCTCCGCATTACACAAGCACGTGTCCCAAAACATTAGCCGTGCTCTCAACAACGCAGTTACTGGTAAAGTCCTCTTAACCACGGACACGTGGACAAGTGCTTGTGGGCAGGGATGGTACATCTCGCTGATGGCACACTGGGTTAACATAGTGGAAGCCGGGACCCAGTCGGACCTTGGGATGGAACATGTCCTCCCGACGCCAAGGATTGCGGGCCCTAGGTCAATCAGGGTTGCCCCCATGGTCTACAGCTCCTGCACCTCATCCTCCTCAGCCTCCTCCTCCTCTTCAGCCTCCATCTCCGAAATGACCACATCAGTCACAAGCTGGAAGCACTGCAGCACTGCAGCACTGCCTCGGCCAAGCGGCAACAGGATTTGTGAGCAGAAGAGCACAGTTGTTGAGTACCAGCATCAACAAGGCCGTCGGTATTCAGTTCAGACTCCACACATAAGACCTCAGGAGTGGACATGGATGTCAGACATATGTACCATCCTCCAAAACCTTGAGGACTCCACCAAGACAAGATGGTGACGCCATAATTAGCATCACCATCATGCTTCTCTGTCTTCTGAAATGCTTTCTGCTCACAATCAAAGAGGATGCATTGCAAGCGGAGCACGATGAGATGGAGCAAGGAACCATACAGGGTGATTACACACAGCCAAGCCTCATCTCATCCCAATGTGGATTGGGTGACAATGAGGAAGAGGAGGAGGAGGAGGAAGGACAGGAGCTTTCATGCGCTATAGACGGTACTACCTGTACAGCTGTCATATCTTCTGTTCAGCATGGATGGCCAGAGGACAGAGAGGAGGAGGAGGAGGAGGAGAGCATGGTCAGTCATCCACTTGTTGAGGACACGGAAGTCTTGCCTGTTAGTAGCTTGGCACGCATGGCTGAGTTTATGTTACGCTGCCTTTCCCATGACCCTCGCGGTCTCAAAATTTTGGGTGACAGTCATTACTGGTCGGTGACACTTCTAGACCCACGCTACAAGGAGAACTTTCTATCTCTTATTCCTGAGGCGAACAGGTGTACAAAAATGGGGCAGTACCAGAAGGCCCTTGTTGTGGAACTATTAAAAAAATTCCCATCTGAAAACGCTGGCAGAGGTCACAGTTCGTTGGACAAGCAAGGAGTACAGGTGAGAGAGACACAACTTAAATCCAGCAGAGGCAGGGGAACACTGTCAAAGTTCTGGGAGAGTTTTCTCAGACCCTCCCATCGCACAGGCCCTGAGGTGCGGGGTACTCTCACAAGGAGTGCAAAGTTTGGGAAGATGCTGAGGGAGTACCTTGCCGACTATACCAAAGTCCTCCGTGATTCCGCTGTGCCTTACAATTATTGGGTATCCAAGCTGGATACGTGGAATGAACTGGCTCTCTATGCCTTGGAGGTCCTGGCCTGCCCTGCAACCAGCGTTTTATCAGAGCAAGTTTTTAGTGCCGCTGGTGGAATTATAACTGATAAGCGCATCCGCCTATCAACTGAAGATGCTGGCAGGCTGACTCTTATAAAAATGAACAAGGGCTGGATTAGGCCAGACTTCTCAACACCACCGAATGATAGCAGCGTAATATAAACTCAAATCCAGTGTCTTTTCTTGGGAGGTGTATTCCCATGCACCTTTTCACACCCACACATGGGTATACGCTTCCTGATTTTGGCTATTTGCTCATGTCCTCCTCCTTCTCCTCATCCTCCACCACCATATCACCAGGGTGACCGTGGTCCGTGATGCAACACCCACATAAATTTTTTAAAGGGTGTTTATGATGCCCGTAAAAAAAATCATTTATACAGTATGTTCATGTATATCCCCCAGGAGTAAATGTTTGTCAGTCCATACACTTAGTGCATGGGCATTACCAGTATAGGAAGCCAGCTCATTTCTAATGGGAACATTTTTTATGAGGCCCTCCTCCACGTCTTTTCCAAGGGTCATTGAAGTGCCTCCAAATTTTTGGCAGCCCTTGCATTCACTGCATAGGCCAACACTATGGGAGACTCTCTCCTTTCTAATGGCAATTTGTCGTTACTGTGGCCCTGCTCTGTGTGTCTTTAAATTCTTAGTGCGGTTTTTCCTAAAATTGGTCAGTCGTTGGACTCACTGCATACCCTATAACTGTATAGCAGACTCTCTCCTTTCTATTGGGAACATGTCGTACCTTGTTACTGTGGCCCTGCTCTGTGTGTCTTTAAATTCTTAGTGGTGGTTTTTCCTAAAATTGGTCAGCCATTGGACTCACGACACACCCTATAACTGTATAGCAGACTCTCTCCTTTCTAATGGGAACATGTCGTACTTGTTACTGTGGCCCTGCTCTGTGTGTCTTTAAATTCTTAGTGGGTTTTTCCCAAATTTTGGCAGCCCTTGCAGTCACAGCATGGGCATTACCACTATAGGAGACCCGCTCCTTTATAATGGGAACATTTTTTTTACTGAGACCCTCCTCTATGTCTCTTCAAAGGGGTATTGGGTTGCGTCCAAATTTTTGGCAGTCCTTGTAGTCACTGGATACGCAATAACAGTATAGGAGACCCACTTGTTAATAATGGGAACAACAAAGCATAGCCGGCTGATGGCTCTCTAACAATAGCGAGGGCCGACTGCTGGCCTTTTAACAATAGTAAGGGCCGTCTGATGTCCCTATAAAAATAGGCTTTATGACTTTCAGAGTCCCTCCATCATAAATAAAGCTGGATGTCTGATTATGTGTCACACACCACATTGCCAGATAAGGTTGTAAAATGTTAAAATGACATTTCCCGGTGAATGCATTTGTCTTAAAAAATAACATAAAAAAAACAAAACAGTAGGATCTTTCTTTAGCATAAAAAACAGCGTCACCAATTTAACCTCAACGTAATTACATTGTTCAGCTCATTCACCTCCTCCTCCATCTCCGAAATGACCACATCAGTCACAAGCTGACAGCACTGCAGCACTGCCTTGGCCAAGCGGCAACAGGCTGTGCTGAAGATAACATGCCTAATGCTTAATCGACAAACCGCCCAGCGCTGCAGAGTTGTTGAAAGCTGTAACACAGCAGCCTGATCTGTGGCTCTCACCACTGAACATACAGCCAGGCATGGTCGTGTGTAGTGTTGAGCGATACCTTCCGATATCGGGAAATATCGGATCGGATTGGATCGGACCGATACCGAAAAAGTATCGGATATCGCCGATTCCGATACCGGAAACCAATGCAAGTCAATGGGACAGAAATATCAAAATGAAAATAAACCCTTTCTTTCCTTGTAGGTTAATTCTACATGAAGGAAAACAACTAAGAATAATGTAGAATGTATTGGGGGAGGTGGGGGAGACAATAAAGGCATAGAGGTTTAGCCCAATCAAATGGAATAGCAGGAATTAATATTTTTTTTAAGACGTTCTGAGTTACGGAAATATTGACTATGTTAAGTATTTTTAGATTTTGTCAGATATTTATGTTTCACTACTTCCATGCTCTTCACCTTCTTTTTTACTTCTCCCACACTTTCTCCTTCATCATCCTCAGCATCTTTTTCATCCTCTTCTTCTTCACCTTCTTCATCTTCTTCTTCTTCACCTTCTTCGTATTATTCTTTTTTTTACATTCTTCATATTCTACTTCTTCATCTTCTTCATCTTCTTCTTCTTCATCATATTCTTATTTGTGGCAGGCATTCCTGTAGTTGTTATCTATAAAAGGTTGGACATTACACCTTTCGTTCTGCCCGTCACAAAAGATTTACAACAGGATTTGTCCGCGTTCAGTTTGGCCTGCAGCAGCAGGTCTTTTCCAGGGGCACCACGAGGAGGAACGGACTCACCCCCATACACTGCTTAGTCATCTTCTGCTTATAATTTAGATATTATCTTTTGCTCTGATTTTTAGTCTTATGCAAACTGTAGAGAAGCAGATGGCATTTGTGACTCCTCATCCTCCACCTCTTCCAAAACCTCGTCCCTTAGTGCTTGCAGTGTTTTTTCAAGCAGGCAGATAAGGGGGATAGTCATGCTGACTAGTGCATCATCTGCACTCACCATCCGCGTGGAATAATCGAAGGCACGCAAAACGTGGCAAATGTCCTTCATAGAGGCCCACTCAGTGGTGGTGAAGTGTGAACGGCGCGCACTGCGACTTGTTTGCGCCTGCTGCAGCTGGTACTCCATTACTGCTGCCTGCTGCTCACACAACCTCTCCAACATATGTAACGTTGAATTCCACCTGGTGGGTAGGTCACATATGATGCGATGTTCCGGAAGACGTAATCGGCGCTGCAGAGCTGCAATGCGTGATCTTGCATTGCTGGAACGCCGCAAGTGAGCGCACTCTATGCGGACCTTGTGAAGCAGTGCATCAAGATCCGGATAGTCCCTCAAAAAACTCTGCATGACCAAGTTGAGCACATGTGCCAGACATGGGATGTGAGTGAGGTTGCCTAGGCCCAGAGCTGCCACCAGATTTCGGCCATTGTCACACACTACCATGCCTGGCTGGAGATTCGCTGGCACAAACCACACGTCGCTCTGCTGCTTGATGGCATTCCAGAGCTCCTGCGCTGTGTGGCTTCGATTCCCCAAAGAAATTAATTTTAATACGGCCTGTTGACGTTTGGCCACGGCTGTGCTCATATCGGTCATCATAACAAGTAACCAACCGTTCACGGGTCGATGTGGAGGTAGACCGTGACGGCTCCTGCAGCGCTGATTCAGAGGAACTGGAGTATGAGGAGGAGTCAATGTGTACAGACTGGATTCCTGCAATCCTTGGAGTTGGCAGAACACGTACAGCGTCACTCTCAAGATTTGTACCCGGCTCCACAACATTTACCCAATGGGCAGTGAGGGAAAGGTATCGTCCCTGTCCATGCTTACTGGTCCACGCATCGGTGGTCAGGTGGACCTTGCTACTGACGGCGTTTTGTAGCGCATGTTTAATTTTTCCCTCCACATGATGTTGCAGGGCAGGGACGGCTTGCCTGCTGAAATAAAAGCGGCTGGGCACGTTGTATTGTGGGACTGCCAATGCCATAAAGTTACGGAATGTGTCAGTCTCCACCAGCCTGAATGATAGCATTTCAAGGGCCAGTAGTTTAGCAATGCCAGCATTCAGAGCCTGTGCTCGGGGGTGGTTTGCCGAGTATGGGCGCCTTTTCTCCCATGCCTGTGCTAACGATGGCTGTAGACTGGCCTGGGAGTGTGAGTATGACTGGGAAAGTGGTGCTGTGGGTGGAATTACACTGTGTCTTTGTACAACAGTGCCAGAGATTCTTCCATGGCGATCCTGTGAGGAAGCCGAACCAGCTGTGTGTGAGCTGGAGGAAGAGGCTACAACACGAGCTGAAGAGGTGGTAGGTGGCGCTGTAGGTTGGCCTAGGTCTTCAGTGTGTTTTTGTAACTCCACCACGTGCTTGGTCCGCACATGTTTCCACATATTTGTGGTATTGAGGTTGCTGACACTCTTCCCTCTTTTCACCTTCTGATTACACAGCTTGCATTTGACAAAGCAAATGTCATCTGCAACTGTGTCAAAAAAGGACCAGGCACTGCAAGTCTTGGGAGCGCCCGCTTTGGATTTTGGAAGAGCCATGCTCCTAATGGGTGCCGAAGTGGAGGCTACAGGCAACCAAGTCTGCCCCCTCCCTCTCCCTCCTTTTTGGGCCGTTCGGGGAATCTCTTCCTCAGAGCTGCTCCCACCACCTTCCTGTCCCTCACGCCATGATGGGTCAAGGACCTCATCATCTACACCACCCTCTTCAAACAACTGCTTCTCCTGGGTAGTCTCGACAGCACAGTACGCACCAGAAAGTGGCACCTAAGTCTCATCATCAGATGCGTTCTGAGGTGTGCTGCTGACCATAGGCACTGGCCCACCCGCCTCTTCAGATTCAGAGAGACAAAACGGTTGCGCATCACTGCATACTACCTCTTCTTCAAATTCTCGAATTCTGCTTGGCTGGCCCCTTCTTTCCAAGCCAAGAGATTCAGAGAACAGAAGTAGAGATGGCTCCTGTCCAGGGCTCTCTGACTGCCTGGGCAATTTGGCAGGTGGTGAAGAGACAGATGGGTGCTCTTCAGTGCTCAGGACCTGAGAGGATCTGGAACTAATTGAAGTCGATGCATTAGCTGCCATCCGTCCGACAACGGCTTCAATTTGGTCCTCGCGCAGCAGTGGGGTACGGCTAGCTCCTACAAAGCTGCGCATAAAGGACTGTTCCCTGGTAAAACTGGGGGATGCTAAGTCACTGGTGCCCGCAGCAGGCACAGAATCCCCACGTCCTCTCCCTGCAGGCACAGAATCCTCACGTCCTCTCCCTGCAGAAACTCCACGCCCACGCCCATGACCACATGCCTTACTCCCTGCCTTCTTCATCTTGGTAGACTGATAAAGATAGGCAGAAAAGTACTAAGGGCTTAGTGTGCTTATTCCTGAACAGCTGCTAACAGGTATAAGAAACACTAATTTTATAAAGTGTGGACTAGACTTTAATATGAGCTAATGTGGCCTACACAACTGTAAAGTGGAGTGTTTGGTGAACTTTATTTAGGTTTTTTTTGTCACAAAAAGACACTGGATGTGCCTAAAGATGTAATAACGATAGTATCACAAACTTTTTGTAGCTATTACAATGTAGGAAGGTAACCTACAATGCAATAGATGAGGCTGCAAAAAATAGGCTAATACTAATCTGGCTGGGGCTGCAGGGCCCAATGCTGCAGAAAGGCTCCTCTAACTACTCCTATATAGTGTGTTTGGAACCAATTTAGCTGAATACGGATGGAACCACCACACTAATAGGAGATATCAGGAAAAATTATGAATTGGCAATAAAGGACAATGTATGAGGCAGTGACACACACTGAGTGCACTACAACCAGACGGGGTTGAAGCACACACTACAGGGTGAGCTGCACTCACACACCAGACCTTGCAGACAGCGGTGAACAGTACAGATGCAGAGCACTGTGCACTAGCGCTGCAAGACCAAAAAAATTTCTCTATCTACTCCTATATAGTGTGTTTGGAACCAATTTAGCTGAATACGGATGGAACCACCACACTAATAGGAGATATCAGGAAAAATTATGAATTGGCAAAAAAGAACAATGCATGAGGCAGTGACACACACTGAGTGCACTACAACCAGACGTGGTTGAAGCACACACTACAGGGTGAGCTGCACTCACACACAGAGACCTTGCAGAAAGCGGTGAACAGCACAGAGAACTGTGCACTAGCACTGCAAGGCACAGCGATTTATAAAGTAGCTTGGGTAAAGCAGAATAGACCAAATAGGTAGCTAAAACTGTCCCTCAGAACAACAGCGTCCTATCCCTAACTGAATTCACAGCAGAGTGAGCTCAAAATGGCGGCGGCGGCTTTTATAGTGCATCATGACATCATTTCAGCAGCCAATCACAGCCATGCCATTAGTTAAGATGCCTACATGCCTAACAGGATGTGCCCACACTTCTTTAGGATCCTCATTGGCTGAATAAAATGAAAATGGCTCATTGCATTATGGAAACTTCCGATTCCGGTATACGATATTGCAAAAGTATCGGAATTAAGTATCGGAATTCCGATACTGCGAATATCGGCCGATACCCGATATTTCAGTATCGGAATGCTCAACACTAGTCGTGTGTGATAATGGGCGGAACCTGGTGATGGAGAAATGACAGCTGGGGTAGATACAGTTTCCCTCTATGCCAGTCCTTTCACCGAGCTAAAGAATATGGCTGTGGTGAAATACAACTCCCACTGAGAAGCTGTTTCAGACTGAAAAACATTGTGCCCACCAGAGGATTTGATTCTGAGGGCTAACCTTTCTCACCCGCTCAAGAGCCCCATAGCAGCTGCAAAGTTAGCGCTATCATGAACTCTCCTGAGGTAGAAGCCAAGGCACACCAGAGGATTCTTTGGTGGGACTGTCCAACCCTGCCAAGAAGCAGTCCTGGCTAAGAAAAGTGTGTGGGAAGGTTCCTGGACACTCTATAGCTGCTTTTTTACTGAGCAGGAAACACACGCAAACACGGGGAGAACATACAAAGTCCTTGCAGATGTTGTCCTTGCTGGGATTTGAACCCAGGATCCCAGCGCTGCAAGGCTTCAGTGCTAACCACTGATCCAATGTGCTGCCGTTCACCCTCTAATATCTAACAGGCTGGAGAAACTTGCACCTACTGGCACTCTATCTTCAGCTCCTTTGTGACAAAATGTATTTGGGCAGCCACTCAGTCTACCAAATAAAATTCCTGAGAAGGAAATTGGGGATGGCTTCGCTACTGGTACTGGGGGCAATGCTAAAACCATGGCGCCGTACCATAGTTTGCTGGAAATATTCCAGGCTGGTAGGAGGCAAGCAAATTCCCACGAAAAGTACCAGCAGTAAAGTTCAGGCCACATTTCAAGTGCAAGCAGCTTTAGAGGACTTCCTGGGAGAAATGACACGCAGGGTAGATATGGTTTCCCTCTATGCCAGTCCTTTCACCAAGCTAAATACAACTCTTAGGAAAAAAAGTTGTGGACTGGCTGCGTACCGTCCCTGGCCACATTCACCTGTCAACGTGTTTGTGGTTAGGCGGTCCTTCAAAGTAAGTGTACTGGGGATGGCACGGGTAATGTTGTGGGACCCGTGCTTGTGGAAGGCGGAGGCGATACCGGGAAATATAGTGGCGGCTGGGGACCCAGTATAGACACCCGGCCGCCGCCGGCATGAGGTTGTGAAAAGCTTCCGCCTCCATGAGCTTAAAAGGCCATATTTCAAGTACAAAGAGCTGCCCAGAAATCTGGCAGTTTAGTGTTGCAGCCTGTGGGTGGGTGGGTGGCTGGCTGCATACTTGCACTTGCATTCCAAGTAACAGAAAACTAAGCAGATGGTGGCCTCTATCATCATCATGGCCTCACCTCGGCACTATGAACTCTCCTGAAGGAGAAGCCAGGCCAGCCGGAGGAGTCTCCTGTTCTCTGGTGGGCCCGTCCAACTCTGCCGAAAAGCAGCCCTGGCTATGAAAAGTGTGGGGGAAGGTTCCCGGAGACTCTATGGCTGCTTTTTTAATGTGGATCGGCCATGCTTATGCATGTTATTTCTCAAAACGCATTACAGATCAGGCCATTGTCCAACTCTGTATTCAAGAAATTAAATGCGCAAAGAAAGATGTTTTTGTGTCAAAGCACCACCGACAAGTGCGAGTTGATGTTGGACGGGCTGCCATTGCTTCTGCAACAAGCTCAATTCCAGGACTTCCTGGGAGAAATGGCACGCAGGGTAGATACGGTTTCCCTCTATGCCAGTCCTTTCACCGAGCTAAATACAACTCTTAGGAAAAAAAGTTGTGGACTGGCTCCATACCGTCCCTGGCTACATTCACCTGTCCACGTGTTTGTGGTTAGGCGGTCCTTCCCAGTAAGTGCACTGGGGAGGGCATGGGTAATGCTGTGGGACCCGTGCTTGTGGAAGGCGGAGGCGATACCGGGAAATATAGTGGCGGCTGGGTACCGAGTATGGACACCCGGCCGCCGCCGGCATGAGGTTGTGAAAAGTTTAGCCTCCTCGAGCCTAAAAGGCCACATTTCAAGTGCAAGCAGCTGTCAAAAATTTGGCAGTATAGTATTGCAGCCTGTGGGTGGGTGGCTGCCTGCATACTTGCGCTTGCATTCCAAAGATTGGGGTAGGGACAACTGAATGCTGCACTGGGACAAGGACGTGAACGGTGATTGTTGCAAGTCTGCAACGACAGGTGCATGGCGGGAGGCATCTTCGCATGCGCCAAGGATCACTTATGATGGGTACACTTTTAGGCAGTGACCTGGGAGTCAGAGATGCTTCCAGAGGTCTTCCCCATGCTGTTCCCATGTCTTTTCAGCACTGTATGCATGTGTCTGATGATGTATCACACACCACATGGCCAGATAAGGTTGTAAAATGTTAAAATGACATTTCCTGGTGAATGCATTTGTCTTGGTTGAAAGCAAAAGTGCAAAAACGCTACGTGTGAACAGTCCAAGGTGTGGAGGAGTATTTTTGTTTTTGATTATTTATTTTGCATTATATTCAAGTCATTACCCTGGAAAGGATGTTCCTTAACATATTTCCCAGGAAAATCCATTTTGGTTTCGTTCTTGTATGTTTTATTGTGAGTCCGTAAAAGTGGCGTAATACTCTTACCACGTTGTTGACAGCAGTGATCTGGGAGTCAAAAATGCTTCCAGGGGTCTTCCCCATGCTGTCCCCATGTCATGTGAGCACTGTTCCCATCGATTTGGGCAATTTTTAGGCCCTCTGCAGACCGCCGGAGGGAGCCGCCTGAAAAATGCTCGAGTTTCTCATAGACTTACATTGGGCTCGTTGCTCAGGTCAAGCACCCGAGTATTCCAATGTGCTCGACCCGAGCAACGAGTACCCGAGCATTTTAGTGCTCGCTCATCACTACATAAGGCTATGGGGAAAGAGATGGTAGCTGTTTTTGACTGCTGTGCTGTCTTACACTATCTGTACAGTTTCATCAGCGTCTAATAGTTTTCTCACCTTATTTCCATGGCTTATCTGTGAGCTGTAATGTCCTTTCAATATCCAGATATATTATAAAATGGCTGCTGCATTCCCTGCCTCAGCTTTTATACTGGCTATGATAGTCCTTCATAATCGGCTGTGCCATACCATGTCATGTAATAGCTGCAACACATTATGGGGAAGACTAACTGACCACTTCTGAGGTCATGTGAACTTTCACTGGCTAATGCAAACTTTTTCTTTGAGTCCATTTTAGGTGATTTATGAGGGGCAAATTGCCAATTGTTCACGTTTAACAGGTTCAGTAAATTTCCAAAAAATGTATGCAAATTTAATTCACATTGAAAAGATTCCCTCAACTCTAATTACTATTCTATAACCCCATGAAATATATACATATATATTAAGCTAATGAGTTAAAGAAATAGATTTAGTGTAACCTGTAGTGAAGAGCACTCAAAGAAAGGAGTTTGTTCCAGGGGAGGAGAGCTCCACAGGACAGCTGCTAGTTCTTAACGGGGAGTGGAGAAGTAGGCGCCATTGGGGGTATGGATGGTTCTTTACCAGCACAATGTGTAGACAGGGATGGCACTGTTTTTAAAATAAGGCTGGTAGAGTGTTGCTCATTCAGGACCCACAGAGGCACTTGGGTGGTTGTCTAAGTGAGTTAGACTCTGGAGGAACCGTCTATGGTGGTCAAGGTTCAAAATGTCTTGGAGGCTTTTTTGCATAACCACTTCAAGCCTATACTGTGAATATAGCAAATAAAGCTGTTCGACATTAGAAAAGTATGTCTATCTGTCATCAAGGTCATCACACAGGGGGGTCCCAAAAATCAGTGTAGATTAAATTTTATTGAGCAGATGCAACCACACCTTCATTAATTGTCCATTAACGGTCCATAAGAGTTTTTCAGCAGTTAAAGTGGTTATCTGGATCTTTAAAATACTGTACATGGCTTATCATTAGGAAAAGCCATAAATATTAAATTGTTGAGACTGATAGCACCAACTCCGATCGGCTAAGTGAAGAGGCTGCGACACTTTCAAAAGCCGTTCAAGATGATGCACGAATGCTACAGCTTAAAAGGATGGATAACCCTTCTAACGGAGCAGTGATCGCACATGCTCACTAATGCTTCTTTCACACAGTTGGTTTTGGGTCGTTCGTTCTTGGGGTCTGGGGTGGCATTGGCAGGTGGTTCTCCAGCAATCATACATTTATCATTTTTCCTATAGATAGGTAAGATATGATATTTAAGGAACAAGCCCTTTATAGAACTCAGCTCTGTAGGATTGGATCTGTTGGTTCTTTACCAACGTCTCATCCACAAGACTGGTCTATGGACATGAAATTGTAAAATAGTGTCCATTGAGCAAACACCTCTGTATCCAAAATATACAGTAGGAGTACAACTTTAAGTGTGGGATATTCTTTATAAGATTAAATAATAAAGAACAATTCAGGTTAAGCATAGAGATAGCAGATACATAGGATGAACCAACACCAGAGGCGAAAACCACTGAAAAAAGTATTTTACTTTGCATGTCTCCACCATATGATAATGCTGACTATTTCTCCGTAGACACTAACAGCCATATCAAGTGTAAAGAACTATACACGCTGAGGCTTGATTGACATTGGTCTTATTCTAATTACAGATCTAGACTGAAACTTGTTGAGGTTCTAGTTTCTGTAAGACTCTGAAATATATCCTACACATTTTCTGGTGATATTAGTATTAGGTTAGGTGCTATATGACAAGCACTATGTTGGGGTTTCCATCGAAATTTACAAAAAACTGTAATTCAGTGGAAACCCCAACAGATGATTTAATGACAAATTTTGTGCTTGTCAGAAAAAGATGAATACTACCAGGACAGAGGTCAGACAGAGTCCACCTTGACTTTGTCAGCTTCATTCAAGTGCATGGCTTCTTTGGAGCTCTTTTCGGGTTCCGGTGGAATACAGTTTTTTTCAGCATTCCAATAGAAACCCCAATGACATGTATAAATGTGAACCTAGCCTTAGATCAAGGTTCCCCAACTCCAGTCCTCAAGGCCCACCAACAGGTCATGTTTTCAGGATTTCCTTAGTATTGCTTAGGTGATAATTGTTATGATCTGCTACAGGGACTAAGGAAAGACAGGAGATCTGTCCCTACAATAGAACTAAACTAGATCCCTACGATGTAACGGGGAACCTGATCCTGCGATCAGACCCGCTAAAGTCCTCGGCTAGTCTGTACGAAGACCTATAGATGTGAGGGAGGGATCCCTACAAGAACTAGGGACTGGGAAAAGTTGGACACCTCCTAGCAGAAATAGTAGCAGTCAAAGACAAACACACAACAAAAAGCATAGAGGTCAGAAGACCTAGCAAAACTAACAGAGAACGGCAACAGAGCACCAAGCTAGCTCAAGAGTAGTAAATACAATGAAGTCCAGCAAGGCCAGGAGGGTGGAGCCGGATTAAATAGGCAAAAATAGTCATGTGACCAGCAAACTGAAAAAAAACAAACAGGAGAGTTCTAACAGTACCCCCTCTTCTAAGAGGATCCTCCGGATCCCCTAGGCCCAGGCCTACCAGGAAACCTCCTGTGAAAAGCTCTGACAAGTCTGGAAGCAGAAACATCATCCGCCCTCACCCATGAGTTATCCTCAGGTCCGAAACCCTTCCAAGCGACGAGATACTGCAAACTCCCTCTATACCGTCTAGAATTTAGGATGCGGGAGATTTCATATTCTCCGTCCTCCACCACCGGAGGAACAGTGGCAGAGGCGTCACCATCCGACACATCAGCTTTTTTCAACAGAGAAACATGAAACACCGGGTTAATCTTCCAGGACGTAGGAACCTCCAACCTAACAGCAGATTGGTTAACTATCTGAAGCACCTTAAAGTGACCTACGAACTTGGGACCCAATTTTTTAGAAGGAATCCTCAATCGCAGATTCTTAGAGGACAACCAAACCATGTCACCAACAGCAAACAAAACCTTTTGCCGTTTCCTATCAAAGTACCTCTTAGATTTTTTGTTAGCCTCCTGAAGATTACCACGCACATCCGTCCAAACTCTCTCCAAATCACCGGAAAAACTCTCCTCCTCAGGCACAGCCGAAACCAATTTGGAGAATGACCCAAAAGACGGATGTCTCCCAGAACAACAAAAAAAGGCGAACACCCAGCAGAAGAGGATGTATGGTTGTTAAGAGCAAATTCAGCAAGTGGCAGAAACTCAGACCACCCCTCTTGATTGTCTGCCACAAAACAACGCTAGAACTGCTCAACATCCTGGTTCTTCCTTTCTGTCTGTCCATTAGACTCAGGATGATATCCGGATGAAAACGACAAATGAACTCCCAACCTGTCACAAAAGGCACGCCAAAAATGAGCCACGAACTGAGGTCCCCTATCAGAAACAATGTCAGTAGGAACACCATGTAGTCTGACAATTTCCTTGACAAAGGCCTTAGCGAGTGTTTTAGCGCAAGGCAGTTTGATGAAGGGAACCAAGTGACACATCTTGCTAAAACGGTCCACGACCACCCAGATGACCGTGAAACCTTCAGAGGGCGGAAGGTCAGTAATAAAGTCCATAGCCAGATGTGTCCAAGGTGCACTAGGAACCTCCAGAGGGCAAAGCAACCCCGCAGCAGGAGCATGCGAAGACTTGGATCTAGCACACACAGTACATTGGCGCACCCACTTAATGACTTCCTTCTGCCATCCAGGCCACCAAAAACTGCGACCCACAAGTCTCTTGGTCTCAGAAATTCCTGGATGACCTGCCAACCGAGACTCATGACACTCAACAAACAAATCTCTCCTAAAGGTCCTAGGCACAAACAACCTCCCATGGGGAGTGTTAGATGGGGCATTCTCCTGAGCTTTAAGAATCTCATCCTCCAAAACGGAGTCCAAAGCAGCAATCACAACACCTTCTTGTAAAATGCTCTCCTCTTCCTCCTCAACACCGACCATGGGAGAAAAGCTGCGAGACAAAGCATCCGCTTTAACATTCTTGGTACCCGGGATGTAAGTAACGGAAAAATTAAACCGCGAGAAAAAAAAGTGCCCACCTAGCCTGACGAGCATTCAAGCGCTTGGCAGCATCAAGATAGATCAGATTTTTATGATCAGTGAAAACCTGAATGGGAAATTCAGCACCTTCCAAGAGGTGACGCCAGTGTTCAAATGCGAGTTTAATCGCCAGCAATTCCCGATTACCAATATCGTAATTAAGTTCAGTCTCAGAAATTTTTTTTGTAAAAAAGGCACAGGGATGTACTCCATCCTTGTTTTCCTGAGACAACACCGCACCGACCCCCACCGAAGAAGCATCAACCTCAACCAAAAACGGCTTAGTCACATCAGGCTGCATAAGGATGGGAGCAGAGGTGAACCTCTCCTTTAGAAACACAAAAGCTTCAATGGCCTCAGAAGTCCACTGAACCGCATTAGCACCTTTCCTGGTGAGATCGGTCAGCGGTTTGACAATAATAGAAATTTTTTTTATGAATTTTCTGTAATAATTGGCGAAACCCAAAAACCTCTGTATCGATTTCAAACCAATAGGCCTAGGCCATTCCTGCACAGCTTGAACTTTAACCAGGTCCATCTCAAAACCTTCACTGGAGATAATGTAGCCCAAAAAACTAATTCTCTGTACAGCGAACTCACATTTCTCCAGCTCTAGCAAAAAGCGAATTGTCCATTAATAACTGTAATACCTCACGTACGCTCCGCCAATGAGACTCCAGATCAGGCGAATAAATCAGAATGTCATCCAAATACACAACCACATTTTTGCCGATTAAAGGTCTAAGGATGTCATTAATAAGATTCTGAAAAAATGCTGGAGCATTGGTAAGACCAAAAGGCATCACCAGATTCTCAAAATGACCCACAGGAGTGTTAAAAGCAGTCTTCCATTCATCACCCTCCTTCATGCGCAACAAATTGTATGCCCCCCGGAGATCAATTTTAGAGAACTACTTGGCCCCCACTAACTGGTTAAATAAATCAGGAATCAATGGCAGTGGGTAAGGATTGCGTACAGTAATTTTATTAATCTCACGAAAGTCCAGACAAGGACGTAAACCGCCATCTTTTTTTTTACAAAAAAAAATCCAACAGCCACAGGAGACTTGGAAGGCCTAATGTGACCGGCGGCCAAGCTTGTCTGTATGTATTCCTCCAAAGCCTTTCTCTCAGGAATAGTAAGATTAAATAAACGACTTTTAGGAAGAGTCGCTCCAGGGACAAATTCAATGGTACAATCATAGTCTCTATGGGGAGGCAAAATTTGTGACTCCTCCTCAGAAAAAACTCTCCAAAAATCCTGAATAGGTACAGGTAATTCCCCTTTTTCCACCACATCAATACGTCCGTTACAACACTTGTCATAACACTTAGGGCTCCAGGACTTAATTTCATTGGTAGACCAATCCAGTACAGGATTGTGCAATTTTAACCAGGGTAACCCCAATATTACTGGAGAAGGCAAATTATCCAATACCACCAAATCCAAATTCTCTTGATGAATACCATTAATAGTGAGGGGAAATTCACAGACCTTATGAGTAACACTCTTCAAGGGAGAGCCTTCAACAGAAACCACAGCAATAGGGGATGACAAAGTTTTAGGTTCTAATCTAAGTTTTTCCAAGAATCCCCCATCAATCACATTCAGAGTAGAACCACAATCCACAAATACCCGAAATTCAATTAATTCTTCCTGAGCAGCGGTAGTAGCAGATAGGAATACTCCCTTAGAATTTAAACAGGCAATACGTGCATGACTGACCATTTTTTTTTCTTTCTTCATACGAAGCACACAGTTCTTAATTAAATGACCAGAATTTCTGCAATAGAAGCACAAGCCTTCAGAAAGCCTGCGGTCTTTTTCCTGAGAGCGGGGTACCATCGCCCCAATCTCCATCGGCTCTCCATTGTCAGCACAGACCCTCTCAGGACTCGGAGCTGACATAGCAGAGGATTTGCTCTCATTAACCCTTGCACGCAGTCTCCTGTCCACCCGTATAGCTAATTGCATTGCCTCCTGCAAGTTTCCAGGTGTGGGATAAGCAATCAGTAAATCCTTAACCCTTTCACCTAGCCCTGCAAGAAACAAGCTTTTCAAAGCTGAATCGTTCCACCCCACCTGGGCAGACCACCGACGGAAGTGAGAACAATATTTTTCCACATTACTTGATCCCTGCCTCAAACGTCTCAATTCAGACTCAGCAGATGAGACACGATCAGGATCATCGTACAACAAACCCAAAGCAGAAAAAAAAACTATCCACTGATCTAAAGCACGGATCACTAGGTTGGAGAGAGAAGGCCCATCCCTGAGGATCTTTGCGCAAAAGTGACATTATGAACCCTATGCGCTGTGATTCATCACCAGAGGATCCAGGTCTCAAACGAAAATACAATAAACAAGCATTTTTAAAAGAAAAAAAATCTTGTTGTTCGCCAAAAAATAAATCAGGCAGACGTACCTTTGGTTCCACAAAATGTGCTCCAGAACAGCTACTCACGTGTTGTTGGAGCTTGGCCACCTCCAGAGAGAGTCCCTGCAAGCGTTGAGCCAAATCTTGAACCGAGACCATGATGGAAAACTGGAGGTCTTTCCTTAGAGAAAAATTTTTTTTTTTTTTTTTTCTTTTAGGGCTGGACTTACTGTTATGATCTGCTACAGGGACTAAGGAAAGACAGGAGATCTGTCCCTACAATAGAACTAAACTAGATCCCTACGATGTAACGGGGAACCTGATCCTGCGATCAGACCCGCTAAAGTCCTCGGCTAGTCTGTACGAAGACCTATAGATGTGAGGGAGGGATCCCTGCAAGAACTAGGGACTGGGATAAGTTGGACACCTCCTAGCAGAAATAGTAGCAGTCAAAGACAAACACACAACAAAAAGCATAGAGGTCAGAAGACCTTGCAAAACTAACAGAGAACGGCAACAGAGCACCAAGCTAGCTCAAGAGTAGTAAATACAATGAAGTCCAGCAAGGTCAGGAGGGCGGAGCCGGATTAAATAGGCAAAAATGGTCATGTGACCAGCAAACTAAAAAAAAAACTAACAGGAGAGTTCTAACAATAATTACATCACCTGCACAGGCAATAATTCCATCACATGGGCAATACTAAGGAAATCCTGAAAACATGACCTGTTGGTGGGCCTTGAGGACTGGAGTTGGGGAGCTCTGCCTTAGATGATTGCTCCTAGAAATATTGGCCCCAGTGGGGCGACATTAAGATCCATAGGATTTGGAGGAGGAACCTGCATGGAGGCCAGTAAGCCACTTGTGAAGAAGGCAAATCAAGCACCAAGTAAACCAGCATCACATTTAGGACGCAGGACTGTGGAAGAACCATGTTTGTAAAGTATTCGTAGTTCATACTATCATCTACACAAGGGACAGTGCATCATGGGGGCAGCCCATGAAATTCCATGAATGGCCATGAAGAAGGCTAGTCCACTTGAAGGTTCAGTTCATCTTCCTTCCCATATAGGGGAGAACTGTCTCTCCAGAGAAGGTCATTCCTCTCCATAAAGGGACAGGAAAACACTGGGGAGCATACAATTTTTAAGTTCTTCAGATCATGGATGGTGCATTGTGTTGGTATAACCTTAAGGAGTGTCTATTTTATTCTGTACTTTTTTGGCCGTCAACTATTCATAAAGAACGCTCCATTCTTGGTTCAACTGAGCATATATTTTGGACACTAAGAGGGGAGTTAGCAGTTGTTTGCCTAATCCTTTTTTCTCCAATAAAGTTTAAACAGACAATATATAGGCCACTGGTCCTAACAAAATTGGTCGTTTTGGTCGATTTAAGGTGTATGACACGTTTAAGTTGTGGAACTGTCTAGCCAGCTCTTAAAGGGAATTTATGATCAGAAATTGTATATTTTAGGTTTTTGTGCTAAAATATTTATTTTTTATTTTTTGGCAGTGATGTCACAGTTCACCTCCTCCCCTTCCTGTACAATCACCTCCCCTTCTATAACCCACTAATAACATAGGATCCATCAATCACAATAAGTGATGTCACAGCTGACCCTGCTCTTCCCTTCCCTTCACAATGACCTTTGCACATGCTCATGAGATGGTTCAATTCCAAAGACAGAGTTGGAGTCAGTTTATTGCTGCTGATGTTCATGTGTATTTCCAGAAAGAACAGGAAGTAGAATTATAAAATAACCCTAGTGGCCAGTGTGAAAATTGCAATATTTCTGGGGGGTTTTAATACAGATTTTGATATGAAAAAAAAAACATTATACAATGAAAAAAATACATTTCACATGAAAATCTGATTTAAACAAAAGCTCATTTTCAAAAGCTTAAAGGAATGCTACAAGTAAAAAGCACTGTGTTATGCCTGAGGGGGTACAATAGATACACTAGCCCCTCAGGCCCTGCACTAGACATAACATCATTTTTTCATGTAGTGTTTACTTGACAATCTGCTACTAACAATTACAATCGGAAACTAGGGTGTGCACCGGATTTTTCCTTTATTGTCACTGTAAATTCTAATTTCAGGAGGACATTTGATCTCGTGTTGTATTGTCGCTTCTGCTGCTGAAGAACGGAGACAGCTTGTTTTGGAAGTTCACATCTGCATTTGTTTCACTTGAACTAGGTTAACAGCAGGATATTAAATGCTCGGAGATAGTGATTTTTTTTGTAAATAAATTAGATTTGTAAATAATTCAGCACGTTCGGGAATCTAAGCCGTATAATAAAAATATTTTATCCTACAAAATGCGCTATTTTCCAGCTGGTGTAAAAGAACGTTTTTTTTTTTCTGACTTTGAAATTTCATTTTCCCTGAATATGTCAACACTGTATAAGTCGCCTTCTGCACAGCACAAATAGCAAATAAACACTTCTGGGTGTTGATCCAAAATCCCAAGCGTGAGAAAACGGCACCTACCTGACATTCAAGGTTTTTCAAAGTTACATAATGTTAATGTAATTTAACTGCACTTGTCTGAAAAGCAATCAGTAGTCCAATTATTAAAGAAATTGTCCAATTTATTTTTAGAAAGGCTCAATAACAATGTGTCCAAATTCTTTGCTGTGTACGTCTAATGCATAACTGTGATGATGGGTCCTCAAGTAAAAAAGAGATGCTGCAGCTGCTCTCCACGCTGACGTAGAAATGACAAGTTGTTCTGGTTCATCCCATGAGAGAGAGATGCTACAGCTGCTCTCCATGCTGACGTATAAATGACAAGTTGTTCTGGTTTATCCCATGAGAGAGAGAGATGCTGCAGCTGCTCTCCATGCTGATGTATAAATGACAAGTTGTTCTGGTTCATCCAATTAGAGAGAGATGCTGTAGCTGCTCTCCATACTGACGTATAAATGACAAGCTATTCTGGTTCATCCCATGAGAGAGAGATGCTGCAGCTGCTGTCCATACTGACGTATAAATGACAAGCTGTTCTGGTTCATCCCATGAGAGAGAGATGCTGCAGCTGCTCTCCATACTGACGTATAAATGACAAGCTGTTCTGGTTCATCCCATGAGAGAGAGATGCTGCAGCTGCTCTCCATGCTGACGTATAAATGACAAGTTGTTCTGGTTCATCCCATGAGAGAGAGCTGCTGCAGCTGCTCTCCATGCTGACGTATAAATGACAAGTTGTTCTGGTTCATCCCATGAGAGAGAGATGCTGCAGCTGCTCTCCATGCTGACGTATAAATGACAAGTTGGTCTGGTTCATCCCATGAGAGAGAGATGCTGCAGCTGCTCTCCATGCTGACGTATAAATGACAAGTTGTTCTGGTTCATCCAATTAGAGAGAGATGCTGTAGCTGCTCTCCATACTAACGTATAAATGACAAGCTATTCTGGTTCATCCCATGAGAGAGAGATGCTGCAGCTGCTGTCCATACTGACATATAAATGACAAGCTGTTCTGGTTCATCCCATGAGAGAGAGATGCTGCAGCTGCTCTCCATACTGACGTATAAATGACAAGCTGTTCTGGTTCATCCCATGAGAGAGAGATGCTGCAGCTGCTCTCCATGCTGACGTATAAATGACAAGTTGTTCTGGTTCATCCCATGAGAGAGAGCTGCTGCAGCTGCTCTCCATGCTGACGTATAAATGACAAGTTGTTCTGGTTCATCCCATGAGAGAGAGATGCTGCAGCTGCTCTCCATGCTGACGTATAAATGACAAGTTGGTCTGGTTCATCCCATGAGAGAGAGATGCTGCAGCTGCTCTCCTCTCCACACTGACCTATAGATGAAAGAGACAGTTGATAAATGACAATTATTAAATGAGTTGTCTCATTTTTTTCTGAAGGGCCCACCAAGATGTTAAATATGATATGTGGCTGTTAGTAAGTATTTAAATACCCTGCAGCACCTCCAGAGTGAATTGAGACATTATACAGTTTCTATAAAACTCAATGGGCTTTTTATCTAATGTATGTGCTGTACACCTGTCCTGGGTTTGGGCTCTGCTCCCTTCAAATCAGTTGGCTGAACTCTGCTGTGCTCCACGTTGGGCTTTGCAAGTGGCCCAGAGTGCTCCCATACGGTCATCTGCCTAGGCCTATATAAGGCCCACCAAGACACACACTTGTGTCTTAGTTTGACTGTGTACCATGGCCTTCTCCATATCTGTTTTCCTGTGTCCTGTCTGCCTGCAGCCTCCAGTGTGTCTGGTACCTGCTCCATAACTACTTTCCATTGTGTCTGTGGCTCTAGTGCTTCTAGTCCTTGTTTCCCGATTGCGTTACTTGCCAGCTACACTGACACCCATGACCTGTGTGCCACTTAGACCTAGGGCTTGGAGGACCCACCTCACCAGATGAGCCAAAACAGCATGGTTGTGCTGAATCCTCCAGAGAGAGATGGAGGGAGATATGTCCTGCAGCTCCTCTCCACACTAATTTATACGGTAAATGATAGGGGATGGTGGGTTATCCATATAGAGAGAGAGAAATCCTGAAGCTACTCTCGACAATGACGTATAGATGACTGTTGATAGATGACATTTACTAAAGGAGTTGTTTCATTTTTGCCACCAACATAAAGATGAACATAGATTGCTCTACTGTAGGCCCCCCAGCATTTAACTTTTAATCTGTGGCTGCCATCCAGTGTTCTGTTTTCCCCCAGAGCCACCATTGTGGAATTGAAGTATTACATAGTTAATAGAATTCAGTCGGTTGTATGTCTAATGCATGAGTCTACTGGGTCTTTCAGAGAGAAAGAGATGCTGCAGCTGCTCTCCACTCTAACTTATATATGGCAGTGTGTGCTGTATCCTTCAAAATATTTAGATTTGAGAGTCCTCAGTGGTTGATACCTTTTAATGGCTAACTGAAAAGATGGTAACAAATCGCAAGCTTTCGAGACTATGCAGGTCTCTTCATCAGACTAATATACCACAAAATCTGAAGAGTCACATATTTATACACAATAAGACACACAAAAAATTCAATAGGTAAGACAGGTGATGGAAAGCAGAGTTATTATGGAAGAGATAAACAGTTCTGGCTATAAATATTTTAGCAATTATAGATAAGGAGTGTGAAGGTTTTATTGTCCTGTGACTAGGTCCAGTGTTATGATTGCCTCACAAGTCTGAGGGGCACATTCCTTAGTTGATGTAGAATGGCATAAATCCATGCGACACATTCATTCCTGTTCTGAAAGTGTTAAAGGTCACCATCAGTTTATATTCTGAGATTCTTCTTTCTCTTTGAGATTTGAAGTTACATTTTAATACCAGAAATTTCATGTCTTGTATGCTGTGATCAGGGGAACAAAAATGCTTGGCTACAGGTAGATCTATTCTTTTTTCTTTTATTGTGTGGCGATGATGATTCATCCTTGTTCTAAGTTTTTGCCCTGTTTCCCCTACATAAAGACCCCCAGCTGGACATTTATTACATATAATTAAGTACACTACATTAGATGTGATACAGCTGAACGTACCTGGGATCTTATAGTTCTGATGTGAATTGGGGATCTTTATCTTGTCTGTGGTCGTTATAAACGGACAGGTTTTACATTTTTTCTGGTTGCAAGGAAAGGTACCTGTAGCTGGTGGAGATGACAGGGAGCTTCTAACAATGATGCTTCTTAGATTTGGGGGCTGCCTGAAACACAGAAGTGGGGGGTCTGGAAATATGGATTGTAATTGGGCTACCATCCAAGAACAATTGAGAACCAGATTACAAGAGCCTCCAGAATATCAAGGAATCATCTCCTACATTACAAAACCAAACAAGAAAACAACCGGGTGCCTCTAATAGTCACCTACAATCCAAATCTGGAGGCGCTAAGAAGAGCTGCACGGAAAGTACAACCCTTACTACAAAAAGATGCCCGATTACAATCCATATTTCCAGACCCTCCACTTCTGTGTTTCAGGCAGCCCTCAAATCTAAGAAGCATCATTGTCAGAAGCTCCCTGTCATCTCCACCAGCTACAGGTACCTTTCGTTGCAACCAGAAAAAATGTAAAACCTGTCCATGTATAATGACCACTGACAAGATGAAGATTCCCAACTCACATCAGGACTGCAAGATCCCAGGTACTTTATCACATCTAATGTAGTGTACTTAATTATATGTACCAAATGTCCAGCTGGGGGTCTTTATGTAGGGGAGACAGGGCAAAAACTTAGAACAAGGATGAATCATCATCACCACACAATACAAGAAAAAAGAATAGATCTACCTGTAGCCAAGCATTTTTGTTCCCCTGATCACAGAATAACAGATATGAAATTACTAGTATTAAAAGGTAACTTCAAATCTCAAAGAGAAAGAAGAATCTCAGAATATAAACTGATGGTGACCTTTAACACTTTCAGAGCAGGAATGAATGTGTCGCATGGATTTATGTCATTCTACATCAACTAAGGAATGTGCCCCTCACACTCTCAGACTTGTGAGGCCATCATAACACTGGACCTAGTCACAGGACAATAAAACCTTCACACTCCTTATCTATTAACTGCTAAAATATTTATAGCCACAACTGTTTATCTCTACCATAATAACTCTGCTTTCCATCACCTGTCTTATCTATTGCATTTTTTGTGTGTCTTATTGTGTATAAATATATGACTCTTCAGATTTTGTGGTTTATTAGTCTGATGAAGAGACCTGCATAGTCTCGAAAGCTTGCAATTTGTTACCATCTTTTCAGTTAGCCATTAAAAGGTATCAACCACTGAGGACTCTCAAATCTAAATATTTTTCTATCTACTGACTAACACGGTATAAGAACATATAGTTTCCCTATATCTGTATCCTTCAGAAAGAAAGAGATGCTGCAGCCAATCTCCTTTCTAACTTATATATGACAGTGTGTGATAGGTTCTTCAGAGGAAGAAATGCTGCAGCCGCTCTCCTCTCTAACTTACAGATGACATTCTATGCTGGGTCTTTTGGAAAGAAAGAGATTCTGCAGCTGCTCTCCTCTCTAACATATAGATGGCATTGCATGCTGGGTCTTTTGGAGACAGAAGCTGAAGCTGCTCTCCTCTCTAACTTATAGTTGATAGTGTATGCTGGGTCTTTTGGAGAGAGATATGCTGCAGTTGCTCTCCACTATGCTTTATCGATAACAGTTGCTAGTTGACAATTTTTGAAACGATTTCCCATTTTTAAGAAGGGTCCATAGGATGGTTACAGATTATTCTGCTGTAATGCCTCCCAGCAGTTAACTGTAATATGAGCTTTGCAGGAAGAGTTCAATTTCCCATAGAAGTCAGCTGGGTCTATCTCTAATGCATGGGGCTGGGTCCCCCAGAGAAAAAGAAATGCAGCTGCTCTCCACCATTAGAGATGACAGGGCATGCTGAGAGAGGGATATGCTGCATTGTGATGACTATCTGGATTAGAGGAATCGACGAATATCTTGGAATTCTCTTACAGAGTATTTGAAAATTTTATTTCTTCTCAAATTAATTTGAGCTAATATATTTTTTCACTTCGTTCTTATATCTGGGTCACTATGGGAGCTGAATTTGCCGTCATATTTGCGGCCGTTTAGCTTATTAAAAGCAAATAGAATTGGAAACCAGCTAAGTAGAATATTTAATATCTTGACAGAAGACAATCAAGGACTTACACTTCCATATTTTTATTTTTTACTTTAGAAAAAATAACCTTTCAGGTTTGTTGTGAGGCCTCGTTACTTCCTCTGCTTGTAGAGTTCCCCGTTCTTCTCTAACGCTGTTGTAAGGCTGTGTTTCCTGTGATTTATATTTATGTATGCACAGATTATCACCATGTGTCATCCAACATATTCATGAGCTTTAGATTTGATGACTTGTGCAATTTGTCAGCTAGATCCTGAAGAGATCAATCTCAAGAAATAAGCTGCCCTTCCTTATATCATTCATCATAAAAATTCCCATACATTCATATTACAAATGTATACAACATGATCTGGACCACTGAAGACACAGACAGGGTATTAAAACCACATCCTCGGCAAAACATCATGGTCCTTGAATTTAGCACAAATAATATAAGCTCTCTCACATTATCTGAGGGAAGTACAGGACAAAAGAGGAGAATCTAAGATATTTATTTTTCTGGTTTCATTTAGTATTTTTATGTAAAAAGCCATAAAGCTGCATGTAGGACTCAAAGAGAAGACTTAAGAGTCCTGTTGTGCCACCCACCTAGAGAAAGCATGTGAGTCCTACTTACCACACCCACATTGGAAAAAGCCTGTGTGTCCCTTTTACTCCACCTACACACAGTGATTGACAGCTCTGGCCAGAAACGTTTATATACAGAGAGCTGTCAGAAACTTTTTGTGGATGACACCCGAGGCTTGTAAACAACAAGAGTCTCATCTGTGCCCGCCATGCTGCAGAAAAATGGGGATACTGGCTGGGTGTTTTACCTTAGTGAAACACTACTGCAGACCACATGTTGTCGCTTGACATGGCTGGCCAGGACCGAATGAAGTAGAGACAAATAAACGAGACCAAAGTCTAAAAATAAATGTTTCTTTACTGAACAAATTTATGAGAAGTATATACATCAGATAGCAGGTATGACACTTAGAGAATACATCTTCTGCACAATCCCGAGGCAGGAACTTCACGGTTAGGCTTGGCGGCACATTTCTTCTGTTATATGTTGTAGTTAACCAACAAACCATTATGGGAACCTCCATCTTCCCTTCATGTGTGGACCTTCCTGGATGAGGTGCGTCACTACGACTCCTCACTACTATTCTCAAAGTCCATTTCAGGTGGGCCACATGCTCCTTGGTGTGCCACTGCATCTTCAGATCCCTGTTGGAGAATACATGTCACAGCCTGGCATCTTCTCCTCTATGACCCTCAGGTCTGGCTACTCTTCCACTTCTTATCTAGTATAGATAACGTTTACTGTAGGCATCCTCTGCCACTTAATTCTTGTTTGTTTCAGAGCGAACTATCTGAGTATTGACTCGCCCCCTGGGCCGCGTGGGAAACCCGGAACCGGGCCTTTTGTGGGATGCTGGGGGTTGTAGTCACCGTGGCGATGGCCCGGTCCCGTGGCTCAGGGTGGTCAAACCAGTGGCAGTCTATTTATGGGGTTTTTATGGTTTACTGTCCGACTATGCCACTCGTGGATTGTGGTCAGGATGAACCGCCGCTGCAGGGCAGACCGCTGAGGCTGGTGTTGTGGGTGCAGCAGAGTGTAGTACAACTCCCCACGGGAGGAGTATAGCCTCAGGGCAGTGTAGAGTGATGATGGTGGTTGTGGTGCGGGGCGTCCCAGTACTAGTAGTGCTGACGCGGTGAGAAAGCACAGAGACAAGGTGTTACAGTTCAGGTTCTTTACTCACAGTTCTCATCCAGGTCACTTGTGCACAGGTAGGACCGCCTGAGCCGTGCTGCGTCCACCAGGCTCGATCAACCCCCAGGCAATTCCAGAGTGTGGCACAGGACTCCCTTCTATCCTTTCGTCAGCCGTGCCCCACCAGTGACACTACTTCTGTCCAGCTGCCTCGGGTCTTCTCCTGGGAGGACTGGATGCCCACTTCCCTGACCCTGTGTGGTGTGCCTTCCTAGTAGGTGTAGTGAGGGGTCGCACCAGTAAATGATCACGACCTCCGGTTCTTGGTTAAGGATTAGTCACCTCCACCAACTTGGGATCCGGTACCCTGTTCTGCCAACCCATCACCTGTAATCTCCTGGGTCCTTAGGGTTCCTTCTGCCTTCGTGTCTCTGGGCCTCTCTTGGTGTTCTGTTCCTTCTTACTTTCCTTTCTATTCTCCTCTCTTCTCTCGGGCCCCGGCCTCTAATCTAGGCCTGGCGATGGAGCAGAGCTCCTGCAGAGCCTCTCCTCACAGACTGCACTTCTTCTCTGCACGACTGAACTCTCTCTCTGTCCTAAGATGGTGCCCACCTCTTATACCTCCCTCTCTGTGTATGAGCCCAGGTGACTTGCAACCAATGGGCTCCTACCTCTGCCCAGAAACCGTCCCCTCCTGCTCCTACATCACTGGGTTTTCCTCCCCCCTCCCCACTCCAGCCAGGGACATGATCTGTCGTGCCTGCATTACTGTACTAATGGGAGCACCGTTGAGCTGTCCCCCGGAAATGGGGTGTATGTGATGCATGCAGCTAACTGAGTCCCGGTCCACACACCATCCTTACCCGGGAGTGGGATATCACACCTCTGGTTAACATTAGGACCATAGGTCTTTCTTTTTTCAGTACTTATCACTAACTGCCTAAGAAACAGGAACCTAGTTCCTTTTGTCCACTTAATTCATCCCTCCATGGGCTGGCTCCAATAGTTAACCCTGTCTGCAGCTAACTAAGTTCTGTAGGTCAAAAAACATACAAAACAATATATACAACAGATCAATGCATTATATTACTATACGATCTTCAAGGGGGTATCAACAGCTTCTTCCTTTCCTTTACAGACTTTCTCTATGTGGGTGGAGTAAGCAGGTCTCACAGATTTTGAATCCTGGAAGTATCATACAAAAATGTTATAATGGCCAACAATAGCCTTTCCCTATAGTACAGACCTCTTACTGGGTTCAAAGTTGTGTTTGCCAATGACCATATGGTGATTAAGAGGAAGATACAAGAGAGAGATGATCCAAATTACCCTATCTGGAGGGATGTCACAGTAGAGAGAGATCATTTGCACATGGAAACACGAGAAGCTATGGGATGAAACTGAAAGGGAGAAGATACATATTAGATATTAGAAAAAACTTTTTGACAGTGAGGATGATCAATGAGTGGAACAGGCGGCCATGAGAGGCGGTGAGTTCTCCTTCAATGAAAGTCTTCAAACAGAGGCTGGGCAGACATCTGTCTGAGATGGTTTAGTGAATGCAACATTGAGCAGGGGGTTGGACATGATGACCCCGGAGGTCCCCTGAACTCTAACATTCTAGGATTCATGATTCTGTTGGATGCACATCATGCATTACCTATTTTTATTGCATGGACAATGTAGATATATTTATTATTGTCACCCTCTTTACCAAATTTTGGGATCCATCTACGACCAAGACATTCCAGTATTTCCTGCACAGTTCCGGCCCAGCATTGCAATACCATACGTCTGGTGAGAAAAAAACAATGATAAAAAGTCATTTCTTTTACACCACTCTTTGGAATTGCCAGCAGAATTTGTATTAGAAAATAAATCTAGGACTCAATGTCTGGTGACTCCGGGATTGTTATATAACAAGACGCTTGAAAAGTGAATTTAAGAGAAAATGGATTCAGACCTGTCATATTAGACAGCACTGTGAGTCGATAGCTCAGGAGACTCACTTTAATATGTGTTGTCATCATGGATATGAAGGTCTGTGCTGTGTTCTGTGGCGGATTCACAGTTTAAAATGACCTATTGTAAAATCCATATCAAGTCTTTGGGTCCGTACATAGTTCTTCTGCTTTTTGGTTTTAGTCATCAGTGGAGTTCTCAGAACCCAGACCCCCACCAATTAACCACAGCAAACAAAGGCTGCAACAAATACATATATACATACAAACAATTTAATATAAAAGATTAGATACTCTTTGAATTCCGTTTACAAGTTCAGTATTTCCTCAGCCAAATATCAGTATTTGTAAGCAGCTCAGGCAGCATAAATGCCCCCAAAATCGTGTACAGAAAATAAAAATGAAAATTCTAGAATAAGAAAAAAAAAATATGCTTCAGTTTGTAATAGGTAAAAAAAAATAATGGAGGATACATTCCTAATCTCAGAAGTTTTAAAAGTTAAAGTGAAACTCTAAATAAATAACTTAGCAAACAATTTGCAAGATTCCCATAGTGATTGTGGTGACATTGAAAACCCCCAATTAACTATTTTTTATGGATAGGATGGGACATAAAAGAGAGTAGAAGACATGGTCAAATCTCCTTGAAAGGGAGTGTTCAATACTACAGCATGGCTAGAGAAACAACCATAATCAATTTTTTCTTGCAGTACAGAAGATGGCCTGTGGGGGCAGCTGTTTAATCGTACGTAGAACATTTACTGCAGAGTAAAGATTTAGCAAAAAAAAAAAAAGACCAAAACATCAGCCTTTCCATTATCATCTCTCAATATAATTTATTTATCTTGACCATATTGCACCATATTGACTACAGGAGTCCGTTCTCTCAGCCAAACCATAGAGTGGCAGCATTTGATGCGGTGAACACTTCTCCTGTAGGTGTTGGAAGCTTCCTTCTTCCTTTGGATTATCAGATATCACCCGGAGTTTTGGCAGCCTAACCTCTTATATGTAGATATAAAACCAAAAGGTGAATTGTTTCTTTGCATTAGCCTATGGAGAAGGGTTGTAAAGGAGTAACGTTTGTTCTTGTGGAAAGTGACAAGCCAAGCATGGCATGTCAACGTGAGGAGACTTATAAGCCATGCATGATCCTCTGGGAAATTAAATATGCAAATTGTGTTTTCAGAGACGAAGGGGACTAGAACTCTACTACCACCTATTGGAAGCATCGATCGTAAAAATAAAGTCAATATCGACTCTTTAACGAGTCTTGCAATATGACGTAGGATAAAAGCCAATGCAGAATCTCCCATTTGCAGATACAGTGTTTCGGGGTATTGCCCCTCCTCAGTGCAGAGTATATGATCTGATTTAGCTAGATGCGAGGCTCTGGATTGGGGTGTAAGGAGTAACTTTTCTTCTTGTGGAGAGTAACAAGCCAAGCCTGGCATGTCATGTTATAAGCTATGCATGCTCCTCTGGGAAATTAAATATGAAAATTGTCACTCTCCCCAAGGAAAAGCGTTACCCCTTAGACCCCAGTACAGAGCCTCTCACCAAGCCAAATCAGATATCATACTTTGCACTGATGAGTGGAAACACCATGTCTTCAAATTCCGATTCTGGTTTGGCTTTTATTCAAAGTCATATTGCAAGGCTCGTCAAACCGTCGATATTGACTATTAGGATCGTTGCTTCCAATAGGTGGTGCTAGATTTCTAGCCATCTTCCTGTCTGAAGAGACAATGTGCCTATGGAGAAGCAAAGACAAGACCTCACGACAATGAGTTTTGAACCATCTCTGCTCCATATTTATTTATCTATTATGCTTACTTATATAGCATCATCATATTCCACACATATTGTAATTAATATCCCATTGGGGCTCACAACCTACATTCCCTATCAGTATGTCTTTGGAGTGTGGGAGGAAAATGAAGAACCTGAAGGAAACCCAAGCAAACACGGCAGGGGCGGACACAGACTGTAGTGGGCCCCTGTGCAAGAATTTTTTTGGGGCCCCCCCCTGCCCTTCATAGGGGGCATGAAGGGCCCCCCCCCGTGCATCTCTCACCCCCCCCCCCCCCCCCCCGTGCATCTCTGATTCCCCCCACTCCTAGTTAATTAATTGTATTTAAACAAAATAAAAATTGTTATACTTACCCCCAGGGCCGGCTCCAGGTTTTTGTGGGCCCTGGGCGACAGAGTTTCAGTGGGCCCCTTTAACACATACCATGATTCATGATGCACAGATACCACAGAGAAATATATATATAGTACTAGGCCAAGGATTTCACTTCTTACATTACATGAGTGATATCTATTGTAAATTCTACAATAGCTCAGAAACCGGCGAATCCTCACAGCGCACAGTGCAGACCGGACAGTATAGTCCTCCATACAGTATTATGGGCACCATATAATGCTCCATACAGGATACTGACCCCCTTATAATGCTCCATACAGGATACTGGTCATCATATAATGCTCCATACAGGATACTGGTCCCCATATAACGCTCCATACAGGATACTGGTCCCCATATAACACTGCATACAGAATACTGGCCCCCATAAAATGCTCCATACAGAATACTGACCCCCATATAACGCTCCATACAGAATACTGACCCCCATATAACGCTCCATACAGAATACTGACCCCCATATAACACTCCATACAGAATATTGGCCCCCATGTAATGCTCCATGCAGGCTGTTCCCCCCTTATAATGCCCCATGCAGGATGACACCCCCCTTTTAATGCCCTATGCAGGATGTCACCTCTACCCCCCATAAAATGCCCCATGCAGGATGTCACCTCTCCCCCCATATAATGCCCCTTGCAGGATGTCACTTCCCCCCTTTTCAATGCCCCATGCAGTATGTTAGACCACCCCCTCCCTTACAATGCTCCATGCAGGAGGTCTCACCCCCCCCTCCTTATAATGCCCCATGCAGTAAGTCACACAACCAACCTCCTTATAATGCCCCATGCAGGATATCAATTCCCCTATTCCCCTCTTATAATGCCACATGCAGGATGTCACACCTCCTCCCTTATAATGCCCCATGCAGGATGTCACTTCCCCCCTTCCCCTCTTATAATGCCCCATGCAGGATGTCACTTCCCCCCTTCCCTTCTTATAATGCCCCATGCAGGATGTCACTTCCCCCCTTCCCTTCTTATAATGCCCCATGCAGGATGTCAATTCCCCCCTCCCCTTCTTATAATGCCCCCATGCAGGATGTCACTTCCCCCCTTCCCCTCTTATAATGCCCATGCAGGATGTCACCCTCCCTCCCTTATAATGCCCCATGCAGGATGTCACTTCCCCCCTTCCCCTCTTATAATGTCCCATGCAGTATGTCACCCCCCCCACCCCCATATAATGCCCCCATGCAGGATGTAAATTCCCCCCTCCCCCTCCCCCATATAATGCCCCATGCAGGATGTCAATTCCCCCCTCCCCCTCTTATAATGCCCCATGCAGGATGTCACACCCCCTCCCTTATAATGCCCCCCCATGCAGGACGTCACTTCCCCCTTTCCCCTCTTATAATGCCCCATGCAGTATGTCACCCCCCCCCCATATAATGCCCCATGCAGGATGTCACACCCACTCTCCCCCCACCATATAATGCCCCATGGCCCCATACATAAAAAAAAAAAAATCAAATACTCACCTCACTTCTCACCTGATGCTGATCCGGACTCCAACATCGCCTGCGTCTTCCCGCTGTGACAGCTCAGGAGAGATCGCGCGCGGTGTAAACATTTCACCGCGCCCTCTGACCTGAGGCGTCACAGTCAGAGGACACGGAAGATGCTGCGGAGGCACGGGGAGGGGTAAGTATTGTGCCGGCACCGTCACATGACCGGAGATGTCCCTGCGCTCAGCATGGGGCCGGGGAACCATGCTGAGCACAGGGACATCTCCGGTCATGTGACGGCGCGCGGGGGGCCCCATGAGGAGACGCACAAGAGGGGGGCCCCAACGGCCTCCGATTGGGCCCCGACCGGCCGGGCCCCATGCTGGAGTCAGGGCAGTCATGCCCTGATGGCGGCCCTGCTGGAGGCTGGAGGGGCCCCCTCTCCCTTGGGGGCCCCCGTTCAATGAACCGGCTGCACGGGCAGTAGGTCCGCCACTGAAACACGGGGAGAACATACAAGCTCATTGTAGATGTTGTCCTTGGTGGGATTTGAACCCAGGACCCCAGCGCTGCTAAACTACAGTGCTAACCACCATATGTCAGACATAGCTCTGCTGCATATGATATATATATATATATTGTGCCTTTCAATGCATGCGATCACTGCTGACTTACATACTTTATACAGTCCCCTGTATTCTGCAGTTGACCGTTTCTAAGCAATCATGGATGCATTGAACATGGATTATTTAGAATGTTGTGTTGAATTTTGATCTTTTGTGTCTTTTCTGAGTATAACTCTTATGTTTAATTTCAAGTCTTTTCCTGTATTACTCCTGCACCATCGGATCCAGCGTTGTAGTGACTGCTGTACAGGGGGGCTCAGAGTCTAATTTCCTTATTGTCAGTATGTGCATTTCCTGGGGCTCATTTGTTGCTGTGATTGATTACGAGTGGTCAGAGGAGCCGCACACGTGTGTAACAGAGAGCTCTATAATTGAAGTGCCATTTGATTATTGCATTGGTGTTTTTCTCGCACAGTGAGAACATTCTTCTTTTTCACTGTATGCAATCCTCTTGATAACGGCAGACGTAAAAATACAAATACTATACAGGCATTTGGCTTTGTTTTTCTCTCACGTGTTCTATCCATGTTTTTCACCATAAGGGTTCATACCCTTATGTCTGAAAAAGAAACGTTCCGATATCTTGACCGAAAAAACGAACGACTATCATGCGATTTTTCACACCTAGCATCCGTATGACTTCCGTGTGACATCCGTATGCAATGTGATTTTAACATGGGCTTTTCCATAGGGGAATTGTCTAGGGCTTTTACACAGTTTTCTATGGCAATATTTTTCACTACACATATAAATATGTGTATATGGATAGATAGATAGATAGATAGATAGATAGATAGATAGATAGATAGATAGATAGATAGATAGATAGATAGATAGAGGTGGATTAAGAGTAGCCAGGGCCCCGGGCAGTTTAACCAATAGGTTGAAATTAATTCTGCTCGATATTACCATAGTATCTATAATATACTTACCTTGTAATGTCTTCACATCCTGTTCCGTCCAGATGTGTCCGGATCCCAGAATTCCAAGCGGCGGAAGTTTGTCGACCGACACATTGGGACACCCAAGTGATGGGTGTCTCAATATGGAAACTGCTGGTGGTACCAGCCTCTTGCACGGTACCGCCAGCGGAACACAGTCGCGAACACGCCGCCGCCGTGATCAGCCGAATGATTCACTGACCGCCGCCATCTTTGTACAGGAGGAGCACATGCGCAGTTTTAATGTGACCGCCGCTATCTGCCTGCACAAAGATGTCTGATTTACTGCGCGGGGAGACAGCTCAATCGAGAGAACACATGAGGGAAGAAGACAGCACAGGGGTGGAGAGAGAGAGCCGACAAGGGGGAGAGCACATGGGGTACACAGGTCAAAGAAGAGATCACATGAGAGGAGAAGACAGCAGATGGGGGAGAAAGAAAGCGCACAGGGGGGAGAGAGACAGAGCACAAGGGGGAGACAGCTCAAACGGGACAGCACATGAGAGCATGAGAGGAGAACACAGCACAGGAAGGAGAGAGACAGCAGACAAGGGGGATAGCACATGGGGTACACAGGTCAAAGAAGAGATCACATGAGAGGAGAAGACAGCAGATGGGGGAGAGAGAAAGCACACAGGGGGGAGACAGCTCAAACGGGACAGCACATGGGGGAGAACACAGCACAGGAAGGAGAGAGACAGCAGACAAGGGGGATAGCACATGGGGTACACAGGTCAAAGAAGAGATCACATGAGAGGAGAAGACAGCAGATGGGGGAGAGAGAAAGCACACAGGGGGGAGACAGCTCAAACGGGACAGCACATGAGGGAAGAACACAGCACAGGAAGGAGAGAGACAGCAGTCAAGGGGGATAGCACCTGGGGTACACAGGTCAAAAAAGAGATCACATGAGAGGAGAAGACAGCAGATGGGGGAGAGAGAGAGAGAGAGAGTGGATAGGTGGGTGAGCACATGGGGGGGAGAGATTCTCAACGCTGCAAAGCCTGCCCCCATCGTGACATCACCGCCCTCCCGATGCGATAGCATCGGGCCTCCATCTAGTAAAAAATAATTATTATTCATAATTGTATGACTTAATATTGAGCAGAATTAAGTATCCTGACATCCCCCTATATACAATATGAGCCCCCACATAGCCTCCTCAATCAACAACATCAACAACCAAAGCGATCAACCTATGGGGCCCTTATACATGTAAGCCCTAACAAAAACTTGAAAAATTATTTTTTTATTTAGTTTAAAAACCCCAAAACATACAGACCTAAATACACACACATAGCACAGAAAAACAGTGATATAAAAAAGAGCAGAAATGCGGGGAGTTGGGGACTAGTTTTGCCCTTCACAATTCCCTTCCTGACAGCGGAGGTTGGCACCCTAAGTTTACACGATATGGTGCCCCAGCTCCTCATCGACTGCCCCTCTGTAGCCCAACCACTACTCTAACTGACCAGGTATTCTCAATAGGTGATCAGATAATATTTAATGAACATTTATAAAATATAGATACTAGTAACCCTTCAGATCATAAATGGCCAGTTAAGTGGCAGTGTAATTAAGTCACAAAACATCCATAAACCTCACAGACACATGAGGCATATAGCCCCTACATACAGTATGAGCCCCCACACAGCCCCGTACATACTGTTTGAGATTCCACAAAGTTCCCTATGTACAGTATGAGTTCCCACACAGCCCCGTACATACAGTATGAGACCCCACATGTCTACCTAGATTCAGTATGAAAACTCATTTAACTACCTATATACAGTATAAGCCCCAAATAGCTCCCTGCACAGCCCCAGTTTGCATCCCCACACAAGTAACATCACCCCCTTCTCCACACAGGCACTCAGCATGCAGCCCTCATGAGTGACATTATCCCCTTCACTATGCAGCCCCATGTGAGTAGCATCCACCTTGCATGCAGCCTCACAAGAGTGACATTACCCATTTCCCCTTGCAGCCGTCCAGCATCAACCACCCTTACCCGCACAGCCCCACATCACTCCCCCTCCACAGTCCCCTTCTCCACAATGCCCCTCATCATCATCATCATCCCTCTTCTCCACAATCCCCTCATCATCATCCTCCTCCTCACTGCCCCATCATCATCCCCCTCCTCACAGCCCCCATCATCATCCCCCCTCCTCACAGCCCCCATCATCATCCCCCCTCCTCACAGCCCCCATCATCATTCCCCCTCCTCACAGCCTCCATCATCATCTACCTCCTCACAGCCCCCATCATCATCCCCCTCCTCACAGCCCCCATCATCATCCCCCCTCCTCACAGCCCCATCATCATCCCCCCTCCTCATAGCCCCCATTATCATCCCCCTCCTCACAGCCCCCATCATCATCCCCCTCCTCACAGCCCCCATCATCATCCCACTCCTCACTGCATGCATCATCATCCTCCCTCCTCACAGCCCCATCATCATCCCCCCTCCTCACAGTTCCCATCATCACCCCCTCCTCACAGCCCCCATCATCATCCCCCCTTCTCACAGCCTCATCATCATCCTCCCTCCTCACAGCCTCATCATCATCCCCTTCCTCACAGCCCCATCATCATCCCCCCTCCTCACAGCCCCATCATCATCCCCCTCCTCACAGCCCCCATCATCACCCCCCTCCTCACAGCCCCATCATCATCCCCCGCCTCACAGCCCATATCATCATCCCCCTCCTCACAGCTCCTATCATCATCCCCCTTCTCACAGCCCCCATCATCTTCCCCCCTCCTCACAGCCACCATCACCATCCCCCCTCCTCACAGCCCCATCATCATCCCCCTCCTCACAGCCCCCATCATCACCCCCCTCCTCACAGCCACCATCACCATCCCCCCTCCTCACAGCCACCATCATCATCCCCCCTCCTCATAGCCCCCGTCATCATCCCCCCTCCTCACAGCCCCGTCATCATCATCCCCCCTCCTCACAGCCCCCATCATCATCCCTCTCCTCACAGCCCCCAACATCATCCCCCTCCTCACAGCCCCCATCATCATCAACGTCCTCACAGCCCATCAACATCATCCCACCTCCTCACCGCCCCCATCATCCCCCTCCTCACAGCCCCCAACATCATCCCCCTCCTCACAGACCCATCATCATCCCCCCTCCTCACAGCCCCATCATCATCCCCCCTCCTCACAGCTCCCATCATCATCCCCCTCCTCACAGCCCCCATCATCATCCCCCCTCCTCACAGCCCCATCATCATCCTCCCTCCTCACAGCCTCATCATCATCCCTCCTCCTCACAGCCCCATCATCATCCCCCACCTTACAGCCCCATCATCATCCCCCCTCCTCACAGCCCCATCATCATCCCCCTCCTCACAGCCCCCATCATCAGCATCCCCCCTCCTTACAGACCCCATCATTATCATCCCCCCTCCTCACAGCCTCATCGTCATCATCCCCCCTCCTCACAGCCCCCATCATCATCCCCCTCCTTACAGCCCCCATCATCATCACCTTCCTCACAGCCCCATCATCATCCCCCTCCTCACAGCCCCCATCATCATTCTCCCTCCTCACAGCCCCATCATCATCCTCCCTCCTCACAGCCCCATCATCATCCCCCTCCTCACAGCCCCATCATCATCCCCCTCCTTAGAGCCCCCATCATCATCCCCCCTCCTCACAGCCCCATCATCATCCCCCTCCTCACAGCCTCCATCGTCATCAACCTCCTCACAGCCCATCATAATCATCCCCTTCCTCACAGACCATTATCATCATCCCCCCTCCTCACAGCCCCCATCATCATCTCCCCTCCTCACACCCCCGTCATCATCATCCCCCCTCCTCACAGCCCCCATCATCATCCCCCCCTCCTCACAGCCCCCATCATCATCCCCCCTCCTCACAGCCCCCATCATCATCCCCCTCCTCACAGCCCCCATCATCATCCACCCTCCTCACAGCCCCCATCATCATCACCCCCTCCTCACAGCCCTCATCATCATCCCCCTCCTCAGAGCCCCCATCATCATCCCCCCTCCTCACAGCCCCCATCATCATCCCCCTCCTCACAGCCCCCATCGTCATCAACCTCCTCACAGCCCATCATAATCATCCCCTTCCTCACAGCCCATCATCATCATCCCCCCTCCTCACAGCCCCCCATCATCATCCCCCCTCCTCACACCCCCATCATCATCATCCCCCCTCCTCACAGCCCCATCATCATCCCCCCTCCTCACAGCCCCCATCCTCATCCCCCTCCTCACAGCCCCCATCATCATCCCCCTCCTCACAGCCCCCATCATCATCCCTCTCCTCACAGACCCCATCACCATCCCCCTCCTCATAGCCCCCATCATCACCCCCCTCCTCACAGCCCCATTATCATCCCCCTCCTCACAGCCCCCATCATCATCAACCTTCTCACAGCCCATCATCATCATCCCCCTCCTCACAGCCCCTTATCATCATCATCCCCCCTCTCCACACAGATCCTCATCATCCCCCTCTTCTCTATACAGCCCATCATCATCTTCCCCATGTAGCCTCACGCATATAACATAAACCCTTCTCCTGTGAAAGCCCCTCCCCCATAAGCAGCCTTATACACATAGCTGTGGCCATTTCCCTATGCAACCCTACATCATGCAGCCCCCATACAATACCATCAGCCACACCTCTTTGCACCCAAAATTCATCCTCAGCCCACTCACACTGAGTCCTGTGTCCTCATTCCCACCTGCACACAGCTCCATCATGCAGCCTCTCAGTCCTCTTCAGCAGCCACAGCTCCAGCTCCAGGCTGCTTTCTGCTATGGGGTCTTCACTAGATTGAAGGAAGCCCCGCCCCTACCAGTGACACCATTCCCACAAAAAATCAACTGCACTCTAGACGCTACAGAGCTGCAGATGTCGGTGCACAAAGGATTATATGAGGGCAGTCTGGCTATGAGCCCCCCGGAGCCTCGGGCCCCGGGCAGTAGCCTACATTGCCCTCATTATAATCCGCCTATGGTCACAGCGAGTCACTGAGGAGCGCACGCATGCTTGTGCTCCTCTGTGTCTCTGCAGGTTAGCAGGCTGGATGGTCGTGTCCAGCTGTGATCCAGTCTGCCATCTAGATATAGCAAAGCTGGAGCCGTCGTGGGACACATGGATGTTCCTCACGTCGGAAAGATAAGGATGAGGTTGCTTTATCATTTTAGTTTTCTTGCAGGTGACAATGGCTTCAGCTGGAATGGGTGTGATGGTAAGTATGGTTTCATTTAGAACATTAAAAGGTGTCTGTGTTTATTTCAAATAAAATGTTTTATTCTGGGTGTGGGTGTTTTTTTTAACATTTCACTTTCACTATGGGGTTAGTAATAGGGGCGTCTTATAGACGCCTCCCCATTACTAACCTGGGCTTGATGTCAGCTGGCATGATAAGCTGCCATCAACCCCAACCCTATTACCCCACTGCCATCGCTACAGGGCAGTCGGTAGAGCAAGGCTAAGTGCCAGAATTGGCTCATCCTATGGATGAAGAATTTCTGGGGCAGCTGAGGGCTGGTGTCTCTAGCCTGGGAGGGGGCCAATATTCTTGGCCCCTTCCTAGGTTATTAATATCAGCCCCCAGCTTTGCTAACTGTTAAAATAGGGGGACCCCACGTCTTCTTTTTTTGGGGTCCCCCATTTTAATAGCCAGTAAAGGCTAGGTATTCAGCTGGGAGTTGATATTAGTAGCCTGGGAAGCTCTATGGGTATTACCCCTCTTCCCAGGCTATAAACATCCGCCCCAGCTGTCTGCTTAACCTCTGCTAGAGAATAAAATTACGGGGGACCCCACGCCATTTTTTTTTAAATAAATTCTTTATTTTAACAACAAATGACAAGCACAGTAACCAGCAGGGTCACTGTACTAATGATATATATGACTGACACCTTTTTATCCATCTATATCTGTGTTGTTCTATTCTTTCTATTCTAAATTCTCGAGTCCTGCTGTGATTTTACAATACGTGGCTGATGAATTGCTGGCTGTTAAAGAGACGGGTACGTCAAAATCGGATGGCACTCGCATGGTCCGAGTGCCGTGTGATTTTTTTCACGCACCCATTGACTTGCATTGGCGAGTCTCGTCCGAGATACGTGACAATACGCAGCATGCTGCGATTTTTTTCTCAGCCCGATTTCAGCTGAGAAAAAAATCGCAGATGAGATGTCACTCATTGATTAACATTGTTCCGAGTGCAATCCGATTTTTATCGGATTGCACTCGTTCGTTTTTCTCGCATATGAGTATGAGCCCTTAGAATATGTATCCATTGTATTCTATGGTGCTTTTCACATATTGGTGTTTTTTGAAGACCGAATAAAAAGAAAGTAGAGACAAGTCCACCCGTCAAGGATCAAAATTACCCATAAAAGTTTTATCGTCCATGAAAATCACAGATAGCACACGAATGCCATTCATGTGTCATCTGTTTGCTAATCGTTTTTTAACATTGTAATGGGTTGGAGAAGCTTTGTCAATAATTTTTTTAGCATATAGGAAAATCATTGATCAAACTCTGATGGTAAAAATCGACACAACGACCAAATACTGATGTAAATAGGATCCAAAACTCAGTCTGTTTTTTTTACAATAAGAATATGCACACACAGAGTTTTTTTTGGTGTTGTTGCCTTTATGGAGCAGTAACTGAGCAGAAATTAAAAGATTTTTAAAGAGATTTGAGATAGAGAGGATTTGGAGAGTTTCTATTCCAAAAACTCTTCAAAAAACTCTGTGTACACTTGATCTAAGAGTTAAATAATTGTTGTCTGAGCCCTAACTACTAACATTTGCCTCCATATTCACTAAAACGTTTAGGTCTCTTTCCATCAGGAGCCTCTCACCTCTGATGAAGCAAACTGTGCGAAACGCGCGTCGAGTTGACCGTTCACTAGGAGTCCCCTTTTACTTTGGTTGGTACCATGCATTTGACCATGCTGTAACATTGTTTAAATTAAAATATATTTTGGGTGCTCTTCTATGTTGTGTGTGATTCCAGTCATTACTTTACATATGTTGGATGTCAAGCATTACTATCTTCATTTAATATTTATTGATTATAGCTGGAAACACTATATATATACAGTACAAACCAAAAGTTTGGACACACCTTCTCATTTAAAGATTTTTCTGTATTTTCATGACTATGAATGTGAGGAATGTCTATTTCTTACACATTCCTCCCATGTAATAAAGCTGGCAAACACGGGAGCGATTCAACCATATCACCGAGCAGCTATAAATACTCGGAGCTCGGCCCGAGCATACTCGGAACAGAACATACTCGCTCAACCCTATTTAGTACCCATCTGCACTGTGCCATCCCTAATTGTCCTGCTCATTTTTCCTTTTGTCTGGTTCTTAACTTTGAGTGGATTCCTTGTACTGTACTTTTTATATTGATTTTTTTATCTATTTTTCAATAAAGTTGTTTACTTTTGCAATTTTATATGGTCTGAGTCATGCTTGTCATGCTAGGGTTTTCATGAGGAGCCTCAGTTGCAGATTCCAAAATAGCGATCAATGCTGTGTTATTTTTCATACCAATATGGTAGAAGCGAACGGACCCCATTCAAATTCCTGGTTTCCCATTTAATTACATTACAAATACCTGTTTTGGGGCCAAGAGTCTCTCAGCAGCCTTCCCTGGGACCAACAACCTATAGGCTGCATTTAACAGGTTCCCATGGCACTCCATGCGGCTCACACCACACACTGCCTGTATTTCATCTCAGCAGTGCCGTACTACTCACAATAAGACCTTGTTCACAAGTCCAGTATTTGGTCAGTATTTCTCAAGCCAAAACCAGGAGTGGGTGATAAAGTGGTGACATTTTCGATTATACTTTTCCTCTGATTGTTCCACTCCTGATTTTGGCTTACAAATACTGATGTAAAATACTGATCAAATACTGAACGTGTGAACTTAGCCTAAAACATAAATATCACATTTACAAGCTAGAACAACAAAACAGCCTCTAGAATATAACATACTGTAATTAAAGGCATGGTGTAAAATAAACATTTGATGATAACGGTGCCTAATTTAAAGAATCTAAACAAGCCGCAAAAAAAATTCAATTATTCTATAATTTTATCCTGTAATCCCCAACTTTTCTCTTATCCTTTTTTATCTTATAATGCTCTATGTGTCCCAAGCATGCCCCTTCCTACTTCTCCCCATTGACTGTTATACAACTAGCTTCAGCAGGTGCCTCCCCCCTCTGCCCTGATTGATAAGGGGGCAGGGCTGCAGTCGGCAACCAGCAGAAGATGGAGAATAACCCTTGTGTTCTCCCCAGGTTATTAAAGAAAATGCTGCAGACTAACATACAGTGAAGTCGTCTATATTTCAGAATTTAAACATTCATTTGCAGGTTTAATATCCCTTTAAATGACCCTTGTCCCGAGCCAGCCTTGGCACTATTATGTAGGAGCCATAATATGGTCGTCTTTATTTGTAAGCTATGATTGCTTATGCTCCTTGCCGCGCAGACCATCTATAGCTTGTCTATGTGATGAGAAAGATCGACAAGAGTTAAGGATTGAGATCGCATCGGCAGCAGGAATGTTACCTACCCCGCTCCCCATTTACAGAATTACTCATTTACAAATGCACTTTTACTCCCTTTATGCATAAAAGATAAATCAACAGCGATTCACTCAAATGTTCTTATGCCATTTTAGCAGGTCCTAGGGCGCCCCCTCCTGTTTTCATGCAAAAATTAGTAATACGCCAGACAGTGCCGATAAGATAATCTGGCTTCCTACAGTTAGTTATGGATCTGTAACATTATGTATAAATTTGCCACAAGAAGTGAATGAATAGGATACAATGTTGCAAATTATCAACAAATTCTAAAGGGTAACACTAAAGAAAATCATGAATCCACCTGAATAGTCGGACTCGACTATCTGCTTCAGCTTGTACATCTCATTAAATTGGCTCTGTTATGTTTCCAATGTAGTAGCTAATGACAGTAACGGCACAGATATTAGATGGGGACTAGGGGAGTGTTATGGCGTCTACCCATCTATTGGAAATAGGAAAGGGCAAATATGTGTCCCTTGCTAAAGTAATCCCAGACAGGGACTATATTAGAGCAGCAGCCCCCATGTAGGTAACAGTCAATCCCATAGCCACCATGCTCCAAAAAAGAGACAGCCACAGTGCTAAAAGTGACAGCCTCACTGCCCACTTAAAGGGAATCTGTTAGCAGGTTTTTGCTATGTAATCTGAAGACAGCATGCTGTAGGGGTTAAAACACAGATTGCAGTGATGTCTCTCTTATTAAGCTTAGTGATTTTGTCTGCTTGCAAAGATTGTTTTAGCACCTGATGATTATCATTGCTGTACACAGTAGCACCTGCATGCTAGTCCGACTCCGCCCCCTTATGTGTTGATCAGCTTACTGTCTATGGACTATGTACACAGATAGCCTGGTGTGGGCAGGGTTAGCTTTCTCAGCTCTGCTTCAGGCTAAATCTAAATACTCTTCTTGTTGGCTGCACCCAGTAAACTAAGTGATACATCATTGGAATCAGGTTCTCTTTGCCTACATTATGAAGCTCTCAGATGAGGTAGTAAAAAAACTGCTGACTGATTCCCTTTGACAGTGACAGTCACATTACCCACATATAGCATACAGCCGCATTGGCCATATAACAAGGACAGACATAAGGCAACACATGACAGTCACAGAGCTCCGAAAACAGTGATAGCCCCAGTGCCTCCATAACAGTCATAGCCACAGTGCCCACATAATGGTGACAACCACAGTGCCCCAATAACTGCATAAGCCATAGTAACAACTTAATAGAAACAGTCACAGTGCCCTCTTAAAAGCGGCATCATTGTGTTCTGCAATAGGAGAAAGGGACATACGGATAAATCTGCTGGTCAAGAAAATATCTAATGGCGATGATGGTGCTGAAATTAGAGCAGTTTTATTAATCTACGAGTTTCAGAGTTGTTCAATTCTGCAGAAGATATCCAAAGGAGAAGATGGTACTGAACAAAGAGCTGCTCCACTCTGAAACACATAGATTAATAAAACTCTTATTGCCCTGGTCATGCCCTATTGTGCACTTTTTGTCACTTTTTAGCTATCCATAGTGTTCTGAAATGATTAATATCCTTCAGCTAGTGTCAGTCACAGTGACTACGTGGTACCGATTGACAGCTGCAATACAATCCAAAAAGTGGTGGCCAAAGTGTCACCATATATAGTGATAACCAAAGGACTTTCATAACAATAGGAGCCATAGTGTCCACATTACTCTGACCTCATAACAGTGGCAACCAAAGTGCTCCCATAACAGTGGCCACCTCTGTGTTTCTACATAAGATACACATGGGTAGTCAGCAAATGTAATTTCCTTTTTACTTAAAGGAGTATTCCCATCTCAATATGTAGTAGATGTAATAATAATAATATTAACAAATACCTCCAATTAGAAATGTATAGTTCTTCTGATTAACTATGTCACTTGCCACATGTGCAGGGCATTGCAGTAGTTTAGATATCCGTGGTTACGACCACTAACTGCTAACTAACTGTCACTATGAGTAGCCCTAATAGCTAATCAGAAGAACTATACTATATTTCTAATTGGAGGTATTTGCTAATATTATTATTACACCTGCTACTATTGGGATATGATTTGGAGATGGGAATACCTCTTTTAATCAGTCAAGCAGTAGTATTAACTGACTCATCTCTTTGGCCAGGAGAGACATGTGGTACTATTAGAGAAGGAGACTGTAACAGCAAAATGATACTGCGGCGTTGCAGTTGTAAAGCCCATGACTGGTTTGTTGTTGTGATCTGACTCTGGGATCTTGAGTTTATAGGGAAATTACTGCCATCACTAGCTAAAGAGTCAGTAGAGGAAGCAGCTTCTTCCTATGCAGAAGATCCACCCACGAGGAGCGCCTACAATTCACTACATTACCTTATAAGGTTATACTGGAATAAGCAATGAGAAAAAGTGTCAAAAGACTTTTTTATGATACAATAAATGAGGAATACAGTGGTTCAAAATCCGCGCTGCCCAATTTGCACTCACACACCGAGGTGAAGCATGAATGCGGTTTATTGTGTCGACGCGTTTCAAAGTTTTCAAACCTCTTCATCAGGACCAAACCACAATGAAGATCCGCCCACGAGGAGCACCTACAATTCTAATGAATCAGAAGAAGAAGCAGCTCCTTCCTGGGCAGAAGATCCGCCCATGAGGAGCACCTACAATTCTAATAAATCAGATGAGGAAGCAGCTCCTTCCTGGGCAGAAGATCCACCCACGACGAGCGCCTACAATTCTAATGAATCAGAAGAGGAAGCAGCTCCTTCCTGGGCAGAAGATTCGCTCACGAGGAGCTCTTACAAGTGTAATAAATCAGATGAGGAAGCAGCTCCTTCCTGGGCAGAAGGTCCGCCCACGAGGAGCACCTACAATTCTAATAAATCAAAAGAGGAAGCAGCTCCTTCCTGGACAGAAAATCCGCCCATGAGGAGCACCTACAATTTGAAAGACTCAGAAGGGGAAGCAGCTCCTTCCTGGGCAGAAGATCCGCCCATGAGAAGCACCTACAATTCTAATGACTCAGAAGAGGAAGCAGCTCCTTTCTGGGCATAAGTTCCACCCACGAGGAGCACCTACAATTCTAATAAATCAGAAGAGGAAGCAGCTCCTTCCTGGGCAGAGGATCTGCCCACAAGGAGCACCTACAATTCTAATAAATCAGATGAGGAAGCAGCTCCTTCCTGGGCAGAAGATCCACCCACGACGAGCGCCTACAATTCTAATGAATCAGAATAGGAAGCAGCTCCTTCCTGGGCAGAAGATCCACCCACGAGGAGCACCTACAATTCTAATGAATCAGAAGAGGAAGCAGCTCCTTCCTGGGCAGAAGATCCGCCCATGAGGAGCACCTACAATTCTAATAAATCAATAGAGGAAGCAGCTCCTTCCTGGGCAGATGATCTGCCCACGAGGAGCGCCTACAATTTGAAAGACTCAGAAGAGGAAGCAGCTACTTCCTGGGCAGAAGATCCACCCACGAGGAGAGCCTACAATTCCATTGACTCAGAACAGGAAGCAGCTCCTTCCTGGGCAGAAGATCCACCCATGAGGAGCACCTACAATTCGAATGAATCAGAAGAGGAAGCAGCTCCTTCCTGGGCAGAATATCCACCCATAAGGAGCACCTACAATTATAAAAAATCAATAGAGGAAGCAGCTCCTTCCTGGGCAGAAGATCCACCCACGAGGAGTACCTACAATTCGAAAGACTCAGAAGAGGAAACAGCTCCTTCCTGGCCGAAGATCTGCCCACGAGGAGCGCCTACACTTCTAATGAATCAGAAGAGGAAGCAGCTCCTTCTTGGGCAGAAGATCCGCCCACGAGGAGCGCCTACAATTCTAATAAATCAATAGAGGAAGCAGCTCCTTCCTGGGCAGAAGATCTGCTCACGAGGAGCTCCTACAATTCTAATAAACCAGAAGAGGAAGCAAATCCTTCTTGGGCAGAAGATCCGCCCACGAGGAGCACCTACAATTCTAATAAATCAATATAGGCAGCAGCTCCTTCCTGGGCAGAAGATCCACCCATGAGGAGCACCTACAATTCTAATGACTTAGAAGAAGAAGTAGCTGCTTCCTGGGCAGAAGATCTGCCCACGAGGAGCACCTACACTTCTAATGAATCAGAAGAGGAAGCAGCTCCTTCCTGGGCAGAAGATCCGCCCACGAGGAGCACCTACAATTCAATTAAATCAGAAGAGGAAGCAGCTCCTTCTTGGGAAGAAGATCCACCCACGAGGAGCACCTACAATTCTAATGACTCAGAAGTGGAAGCAGCTCCTTCCTGGGCAGTAATCCACCCACGAGGAGTGCCTACAATTCACTACATTGTCTTTTAAGGCCATACTGGAATAAGCAATAAGGAAAAGTAGCAAAATACTTTTTTAGGTCATCTTCCAATATCTATATTTATTAATTTAAACAGTCAACATCTATCTGATTAAATAATCAAGTAAAAAAAACTCTAAAGTCTGTGAATCTTTTTTGATATATTCTCTGACAGATGGATATTTAGCGTGGAATTGTTCCTCATCGCTGCTGAGCGTGACTTAGGTCAGCAGCCAAGATTGTGCACTATATTTTAGACTCGAAAGGTAATTTTGCTCCTGTGAACTAATAAACTGCACCAGTAATAAATCAGTGTGAATAGTAGCCCTAGTCTAAACTGGTTAGATAAATGCTACATATGTGCCATGTCCTCTCTTTGGATGTGGCCGCCTGGTTTACCGCGCTGATGGCGGAGGATTCACTTGAGTTTTTACCATGGTAATTTAATCCTTCCAGAGATAATAAAGCAGGAGGTTCTTTAAGTGGCTTTTTATGTGTTTTTTCTTTCACCTTCTCTTCACATGATTAATCATTTATAGCTTTGCAATAAGATCTCTAACCTGATAGTTGATATACTTTACAACAAAATGACTGCTACTCTACGGTATACGGATTTCAGCTAATGGAACCCAGAGGACACTGGGCATGACCCCATTACTCACAGTGGTCATATATTTCTTACATTTACTATACTTTATTATTTCCTAGTTTCCGTATTCTCTACCCTACTCCCTGGAAGAACTGCAAAGTCAAAGGCAAGAAAAAAAATAGGACTTCCATATTGCTCCATCGGTGATGTCCTGAAATATAATTTTTTACCATACCTTGCTAAGATTATCAATTTTGCTAAGCATTTTACTTGTCTCCTAACATTATGGAAATAAATACTGTATATTGTACTTAAAGGAGGTGTCCAAACTTGGCAAGTTGTCACCTGTTCATGGCATAGAACAGGGGTGGGGAACCTTAGGCTCGCGGGCCGTTTATGGCCCTTGATGACCTTTTCTCTAGCCCCGGGCAGATTCTCGAGGACCATAATGCTTGGGCCGGCCGCTGTATTTTGATAGCCACCTATTAATTTCAGCTTGCTCAGTGAGCACACGCACGCAGTTAGCTCGCAATTTGTACGACCCCGGAAGGATGGTATGAATTTCCAAATGGCCCTTAGCAAAAAAAAATTATTCCCAACCCCTGACATAGATTATAAATTGTTGATCATTGGGAGTTTGAACGCTGGGATGGTACCATGGGTGAAGCTCTGCCATGTTAGAATGGCCACAGCTCCATTCATTGTTAACGGGACTTCTAGGGATAGCTGATCTCCGTATTTGGAGTCCCTTTAATGAAGTCCAAGAGAGTCCCAGCAGTTGGCTCCAGATATAAATAACGTGCTGGTTTGGGATAACTCCTTTAACTCAGCTGCCCACGCTGCTTGCATTACCTGGAAAGGCGTTTTTTGATATTATAAAGCCATTAGAAGATATTAGAACACCTTTTATATGGGCTATATCTGGTATAGGGAGGAGCTACAATAATATCACTTTAATTCCCCAATAACTAATATTTACCCTAAAATGGTGCCATGGAAAATTACAAATAACTCCGCAAAAAAGAAAAACAAAAAATATTATTATTATTTATTATTATAGAATCATTTATTCCATGGCGCTTTACATGTGAAAAGGGATATAAATAATAAAAAAACAAGTACAATAATTTTGAACAATGCAAGTCAGTGACTGGTACAGGAGGAGTGAGGACCAGGGGAGGAGTCCTGAGGAGATAATTTGCATATTCCCACTGCATTTTGGGGTAAGTGAAGAGTCTCCGCGAGCTCAAAGAACACTGGATTTTGGCTGTTGGAGCTGAAAAGAGGACATCGGTAAACCAGGGGAGGAGTCCTGAGGAGATAATTTGCATATTCCCACTGCATTTTGGGGTAAGTGAAGAGTCTCCGCGAGCTCAAAGAACACTGGATTTTGGCTGTTGGAGCTGAAAAGAGGACATCGGTAAACCAGGGGAGGAGTCCTGAGGAGATAATTTGCATATTCCCACTGCATTTTGGGGTAAGTGAAGAGTCTCCGCGAGCTCAAAGAACACTGGATTTTGGCTGTTGGAGCTGAAAAGAGGACATCGGTAAACCAGGGGAGGAGTCCTGAGGAGATAATTTGCATATTCCCACTGCATTTTGGGGTAAGTGAAGAGTCTCCGCGAGCTCAAAGAACACTGGATTTTGGCTGTTGGAGCTGAAAAGAGGACATCGGTAAACCAGGGGAGGAGTCCTGAGGAGATAATTTGCATATTCCCACTGCATTTTGGGGTAAGTGAAGAGTCTCCGCGAGCTCAAAGAACACTGGATTTTGGCTGTTGGAGCTGAAAAGAGGACATCGGTAAACCAGGGGAGGAGTCCTGAGGAGATAATTTGCATATTCCCACTGCATTTTGGGGTAAGTGAAGAGTCTCCGCGAGCTCAAAGAACACTGGATTTTGGCTGTTGGAGCTGAAAAGAGGACATCGGTAAACCAGGGGAGGAGTCCTGAGGAGATAATTTGCATATTCCCACTGCATTTTGGGGTAAGTGAAGAGTCTCCGCGAGCTCAAAGAACACTGGATTTTGGCTGTTGGAGCTGAAAAGAGGACATCGGTAAACCAGGGGAGGAGTCCTGAGGAGATAATTTGCATATTCCCACTGCATTTTGGGGTAAGTGAAGAGTCTCCGCGAGCTCAAAGAACACTGGATTTTGGCTGTTGGAGCTGAAAAGAGGACATCGGTAAACCAGGGGAGGAGTCCTGAGGAGATAATTTGCATATTCCCACTGCATTTTGGGGTAAGTGAAGAGTCTCCGCGAGCTCAAAGAACACTGGATTTTGGCTGTTGGAGCTGAAAAGAGGACATCGGTAAACCAGGGGAGGAGTCCTGAGGAGATAATTTGCATATTCCCACTGCATTTTGGGGTAAGTGAAGAGTCTCCGCGAGCTCAAAGAACACTGGATTTTGGCTGTTGGAGCTGAAAAGAGGACATCGGTAAACCAGGGGAGGAGTCCTGAGGAGATAATTTGCATATTCCCACTGCATTTTGGGGTAAGTGAAGAGTCTCCGCGAGCTCAAAGAACACTGGATTTTGGCTGTTGGAGCTGAAAAGAGGACATCGGTAAACCAGGGGAGGAGTCCTGAGGAGATAATTTGCATATTCCCACTGCATTTTGGGGTAAGTGAAGAGTCTCCGCGAGCTCAAAGAACACTGGATTTTGGCTGTTGGAGCTGAAAAGAGGACATCGGTAAACCAGGGGAGGAGTCCTGAGGAGATAATTTGCATATTCCCACTGCATTTTGGGGTAAGTGAAGAGTCTCCGCGAGCTCAAAGAACACTGGATTTTGGCTGTTGGAGCTGAAAAGAGGACATCGGTAAACCGCGCGCCTAACGGCGCGCGCATTTTGAAGCTTTTTTTTTAATCTTTTTTCACTGTTTTCAGAACATTAACAATAAGAACATGGAAGAGTCCAGGAGCCATTTGGTGAGCTGCATATCCTGCTACATGTTCACAGACTTGCCAGTGGAAAAGCCAGACTTCACATGCCAGAAATGCAAGCTTGTGTACCTGTTGGAGGAAAAGTTGCGAAATCTAGAAGAGAGGTTAACTACCTTGAAAATCATTAAGGAAGGAGAAGAGTTCTTAGACAGAGCAGAATTATCTCTTCATGATTCAGAAAGAGAAGAAATTCGAACTGCACCTGAGGAAACAGAGGAATGGAAGCATGTGACCCACAGAAGCAGGAGGATCGAGAGGCAGTCAGCACCCATACTGCTCAGTAACCAGTACCAGGCTCTCACGCAGGAGAACCATGAAGAAATACAGCAAGATAAGACTTTGCCAGCAATGAATAACCTTGTAAGCCTTCAGAATCCTCCTGGATGGAGAAAGAAGAATGTTGTGAAGAAAATACGGAGAGTGGTGGTCATGGGGGATTCCCTGTTAAGAGGAACAGAGGCCGCTATCTGCAGACCAGACATAACCTCAAGAGAAATGTGCTGTCTTCCAGGAGCAAAAATTAAAGATGTGTCTGACAGGATATCAAGACTCTTCAGACCTACAGATCACTACCCATTCCTGCTAATACATGTGGGGACAAATGACACCGCAAGAAAGGACCTGGAAACCATCTGCAGTGACTTTGAAGACTTAGGCAAGAAAGTGAAAGAATTGGGAGCGCAGGTGGTCTTCTCATCCATCCTCCCAGTGGATGGCCATGGAACAATGAGGTGGAATAAGATTCTACAGGTGAACAACTGGCTACGTCGATGGTGCCGTCAACAAGGATTTGGATTTCTGGATCACGGAATGAATTACCTATACGATGGACTACTTGCTAGAGATGGGGTGCACCTTACGAAGACTGGAAAATATGTATTTGGAAGTCGCCTTGCTACACTCATCAGAAGAGCTTTAAACTAGAACAATGTGGGAAGGGAAGCAAAAGGCCAGAAAAAGCCATACAGCTGACAAATACTATTGAGAGCTCTGCTACTGGAAGTGGAAAAGAAGAACAAAGACAAAAAAATCTAAATAATAAAAATATGGGAGGAAGAGAAACCAATCACAAACTAAAATGTTTTTATACAAATGCACAAAGCATGGGCAACAAACAAGGAGAATTGGAACTACTAATGCAGGAAAAGGAATATGATGTCATTGGAATCACTGAAACTTGGTGGGACGATACACATGATTGGAATAAAAGGCTAAAAGGATACAACTTATTTGCAAGAAACAGACTTGATAAACGAGGAGGAGGTGTTGCATTGTATGTTAGAAAAGCGTATATCTGCACAGAGATTGAAGCTTCAGAGACTGGGAGTTTTGTGGAAACTGTTTGGGTAAGAATACAAGGAGAGAACAACGGAAAGGACACCATTGTAGGCATTTACTACAGGCCACCTGGGCAAGCTGAAGATATGGATGAACTCTTTATGTATCAAATGACCAAGTTCTCCAAAAAATATGACGTAGTGGTCATGGGAGATTTCAACTATCCAGACATTTGTTGGGAATCTCTCTCAAGTAAAACTAACAGGTCAAGCAAATTCTTATCCTCTCTTGCTGACAACTTTATCTTCCAAAAGGTAGGGGAGAAAACAAGGGGATCTGCTACTTTGGATCTAATCCTTATAAACAGGGAGGAAATGGTTGAGGAGGTAAAGGTGGCTGGGACCCTAGGAGGCAGCGATCATGCTATTATAGAATTTTGGATAACTAGAGGAGGAAGACATGTGAAGACTCAAACTTCAAGGTTAGATTTTAGAAAGGCAGATTTTAAGAGACTCAGAAAGAGAATAGGAGGGATCCAATGGCTGGATGTCCTTAAGGATAAAAATGTCCAGGAAGGATGGGAAATTTTTAAAAATGAGATTCTCAAAGCACAATCGTTAACAATCCCAAAAAGTAGGAAGAATGGGAAGCATTTAAGGAAACCAGGATGGATGAACACAGAACTTAAACACATGCTAAAAAGAAAGAAAGAAATGTTTATTAAATGGAAAGAGGGAGGCATATCTAAAGAAGATTATAATGCAGTCTGCAGATCCTGCAGGGCACGTATCAGGTTAGCTAAAGCTGACAATGAATTAAGGCTTGCAAGAGATGTCAAAAGCAATAAAAAAGGATTTTGGGGGTATGTCAAAAGTAAAAGAAAAGTCAAAGATGCTATAGGATTTTTACAGGATGAAAATGGAGAAATGGTAAGAGAGGATGTTGAGAAGGCCGAACTTTTTAATTCCTATTTTGCATCTGTTTTCTCTCAGAAAGAAAATGTAACATCAACTGATCTTCACTGTCCTTTTAAAGGAATAGAGGAATCCAAGTTATCAGTAAACAGAAAGATTGTGAGGGAATATTTAGCTAACATAAATGAGTTCAAGTCTCCAGGTCCAGATGAATTACACCCCAGAGTACTGAAGGAGATCGTAGAAGAAATTTTAGAACCACTCTCCATAATCTTTGAAAATTCTTGGAGAACAGGAGAAGTCCCAGAAGACTGGAGAAGAGCAAATGTTGTTCCTATCTTCAAAAAGGGGAAGAAGGTGGACCCAGGGAACTATAGGCCGGTGAGTCTGACTTCTATACCAGGAAAGATCTTTGAACAAATTATTAAACAACATGTATGTAAGTACATGGATAAGAATGAAGTGATTAACCAGAGTCAGCATGGGTTTGTAACTAACAAGTCATGTCAGACTAACTTAATTTCCTTCTATGACAGAATCACTGACTGGGTGGATCAGGGAAATGCTGTAGATATAGTATATCTTGACTTCAGCAAAGCATTTGACAAAGTATCTCACACCATCCTTATTGAAAAAATGACCAAGTATGCAATGGACCAGGCAACTGTTAGGTGGATTCATAACTGGCTTAGTGATCGGACTCAAAGGGTGGTTGTAAATGGCTTCACATCCAGCTGGATGAATGTCTCAAGTGGGGTACCACAGGGCTCCGTCCTGGGACCTGTATTGTTCAACATCTTTATCAATGATTTAGATGAAGGAATTGAGGGTAAACTGATTAAATTTGCTGATGACACAAAGCTAGGAGGGATAGCTAATACTAGAGAAGAGAGAGAGAGGATTCAAAAAGACCTAAATAAACTGGAGCAGTGGGCAGCAACCAACAGAATGGTTTTTAACAGGGAAAAATGCAAAGTACTACATCTGGGCAATAAAAATGAAAAAAGCATATACAGAATGGGAGGAATAGAGCTAAGCAACAGTACATGTGAAAAAGACTTAGGTATACTAATAGATCATAGACTGAACATGAGTCAACAGTGTGATGCAGCAGCAAAAAAGGCAAATACAATTCTGGGATGTATTAACAGAAGCATACAGTCTAGATCACGTGAAGTCATTATCGGTCTTTACTCCTCTTTGGTCAGACCTCATCTGGAATACTGTGTACAGTTTTGGGCACCACATTTTAAAAAAGACATAGACAAACTGGAGCAAGTTCAGAGAAGAGCGACCAGAATGGTGACTGGTCTGCAAACCATGTCCTATGAGGAACGGTTGCAGGATTTGGGAATGTTTAGCTTGCAAAAAAGAAGACTGAGAGGAGACTTAATAGCTGTCTACAAATATGTCAAGGGCTGTCACATTGTAGAAGGATCATCTTTATTCTCATTTGCACAAGGAAAGACTAGAAGCAATGGGATGAAACTAAATGGGAGGAGACACAGATTAGATATTAGAAAAAACTTTTTGACAGTTAGGGTGATTAATGAGTGGAACAGGCTGCCACGAGAGGTGGTGAGTTCCCCTTCAATGGACGTCTTCAAACAGAGGCTGGACAGACATCTGTCTGAGATGATCTAGTGAATCCTGCTTTGAGCAGGGGGTTGGACCAGATGACCCAGGAGGTCCCTTCCAACTCTACCATTCTATGATTCTATGATTCTATGACCCTGCCCGCGAGGGCTCACAGTCTACAAGGGATGGGTGAGGATACAGTAGGTGAGGGTAGAGCTGGTCGTGCAGCTGTATGGTGGAGCGAGGGTTACTGCAGGTTGTAGGATTGTTGGAAGAGGTGGGTCTTCAGGTTCCTTTTGAAGGTTTCCACGGTAGGGGAGAGTCTGATATGTTGGGGTAGAGAGTTCCAGAGTAGGGGGGATGCACGGGAGAAATCTTGTATCAATTGTGGGAAGAGGAGATAAGAGGGGAGTAGAGAAGGAGATGTTCCTGTATCCTTAAGGCTTCCCAAAAATACCATATTCTTAAAGGAGTTTTCTAATTTTGTAAATTTATATCATATACATAGGATTTCCTATAAATGTATAGAAGACATGGGTGCTGATTATAGATCTGAAGAGCTGAGTCCGGACACGCAATGTTGTCAGTGGAGAAGGAGTCAGAATTTACATAATGAGGCACCATTTGAGAGAGTAGATGTAGGTCCCACCACTGGGACTTATCTTGAAAAAGGGGCCTTGTTGTCTGCCACTGACAGTGGAGATGTGGTCGGAACTCCAATATGAGTGAACATGAATTTGACCACTTCTCTTCTGACAATGGTGCAAGTCAGGGACCTTTTTTCAAGAGAGATTCAGCTCCCAACATTGGGACCCACGTCTTTAATACATTTATGCTATATCCTTTGGAGTGGCCCAAAATATACGAGATGGGAGAACCTTTTTAAGGGATTAAATCATAACTTTAGGGGCCTCTTTAGTGGACAAAGATGTACCCACCGGACCCGCTCTATTAGGGTATTTATGTTAAAAGAGTCAGACGCCGTTCATATTTCCATTTCCTCAGCTTGTTGACTGGTTTCATACATCTCGTCTTCTTGTTTAATTGTAATGGGACCATTAAGGGGTTAGGAAAAAAAAAACATCAACAGCGAGCTGACATTGAAATATGGGTAATTACAACAGGAAGCAGCTAAAGTTATGCATCAGCACATAATAAAGCAAAAGTGTCAGAGACGGTATAAAGCCAAATGTATCACGGAAACTCCGACTCTATAATGTGCATACAGGTTGTTACATTTGCTAAAATAAATTGAAGGTTTAAATTATCTTCGTGTCATCTGCTTTCATCATGAACACAGGGCGGCATACGATCCTTCAGCTGTAGCAGTCGCCCTTACTTTAGATTACTTCGGCAGATTGCACAGACCTGTTTGTACATAAATATGTCTCACATCGAATTTAATAACCCACATGTCATGGTGCAGAGATATCGCTGGGAAAGTGCACCGAAAACTTTATCGGTCTGTATCATAGATTATACTGATGTGCTATTGGTGAGGAAAGCTGGTCTACTACATCTGAGTGTCCACCTCCAGTAGGCGTGTACGCCCAAAAATGAGGCACGACAGTGTCCACTTTTGCTCTGTCGGCACCATTAAAGCATATGGCCCTGTCGGTGCATATTTCCAAATCTTGTTTTGCGGGAGGGTTCGGACTCAAGCCCCGACAGGACTCATGTGTGGCACCCCAGGGGTCTGGTTTCCACAGTAACAAGCAATGTTATGTCTGAGAGCAGGTGGGAGGTCTCTTGGTCAGGAATCCTATGCATGCCACACCTCCTGCCCAGTCCTGGGAGGGGAAGAACTTCCCCTGTATAAACCTGGGGCTGAGGCAGGGTTAGAGAGTTCAGAGGGAGAGTTGAGCCAGGAGGGCTGACAGGGAGCTGTGGCTCCGGCTGGGCCCAGCTCCTGGGCCATGCCAGAAGTAGAGAAGAGAAGCAGCATAGGAAGAAACATCAGGAGCTCTGTGAGAGCAGTGTTACAAAGAGTCAGGGGCTGGCAGCTGCAGAGCTCGCCCTGACTGAGAAGATTTCTTACCGGACCCGGAGTCCGAGGCTGTGGGGACTAACTCCTACCCAGCAGCAGAATCCGTCAGGCAGGGGATTTCAGGTCCTCTGGCCAAGAAACCCGAAGGCACGGTCACACGCATGGGACCAGCACCGCCGTCGTGGAGCGGAAGCTACTAGAAGGCCCCGAGTCACCGGCCATACGGGTGAGCACCACACGGTACACTCAGGGACGTGGGCTACTTATACTCGCTTCTAGCAAGGTAGCCAGAAGAGTATCGTTAGTTTGGGAGGCCTACAACTCCGCCTGGCCAGGGGAGATCCCATCTGCTCAAGGACTGACCAGGCCCCAACCGCTAGCCAGTACTCCGGGAGGGTCTATCTTTGTCACCAGTAAAGACCCTGAACTACACCGCATCGTCTCTGAGTGGTTCCTGCTACCCCCATCATCCACGTCGGCTGCCCTGAGGCCATACCCCTCCCGTTGGGGGTTATACCATCCATGCTGCACCATCCTTCCACCGGCCTCAGCGGTCTGCCCTGCAGCGGCAGCTCCATAGCTGCATTCAACGGGTGGCGTAGTCGTCCATCATCTACCGCTGATACAGCGCCACTTAGTCTGACTCCCTGGGCACGGACCGGATCACCGCCACGAGACTACAACCCTCAAGAGATCCGGCTCCGGGTAAGCTCCCGCGTGCGCAACGCAGCGCGACACAGGCCCAGGGGCGCGTCAACTTTTGGCGTAGTCGGCAGGATCTCGTGCCCGCAACCACCGGGTACTGCGTGCCTGAAAAAGACTGTTCAAACTTACCAGTGGTGAAGATTCCCGCCATCCGGCGCCATCTTCTGTCTTCTTCCCGCCATCCGCGAAGTTTTCCCGCCATCCGGCGCCATATTCTGCCTTCTTCCCGCCATCCGTGGAGTTTTCCCGCCGTTGGACGCCATCTTGAAGACGCCGCGCGGGAAAAAGAGGGGCGTGGACTCCGAAAGCGCGCGAGAACTGAAGCCCCGCCTCACGTCCGGACGTTGCGTAAGGTCCTGGAAGGAGCCCAGCAGACGCCGACGTCACAGGAGCGCGACGGAAGGTCCTCAACCCTGACGATCCACTGCGGAGCTGCGGCCTACGGAAGAGGATCATCGCAAGGTAGGCCACGGTCCACTAGGGGCTAGAAGGATGTCGGATACGGAGGAGAGCTTCACCGCTTCAACCCCCGCCAGCGCCACCGCGGTTGCGGTCATGCCTTTCACCATGCCCTATATCCCGGGGGCAGCCTGGCTACCCCAGTACTCAGGGGAGTCACATACCCTGCATGACTTTAGAGAAAAGCTGGATAGCCTCTTCCAGGTGTACCCCCTCACAGAGGAGCAAAAAGTGAGCATCCTGGTGGCCCAATTAACCGGAGCAGCCCAAAGGGAGGTAAAGTCCTGGCCATCTGGGGGGAGGACTGTCGCAGAGATACTAACCCAGCTAACCGAGGAGGAGCTGCAATACTACCAATACGAGGAAAGCCAAGAGGACCCGGACGGGTCTGAGGACTACCCTCAGGAGGGAGCACAAAGAGGACATAGCTACTGAAGGGAAGTAGCGTGAATAAAGAGCTGTAAATAGTTACCCGTAAGGGTACAAGGACTGCTGCTAATTAAAATATGGTCCCCGTGGGGATTAGTGAATTGTTCCCCGTGTGTCCCTATCCCTTACCAGGCTGAGGACTGTGAGCAGCCATCCCCTATCCCTTACCAGGCTGAGGACTGTGAGCAGCCAATCCTTATTCCCACTGGCCGAGGACTGAGAGCGGCCATATCCTGTAAATAATTATGTGTTTCTAGTAATTTATAGGAGTCCTTGGTGGATTTACCGGGAATCCTTTGTACAGTTAGTGGAGCGTAACCCAGGATGGACTAAAAGACTGTTAAGGACTCGGGGAGGACAGACCCCTACCTGGTTACGTCTCCCTGTTTTGGTGAAATGGACACCTTGCTTTTCTTCAAAGACTGCGCCCAGTTGCGGACACGCCGTAACCATCTTTATGTGTTTTTCTTATTGTATTATTATTGTTTATACCTTGTTATGTTTTTCTAAAAATATGTTTAGTCCCGGAGTACTAAATTTCACTAGGGGGGAATGTGGCACCCCAGGGGTCTGGTTTCCACAGTAACAAGCAATGTTATGTCTGAGAGCAGGTGGGAGGTCTCTTGGTCAGGAATCCTATGCATGCCACACCTCCTGCCCAGTCCTGGGAGGGGAAGAACTTCCCCTGTATAAACCTGGGGCTGAGGCAGGGTTAGAGAGTTCAGAGGGAGAGTTGAGCCAGGAGGGCTGACAGGGAGCTGTGGCTCCGGCTGGGCCCAGCTCCTGGGCCATGCCAGAAGTAGAGAAGAGAAGCAGCATAGGAAGAAACATCAGGAGCTCTGTGGGAGCAGTGTTACAAAGAGTCAAGGGCTGGCAGCTGCAGAGCTCGCCCTGACTGAGAAGATTTCTTACCGGACCCGGAGTCCGAGGCTGTGGGGACTAACTCCTACCCAGCAGCAGAATCCGTCAGGCAGGGGATTTCAGGTCCTCTGGCCAAGAAACCCGAAGGCACGGTCACACGCATGGGACCAGCACCGCCGTCGTGGAGCGGAAGCTACTAGAAGGCCCCGAGTCACCGGCCATACGGGTGAGCACCACACGGTACACTCAGGGACGTGGGCTACTTATACTCGCTTCTAGCAAGGTAGCCAGAAGAGTATCGTTAGTTTGGGAGGCCTACAACTCCGCCTGGCCAGGGGAGATCCCATCTGCTCAAGGACTGACCAGGCCCCAACCGCTAGCCAGTACTCCGGGAGGGTCTATCTTTGTCACCAGTAAAGACCCTGAACTACACAGCATCGTCTCTGAGTGGTTCCTGCTACCCCCATCATCCACGTCGGCTGCCCTGAGGCCATACCCCTCCCGTTGGGGGTTATACCATCCACGCTGCACCATCCTTCCACCGGCCTCAGCGGTCTGCCCTGCAGCGGCAGCTCCATAGCTGCATTCAACGGGTGGCGTAGTCGTCCATCATCTACCGCTGATACAGCGCCACTTAGTCTGACTCCCTGGGCACGGACCGGATCACCGCCACGAGACTACAACCCTCAAGAGATCCGGCTCCGGGTAAGCTCCCGCGTGCGCAACGCAGCGCGACACAGGCCCAGGGGCGCGTCACATGAACATGACAATAAGCGCAATGTGAAGCACCATAATGTAAACTGGACCCCGGAGGTAGTCGAGTGAGTGGGCCGCCATTTCCAAGTCGGGGCCAGCTACAGGAAATGTTGTGTTGTTGGGGAGTGTGCAACATTATACCTGGATCTGCTGCTTCCATAGTCACTTCCATTGCACCTAGTGCAGTCCTGCTTCCATTAACTGTTTCATTCAATAAGGCAGACCAGTCCTTAAAAGCAATGTCCATTTTACATTCGGTCAAACTGGTAAACAGGGGATAACATGGTTGTACAATCTCCTTCTCCATCTTCCACACAAAACACCGGCTCCATTGGGAGAGTTACAGTCAGTGTTTTGTTCTTCAGCAACAAGTACCGCAAGGGACATGAGGAGATGTTCTAATGCATTTTCTTAGGGGTAGGGTTATTCAGGTCCACGCGTTATGTACTAATCCCGTTACCCGGAGCCTTTAGCTAAGACAGTCCCAGGGGCCGCTCATTGAAACAATGCTCCCTGTTTTTAGTACTCACAGCAGGTCATTACCTTCTTCCTAAGGTCCTCCTTTTCCGCTAGACCATACTTTTCCTGGACTTGTAAGCTTTACCTCAATGCAGGGGTCCCCAAATGCCTGTGATGTCCTGCCGCCTCTGTAGCTAGCTTCTTTACATGTTGAGCCTTGTAATTCCAAAAACGCTGAACCTGTATCCTACTGTCCACACTTCCTATGCACATAGCCTTCCCAACACTGACTAACTACTTCCTATATCCCTATAACTTCCCACTGATTCCCCTATATGGCCGCCACCCCCTCTCCCCGGGGATAGCTTGACATACACGGACCAGCCATAGGATAAAATACACTCTTTTTAAAACCTATGCAAACACTGTAATCACACAACATTGTCTCTTGGTAACTTGCCTTGATGTTTTCTTGAGGGGACTCCGATCCACCCTCTCACACTAACATTGTAGCCGTAACTGACTCATGATTGATTATCCTCTAATTCTTCCTCCTACAGAGGCAAAGTCAATCGTACAATACCTGGAAGATCTGTCACATAGCTGGGTGTGTAAGAGCTGTTTGAGGGTTCTCCTTTAAAGTAGAGAACTGCAGGCCGTGATGGTTGAACATGTGGATTAATTTATGGCGGTGCACAGATTCTTGATGGTTACAGTCCCAAAAAGTGGCACATTGCGCTTTGTGGTTCCAGTTCACTTTACTTTTCTTATAAGCCAAAATATACATTGTGTCCAATGTATTGAAAGAAAAAATATCAGCACTCCACAAAAACACGTTATCCCATTCACTTTGATTATGCTCAACAAATAATATGTAGACAGTCCAATAGTATTGTAGAAGAAAAGAAATTGCGGTACTCACCGATGCATAAAATTCAGAAGACTTTATTTCCAAGTAGATAAAAGTAACAAGATGGTAGTGAGTGGCATAGTCCTATGTACGGACAACAGCCGTTTCGCACCGAGTATATACTTCTTCCTGGTCACCTGCTTGGCGCGAAACAGACGTTGTGCGTATATAGTAGTATGCCATTCACTACCACGCTGCTACTCTTATCTACTTGGAAATAAAGTCTTCTGCACAGCTGAGTGCCGAAAAAACTTTTCTTCTGCTATAATATGCATTGTGGTTGCAGTACATAATAAATGCTACAATATGATTAGAGAAGCAATTGACACTAGTGGGTACAATGCGGTCTGTTGGTGATTGATCACTTATGCTGGCACATGATGCTTAAAATGTCTAGAAAGTCTAGAAAGTAAATCAATCTTTATAACACAACCACGAACAGTTTAATAAGGCCAAACTACATAAAGACTATTGTGTACGACCATCAACGAAACAGACATTCCAGGAGGAGGGACACGTCCCAAGTAGGGATGGACAGACTGGCGGAAGATCAGGTTCTTTTGAGAAAGTTTCCAATCCTTGCTACAATTCAATTCAGTCTCCTGAAATCCCATAACTAAACTAACATTAGAGATCACAGAAAAGCTAATCTCCAGTTCCCTCCAAGCTGACATCTTGCATAGCCACTTCTAGGCTCAGTCATAGCCTACTCCAGGGTTGAGGCCTTCCACAACCCAAACCTTATTTGCTTCCCATGGTGTCTATATCTCTCTCAGCCCATTACAAACTCAACAGAGATGACTCATTCCTCTGCCATTTCTAAAAGGCAAGGGTTGCCATCGTCCGCTCACTGTTTGCTCCTCAGTGATGATCTTAGCTGACACCGCTGTTATACCTTTTGCCTTGATGTCCCCCAAAATCACACTAGGTAGCCAACTAAACAGCACAGACTCTTCATTACTGTTTTCCCAGCCTCAAACTTACTGTCTATTACACAATGGACAAGCCATCTTCCCTCTCTAACACCAAAACAATGTCCTCTACTGACTTTCCTTTTCCAAGTTTCAACAGTCTCAGAGGTTCAGATTCACAACACTCATATTTACATCATCGTCAGACTCTTTCAGGTCCCACCCTTATACTGCAAACTCCTCATGCAGACAGACCATGGTAGAGCTATTACATATCATTGCCGTCAAGTTACAACAACCTCAGTACATAAGGCGCTTGGTAAAGCAGACACCACAACAATGCATGCATTACCAGCACACAGCACATCTACAGAGAAATGCAAGATTTTACATCTGGACAAGAAAAACGAAAATGACATCTACAGATTGGGAGGAATAGAACTAAGCAATAGCATGTGTGAAAAAGATTTGGGTATACTAATAGATCACAGACTGCACATGAGTCAACAGTGTGATGCAGCAGCAAAAAAGACAAACACAGGTCCGGGATGTATTAAGAGAAGCATAGAGTCTAGATCACATGAAGTAATTATCCCCCTCTACTCCTCTTTGGTCAGGCCTCATCTGGAATCCTGTGTCCAGTTCTGGGCACCACATTTTAAAAAAGACATCGAAAAACTGGAGCAAATTCATAGAAGAACTACCAGGACGGTGGGCAGATGCAAACTATGTCCTACGAGAAACGGTGAAAGGAGCTGGGAATATTTAGCTTGCAAAACAAAGGCTAGGCAGAGACTTAATAGCTGTCTACAAATATCTGAAGGGCTGTCACATTGTAGAGGGATAATCCTTATTCTTATTTGCATAAAGAAAGACAGGAAGCAATGGGATGAAGCTGAATGGGAGAAGATAAAGATTACATATTAGACAAAACTTTTGGACAGTGAGGATGATCAATGAGTGGCCACAAGAGGTGGTGAGTTCTCCTTCAGCGGAAGTCTTCAAACAGAGGCTGGACAGACATCTGTCTGAGATGGTTTAGTGAATCCTGCATACAGCCGGGGGTTGGACACGATGATCCTGGAGCTCTCTGCTAACTCTAATATTCTAGGATTCTATGATTCTACAGGGCAGCAATATTACAATACTAACATGTTTCCAAACAAATAGTTCATGAGTCTGTCTAATGCACTACAAATGTCTGTCCTTGCAGGGGCTGAGTTTGAGCTTATTGCAACTGTATGCATACCTCTCTGCAATTGCAGCACGCTTTACAGACTTCATTGTTAGTGTTCTTCTTTGGTAACTGCTCCATGTCTAGTTCTTTTCTCTCCTTGCTTTCAGGAGACTTCTACTTGCCTTGCAACTTCAGCCACGCACTGACTCACTTCCTTCTAGCTGCAAATTTATATTAAATAACAGAGATAAACGGGATAGGGAAATTCAGATCATTGCTTTTAACAGCACTTATGTCCAATGGTAGCCACCGCTCGGAGCCGTCCAAGTCCAAGACATAAATCAATGGGAAAGGAAAGAAGAAAAATCCTTCAGCGATGAGAAAGCAGTCTGTTTGGATTTTTTTTTTTTAAAGTAGAAAACATCTTTATTATTCCAATATTAAAAATGCATAAATGCACTGGTCACCACAAGTAATCCATGGACACAACCAACGTGTTTCAGCGACCCTTGGGTTTTTTACAAAACAGCATCTCGTGGAAACAGTCAATATTACAGTATAACCTCTACGTATGCATAATTACAATTACTGGAGAGATAACAGTGAACACATTTATATAAGCAGTCTCAGTGGTAAGGGGTGGTAACATAACGTATCCTTCTAACAGGCGGGTCACTAATGTAGTCCTATAGGACACCATATATAGATGATAAAATATACAGAGATCTGTCTAATGATAGAAACAAGGCCAATCAATTTACAAATGGCAAAAAGATAACAGGTAAATAGTAGAATTAAAGGAGTTTTTCCACTAGCAAAGTTAATTTTAATTAATAGATCTTTGAATAACATTACATTTCACAATTGGATGTGTTTAAATAAAATGTTCCTGTGCTGAGATATTCTTATAAATGTGCCCCTGCTGTGTACTGTGTAATGGCTGTGTCTGACCGTACAGGAACACAGTCTGATCATACCACAGCTCCTGGGCAGGGGAGGAAGCAAATGAGTATACAGACATTACAGCACAGGATCACAGCGGATTCTTTATTTTAGGTAAAATATTGCTTAAAAACAGGCAGCGAAATGTTTTATCTCACAAAAAGAATCGGTTACAATCCCGTGCTGGAATGTCTGTATACTCTTTTTTGCATACTCCCCTGTCCAGGTGATGTGGTATGATCAGATCATGTTCCGGCACGGTCAGACACAGTCATTACACAGTACACAGCAGGGGCACATTTATAAGATTATCTCAGCACAGGAACATTTTTTTAAACACATCCAATTGTCGAAGTTACTGTTATTCCAAGATCTACTCATTAAAAAATACCTTGTTCATGGGAAAACCCGTTTAAGCAAAAAGATTTTCAGGACCCTTTTTAAATGGGCACATCAGTAGCCAATGGCCACCAAAGCAGAGCTCCATGAATCGCCTCTCATCTGTCCTATTGTGAGGGGTGCAGGGTGGTAGTTGTGGCGAGGGGCTGCTGCTGTTCTCCCACACCCTGACTCCCCACAAAAAATAAATAGTGTCCAGTCTGCCTAGTGGTGTGCGTGTATTGTACATCACTCACGGTTTTCCTGGAGGTCTTCATCAGCTTCATGGTCCCAGGTGCTGCAGGCAGCCAATCATTTGCAGACTCCGTTTCTTTTCCAATAAAATCAACTTTACTTAACTTTTGTAATAGTTCACTTTGGTCACAGATACAGTCTTTTGGGATGCTACCATTACAGTCTCAGATCCCTTCTCTGTCCCTTTCTTATCTACCTCCTCGTCCATCAGGTACAGCTCACCCGGTACCGCAGCTTCTAGGAATATGGTCCCACTCTCCACAGGTGTATTCCCATCCGTTTTCCCTTCCTTGGGAGCAATGAAGACTGGCTCCTCCAGTCCTTCTACAGGCCATAGGCCCCGGATGTTTCGGGAAGTTTCCTCAGAGTTGTCCGCTTTCTCATTCCTCATGCTGCCTTCTTTCCTATTTCTTTCCTGCTGCATCTCCACTGACCTTCAGCCCCAAGGGCCCTGAACTCTTTCCATTTTTCTTCAAACATACCTCCTGCTCTCAGGCTTAAACGTTGCCAACACCTCAACAATATTGCGCTTTCTGAACTATATCAGGAGTACTCCATCTATTTATAACTTTTAATCCTCCCTCTTAGGAAAGTCCCACAAACTAAGATTCCTGTCACTACAGTACCTCCCTATTCTAAACCCCTATTTCTTATTCCTAAACTCAAGTCTTACTCTCTCCCTAAGTTACTTTACCACAATATGCTAACACACTTTTATATTACGCTTATCACAAGGCATCTACCACCTCTTGCTCTGTACCTGTTTTATCAGGAAACAATGCAGAGTATGCGCAGGCGTTCACACACCCTTACACTGTACTCAGTCCCTGGTGTGATTTGTAGGCCAAAGTCATCATTGTGGTGAGAAGAAGACTTGACATTGTGCCAAACCAAATAATCAGAAGAGGAGCCCAGGATGCCAGTAGGTAGGAGCAGGTTTGCTGGGCTCTGGTCCAGGGGCCATTGTACCAGAGTCCAGTGAATCTTTTTGCTCAACTTTAATAAATCAAGATAGATACTGTAGATAAAAACTGGAAATTCTGGATACTAGATAGATAGATGATGGATACAGTGTTGGACTGGCCCACTAGAGAACCGGAAAATCATCCGGTGGGCCCTAGCTTCTCCTTCAGGAGAATACATAGTGCAAACCTTGCAGCTGCTATGAGGCTCTTGAGTGGGGTAGAAAGGAGGATCCTCAGAATCAAATCCTCTGGTGGGCCCAATGTTCTTCAGTCTGACACTGGATGGATAGATGAATAGATAGATTGATCCCATGCACATTTGATATAACATATAATAGCATACCTGAACCCATTACTGTATGCTGTATACCAAATCGGAGCTGTCATTACTGTCATCTGGTAACGTATCTTCTAAAGTCTTACAGAACAGTCATTCCCTCTGCGGAAACAGCAAGGATCTCAGTTCATTATTCTAGACTTCATCATTACCTTGATTTATGTTTGTGCACACATACACTCTCAGATCCGTTAGCTTTCTTCATTTGCCCAGATTTATGTGCTATAATTCTTGGGAGGAAGAGTATTTGGGTTTGCATTGTTTATTTGTCTTGTATACTAGCAAATTAATTCCGTTGATTTGTTGACGTTGAAGCACCTTTGCTACGGCTTGTGGATTTGTTACATTACAATCAGCTCTAGGAAACATATCATCGATCGCTGAAGGTGATATATCAGCAAGATATTCTCACTGCAGAACAATAGGAAGATGCAGACCGAGCTCACGTCTCCAGAATCTCCCCTTCTCTTTTTTACATTTCTGAAAATCAATGTTACCGGCTGGAGTTCTTGGAAGAAAAAGTCAGTACCTGCTATGTGACCCCTGGAGAAAAAACCTAGTTTTAGCAAGTTGGTCTTATTCAAGTTCATTCCACCCCCCGAAGAAATCCTTGAGGAACCTCCAAAACAATAATAAGACCAAAAGTTTCAGCAGCAGTCAATCCCATTTCGAGATGACTTTTGAAGTAGTGGGAGTAGAACTCTCTGAACACCTTTGGGAAGACCATTGCCGCAACCTGTGCAGATGCACAGGGACCCAAGAAGTAACTGGCCCACTACCACCTCCAAAACAGGGTAGAATTATGCATTACGATGAACTCTTGGACTGCAAAGGTCCCATATATTGTTTTTGCACAGGGGTCCTCTTCTGTCTTGTCCCCTTCTTGGATAATTGAAGGGGAAATGGTTCGTTCTTCAGGTACAGTAGTGGTCGTGTTTGCTACTGCAGCTCAGTCCCTTTCAGATAAATGGGGATGAGTTGCAGTACAAAGCATAGCCACTATCAAATAGTGATAAATGTACTTGATGAAGGTCTGTTGCCCCCTTTAGTGAGCTGTTAGGGTTTGACCACCCATAATCTTTTACAATAGTTCTAAAACTCAATTTAAACTTCTTATAACCCATTGGAGTCCAAATGTGACAAAACCATGCTATCTCCATGCCCCACTTGCTTGGTCTATCACTATGATATGTAAGCCCTTCGCTTAGTCAACTGTAAAAATTATAACAGCAGCTTACCATCCAGTTAAAGTTTGGAGTTAGTTTTATATAAATAGTAAGAGTAGCTTAAAGGGGTTGTACGGAACTTTGATTTGATGGCCTCTCGTTAGGATAGGTCATCAATGCCTGGTCTGTTGGGGTGCGACACCCGACACCCCCGCCCATCAGCTGTCCTCAGTGTCGGTGGCGACCAGAACTGATCAGTTTTGGAGCTGCACAGCTCCAAAAATAGTGGCCGCAATAGTGTCCGCAATCGGGTACTGCACATCCGCCCCCTATTGATTCGAATAGGGTGCAGATATGCAATATCCAGCAGCGGCTAGTATTCAGTTGACGGAGCTGTGTTGTGCAGCTCCGCAATTGGGCAGTTCCAGCCATCGCTGACCCAGGATGAGATGATTGGCGGGGGTGCCGGATGTCCCACCCCAACCGACCAGAGATTGATGACCTATCCTAAGGATAGGCCATCAAAATTAAAGTCCCGGACAACCGCTTTAAAGTTGCCCAGCATGACATTGTCTCCTCCTGGTAATTTGGATGCACCCGGCGTAAACATTTTTGCATTAGTATTCTGCCAATTCTTGCACACAGTGTGATTTCATGTGCAAAATTTCTTTCTGTTCAGCAATAGCAAAATATTTATAGACTTTCATAACCTTTTCCGATATATGCAAAGAATGACTTGAACGAATCATGAAACTGTAACACAAATGTGCTCTGAGCGTTTTCAGATTGATTGCGCCTCTATAAAGATTTTTTTTATTTGTATTTTTCATTTAAAATGTCAGCATAGAAAATGATATTGCCCGTATTCTGCATTCCTCAAGGAACCGCGACAATACTAAGAATTCTACTGAAAATTTTATCGCAGTCCCCGGGAATTTTTAGGTATAACTTAACCTGTCAGACTGTTCCAAAAGGCATAATAGGTCGTAGGTTTGGATGTTTACTGGCTTAAGTGCTGAGTGTTTGCTGGAGCTTCTGGTATATACAGAGCTAATCAGAAAAAAATGCCAACTTAATATTTTGAGAGCTAATGATCTAGAATAATCAAAATAATTCATTATGACTATGGGATTCCACCTCAGTCATCCTTACAAATCATTTTTTATACTTTTATTATCTTTTCAACATAACAAGATAAGTTCATATGCATTCAATAAACAATCCCAGACTTTTAACAAGAAAACTGTAGAAAAGCATAGTATTGCTTGTCTCATCTCCAGCAACAAAATAAAACTGTTTTTGGTGCACATACGAGTATAATATGTCCAGAAACTGTCCTGACTCTCATCCTCTACAATTTTCCATCCAGTCCTTTTCATTTTCCTAATCACTGTTCTGCCAGCACTCTGGGTGCTTGAACTTCACCATTCTACCTGCACACCAGGTGTTGGAACTCCCATTCTCTTACTTCCCAGAATGCATTGTTCTTACAGTTGTCTAATATCTCACCTGACTGAACTGATAGCTCGCCTCTGTTATGCCTATCTGCAATTCAGCAGGTAGGTGAACAATAGTAGAAAAACAGACTGAAAGCTACTTTTCATACAAAACCAAAAATCAGCCCCCACTTCCTGTGCTCTGGCTTGGCATCCCTGCTGATACAGATGGATTACACATGGCCATTGGCAAGTTAGAAGAGTAACAACTAGTAGCTTGCACTTTTTAGCAATTTTTCAGGAGTAAGACAACATTTTAAAATAAGGAGATTTGCAGAGTATCTATTTATCAAAGTAGAACAAGTTGTGTGAAAGTACAGGGAGCATTTAACTATTCCTAAAAAATGTTTGAAATGTTCTATATATCCAAAAAGAGAGAAAAAGAAGAAGAAAAATAGAATGTGGTAGTGAGCAATAGCAAGTTTGGCAGGAGGGTCAAAACTTTGGCCAAGTTTGGCCACAGAACTGCTACCAAGCCTTCCTGGAAGCAGTTGACTCCTTGGTTTGTAAGCGACCAGATTTGGGCAAACTGAGAAGTGAGTGACCCGGGGACCCCCTGGTATTCACCTTTTAACCCCAGGAATCTAGGTTCAGCTATATGAGGGGGTCCCAGGATACTATCTCTGAGGCCTAGACAAGATCAGTACTTTTCAAACTAGCTGAGGTCAGGGCAGGCAGAGTTCTATTAATGTGGTGGTCAACCAGAGGGTCAGGCAGGTGCAGCACACTCAACACTGAAGACCAGCAGGAGGTTGGGTCAAAAATCAGTGTCAGGGTGCAAGGTGTATTTGAAACTGGAAGGCAACCCTGAAGAACACATTTGCAGGATCTAAAGAACCATAATATGCTTGCAAAAAGTATTGGGGAAGTATCATCTGAAACATAACGGTCCTTTCAGGTGACATTTCAGAATGAGCCGTCTTGTGCGTATGAAGAATAGTACTCTTTCTCGACATAGTATTACTTGGATCCTGCATTTTTCACCTTTCTGCAAGATCTATCTCGAATTTTCATTTCTCTCTGAGCTAGTGGAGTCTAGCTGCTGTGATGTCTCCTATACACAGCACACAGACATGAGGGATTCCTGCTCTACTGTCTCTATGAAGCACATGTTCAGAAGCAGCAGAATCTTAGAGAACATTACGCAGCACTACTGAGCAGTGTGCCTGGGAATCCAGGTCTACACTAGATCGCTCATTGCGCATAGGCTGCCATCATTCTTGGTAACACGAGTCCTGTTTACACAGGATGATGGACTGCCGGGAACGATGATCATTTCACCTGATGAATTGAGCGCTTTGCTCATTCATCGGGTGATCGACAATCTGTTTTCACTGCAAGATAATTGTGAAACAAGCATTATTAACACTACACCTTCATGATTATCAGTGTAAATGACCCCTTAATAAATTCTGCACCTTCAACAGCAGCAGTCAGTCCTTCATTAATACTCGCCTGCGCTATGCCAGTCTCAATAAATCATCCCTAGTGTCTTTATAGGGTTAGTCCAAAAATTATCAATTATTTATGGGTAGGAAATTACTTATCACTGGAGATCCTACTACTGGAACTCGCAGAGCTCAAGGCTCTGGAACCCGGGTACCAGGATCTGTAAGAGTCCAGTCTTGAATGGAGTGAACGTATGCTCTACCTCCACTCCATTCATTGTTTATGGGACTGCTGGAAATAGTCAAGGGCAGTAATCCACAGCCCCGATGTTGGGATCACAGGGTTTTCAGTAGTTGGACCCACAGAGATCAGTAAATTATTCCCCATCCTATCGGTAGGGGACAAATTATTATTTTGGGAATAACCCCAATAGAGACCATTTCACGAGAGCATTTTTTTGTACCGATTGACCTTTATTATTAATCCAGTATTCCATTTATTTGCCATATCATTTTCTATAAATAAAGGATTTTTTTTTTAAATTCTAGTTGCTGGTTATGATGCTCCGTGCCACACCTAACCTTATGCCTAGAAATATTTTTCTCTATCCCCAAATTTTTCTATTTTAGTTACATATTAATCAATCCACGTACATCAATGAGGTATAGTAGATTTGGGGTAAAAAATGTTGCGCTGACATGCTCCTGTTTAACAAAGTGCGCAGTGTTACAAGATAGTGATTTACAGCATGTTCCTTGGTGTTAGACAGGGAGAGATATACGGAGACGAGCTGTGATTGCTGCACAGTGCCATCGCTCTCATTAGTCTGTTGTTTTCCAGCTAGAATTACATTTAGGACACATGAGTGTTAGGAGGACAATCAAGGCTCCGTGCAATTAACATTATTAGTGCTGGAGATAGAAAACAGAACATGAATGATTATTGTAATCAGGAAGAAACGCTCTGATATATTTCACTGCTTTCCAGATACACTGTGATCATTGCGAGAAGAAAAGCGCAGGAGAAAAGTTAGCTGCCACAATTACTTACTCACGCACAAGACTAAAGGCTGGATTTTATATTTTATACGTGTTTCAAATCACAAATTTGCAAAATGTCCATTCAACGGCCTTATTAAAATATCAACCGAACCTCAATAGTATGGAAATATTTAAATAGGCATCAATTCATATTGTAAGTAAAGTGCCTACAAAAGTAGTAAGCATCGACGTTAGAGACAGTGTGCGCTACTCTTCATGGTAGTGGAGGCACTTATATTCGTTGCATTGGAGCCGCCTTGTTTACGCACAAAACAAATGCTAGACCTTGTAGGCAGATATCATAGGATGAATAATTAATAATAGGCGAAGGGTGCTTTAAAAAAATTGAAAAAGTGGCACTCACTATCCTATAAAAATAATTTTTTTTATGGATGGTGAGTGCCACTTTTACTATTTTTGTGTCTTCTTTCAAGTTGTCATTAACAAATTACCCAAGAAGGGTAAATAAACCCAATTTAAGAGAGGTTAAAACTTGACTTTTATTTAACTCTAATAAAATGGGGTCTATATTATCTAAAAATACTAAAGTGGTCCTGTATTTTTCCTATATTACAAGGGTGTAATATATTATTATATTTCCTATCGTTAGGTGACCCTTGCCTAAACCATGGCTGCAGTCCATGGATTCCACTTGACACTATCAGGGTATGTATGATTATTCATATACAGTATATACAAGACCACTGCAGCTGAATTAAAAGTGGCTCATAGTCTCCCTAACAAGTTTCGCCTTTACAGGCTTCCTCAGGAGGCTAAGAGAGACTAAGGGTTGTATTACACATTTGAGTTTGTTCTATCAAGATGAGCACCACGAGATCCATATAGACAAATGGTGTATCCTATAAGTCATCTTTAATGGGCTCTGCGAAACCACCTGTTTGGTTTTCTGTACTAGATGATGGGGATTACACACCTCCTCCCACGTCACAGAGCATGTCCACAACACCATTCCATAAAAGTCAGTGAGTTATTTTCTTGTAGAACGAAAGAAACTATATCACTCATCCCACCTAGGAAAAATAGATACTAGAGATGAGCAAATCTTTTGAAATTCAAATTCGCCAGCAAAGCCAAATTTTTCCCAAAAAGTAAATTTGTAGCTAATGATTCAGTATGAATTGCATGAACTGCAACTATACACCTTTTGAGCTCTTTAATGCAACCACAGTCTTAGTTATGTCAAAGTGACCTCAACATACTGTATATGGCTAAGGTAAACAACTGGTAGCTGTTCTTCATTGCTGAGCTGTCACACACTGTCTGTAATGTTTATTCCAAGTTTTATAGCTTTCTTTTCCCTATCTCTATGAAGCTGTGAGCCAAGAGGTACACATAACATTGGTAAAAACCGGTGCAGCCACAAAGGGGCCCAATGGGTAAGGGGGCCCATTTGCACCTCAAAAGCAGCAAGCAGCTTCTGTCATAGGCAGAGCTATTTGCCTGAAAAGGGGACAATATACTGTTCTTGCACATTTTCTTGCACATTTTCTATCTTTGTCCACCACAGTGACATACTCTCACTATCCAGATTCACTAGAAAATGGTTTCTGTATTCCCTTCCATGGCTTTAATACAGGTAATGATTTGATATGATAACTGAAAGACATTTTGTGATAATATGTGATAAATAGAACATCTGAAAATCACTTTATTTATAAATTATGGTCTTTGTCTCTCTATATAAAGTGGGGTAGGTTTTTTGTCCTTCCACAAGAAATGAAGGAAGTTATTTGTCTCTCTACAGGAAGTGGAGAAGGGTCTTCGTCTCTCCCGAAGAAATGGAAGAAGGTCTTTGCCTCTCTACAGAAAGTTGAGGAGGGTCTTTGTCTCTCCACAAGAAATGGTTGAAAGCCTTTGTCTAAGTGGTGATGGATCTTTGTCTTTCTGCAGCAAGTTGATGACCGACTTTATGTCTCTAGAGGATGTATAGGAGGGTCTTTGTCTCTACAGGAAGTGGGGCAGATCTTTGTCTCTGTATAGAGAGTGGAGGACGGTCTTTGTCTCTCTAAAGGAAGTGGGGGTGCCTCTTTGTCTCTCTATATGAAGTGGGGGTGGATCTTTGTCTCTTTATGGGAAGTGTGGGTTGAATTTTGTCTATGTATAGGAAGTGGGGGTGGCTCTTTGTCTCTCTATAGGAAGTGGGGGTGGATATTTGTCTCTCTATGGGAAGTAGGGGTGGATCTTGGTCTATGCATAGGAAGTGGGGGTAGCTCTTTGTCTCTCTATAGGAAGTGGGGGTGTCTCTTTGTCTCTCTATAGGAAGTAGGGGTGGATCTTTGTCTTTTTACAGTAAGTGGTGGTGGGTACTTGTCTCCCTATAGGAAGTGGGGCTGGATCTTTGTCTCTCTAGAGGAAGTGGAGGTGGATCTTTGTCTCTCTATAGGAAGTGGGGGTGGATCTTTGTCTATGTATAGGAAGTGGGGGTGGATCTTGTCTATGTATAGGAAGTGGGGGTGGATCTTTATGTATAGGAAGTGGGGGTGGGTCTTTGTCTCTCTGTAGGAAGTGGGGGTGTCTTTTTGTCTCTCTATAGGAAGTGGGGGTGGATCTTTTTCTCTATATGGGAAGTGGGGGAGGATCTTTGTCTATGTATAGGAAGTGGGGGTGGATCTTTGTCTCTCTATACCAAGTGGGGGTGTCTCTTTGTCTCTCTATGGGAAGTGGGGGTGGATCTTTGTCTATGTACAGAAAGTGGGGGTGGATCTTTGTCTATGTATAGGAAGTGGGGGTGGATCTTTGTCTCTATAGGAAATGGAGGTAGATCTGTTTCTCTCTATAGGAAGTGGGGGTGGATCTTTGTCTATGTAAAGGAAGTGGGGTGGATCTTTGTCTATGTATAGGAAGTGGGGGTGGATCTTTGTCTATGTATAGGAAGTGGGGGTGGATCTTTGTCTCTCTATAGGAAGTGGAGGTGGGTCTTTGTCTCAGTATAGGAAGTGGGGGTGGATCTTTGTCTATGCATAAGAAGTGGGGGTGAATCTTTGTCTCTATAGGAAATGGAGGTGGATCTTTTTCTCTCTATAGGAAGTGGGGGTGAATATTTGTCTATGTAAAGGAAGTGGAGGTGGATCTTTGTCTATGTATAGGAAGTGGGGGTGGATCTTTGTCTATGTATAGGAAGTGGGGGTGGTTCTTTGTCTCTCTACAGTAAGTGGTGGTGGGTCCTTGTCTCGCTATAGGAAGTAGGGGTGGATCTTTGTCTCTATAGGAAATGGAGGTAGATCTTTGTCTATGCAAAGGAAGTGGGGTGGATCTTTGTCTATGTATAGGTAGTGGGGGTGGATCTTTGTCTATGTATAGGAAGTGGGGGTGGTTCTATGTCTCTCTATAAGAAGTGGGGGTGTCTCTTTGTCTCTCTACAGTAAGTGGTGGTGGGTCCTTGTCTCGCTATAGGAAGTTGGGGTGGATCTTTGTCTCTCTAGAGGAAGTGGAGGTGGATCTTTGTCTCTCTATAGGAAGTGGGGGTGGATCTTTGTATATGTATAGGAAGTGGGGGTGGTTCTTTGTCTATGTATAGGAAGTGGGGGTGGGTCTTTGTCTATGTATAGGAAGTGGGGGTGGATCTTTTTCTCTCTATAGCAAGTGGGGGTTTCTCTTTGTCTCTCTATAGGAAGTGGGGGTGGATCTTTGTCTCTCTATGGGAAGTGGGGGTGGATCTTTGTCTCAGTATAGGAAATGGGGGTGGATCTTTGCATATGTGTAGGAAGTGGGGGTGGATCTTTGTCTATGTATAAGAAGTAGGGGTGGATCTTTGTCTCTATAGGAAATGGAGGTAGATCTTTGTCTATGCAAAGGAAGTGAGGGTAGATCTTTGTCTATGAAAAGGAAGTGGGGTGGATCTTTGTCTATGTATAGGTAGTGGGGGTGGATCTTTGTCTATGTATAGGAAGTGGGGGTGGTTCTATGTCTCTCTATAAGAAGTGGGGGTGTCTCTTTGTCTCTCTATAGGAAGTGGGGGTGGATCTTTGTCTCTCTATAGGAAGTGGAGGTGGATCTTTGTCTCTCTATAGGAAGTGGGGGTAGATCTTTGTCTATGTATAGGAAGTGGGGGTGGATCTTTGTCTATTTATAGGAAGTGGGGGTGGGTCTTTGTCTCTCTATAGGAAGTGGGGGTGTCTTTTTGTCTCTCTATAGGAAGTGGGGGTGGATCTTTGTCTCTCTATGTGAAGTGGGGCTGGATCTTTGTCTATGTATAAGAAGTGGGGGTGGATCTTTGTCTCTCTATAGGAAGTGGAGGTGGATCTTTGTCTATGTAAAGGAAGCGGGGTGAATCTTTGTCTATGTATAGGAAGTGGGGGTGGATCTTTGTCTATGTATAGAAAGTGGGGGTGGTTCTTTGTCTCTCTACAGTAAGTGGTGGTGAGTCCTTGTCTCGCTATAGTAAGTGGGGGTGGATCTTAGTCTCTCTAGAGGAAGTGGAGGTGGATCTTTGTCTCTCTATAGGAAGTGGGGGTGGATCTTTGTCTATGTATAGGAAGTAGGGGTGGATCTTTGTCTATGTATAGGAAGTGGGGGTGGAAATTTGTCTATGTATAGGAAATGGAGGTGGATCTTTTTCTCTCTATAGGAAGTGGGGTGGATCTTTGTCTATGTAAAGAAAGTGGGGGTGGATCTTTGTCTATGTATGGGAAGTGGGGGTGGATCTTTGTCTATGTATAGGAAGTGGGGGTGGTTCTTTGTCTCTCTATAGGAAGTGGGGGTGTCTCTTTGTCTCTCTATGTGAAGTGGGGGTGGACATTTGCCTCTCTATGGGAAGCGGTGGTGGATCTTTGTCTATGTATAGGAAGTGGGGGTGGATCTTTGTCTCTCTCTAGGAAGTGGAGGTAGATCTTTGTCTCAGTATAGGATGTGGGGGTGGATCTTTGTCTCGCTAAAGGAAGTAGAGGTAGATCATTCTCTCTTTATAAGAAGTGGGGATGGATCTTTGTCTATGTATATGAAAATGGGGGTGGATCTTTGTCTCTCTAATGGAAGTGTGGGTGGCTCTTTGTCTCTCTTTAGGAAGTGGGGGTGTATCATTGTCTCTCTACGGGAAGTGGGGGTGGAACTTTGTCTATGTATAGGAAGTGGGTGTGTCTCTTTGTCTCTCTATAGGAAATGGGGGTGGATATTTGTCTCTCTATGGGAAGAAAGGGTGGATCTTTGTCTATGTGTAGGAAGTAAGGGTGGATCCTTGTCTATGTATAGGAAGTGGGGGTGGATCTTTGTCTCTATAGAAAGTGGGGGTGCATTTTTGTCTATGTATAGGAAGTGGGGGTAGATCTTTGTCTCTATAGAAAGTGGGGTTGGCTATTTGTCTTTCTATAGGAAGTGGGGGTGTTTCTTTGTCTATCTAGAGGAAGTGGGGGTGGATCTTTTTCTCTCTACAGTAAGTGGGGGTGGGTTTTTGTCTCTCTATAGGAAGTAGAGGTGGATCTTTGTCTCTCTATAGGAAGTGGGGGTGGATATTTGTCTATGTATAGGAAGTGGAGGTGGATCTTTGTCTTTCCATAGGAAGTGGAGAAGGATCTTTTTCTCTCTATATAAAGTGGGGGTGGATCTTTTTCTATGTATAGGAAGTGTGGGTGGATCTTTGTCTTGCTATAGGAAGTGGGGTGGATCTTTGTCTATGTATAGAAAGTGGAGGTGTCTCTTTGTCTCTTTATAGGAAGTGTGGGTGGATATTTGTCTCTCTAAAGGAAGTGGGGGTGGATTTTTGTCTCTCTATGGAAAGTGGAGGTGGATCATTGTCTATGTATAGGAAGTGGGGGTGTTTCTTTGTCTCTATAGAAAGTGGGGATGCATTTTTGTCTATGTATAGTAAGTGGTGGTAGATCTTTGTCTATCTATAGAAAGTGAGGGTGGCTATTTGTCTCTCTATAAGAAGTGGGGGTGTTTATTTGTCTCTCTATAGGAAGTAAGGGTGGACCTTTGTCTCTGTACACTAAGTGGTGGTGGGTCCTTCTCTCTCTATAGGAAATGGTGGTGGATCTTTGTCTCTCTATAGGAAGTGGAGGTGGATCTTTGTCTCTTTATAGGAAGTGGGGGTGGATCTTTGTCTCTCTATAGGAAATGGAGGTGGATCTTTATCTCTCTATAGGAAGTGGGGGGTGGATATTTGTCTATGTATAGGAAGTGGAGGTGGATCTTTGTCTCTCTATAGGAAGTTAAGGTGGATCTTTATCTCTATATAGGAAGTGGGGGAGGATCTTTGTCTCGCTATAGGAAGTGGGGGTGGATCTTTGTCTATGTATAGAAAGTGGGGGTGTCTCTTTGTCTCTTTCTAGGAAGTGGGGGTGGATATTTGTCTATATATAGGAAGTGTGGGTGGCTCTTTGTCTCTCTAACGGAAGTGGAAGTGGATTTTCGTCTAACAATAGGAAGTGGGGCTGGCTCTTTTTCTCTATATAGGAAGTGGGGGAGGCTCTTTGTCTCTCTATAGGAAGTGGGGGTGTTTCTTTGTCTTTCTATAGGAAGTGGGGTGGATCTTTGTATCTCTACAGTAAGTGGGGGTGGGTCTTTGTTTATCTATAGGAAGTGGAGGTGGATATTTGTCTCTCTATAGAAAGTGGGGGTGGATCTTTGTCTATGTATAGGAAGTGGGGGTGAATCTTTGTCTATGTATAGGAAGGGGAGGTGGATCTTTTTCTCTCGATAGAAAGTGGAGGTGGATCTTTGTCTCTCTATAGAAAGTGGGGGTGGATCTTTGTCTATGTATGGGAAGTGGGGGTGAATCTTTCTCTCACTATAGGAAGCGGCGGTGGATCTTTTTCTCTCGATAGAAAGTGGAGGTGGATCTTTTTCTCTCTATAGAAATTGGGGGTGGCTATTTGTCTCTATATAAGAAGTGGGGGTGTTTCTTTGTCTCTCTATAGGAAGTAGGGGTGTCTCTTTGTGTCTCTGTATGAAATGGGGGTGGATATTTGTATCTCTATGGGAAGTAAGGGTGGATCTTTGTCTATGTATAGTAAGTGGGGGTGGATCGTTGTCTGTCTATATGAAGTGGAAGTAGATTTTAGTCTATGTACAGGAAGTGGGGGTGGCTCTTTGTCTCTCTATAGGAAGTGGGGGTGGCTCTTTGTCTATATATAGGAAGTGGGGGTGGCTCTTTGTCTCTCTATTGGAAGTGGGGGTTTCTCTTGGTCTTTCTATAGGAAGTGGGTGTGTTTCTTTGTCTCTATAGAAAGTGAAGGTGGATCTTTGTCTCTACAGTAAGTGGGTCCTTGTCTCTCTATAGGAAGTGGGGGTGGATCTTTGTCTATGTATGGGAACTGGAGGTGGATCTTTGTCTCTCTATAGGAAGTGGGGGTGGATTTTTGTCACTCTATAGGAAGTGGGTGTGCATCTTTGTCTACGTATAGGAAGTCGGGGTGTCTCTTTGTCTCTCTATAGGAAGTGGGGGTGGAACTTTTTCTATGTATAGGAAGTAGGGGTGTCTCTTTGTCTGTCTTAAGGAATTGGGGGTGGATTTTTGTCTCTCTATGGGAATTGGGTGTGGATCTTTGTCTATGTATAGGAAGTTGGGCTGTCTCTTTGTCTCTCTATAGAAAGTGGGAGTAGATTTTTGTCTATGTACAGGAAGTGGGGGTGGATCTTTGTCTCTCTATAGAAACTGGGGGTGGCTACTTGTCTCTCTATAAAAAGTGTGGGTGTTTGTTTGTCTCTCTGTAGGATGTAGGGGTGGATCTTTGTCTCTCTACAATAAGTCGGGGTGGGTCCTTGTCTCTCTATAGGAAGTGGAGGTGGATCTTTGTCTCTCTATAGGAAGTGGGGGTGAATCTTTGTCTATGTATAGGACGTGGGGATGGATCTTTGTCTCTCTATAGGAAATGGGGGTGGATTTTTGTCTATGTATAGGAAGTGGGGTTGGCTTATTGTCTCTCTATAGGAAGTGGGGGTGTCTCCTTGTCCATGTATAGGAAGTGGGGGTGGCTCTTTGTCTCTCTATAGAAAGTTGGGTGGCTATTTATTTTACTATAGGAAGTGGGGTGTTTCTTTGTCTCTCTATAGGAAGTGGAGGTGGATCTTTGTCTCTCTACATTAAGTGGGGGACGGTCTTTGTCTGTTTATAGGAAGTGGAGGTGGATCTTTGTCTCTCTATAGAAAGTGGGGGTGGATCTTTGTCTATGTATGGGAAGTGGGGGTGGATCTTTGTCTCTCTATAGAAAGTGGGGGTGGATCTTTGTCTACGTATAGGAAGTGGGGGTGGATCTTTGTCTCAGTATAAGGAGTGGGGGTGGATCTTTGTCTCTCTATAGGAAGTGGGGGTGGATTTTTGTTTCTCTATGGGAAGTTGGTGTGGATCTTTGTCTACGTATAGGAAGTAGGGGTGGCTCTTTGTCTGTCTTAAGGAGTTGGGAGTTGATTTTTGTCTCTCTATGGGAATTGGGTGTGGATCTTTGTCTATGTATAGGAAGTTGGGCTGTCTCTTTGTCTCTCTATAGAAAGTGGGGGTGGATTTTTGTCTATGTATAGGAAGTAGGGGTGGATCTTTGTCTCTCTATAGAAAGTGGGGGTGGCTATTTGTCTCTCTATAAGAAGTGGGGGTGTTTCTTTGTCTCTCTATAGGATGTAGGGGTGGATCTTTGTCTCTCTACAATAAGTCAGGGTGGGTCCTTGTCTCTCTATAGTAAGTCGGGGTGGATCTTTGTCTCTCTATAGGAAGTGGAGGTGGATATTTGTCTCTCTATAGGAAATGGGGGTGGATCTTTGTCTATGTATAGGAAGTGGGGATGGATCTTTGTATCTCTATAGGAAATGGGGGTAGATTTTTGTCTATGTATAGGAAGTGGGGTTGGCTTTTTGTCTCTCTATAGGAAGTGGGGGTGTCTCCTTGTCCATGTATAGGAAGTGGGGGTGGCTCTTTGTCTCTCTATAGGAAGTGGGTGGCTATTTATTTTACTATGGGAAGTGGGGGTGTGTCTTTGTCTCGCTATATGAAGTGGGAGTGGATCTTTGTCTCTCTACATTAAGTGGGGGTGGGTCTTTGTCTCTGTATAGGAAGTGGAGGTGGATCTTTGTCTCTCTATAGAAAGTGGGGGTGGATCTTTGTCTATGTATGGGAAGTGGGGTGGATCTTTGTCTATGTATAGGTAGTGGGGGTGTTTCCTTGTCTCTCTATAGGAAGTGGGGTTGGATCTTTGTCTCACTATAGGAAGTGGTTGTGGATCTTTGTCTCTCTATGGGAAGTGGGGGTGGATCTTTGTCTCTCTATAGAAAGTGGGGGTGGCTCTTTGTCTATGTATAGGAAGTGGGGGTGGCTCTTTTTATCTCTATAGGAAGTGGGATTGGCTCTTTGTCTTTCTATAGGAAGTGGGGGTGTTTCTTTTTATCTCTATAGGAAGTGGGGGTGGATTATTGTCTCTCTGTAGAAAGTGGGGGTGGCTATTTGTGTCTCTATAAGAAGTTGGGGTGTTTCTTTGTTGCTCTATAGGAAGTAGGAGTGGATCTTTGTCTCTCTACATTAAGAGGGGGTGGATCTTTGTCTCTCTATGGGAAGAAAGGGTGGATTTTTGTCTATGTATAGGAAGTGGGGGTGTTTCTTTGTCTCTCTATAGGAAGTAGGGGTGTCTCTTTGTCTCTATGTAGGAAATGAGGGTGGATATTTGTATCTCTATGGGAAGTAAGGGTGGATCTTTGTCTATGTATAGGAAGTGGGGGTGGATCTTTGTCTCTCTGTTTGAAGTGGAGGTAGAATTTCGTCTATGTACAGGAAGTGGGGGTGGCTCTTTGTCTCTCTATAGGAAGTGGGGGTGGAACTTTGTCTATGTTTAGGAAGTAGGGGTGGCTCTTTGTCTGTCTTAAGGAATTGGGGGTGGATTTTTGTCTCTCTATGGGAATTGGGTTTGGATCTTTGTCTATGTATAGGAAGTTGGGCTGTCTCTTTTTCTCTCTATTGAAAGTGGGGGTGGATTTATGTCTATGTATAGGAAGTGGGGGTGGATCTTTGTCTCTCTATAGACAGTGGGGGTGGCTATTTGTCTCTCTATAAGAAGTGGGGGGGTTTGTCTCTCTATAGGATGTAGGGATGGATCTTTGTCTCTCTACAATAAGTCGGGGTGGGTCCTTGTCTCTCTATAGGAAGAGGAGGTGGATCTTTGTCTCTCTATAGGAAGTGGGGGTGAATCTTTGTCTATGTATAGGAAGTGGGGATGGATCTTTGTCTCTCTATAGGAAATGGGGGTGGATTTTTGTCTATGTATAGGAAGTGGGGTTGGCTTTTTCTCTATCTATAGGAAGTGGGGGTGTCTCTTTGTCCATGTATAGGAAATGGGGGAGGCTCTTTGTCTCTCTATAGGAAGTAGGGTGGCTATTTATTTTCCTGTAGGAAGTGAGGTATTTCTTTCTCTCTATAGGAAGTGGAGGTGGATCTTTGTCTCTCTACATTAAGTGGGGGTGGGTCTTTGTCTCTGTATAGGAAGTGGAGGTGGATCTTTGTCTTTCTATAGAAAGTGGGGGTGGAACTTTGTCTATGTATGGGAAGTGGGGGTGGATCTTTGTCTATGTATAGGAAGTGGGGGTGTTTACTTGTCTCTCTATAGGAAGTGGGGGTGGATCTTTGTCTCTCTACAGTAAGTGGGGGTGGATCTTTGTCTCTCTATAAGAAGTGGGGGTGGATCTTTGTCTCTCTATGGGAAGTGGGGGTCGATTTTTGTCTACGTATAGGAAGTGGGGGTGGATTTTTGTCTCTCTATAGGAAGTTTAGGTGGATCTTTGTCTCAGTATAAGGAGTGGGGGTGGATCTTTGTCTCTCTATAGGAAGTGGAGGTGGATTTTTGTCTCTTTATGGGAAGTGGGTGTGGATCTTTGTCAATGTATAGGAAGTCGGGGTGTGTCTTTGTCTCTCTATAGGAAGCGGGGGTGGAACTTTGTCTATGTATAGGAATTAGGGGTGGCTCTTTGTCTGTCTTAAGGAAATGGGAGTTGATTTTTGTCTCTCTATGGGAATTCGGTGTGGATCTTTGTCTATGTATAGGAAGTTGGGCTGTCTCATTGTCTCTCTATAGAAAGTGGGGGGGAGTTTTGTCTATGTATAGGAAGTGGGGGTGGATCTTTGTCTCTCTTTTGACAGTGGAGGTGGCTATTTGTCTCTCTATAAGAAGTGGGGGTGTTTCTTTGTCTCTCTATAGGATGTAGGGGTGGATCTTTGTCTCTCTACAATAAGTCGGGGTGGGTCCTTGTCTCTCTATAGTAAGTCGCGGTGGATCTTTGTCTCTCTATAGGAAGTGGAGGTGGATCTTTGTCTCTCCATAGGAAGTGGGGGTGGATCTTTGTCTATATATAGGAAGTGGGGATGGATCTTTGTCTCTCTATAGGAAATGGGGGTAGATTTTTGTCTATGTATAGGAAGTGGGGTTGGCTTTTTGTATATCTATAGGAAGTGGGGGTGTCTCCTTGTCCATGTATAGGAAGTGGGGGTGGCTCTTTGTCTCTCTATATGAAGTGGGAGTGGATCTTTGTCTCTCTACATTAAGTGTGGGTGGGTCTTTGCCTCTGTATAGGAAGTGGAGGTGGATCTTTGTCTCTCTATAGAAAGTGGGGGTGGATCTTTGTCTATGTATTGGAAGTGGGGGTGGATCTTTGTCTATGTATGGGAAGTGGAGGTGTTTACTTGTCTCTCTATAGGAAGTGGGAGTGGGTATTTGTCTCTCTACAGTAAGTGGGGGTGGATCTTTGTCTCACTATAGGAAGTGGTGGTGGATCTTTGTCTCTCTATGGGAAGTGGGGGTGGATCTTTGTCTCTATATAGGAAGTGGGGTGGATCTTTGTCTCTGTATAGAAAGTGGGGGTGGCTCTTTGTCTATGTATAGGAAGTGGGGGTGGCTATTTTTCTCTCTATAGGAAGTGGGATTGGCTCTTTGTCTTTCTATAGGAAGTGGTGGTGTTTCTTTTTATCTCTATAGGAAGTGGGGGTGGATTATTGTCTCTCTGTAGAAAGTGAGGGTGGCTATTTGTCTCTCTATAAGAAGTTGGGGTGTTTCTTTGTCTCTCTATAGGAAGTAGGAATGGATCGTTGTCTCTCTACAGTAAGTGTGGGTGGGTCTTTATCTATCTCTACAGTAAGTGGGGTGGATATTTGTCTCTCTATTGGAAGAAAGGGTGGATCTTTGTCTATGTATAGGAAGTGGGGTGGATCTTTGTCTCTCCATATGAAGTGGAGGTGGATTTTTGTCTATGTATAGGAAGTGGGGGTGTTTCTTTGTCTCTCTATAGGAAGTAGGGCTGTCTCTTTTTCTCTCTATAGGAAATGGGGGTGGATATTTGTATCTCTATGGGAAGTAAGGGTGGATTTTTGTCTATGTATAGGAAGTGGGGTGGATCTTTGTCTCTCTATATGAAGTGGAGGTAGATTTTAGTCTATGTACAGGAAGTGGGGGTGGCTCTTTGTCTCTCTATAGGAAGTGGGGGTGGCTCTTTGTGTATATATAGGAAGTGGGGGTGGCTCTTTGTCTCTCTATTGGAAGTGGGGGTTTCTCTGTGTCTTTCTATATTAAGTGGGTGTGTTTCTTTGTCTCTGTAGAAAGTGAAGGTGGATATTTGTCTCTACAGTAAGTGAGTCCTTGTCTCTCTATAGGAAGTGGGGGGTGGATCTTTGTCTATATATAGGAACTGGAGGTGGATCTTTGTCTCTCTATAGGAAGTGGGGGTGGATTTTTGTCTCTCTATAGGAAGTGGGTGTGCATCTTTGTCTACGTATAGGAAGTCAGGGTGTCTCTTTGTCTCTCTATAGGAAGTGGGGGTGGAATTTTGTCTATGTATAGGAAGTAGGGGTGGCTCTTTGTCTGTCTTAAGGTATTGGGGGTGGATTTTTGTCTCTCTATGGGAATTGGGTCTGGATCTTTGTCTATGTATAGTAAGTTGGGCTGTCTCATTGTCTCTCTATAGAAAGTGGGGGTGGATTTTTGTCTATGTATAGGAAGTGGGGGTGGATCTTTGTCTCTCTATAGAAAGTGGGGGTGGCTATTCGTCTCTCTATAAGAAGTGGGGGTGTTTGTTTGTCTCTCTATAGGAAGTGGGGATGGATCTTTGTCTCTCTATAGGAAAAGGGGGTGGATTTTTGCCTATGTATAGGAAGTGGGGTTGGCTTTTTGTCTCTCTATAGGAAGTGGGGGTGTCTCCTTGTCCATGTATAGGAAGTGGGGGTGGCTCTTTGTCTCTCTATAGGAAGTAGGGTGGCTATTTATTTTACTATAGGAAGTGGGGGTGTTTCTTTGTCTCTCTATAGGAAGTGGAGGTGGTTCTTTGTCTCTCTACATTAAGTGGGGGTGTGTCTTTGTCTCTGTATAGGAAGTGGAGGTGGATCTTTGTCTCTCTATAGAAAGTGGGGGAGGGTCTTTGTCTATGTATGGGAACTGGGGGTGGATCATTGTCTATGTATAGGAAGTGGGGGTGTTTACTTGTCTCTCTATAGGAAGTGGGGGTGGATCTTTGTCTCTCTATGGGATGTGGGGGTGGATCTTTGTCTACGTATAGGAAGTGGTGTTGGATCTTTGGCTCTCTATAGGAAGTTTAGGTGGATCTTTGTCTCAGTATAAGAAGTGGGGGTGGATCTTTGTCTCTCTATAGGAAGTGGGGGTGGATTTTTGTCTCTCTATGGGAAGTGGGTGTGGATCTTTGTCAACGTATAGGAAGTCGGGGTGTCTCTTTGCCTCTCTATAGGAAGTGGGGGTGGAACTTTGTCTATGTATAGGAAGTAGGAGTGGCTCTTTGTCTGTCTTAAGGAATTGTCAGTTGATTTTTGTCTCTCTATGGGAGTAGAGTGTGGATCTTTGTCTATGTATAGGAAGTTGGGCTGTCTCTTTGTCTCTCTATAGAAAGTGGGGGTGGATTTTTGTCTATGTATAGGAAGTGGGGGTGGATTTTTGTCTCTCTATAAAAAGTGGGGGTGGCTATTTGTCTCTCTATAAGAAGTGGGGGTGTTTCTTTGACTCTCTATAAGATGTAGGGGTGGATCTTTGTCTCTCTACAATAAGTCGGGGTGGGTCCTTGTCTCTCTATAGGAAGTGGAGGTGGATCTTTGTCTATGTATAGAAAGTGGGGATGGATCTTTGTCTCTCTATAGGAAGTGGGGGTGTCTCCTTGTCCATGTATAGGAAGTGGGGGTGGCTCTTTGTCTCTCTATAGAAAGTGGGGTGGCTATTTATTTTACAATGGGAAGTGGGGGTGTTTCTTTGTCTCTCTATAAGATGTAGGGGTGGATCTTTGTCTCTCTACAATAAGTCGGGGTGGGTCCTTGTCTCTCTATAGGAAATGGGGGTAGATTTTTGTCTATGTGTAGGAAATGGGGTTGGCTTTTTGTCTCTCTATAGGAAGTGGGGGTGTCTCCTTGTCCATGTATAGGAAATGGGGGTGGCTCTTTGTCTCTCTATAGGAAGTGGGGTGGCTATTTATTTTACTATGGGAAGTGGGGGTGTTTCTTTCTCTCTCTATAAGATGTAGGGGTGGATCTTTGTCTCTCTACAGTAAGTCGGGGTGGATCTTTGTCTCTCTATAGGAAGTGGAGGTGGATCTTTGTCTCTCTATAGGAAGTGGGGGTGGATCTTTGTCTATGTATAGGAAGTGGGAATGGATCTTTGTCTCTCTATTGGAAATTGGGGTAGATTTTTGTCTATGTATAGGAAGTGGGGTTGGCTTTTTGTCTCTCTATAGGAAGTGGGGGTGTCTCCTTGTCAATGTACAGGAAGTGGGGGTGGCTCTTTGTCTCTCTATAGGAAGTGGGGTGGCTATTTATTTTACTATGGGAAGTGGGGGTGTTTCTTTGTCTCTCTATATGAAGTGGGAGTGGATCTTTGTCTCTACATTAAGTGGGGGTGTGTCTTTGTCTCTGTATAGGAAGTGGAGGTGGATCTTTATCTCTCTATAGAAAGTGGGGGTGGATCTTTGTCTATGTATGGGAAGTGGGGGTGGATCTTTGTCTATGTATAGGAAGTGGGGGTGTTTCCTTGTCTCTCTATAGGAAGTGGGGGTGGATCTTTGCCTTTCTACAGTAAGTGGGGGTGGATCTTTGTCTCACTATAGGAAGTGGTGGTGGATCTTTGTCTCTCTATGGGAAGTGGGGGTGGGTCTTTGTCTCTGTATATGAAGTGGAGGTGGATCTTTGTCTTTCTATAGAAAGTGGGGTGGATCTTTGTCTATGTATGGGAAGTGGGGGTGGATCTTTGTCTATGTATAGAAAGTGGGGGTGTTTACTTGTCTCTCTATAGGAAGTGGGGGTGGATCTTTGTCTCTCTACAGTAAGTGGGGGTGGATCTTTGTCTCTCTATAAGAAGTGGGGGTGGATCTTTGTCTCTCTATGCGAAGTGGGGGTGGATTTTTGTCTACGTATAGGAAGTGGGGGTGGATTTTTGTCTCTCTATAGGAAGTTTAGGTGGATCTTTGTCTCAGTATAAGGAGTGGGGGTGGATCTTTGTCTCTCTGTAGGAAGTGGAGGTGGATTTTTGTCTCTTTATGGGAAGTGGGTGTGGATCTTTGTCAATGTATATGAAGTCGGGGTGTCTCTTTGTCTCTATAGGAAGCGGGGGTGGAACTTTGTCTATGTATAGGAATTAGGGGTGGCTCTTTGTCTGTCTTAAGGAATTGGGAGTTGATTTTTGTCTCTCTATGGGAATTCGGTGTGGATCTTTGTCTATGTATAGGAAGGTGGGCTGTCTCTTTGTCTCTCTATAGAAAGTGGGGGGGGAGTTTTGTCTATGTTTAGGAAGTGGGGGTGGATCTTTGTCTCTCTTTTGAAAGTGGAGGTGGCTATTTGTCTCTCTATAAGAAGTGGGGGTGTTTCTTTGTCTCTCTATAGGATGTAGGGGTGGATCTTTGTCTCTCTACAATAAGTCGGGGTGGGTCCTTGTCTCTCTATAGTAAGTCGCGGTGGATCTTTGTCTCTCTATAGGAAGTGGAGGTGGATCTTTGTTTCTCTATAGGAAGTGGGGGTGGATCTTTGTCTATATATAGGAAGTGGGGATGGATCTTTGTCTCTCTATAGGAAATGGGGGTAGATTTTTGTCTATGTATAGGAAGTGGGGTTGGCTTTTTGTCTATCTATAGGAAGTGGGGGTGTCTCCTTGTCCATGTATAGGAAGTGGGGGTGGCTCTTTGTCTCTCTATATGATGTGGGAGTGGATCTTTGTCTCTCTACATTAAGTGTGGGTGGGTCTTTGCCTCTGTATAGGAAGTGGAGGTGGATCTTTGTCTCTCTATAGAAAGTGGGGGTGGATCTTTGTCTATGTATTGGAAGTGGGGGTGGATCTTTGTCTATGTATGGGAAGTGGAGGTGTTTACTTGTCTCTCTATAGGAAGTGGGAGTGGGTATTTGTCTCTCTACAGTAAGTGGGGGTGGATCTTTGTCTCACTATAAGAAATGGTGGTTGATCTTTGTCTCTCTATGGGAAGTGGGGGTGGACCTTTGTCTCTATATAGGAAGTGGGGTGGATCTTTGTCTCTCTATAGAAAGTGGGGGTGGCTCTTTGTCTATGTATAGGAAGTGGGGGTGGCTCTTTTTCTCTCTATAGGAAGTGGGATTGGCTCTTTGTCTTTCTATAGGAAGTGGTGGTGTTTCTTTTTATCTCTATAGGAAGTGGGGGTGGATTATTGTCTCTCTGTAGAACGTGAGGGTGGCTATTTGTCTCTCTATAAGAAGTTGGGGTGTTTCTTTGTCTCTCTATAGGAAGTAGGAATGGATCTTTGTCTCTCTACAGTAAGTGTGGGTGAGTCTTTATCTATCTCTACAGTAAGTGGGGTGGATATTTGGCTCTCTATTGGAAGAAAGGGTGGATCTTTGTCTATGTATAGGAAGTGGGGTGGATCTTTGTCTCTCCATATGAAGTGGAGGTGGATTTTTGTCTATGTATAGGAAGTGGGGGTGTTTCTTTGTCTCTCTATAGGAAGTAGGGGTGTCTCTTTGTCTCTCTATAGGAAATGGGGGTGGATATTTGTATCTCTATGGGAAGTAAGGGTGGATCTTTGTCTATGTATAGGAAGTGGGGTGGATCTTTGTCTCTCTATATGAAGTGGAGGTAGATTTTAGTCTATGTACAGGAAGTGGGGGTGGCTCTTAGTCTCTCTATAGGAAGTGGGGGTGGCTCTTTGTGTATATATAGGAAGTGGGGGTGGCTCTTTGTCTCTCTATTGGAAGTGCGGGTTTCTCTGTGTCTTTCTATAGGAAGTGGGTGTGTTTCTTTGTCTCTGTAGAAAGTGAAGGTGGATATTTGTCTCTACAGTAAGTGAGTCCTTGTCTCTCTATAGGAAGTGGGGGGTGGATCTTTGTCTATGTATAGGAACTGGAGGTGGATCTTTGTCTCTCTATAGGAAGTGGGGGTGGATTTTTGTCTCTCTATAGGAAGTGGGTGTGCATCTTTGTCTACGTATAGGAAGTCAGTGTGTCTCTTTGTCTCTCTATAGGAAGTGGGGGTGGAACTTTGTCTATGTATAGGAAGTAGGGGTGGCTCTTTGTCTGTCTTAAGGTATTGGGGGTGGATTTTTGTCTCTCTATGGGAATTGGGTCTGGATCTTCGTCTATGTATAGTAAGTTGGGCTGTCTCATTGTCTCTCTATAGAAAGTGGGGGTGGATTTTTGTCTATGTATAGGAAGTGGGGGTGGATCTTTGTCTCTCTATAGAAAGTGGGGATGGCTATTCGTCTCTCTATAAGAAGTGGGGGTGTTTGTTTGTCTGTCTATAGGAAGTGGGGATGGATCTTTGTCTCTCTATAGGAAAAGGGGGTGGATTTTTGCCTATGTATAGGAAGTGGGGTTGGCTTTTTGTCTCTCTATAGGAAGTGGGGGTGTCTCCTTGTCCATGTATAGGAAGTGGGGGTGGCTCTTTGTCTCTCTATAGGAAGTAGGGTGGCTATTTATTTTACTATAGGAAGTGGGGGTGTTTCTTTGTCTCTCTATAGGAAGTGCAGGTGGATCTTTGTCTCTCTACATTAAGTGGGGGGGTGTCTTTGTCTCTGTATAGGAAGTGGAGGTGGATCTTTGTCTCTCTATAGAAAGTGGGGGAGGGTCTTTGTCTATGTATGGGAACTGGGGGTGGATCATTTTCTATGTATAGGAAGTGGGGGTGTTTACTTGTCTCTCTATAGGAAGTGGGGGTGGATCTTTGTCTCTCTATGGGATGTGGGGGTGGATCTTTGTCTACGTATAGGAAGTGGTGTTGGATCTTTGGCTCTCTATAGGAAGTTTAGGTGGATCTTTGTCTCAGTATAAGAAGTGGGGGTGGATCTTTGTCTCTCTATAGGAAGTGGGGGTGGATTTTTGTCTCTCTATGGGAAGTGGGTGTGGATCTTTGTCAATGTATAGGAAGTCGGGGTGTCTCTTTGCCTCTCTATAGGAAGTGGGGGTGGAACTTTGTCTATGTATAGGAAGTAGGAGTGGCTCTTTGTCTGTCTTAAGGAATTGTCAGTTGATTTTTGTCTCTCTATGGGAGTAGAGTGTGGATCTTTGTCTATGTATAGGAAGTTGGGCTGTATCTTTGTCTCTCTATAGAAAGTGGGGGTGGATTTTTGTCTATGTATAGGAAGTGGGGGTGGATTTTTGTCTCTCTATAGAAAGTGGGGGTGGCTATTTGTCTCTCTATAAGAAGTGGGGGTGTTTCTTTGTCTCTCTATAAGATGTAGGGGTGGATCTTTGTTTCTCTACAATAAGTCGAGGTGGGTCCTTGTCTCTCTATAGGAAGTGAGGTGGATCTTTGTCTATGTATAGAAAGTGGGGATCGATCTTTGTCTCTCTATAGGAAGTGGGGGTGTCTCCTTGTCCATGTATAGGAAGTGGGGGTGGCTCTTTGTCTCTCTATAGAAATTGGGGTGGCTATTTATTTTACTATGGGAAGTGGGGGTGTTTCTTTGTCTCTCTATAAGATGTAGGGGTGGATCTTTGTCTCTCTACAATAAGTCGGGGTGGGTCTTTGTCTCTCTATAGGAAATGGGGGTAGATTTTTGTCTATGTGTAGGAAATGGGGTTGGCTTTTTGTCTCTCTATAGGAAGTGGGGGTGTCTCCTTGTCCATGTATAGGAAATGGGGGTGGCTCTTTGTCTCTCTATAGGAAGTGGGGTGGCTATTTATTTTACTATGGGAAGTGGGGGTGTTTCTTTGTCTCTCTATAAGATGTAGGGGTGGATCTTTGTCTCTCTAAAGTAAGTCGGGGTGGATCTTTGTCTCTCTATAGGAAGTGGAGGTGGATCTTTGTCTCTCTATAGGAAGTGGGGGTGGATCTTTGTCTATGTATAGGAAGTGGGAATGGATCTTTGTCTCTCTATTGGAAATTGGGGTAGATTTTTGTCTATGTATAGGAAGTGGGGTTGGCTTTTTGTCTCTCTATAGGAAGTGGGGGTGTCTCCTTGTCCATGTACAGGAAGTGGGGGTGGCTCTTTGTCTCTCTATAGGAAGTGGGGTGGCTATTTATTTTACTATGGGAAGTGGGGGTGTTTCTTTGTCTCTCTATATGAAGTGGGAGTGGATCTTTGTCTCTACATTAAGTGGGGGTGTGTCTTTGTCTCTGTATAGGAAGTGGAGGTGGATCTTTATCTCTCTATAGAAAGTGGGGGTGGATCTTTGTCTATGTATGGGAAGTGGGGGTGGATCTTTGTCTATGTATAGGAAGTGGGGGTGTTTCCTTGTCTCTCTATAGGAAGTGGGGGTGGATCTTTGCCTTTCTACAGTAAGTGGGGGTGGATCTTTGTCTCACTATAGGAAGTGGTGGTGGATCTTTGTCTCTCTATGGGAAGTGGGGGTGGGTCTTTGTCTCTGTATATGAAGTGGAGGTGGATCTTTGTCTTTCTATAGAAAGTGGGGGTGGATCTTTGTCTATGTATGGGAAGTGGGGGTGGATCTTTGTCTATGTATAGGAAGTGGGGGTGTTTACTTGTCTCTCTATAGGAAGTGGGGGTGGATCTTTGTCTCTCTACAGTAAGTGGGGGTGGATCTTTGTCTCTCTATAGGAAGTGGGGGTGTATCTTTGTCTCTCTATGGGAAGTGGGGGTGGATTTTTGTCTACGTATAGGAAGTGGGGGTGGATTTTTGTCTCTCTATAGGAAGTTTAGGTGGATCTTTGTCTCAGTATAAGGAGTGGGGGTGGATCTTTGTCTCTCTATAGGAAGTGGAGGTGGATTTTTGTCTCTTTATGGGAATTGGCTGTGGATCTTTGTCAATGTATAGGAAGTCGGGGTGTCTCTTTGTCTCTCTATAGGAAGTGGGGGTGGAACTTTGTCTAAGTATAGGAATTAGGGGTGGCTCTTTGTCTGTCTTAAGGAATTGGGAGTTGATTTTTGTCTCTCTAAGGGAATTGGGTGTGGATCTTTGTCTATGTATAGGAAGTTGGGCTGTCTCTTTGTCTCTCTATAGAAAGTGGGGGGGGATTTTTGTCTATGTATAGGAAGTGGGGGTGGATCTTTGTCTCTCTTTGGAAAGTGGAGGTGGCTATTTGTCTTTCTATAAGAAGTGGGGGTGTTTCTTTGTCTCTCTATAGGATGTAGGGGTGGATCTTTTTCTCTCTACAATAATTCGGGGTGGGTCCTTGTCTCTCTATAGTAAGTCGCGGTGGATCTTTGTCTCTCTATAGGAAGTGGAGGTGGATCTTTGTCTCTCTATAGGAAGTGGGAGTGGATCATTGTCTATATATAGGAAGTGGGGATGGATCTTTGTCTCTCTATAGGAAATGGGGGTAGATTTTTGTCTATGTATAGGAAGTGGGGGTGTCTCCTTGTCCATGTATAGGAAGTGGGGGTGGCTCTTTGTCTCTCTATATGAAGTGGGAGTTGATCTTTGTCTCTCTACATTAAGTGTGGGTGGGTCTTTGCCTCTGTATAGGAAGTGGAGGTGGATCTTTGTCTCTCTATAGAAAGTGGGGGTGGTCTTTGTCTATGTATTGGAAGTGGGGGTGGATCTTTGTCTATGTATAGGAAGTGGATGTGTTTCCTTGTCTCTCTATAGGAAGTGGGGGTGGGTCTTTGTCTCTCTACAGTAAGTGGGGGTGGATATTTGTCTCACTATAGGAAGTGGTGGTGGATCTTTGTCTCTCTATGGGAAGTGGGGGTGGATCTTTGTCTATGTATAGGAAGTGGGGTGGATCTTTGTCTCTCTATAGAAAGTGGGGGTGGCTCTTTGTCTATGTATAGGAAGTGGGGGTGGCTCTTTTTCTCTCTATAGGAAGTGGGATTGGCTCTTTGTCTTTCTATAGGAAGTGGTGGTGTTTCTTTTTATCGCTATAGGAAGTGGGGGTGGATTATTGTCTCTCTGTAGAAAGAGAGGGTGGCTATTTGTCTCTCTATAAGAAGTTGGGGTGTTTCTTTGTCTCTCTGTAGGAAGTAGGAATGGATCTTTGTCTCTCTACAGTAAGTGTGTGTGGGTCTTTATCTATCTCTACAGTAAGTGGGGTGGATATTTGTATCTCTATGGGAAGTAAGGGTGGATCTTTGTCTATGTATAGGAAGTGGGGTGGATCTTTGTCTCTCTATATGAAGTGGAGGTAGATTTTAGTCTATGTACAGGAAGTGGGGGTGGCTCTTTGTCTCTCTATAGGAAGTGGGGGTGGCTCTTTGTGTATATATAGGAAGTGGGGGTGGCTCTTTGTCTCTCTATTGGAAGTTGGGGTTTCTCTGTGTCTTTCTATAGGAAGTGGGTGTGTTTCTTTGTCTCTATAGAAAGTGAAAGTGGATCTTTGTCTCTACAGTAAGTGGGTCCTTGTCTCTCTATAGGAAGTGGGGGGTGGATCTTTGTCTATGTATAGGAACTGGAGGTGGATCTTTGTCTCTCTATAGGAAGTGGGGGTGGATTTTTGTCTCTCTATAGGAAGTGGGTGTGCATCTTTCTCTACGTATAGGAAGTCAGGGTGTCTCTTTGTCTCTCTATAGGAAGTGGGGGTGGAACTTTGTCTATGTATAGGAAGTAGGGGTGGCTCTTTGTCTGTCTTAAGGTATTGGGGGTGGATTTTTGTCTCTCTATGGGAATTGGGTCTGGATCTTTGTCTATGTATAGTAAGTTGGGCTGTCTCATTGTCTCTCTATAGAAAGTGGGGGTGGATTTTTGTCTATGTATAGGAAGTGGGGGTGGATCTTTGTCTCTCTATAGAAAGTGGGGGTGGCTATTCGTCTCTCTATAAGAAGTGGGGGTGTTTGTTTGTCTCTCTATAGGAAGTGGAGGTGGACCTTTGTCTCTCTATAGGAAGTGGGGGTGAATCTTTGTCTATGTATAGAAAGTGGGGATGGATCTTTGTCTCTCTATAGGAAAAGGGGGTGGATTTTTGCCTATGTATAGGAAGTGGGGTTGGCTTTTTGTCTTTATATAGGAAGTGGGGGTGTCTCCTTGTCCATGTATAGGAAGTGGGGGTGGCTCTTTGTCTCTCTATAGGAAGTAGGGTGGCTATTTATTTTACTATAGGAAGTGGGGGTGTTTCTTTGTCTCTCTATAGGAAGTGGAGGTGGATCTTTGTCTCTCTACATTAAGTGGGGGTGTGTCTTTGTCTCTGTATAGGAAGTGGAGGTGGATCTTTGTCTCTCTATAGAAAGTGGGGGTGGGTCTTTGTCTATGTATGGGAACTGGGGGTGGATCATTGTCTTTGTATAGGAAGTGGGGGTGTTTACTTGTCTCTCTATAGGAAGTGGGGGTGGATCTTTGTCTCTCTATGGGATGTGGGGGTGGATCTTTGTCTACGTATAGGAAGTGATGTTGGATCTTTGGCTCTCTATAGGAAGTTTAGGTGGATCTTTGTCTCAGTATAAGGAGTGGGTTTTTTTTTTTCTCTCTATATTAAGTGGGGGTGGATTTTTGTCTCTCTATGGAAAGTGGGTGTGGATCTTTGTCAACGTATAGGAAGTCGGGGTGTCTCTTTGCCTCTCTATAGGAAGTGGGGGTGGAATTTTGTCTATGTATAGGAAGTAGGGGTGGCTCTTTGTCTGTCTTAAGGAATTGTCAGTTGATTTTTGTCTCTCTATGGGAGTAGAGTGTGGATCTTTGTCTATCTATAGGAAGTTGGGCTGTCTCTTTGTCTCTCTATAGAAAGTGGGGGTGGATTTTTGTCTATGTATAGGAAGTGGGGGTGAATTTTTGTCTCTCTATAGAAATTGGGAGCGGCTATTTGTCTCTGTATAAGAAGTGGGGGTGTTTCTTTGTCTCTCTATAAGATGTAGGGGTGGATCTTTGTCTCTCTACAATAAGTCGGGGTGGGTCCTTGTCTCTCTATAGGAAGTGGAGGTGGATCTTTGTCTATGTATAGAAAGTGGGGATGGATCTTTGTCTCTCTATAGGAAGTGGGGGTGTCTCCTTGTCCATGTATAGGAAGTGGGGGTGGCTCTTTGTCTCTCTATAGAAAGTGGGGTGGCTATTTATTTTACTATGGGAAGTGGGGGTGTTTCTTTGTCTCTCTATAAGATGTAGGGGTGGATCTTTGTCTCTCTACAATAAATCGGGGTGGGTCCTTGTCTCTCTATAGGAAATGGGGGTAGATTTTTGTCTATGTGTAGGAAATGGGGTTAGCTTTTTGTCTCTCTATAGGAAGTGGGGGTGTCTCCTTGTCCATGTATAGGAAATGGGGGTGGCTCTTTGTCTCTCTATAGGAAGTGGGGTGGCTATTTATTTTACTATACGAAGTGGGGGTGTTTCTTTGTCTCTCTATAAGATGTAGGGGTGGATCTTTGTCTCTCTACAGTAAGTCGGGGTGGATCTTTGTCTCTCTATAGGAAGTGGAGGTGGATCTTTGTCTCTCTATAGGAAGTGGGGGTGGATCTTTGTCTATGTATAGGAAGTGGGAATGGATCTTTGTCTCTCTATTGGAAATGGGGGTAGATTTTTGTCTATGTATAGGAAGTGGGGATGGATTTTTGTCTCTCTATAGGAAGTGGGGGTGTCTCCTTGTCCATGTATAGGAAGTGGGGGTGGCTCTTTGTCTCTCTATAGGAAGTGGGGTGGCTATTTATTTTACTATGGGAAGTGGGGGTGTTTCTTTATCTCTCTATATGAAGTGGGAGTGGATCTTTGTCTCTACATTAAGTGGGGGTGTGTCTTTGTCTCTGTATAGGAAGTGGAGGTGGATCTTTATCTCTCTATAGAAAGTGGGGGTGGATCTTTGTCTATGTATGGGAAGTGGGGGTGGATCTTTGTCTATGTATAGGAAGTGGGGGTGTTTCCTTGTCTCTCTATAGGAAGTGGGGGTGCATCTTTGTCTTTCTACAGTAAGTGGCGGTGGATCTTTGTCTCACTATAGGAAGTGGTGGTGGATCTTTGTTTCTCTATGGAAGTGGAGGTGGATCTTTGTCTATGTATGGGAAGTAGGGGTGGATCTTTGACTCTCTATAGAAAGTGGGGGTGGCTCTTTGTCTATGTATAGGAAGTGGGGGTGGTTCTTTTTCTCTCTGTAGGAAGTGGGATTGGCTCTTTGTCTTTCTATAGGAAGTGGGTGTGTTTCTTTTTATCTCTATAAGATGTAGGGGTGGATCTTTGTCTCTCTACAATAAGTCGGGGTGGGTCCTTGTCTCTCTATAGGAAGTGGAAGTGGATCTTTGTCTATGTATAGAAAGTGGGGATGGATCTTTGTCTCTCTATAGGAAGTGGGGGTGTCTCCTTGTCCATGTATAGAAAGTGGGGTGGCTATTTATTTTACTATGGGAAGTGGGGGTGTTTCTTTGTCTCTCTATAAGATGTAGGCGTGGATCTTTGTCTCTCTACAATAAGTCGGGGTGGGTCCTTGTCTCTCTATAGGAAATGGGGGTAGATTTTTGTCTATGTGTAGGAAATGGGGTTGGCTTTTTGTCTCTCTATAGGAAGTGGGGGTGTCTCCTTGTCCATGTATAGGAAATGGGGGTGGCTCTTTGTCTCTCTATAGGAAGTGGGGTGGCTATTTATTTTACTATGGGAATTGGGGGTGTTTCTTTGTCTCTCTATAAGATGTAGGGGTGGATCTTTGTCTCTCTACAGTAAGTCGGGGTGGATCTTTGTCTCTCTATAGGAAGTGGAGGTGGATCTTTGTCTCTCTATAGGAAGTGGGGGTGGATCTTTGTCTATGTATAGGAAGTGGGAATGGATCTTTGTCTCTCTATTGGAAATTGGGGTAGATTTTTGTCTATGTATAGGAAGTGGGGTTGGCTTTTTGTCTCTCTATAGGAAGTGGGGGTGTCTCCTTGTCCATGTACAGGAAGTGGGGGTGGCTCTTTGTCTCTCTATAGGAAGTGGGGTGGCTATTTATTTTACTATGGGAAGTGGGGGTGTTTCTTTGTCTCTCTATATGAAGTGGGAGTGGATCTTTGTCTCTACATTAAGTGGGGGTGTGTCTTTGTCTCTGTATAGGAAGTGGAGGTGGATCTTTATCTCTCTATAGAAAGTGGGAGTGGATCTTTGTCTATGTATGGGAAGTGGGGGTGGATCTTTGTCTATGTATAGGAAGTGGGGGTGTTTCCTTGTCTCTCTATAGGAAGTGGGGGTGGATCTTTGCCTTTCTACAGTAAGTGGGCGTGTCTCTTTGTCTCCCTATAGAAAGTGGGGGGTGGATCTTTGTCTCATTATAGGAAGTGGGGGTGGATATTTGTCTCTCTATAGAAAGTGGGGATGGATATTTGTTCCTCTATAAGAAGTGTGGGTGTTTCTTTGTCTCTCTATATGAAGTAGTGGTGGATCTTTGTCTCTCTACAGTGAGTCAGGGTGTGTCCTTGCCTCTCTATAGGAAGTGGGGGTGAATTTTTGTCTCTCCATAGGAAGTGGAGGTGTATCTTTGTCTCTCTTTAGGAAATGGAGATGGATTTTTGTTTATGTATAGGAAGTGGGGGTGGCTCTTTGTCTCTCTACAGTAAGTGGGGGTCGCTCTTTGTCTATGTATAGGAAGTGGGGGTGGCTTTTTATCAATCTATAGGAAGTGGGGGAGGCTCTTTATTTTTTCTCTAGGAAGTGGGGGTGTTTTTTGGCTCTCTCTAGGAAGTGGGGGTGGATCTTTGTCTCTCTATGGGAATTGGCGGTGGATCTTTGTCTATGTATAGGAAGTGGAGGTTGAACTTTGTCTCTCTATAGGAAGTGGGGGTGGATCTTTGTCTCAGTATAGGAAGTGAGGGTGGATCTTTGTCTCTCTATAGGAAGTGGGGGTGGATATTTGTCTATGTATAGGAAGTGGGGGTGGATCTTTTTCTATGTATAGGAAGTGGGGGTGGATCTTTCTCTATGTATAGGAAGTGAGTGTGTTTCTTTGTCTCTCTATAGGAAGTTAGGGTGGACCTTTGTCTCTCTACAGTAAGTGGGGGTGGGTCTTTGTCTCTCTATAGGAAGTGGGGGTGGATCTTTGTCTATGTATGCGAAGTCGGGATGGATTTTTGTCTCTCTACAGAAAGTGGAGGTGGGTCCTTGTCTCTTTATAGGTAGTAGGGCTAGATCTTTGACTATGTATAGGAAATGGGGGTGTCTCTTTGTCTCCCTATAGGAAGTGGGGGTGGATCTTTGTCTATGTATAAGAAGTCGGGGTGGCTCTTTGTCTCTCTAAAGGAAGTGGGTAGTGGATCTTTGTCTCTCTATGGGAAGTGGGTGTGGATCTTTGTCTATGGATAGGAAATCAGGGTGTCTCTTTGTCTCCCTATAGGAAGTGGGGGTGGATCTTTGTCTATGTGTAGGAAGTAGGGGTGGCTCTTTGTCTCTCTAAATGAAGTGGGTGGTGGATTTTTGTCTCTCTATGGGAAGTGGGTGTGTATCTTTGTACAGTGCCTACAAGTAGTATTCAACCCCCTGCAGATTTAGCTGGTTTGATAAGATGCAAATAAGTTAAAGCCTTCAAACTGCAAACGAGAGTAGGTTTTATGAACAGAAGCATAAATCTTACAAACCAAAAAGTTATGTTGCTCAGTTGAATTTTATTAAATTTTAAACATAAAAGTGTGGGTCAATTATTATTCAACCCCTATGTTTAATATTTTGTGGAATAACCCTTGTTTGCAATTACAGCTAATAATCGTCTTTTATAAGACCTGATCAGGCCGGCACAGGTCTGTGGAGTTATCTTGGCCCACTCCTCCATGCAGATCTTCTCCAAGTTATCTAGGTTCTTTGGGTGTCTCATGTGGACTTTATTCTTGAGCTCCTTCCTCAAGTTTTCAATTGGGTTAAGGTCAGGAGACTGACTAGGCCACTCCAACACCTTGACTTTTTCCCTATTGAACCAGGCCTTGGTTTTCTTGGCTGTGTGCTTTGGGTCGTTGTCTTGTTGGAAGATGAAATTACGACCCATCTTAAGATCCTTGATGGAGGAGCGGAGGTTCTTGGTCAAAATCTCCAGGTAGGCCGTGCTATCCATCTTCCCATGGATGCGGACCAGATGGCCAGGCCCCTTGGCAGAGAAACAGCCCCACAGCATGATGCTGCCACCAGCATGCTTGACTGTAGGGATAGTATTCTTGGGGTCGTATGCAGTGCCATCCAGTCACCAAACGTCACGTGTGTGGTTGGCACCAAAGATCTCGATCTTGGTCTCATCAGACCATAGAACCTTGAACCAGTCTGTCTCAGAGTCCTCCAAGTGATCATGAGCAAACTGTAGACGAGCCTTGACATGACGCTTTGAAAGTAAAGGTACCTTACGGGCTCGTCTGGAACGGAGACCATTGCGGTGGAGTACTTTACTTATGGTATTGACTGAAACCAATGTCCCCACTGCCATGAGATCTTCCCGGAGCTCCTTCCTTGTTGTCCTTGGGTTAGCCTTGACTCTTCGGACAAGCCTGGCCTCGGCACGGGAGGACACTTTCAAAGGCTGTCCTGGCCGTGGAAGGCTAACAGTAGTTCCATAAGCCTTCCACTTACGGATGATGCTCCCAACAGTGGAGACAGGTAGGCCCAACTCCTTGGAAAGGGTTTTGTACCCCTTGCCAGCCTTGTGACCCTCCACGATCTTGTCTCTGATGGCCTTGGAATGCTCCTTTGTCTTTCCCATGTTGACCATGTCTGAGTGCTGTTCACAAGTTTGGGGAGGGTCTTAAATAGTCAGAAAAGGCTGGCAAAAGAGATCTTTAATCCACACATGTGAAGCTCATTATTCTTGGTGCCTGAACTACTTCTTAATACTTTAGGGGGACCAAACAGAATTCTTGTGGTTTGAGGGGTTGAATAATAAATGACACTCTGAATTAACTTTTTACGTTTAAAAAAAAAAAAAAAAAAAAAAATTTGCTGCAGTGCATTTCCCACTTCCAGGCTGATCTACAGTACAAATGTCACAATGCCAAGTTAATTCCGCATGTGTCAACCAGCTAAATCTGCAGGGGGTTGAATACTACTTGTAGGCACTGTATATGTATGGGAAGTGGAGGTGTCTCTTTGTCTCTATATAGAAAGTGGGGGTGGATTTTTGTCTATGTATAGGAAGTGGAGGTGAATCTTTGTCTCTCTATAGGAAGTGGAGGTGGATCTTTGTCTCTCTTTAAGAAGTGGGGGTGGATCTTTGTCTATGTATAGGAAGTGACGAAGGTTCTTTGTCTCTCTTTAGGAAATGGAGATGGATTTTTGTTTATGCATAGGAAGTGGGGTGTCTCTTTGTCTCTCTAAAGTAAGTGGGGGTGGCTCTTTGTCTATGTATAGGAAGTGGGGTGTCTCTTTGTCTCTCTATAGGAAGTGGGGGTGGCTCTATATCTTTCTCTAGGAAGTGGGGGTGTTTCTTTGGATCTCTATAGGAAGTGGGGGTGGATCTTTGTCTATGTATGTGAATTGGGGGTGGATATTTGTCTCTCTACAGTAAGTGGGGGTGGGTCTTTGTCTTTCTATAGGAAGTGGGGGTGGATATTTGTCTCTCTATTGGAAGAAAGGGTGGATCTTTGACTATGTATAGGAAGTGGGGTGGATCTTTGTCTCTCTATATGAAGTGGAGGTGGATTTTTGTCTATGTATAGGAAGTGGGGGTGGCTCCTTGTCTCTCTATAGGAAGTTGGGGTGGCTGTTTGTCTATGTATAGGAAGTGGGGATTGCTGTTTGTTTCTCTATATGAAGTGGGGATGGCTCTTTGACTTTCAAAAGGAAGTGGGGGTGTTTCTTTGTCTCTCTATAGTAAGTGGGGGTGTGTCCTTGTCTCTGTAGGAAGTGGGGGTGAATCTTTGTCTATGCATAGGAAGTGGGGGTGGATTTTTGTCTCTCTATGGGAAGTGGGTGTGGATCTTTGTCTATGTATAGGAAGTGGGGGTGTCTCTTTGTCTCCCTAGAGAAAGTGGGGGGTGGATCTTTGTCTCAGTATAGGAAGTGGGGGTGGATCTTTGTCTCTCTATAGAAAGAAGGGATGGCTATTTGTCCCTCTATAAGAAGTGTGGTTATTTCTTTGTCTCTCTATAGGAAGTAGTGGTGGATCTTTGTCTCTCTACAGTAAGTCAGTGTGTGTCCTTGCCTCTCTATAAGAAGTGGGGGTAAATCTTTGTCTCTCTATAGGAAGTGGAGGTGTATCTTTGTCTCTCTTTAGGAAATGGAGATGGATTTTTGTTTATGTATAGGAAGTGGGGTGGCTCTTTGTCTCTCTATAGTAAGAGGGGGTCGCTCTTTGTCTATGTAAAGGAAGTGGGGGTGGCTTTTTGTCACTCTATAGGAAGTGGGGGAGGTTATTTATTTTTTCTCTAGGAAGTGGGGGTGTTTTTTGGCTCTCTCTAGGAAGTGGGGGTGGATCTTTGTCTCTATATGGGAATTGGCGGTGGATCTTTGTCTATGTATAGGAAGTGGAGGTTGAACTTTGTCTCTCTATAGGAAGTGGGGGTGGATCTTTGTCTCAGTATAGGAAGTGAGGGTGGATCTTTGTCTCACTATAGGAAGTGGGGGTGGATATTTGTCTATGTATAGGAAGTGGGGGTGGATATTTGTCTATGTATAGGAAGTGGGGGTGGTTCTTTGTCTATGTATAGGAAGTGAGTGTGTTTCTTTGTCTCTCTATAGGAAGTTAGGGTGGACCTTTGTCTCTCTACAGTAAGTGGGGGTGGGTCTTTGTCTCTCTATAGGAAGTGGGGGTGGATCTTTGTCTATCTGTGCGAAGTTGGGATGGATTTTTGTCTCTCTACAGTAAGTGGAGGTGGGTCCTTGTCTCTTTATAGGTAGTAGGGTTGGATCTTTGTCTATGTATAGGAAATGGGGGTGTCTCTTTGTCTCCCTATAGGAAGTGGGGGTGGAACTTTGTCTATGTATAGGAAGTCGGGGTGGCTCTTTGTCTCTCTAAAGGAAGTGGGTGGTGGATCTTTGTCTATGGATAGTAAGTTGGGCTGTCTCATTGTCTCTCTATAGAAAGTGTTGGTGGATTTTTGTCTATGTATAGGAAGTGGGGGTGGATCTTTGTCTCTCTATAGAAAGTGGGGGTGGCTATTCATCTCTCTATAAGAAGTGGGGGTGTTTGTTTGTCTCTCTATAGGAATTGGAAGTGGACCTTTGTCTCTCTATAGGAAGTGGGGGTGAATCTTTGTCTATGTATAGGAAGTGGGGATGGATCTTTGTCTCTCTATAGGAAAAGGGGGTGGATTTTTCCCTATGTATAGGAAGTGGGGTTGGCTTTTTGTCTCTCTATAGGAAGTGGGGGTGTCTCCTTGTCCATGTATAGGAAGTGGGAGTGGCTCTTTGTCTCTCTATAGGAAGTAGGCTGGCTATTTATTTTACTATAGGAAGTGGGGGTGTTTCTTTGTCCCTCTAGAGGAAGTGGAGGTGGATCTTTGTCTCTCTACATTAAGTGGGGGTGTGTCTTTGTCTCTGTATAGGAAGTGGAGGTGGATCTTTGTCTCTCTATAGAAAGTGGGGGTGGGTCTTTGTCTATGTATGGGAACTGGGGGTGGATCATTGTCTATGTATAGGAAGTGGGGGTGTTTACTTGTCTCTCTATAGGAAGTGGGGGTGGATCTTTGTCTCTCTATGGGATGTGGGGGTGGATCTTTGTCTACGTATTGGAAGTGGTGTTGGATCTTTGCCTCTCTATAGGAAGTTTAGGTGGATCTTTGTCTCAGTATAAGGAGTGGGGGTGGATCTTTGTCTCTCTATAGGAAGTGGGGGTGGATTTTTGTCTCTCTATGGGAAGTGGGTGTGGATCTTTGTCAACATATAGGAAGTCGGGGTGTCTCTTTGCCGCTCTCTAGGAAGTGGGGGTGGAACTTTGTCTATGTATAGGAAGAAGGGGTGGCTCTTTGTCTGTCTTAAAGAATTGTCAGTTGATTTTTTTCTCTCTATGGGAGTAGAATGTGGATCTTTGTCTATGTATAGAAAGTTGGGCTGTCTCTTTGTCTCTCTATAGAAAGTGGGGGTGGATTTTTGTCTATGTATAGGAAGTGGGGGTGGATTTTTGTCTCTCTATAGAAAGTGGGGGTGGCTATTTGTCTCTCTATAAGAAGTGGGGGTGTTTCTTTGTCTCTCTATAAGATGTAGGGGTGGATCTTTGTCTCTCTACAATACGTCGGGGTGGGTCCTTGTCTCTCTATAGGAAGTGGGTGTGGCTCTTTGTCTCTCTATAGAAAGTGGGGTGGCTATTTATTTTACTATGGGAAGTGGGGGTGTTTCTTTGTCTCTCTATAAGATGTAGGGGTGGATCTTTGTCTCTCTACAATAAGTCGGTGTGGGTCCTTGTCTCTCTATAGGAAATGGGGGTAGATTTTTGTCTATGTGTAGGAAATGGGGTTGGCTTTTTGTCTCTCTATAGGAAGTGGGGGTGTCTCCTTGTCCATGTATAGGAAATGGAGGTGGCTCTTTGTCTCTCTATAGGAAGTGGGGTGGCTATTTATTTTACTATGGGAAGTGGGGGTGTTTCTTTGTCTCTCTATAAGATGTAGGGGTGGATCTTTGTCTCTCTACAGTAAGTCGGGGTGGATCTTTGTCTCTCTATAGGAAGTGGAGGTGGATCTTTGTCTCTCTATAGGAAGTGGGGGTGGATCTTTGTCTATGTATAGGAAGTGGGAATGGATCTTTGTCTCTCTATTGGAAATGGGGATCGATTTTTGTCTATGTATAGGAAGTGGGGTTGGCTTTTTGTCTCTCTATAGGAAGTGGGGGTGTCTCCTTGTCCATGTATAGGAAGTGGGAGTGGCTCTTTGTCTCTCTATAGGAAGTGGGGTGGCTATTTATTTTACTGTGGGAAGCGGGGGTGTTTCTTTGTCTCTTTATATGAAGTGGGAGTGGATCTTTGTCTCTACATTAAGTGGGGGTGGGTCTTTGTCTCTGTATAGGAAGTGGAGGTGGATCTTTATCTCTCTATAGAAAGTGGGGGTGGATCTTTGTCTATGTATGGGAAGTGGGGGTGGATCTTTGTCTATGTATAGGAAGTGGGGGTGTTTCCTTGTCTCTCTATAGGAAGTGGGGGTGGATCTTTGTCTTTCTACAGTAAGTGGGGGTGGATCTTTGTCTCACTATAGGAAGTGGTGGTGAATCTTTGTCTCTCTATGGGAAGTGGGGGTGGATCTTTGTCTATGTATAGGAAGTAGGGGTGGATCTTTGACTCTCTGTAGAAAGTGGGGGTGGCTCTTTGTCTATGTATAGGAAGTGGGGGTGGCTCTTTTTCTCTCTATAGGAAGTGGGATTGGCTCTTTGTCTTTCTATAGGAAGTGGGTGTGTTTCTTTTTATCTCTATAGGAAGTGGGGTGGATTATTGTCTCTCTGTAGAAAGTGGGGGTGGCTATTTGTTTCTCTATAAGAAGTTGGGGTGTTTCTTTGTCTCTCTATTGGAAGTAGGAGTGGATCTTTGTCTCTCTACAGTAAGTGGGGGTTGATAATTGTCTCTCTGTGGGAAGAAAGGGTGGATTTTTGTCTATGTATAGGAAGTGGGGTGGATCTTTGCTTCTCCAAATGAAGTGGAGGTGGATTTTTGTCTATGTATAGGAAGTGGGGGTGTCTCTTTTTCTCTCTATAGGAAGTGGGGTGGCTCTTTGTCTATGTATAGGAAGTGGAGATTGCTCTTTTTCTCTCTATAGGAAGTGGGGGTGGCTCTTTGTCTTTCAATAGGAAGTGGGTATGTTTACTTGTCTCTCTTTAGGAAGTGGGGGTGAATCTTTGTCTATGTATAGGAAGTGGGGGTGGATTTTTGTCTCTCTATGGGAAGTGGGTGTGAATCTTTGTCTATGTATAGGAAATGGAGGTGTCTCTTTGTCTCTCTATAGAAAGTGGGGGTGGATTTTTGTCTATGTATAGGAAGTGGGGGTGGATCTTTGTCTCTCTATAGAAAGTGGGGGTGGATCTTTGTCTATGTATGGGAAGTGGGGGTGGATCTTTGTCTATGTATAGGAAGTGGGGGTGTTTACTTGTCTCTCTATAGGAAGTGGGGGTGGATCTTTGTCTCTCTACAGTAAGTGGGGGTGGATCTTTGTCTCTCTATAGGAAGTGGGGGTGGATCTTTGTCTCTCTATGGGAAGTGGGGGTGGATTTTTGTCTACGTATAGGAAGTGGGGGTGGATTTTTGTCTCTCTATAGGAAGTTTAGGTGGATCTTTGTCTCAGTATAAGGAGTGGGGGTGGATCTTTGTCTCTCTATAGGAAGTGGAGGTGGATTTTTGTCTCTTTATGGGAAGTGGGTGTGGATCTTTGTCAATGTATAGGAAGTCGGGGTGTCTCTTTGTCTCTCTATAGGAAGTGGGGTGGAACTTTGTCTAAGTATAGGAATTAGGGGTGGCTCTTTGTCTGTCTTAACTAATTGGGAGTTGATTTTTGTCTCTCTATGGGAATTGGGTGTGGATCTTTGTCTATGTATATGAAGTTGGGCTGTCTCTTTGTCTCTCTATAGAAAGTGGGGGGGATTTTTGTCTATGTATAGGAAGTGGGGGTGGATCTTTGTCTCTCTTTTGAAAGTCGAGGTGGCTATTTGTCTCTCTATAAGAAGTGGGGGTGTTTCTTTGTCTCTCTATAGGATGTAGGGGTGGATCTTTTTCTCTCTACAATAAGTCGGGGTGGGTCCTTGTCTCTCTATAGTAAGTCGCGGTGGATCTTTTTCTCTCTATAGGAAGTGGAGGTGGATCTTTGTCTCTCTATAGGAAGTGGGGGTGGATCTTTGTCTATATATAGGAAGTGGGGATGGATCTTTGTCTCTCTATAGGAAATGGGGGTAGATTTTTGTCTATGTATAGTAAGTGGGGTTGGCTTTTTGTCTATCTATAGGAAATGGGGGTGTCTCCTTGTCCATGTATAGGAAGTGGGGGTGGCTCTTTGTCTCTCTATATGAAGTGGGAGTGGATCTTTGTCTCTCTACATTAAGTGTGGGTGGGTCTTTGCCTCTGTATAGGAAGTGGGGGTGGATCTTTGTCTATGTATAGGAAGTGGAGGTGTTTCCTTGTCTCTCTATTGGAAGTGGGGGTGGGTCTTTGTCTCTCTACAGTAAGTGGGGGTGGATCTTTGTCTCACTATAGGAAGTGGTGGTGGATCTTTGTCTCTCTATGGGAAGTGGGTGTGGATCTTTGTCTATGTATAGGAAGTGGGGTGGATCTTTGTCTCTCTATAGAAAGTGGGGGTGGCTCTTTGTCTATGTATAGGAAGTGGGGGTGGCTCTTTTTCTCTCTATAGGAAGTGGGATTGGCTCTTTGTCTTTCTATAGGAAGTGTTGGTGTTTCTTTTTATCGCTATAGGAAGTAGGGTGGATTATTGTCTCTCTGTAGAAAGAGAGGGTGGCTATTTGTCTCTCTATAAGAAGTTGGGGTGTTTCTTTGTCTCTCTATAGGAAGTAGGAATGGATCTTTGTCTCTCTACAGTAAGTGTGGGTGGGTCTTTATCTATCTCTACAGTAAGTGGGGTGGATATTTGTATCTCTATGGGAAGTAAGGGTGGATCTTTGTCTATGTATAGGAAGTGGGGTGGATCTTTGTCTCTCTATATGAAGTGGAGGTAGATTTTAGTCTATGTACAGGAAGTGGGGGTGGCTCTTTGTCTCTCTATAGGAAGTGGGGGTGGCTCTTTGTGTATATATAGGAAGTGGGGGTGGCTCTTTGTCTCTCTATTGGAAGTGGGGGTTTCTCTGTGTCTTTCTATAGGAAGTGGGTGTGTTTCTTTGTCTCTAAAGAAAGTGAAGGTGGATCTTTGTCTCTACAGTAAGTGGGTCCTTGTCTCTCTATAGGAAGTTGGGGGTGGATCTTTGTCTATGTATAGGAACTGGAGGTGGATCTTTGTCTCTCTATAGGAAGTGGGGGTGGATTTTTGTCTCTCTATAGGAAGTGGGTGTGCATCTTTCTCTACGTATAGGAAGTCAGGGTGTCTCTTTGTCTCTCTATAGGAAGTGGGGGTGGAAATTTGTCTATGTATAGGAAGTAGGGGTGGATCTTTGTCTGTCTTAAGGTATTGGGGGTGGATTTTTGTCTCTCTATGGGAATTGGGTCTGGATCTTTGTCTATGTATAGTAAGTTGGGCTGTCTCATTGTCTCTCTATAGAAAGTGGGGGTGGATTTTTGTCTATGTATAGGAAGTGGGGGTGGATCTTTGTCTCTCTATAGAAAGTGGGGGTGGCTATTCGTCTCTCTATAAGAAGTGGGGGTGTTTGTTTGTCTCTCTATAGGAAGTGGAGGTGGACCTTTGTCTCTCTATAGGAAGTGGGGGTGAATCTTTGTCTATGTATAGGAAGTGGGGATGGATCTTTGTCTCTCTATAGGAAAAGGGGGTGGATTTTTGCCTATGTATAGGAAGTGGGGTTGCCTTTTTGTCTTTCTATAGGAAGTGGGGGTGTCTCCTTGTCCATGTATAGGAAGTGGGGGTGGCTCTTTGTCTCTCTATAGGAAGTAGGGTGGCTATTTATTTTACTATAGGAAGTGGGGGTGTTTCTTTGTCTCTCTATAGGAAGTGGGGGTGGATTTTTGTCTCTCTATGGGAAGTGGGTGTGGATCTTTGTCAACGTATAGGAAGTCGGGGTGTCTCTTTGCCTCTCTATAGGAAGTGGGGGTGGAACTTTGTCTATGTATAGGAAGTAGGGGTGGCTCTTTGTCTGTCTTAAGGAATTGTCAGTTGATTTTTGTCTCTCTATGGGAGTAGAGTGTGGATCTTTGTCTATGTATAGGAAGTTGGGCTGTCTCTTTGTCTCTCTATAGAAAGTGGGGGTGGATTTTTGTCTATGTATAGGAAGTGGGGGTGGATTTTTGTCTCTCTATAGAAACTGGGGGTGGCTATTTGTCTCTCTATAAGAAGTGGGGGTGTTTCTTTGTCTCTCTATAAGATGTAGGGGTGGATCTTTGTCTCTCTACAATAAGTCGGGGTGGGTCCTTGTCTCTGTATAGGAAGTGGAGGTGGATCTTTGTCTATGTATAGAAAGTGGGGATGGATCTTTGTCTCTCTATAGGAAGTGGGGGTGTCTCCTTGTCCATGTATAGGAAGTGGGGGTGGCTCTTTGTCTCTCTATAGAAAGTGGGGTGGCTATTTATTTTACTATGGGAAGTGGGGGTGTTTCTTTGTCTCTCTATAACATGTAGGGGTGGATCTTTGTCTCTCTACAATAAGTCGGGGTGGGTCCTTGTCTCTCTATAGGAAATGGGGGTAGATTTTTGTCTATGTGTAGGAAATGGGGTTAGCTCTTTGTCTCTCTATAGGAAGTGGGGTGGCTATTTATTTTACTATACGAAGTGGGGGTGTTTCTTTGTCTCTCTATAAGATGTAGGGGTGGATCTTTGTCTCTCTACAGTAAGTCGGGGTGGATCTTTGTCTCTCTATAGGAAGTGGAGGTGGATCTTTGTTTCTCTATAGGAAGTGGGGGTGGATCTTTGTCTATGTATAGGAAATGGGAATGGATCTTTGTCTCTCTATTGGAAATGGGGGTAGATTTTTGTCTATGTATAAGAAGTGTGGATGGATTTTTGTCTCTCTATAGGAAGTGGGGGTGTCTCCTTGTCCATGTATAGGAAGTGGGGTTGGCTCTTTGTCTCTCTATAGATAGTGGGGTGGCTATTTATTTTACTATGGGAAGTGGGGGTGTTTCTTTGTCTCTCTATATGAAGTGGGAGTGGATCTTTGTCTCTACATTAAGTGGGGGTGTGTCTTTGTCTCTGTATAGGAAGTGGAGGTGGATCTTTATCTCTCTATAGAAAGTGGGGGTGGATCTTTGTCAAAGTATGGGAAGTGGGGGTGGATCTTTGTCTATGTATAGGAAGTGGGGGTGTTTCCTTGTCTCTCTATAGGAAGTGGGGGTGGATCTTTGTCTTTCTACAGTAAGTGGGGGTGGATCTTTGTCTCACTATAGGAAGTGGTGGTGGATCTTTGTTTCTCTATGGAAGTGGGGGTGGATCTTTGTCTATGTATAGGAAGTAGGGGTGGATCTTTGACTCTCTATAGAAAGTGGGGGTGGCTCTTTGTCTATGTATAGGAAGTGGGGGTGGCTCTTTTTCTCTCTATAGGAAGTGGGATTGGCTCTTTGTCTTTCTATAGGAAGTGGGTGTGTTTCTTTTTATCTCTATAAGATGTATGGGTGGATCTTTGTCTCTCTACAATAAGTCGGGGTGGGTCCTTGTCTCTATAGGAAGTGGAGGTGGATCTTTGTCTATGTATAGAAAGTGGGGATGGATCTTTGTCTCTCTATAGGAAGTGGGGGTGTCTCCTTGTCCATGTATAGGAAGTGGGGGTGGCTCTTTGTCTGTCTATAGAAAGTGGGGTGGCTATTTATTTTACTATGGGAAGTGGGCGTGTTTCTTTGTCTCTCTATAAGATGTAGGGGTGGATCTTTGTCTCTCTACAATAAGTCGGGGTGGGTCCTTGTCTCTCTATAGGAAATGGGGGTAGATTTTTGTCTATGTGTAGGAAATGGGGTTGGCTTTTTGTCTCTCTATACGAAGTGGGGGTGTCTCCTTGTCCATGTATAGGAAATGGGGGTGGCTCTTTGTCTCTCTATAGGAAGTGGGGTGGCTATTTATTTTACTATGGGAAGTGGGGGTGTTTCTTTGTCTCTCTATAAATGTAGGGGTGGATCTTTGTCTCTCTACAGTAAGTCGGGGTGGATCTTTGTCTCTCTATAGGAAGTGGAGGTGGATCTTTGTCTCTCTATAGGAAGTGGGGGTGGATCTTTGTCTATGTATAGGAAGTGGGAATGGATCTTTGTCTCTCTATTGGAAATGGGGGTAGATTTTTGTCTATGTATAGGAAGTGGGGTTAGCTTTTTGTCTCTCTATAGGAAGTGGGGGTGTCTCCTTGTCAATGTATAGGAAGTGGGGGTGGCTCTTTGTCTCTCTATAGGAAGTGGGGTGGCTATTTATTTTACTATGGGAAGTGGGGGTGTTTCTTTGTCTCTCTATATGAAGTGGTAGTTGATCTTTGTCTCTACATTAAGTGGGGGTGTGTCTTTGTCTCTGTATAGGAAGTGGAGGTGGATCTTTGTCTCTCTACAGTAAGTCGAGGTGGGTCCTTGTCTCTCTATAGGAAGTGGGGGTGAATCTTTGTCTCTCTATAGGAAGTGCAGGTGGATCTTTGTCTCTCTATAGGAAGTGGGGGTGGATCTTTGTTTATGTATAGGAAGTGACGATGGACCTTTGTCACTCTTTAGGAAATGGAGATGGATTTTTGTTTATGTATAGGAAGTGGGGGTGGCTCTTTGTCTCTCTATAGTAAGTGGAGGTGGCTCATTGTCTCTATAGAGGAGTGGGGCTGGATTTTTGTCTCTCTATGGGAAGTGGGTGTGGATCTTTGTCTATGTATAGGAAGTGGGCGTGTCTCTTTGTCTCTCTATAGAAAGTGGGGGTGGATTTTTGTCTATGTATACGAAGTGGGGGTGGACCTTTGTCTCTCTATAGAAAGTGGGGATGGCTATTTGTCCCTCTATAAGAAGTGTGGGTGCTTCTTTGTCTCTCTTTAGGAAGTAGTGGTGGATCTTTGTCTCTCTAGAGTAAGTCGGGGTGGGTCCTTTTCTCTCTATAGGAAGTGGGGGTGAATCTTTGTCTCTCTATAGGAAGTGGAGGTGGATCTTTCTCTATGTATAGGAAGTGACAAAGGTTCTTTATCTCTCTTTAGGAAATGGAGATGGATTTTTGTTTATGTATAGGAAGTGGGGTGGCTCTTTGTCTCTCTATATTAAGTGGGGGTGGCTCTTTGTCTATGTATAGGAAGTGGGGTGGCTCTTTGTCTCTCTATAGGAAGTGGGGGTGGCTCTATATCTTTCTCTAGGAATTGGGGGTGCTGCTTTGGATCTCTATAGGAAGTGGGGGTGGATCTTTGTCTCTCTATAGAAAGAGAGGGGTGGATATTTGTCTCTCTATTGGAAGAAAGGGTGGATCTTTGTCTATGTATAGGAAGTGGGGTGGATCTTTGTCTCTCTATATGAAGTGGAGGTGGATTTTTGTCTATGTATAGGAAGTGGGAGTGGCTCCTTGTCTCTCTATAGGAAGTTGGGGTGGCTGTTTGTCTATGTATAGTAAGTGGGGATTGCTCTTTGTCTCTCTATATGAAGTGGGGGTGGCTCTTTGACTTTCAAAAGGAAGTGGGGGTGTTTCTTTGTCTCTCCTTAGTAAGTGGGGGTGTGTCCTTGTCTCTCTGTAGGAAGTGGGGGTGAATCTTTGTCTATGTATAGGAAGTGGGGGTGGATTTTTGTCTCTTTATGGGAAGTGGGTGTGGATCTTTGCCTATGTATAGGAAGTGGGGGTGTCTCTTTGTCTCCCTATAGAAAGTGGGGGGTGGATCTTTGTCTCATTATAGGAAGTGGGGGTGGATATTTGTCTCTCTATAGAAAGTGGGGATGGATATTTGTTCCTCTATAAGAAGTGTGGGTGTTTCTTTGTCTCTCTATAGGAAGTAGTGGTGGATCTTTGTCTCTCTACAGTGAGTCAGGGTGTGTCCTTGCCTCTCTATAGGAAGTGGGGGTGAATCTTTGTCTCTCTATAGGAAGTGGAGGTGTATCTTTGTCTCTCTTTAGGAAATGGAGATGGATTTTTGTTTATGTATAGGAAGTGGGGGTGGCTCTTTGTCTCTCTACAGTAAGTGGGGGTCGCTCTTTGTCTATGTATAGGAAGTGGGGGTGGCTTTTTATCACTCTATAGTAAGTGGGGGAGGCTCTTTATTTTTTCTCTAGGAAGTGGGGGTGTTTTTTGGCTCTCTCTAGGAAGTGGGGGTGGATCTTTGTCTCTCTATGGGATTTGGCGGTGGATCTTTGTCTATGTATAGGAAGTGGAGGTTGAACTTTGTCTCTCTATAGGAAGTGGGGGTGGATCTTTGTCTCAGTATAGGAAGTGAGGGTGGATCTTTGTCTCACTATAGGAAGTGGGGGTGGATATTTGTCTATGTATAGGAAGTGGGGGTGGATCTTTGCCTATGTATAGGACGTGGGGGTTGATCTTTCTCTATGTATAGGAAGTGAGTGTGTTTCTTTGTCTCTCTATAGGAAGTTAGGGTGGACCTTTGTCTCTCTACAGTAAGTGGGGGTGGGTCTTTGTCTCTCTATAGGAAGTGGGGGTGGATCTTTGTCTATGTATGCGAAGTCGGGATGGATTTTTGTCTCTCTACAGAAAGTGGAGGTGGGTCCTTGTCTCTTTATAGGTAGTAGGGCTAGATCTTTGACTATGTATAGGAAATGGGGGTGTCTCTTTGTCTCCCTATAGGAAGTGGGGGTGGATCTTTGTCTATGTATAAGAAGTCGGGGTGGCTCTTTGTCTCTCTAAAGGAAGTGGGTAGTGGATCTTTGTCTCTCTATGGGAAGTGGGTGTGGATCTTTGTCTATGGATAGGAAATCAGGGTGTCTCTTTGTCTCCCTATAGGAAGTGGGGATGGATCTTTGTCTATGTGTAGGAAGTAGGGGTGGCTCTTTTTCTCTCTAAATGAAGTGGGTGGTGGATTTTTGTCTCTCTATGGGAAGTGGGTGTGTATCTTTGTACAGTGCCTACAAGTAGTATTCAACCCCCTGCAGATTTAGCTGGTTTGATAAGATGCAAATAAGTTAGAGCCTTCAAACTGCAAACGAGAGTAGGTTTTATGAACAGAAGCATAAATCTTACAAACCAAAAAGTTATGTTGCGCAGTTGAATTTTATTAAATTTTAAACATAAAAGTGTGGGTCAATTATTATTCAACCCCTATGTTTAATATTTTGTGGAATAACCCTTGTTTGCAATTACAGCTAATAATCGTCTTTTATAAGACCTGATCAGGCCGGCACAGGTCTGTGGAGTTATCTTGGCCCACTCCTCCATGCAGATCTTCTCCAAGTTATCTAGGTTCTTTGGGTGTCTCATGTGGACTTTATTCTTGAGCTCCTTCCACAAGTTTTCAATTGGGTTAAGGTCAGGAGACTGACTAGGCCACTCCAACACCTTGACTTTTTCCCTATTGAACCAGGCCTTGGTTTTCTTGGCTGTGTGCTTTGGGTCGTTGTCTTGTTGGAAGATGAAATTACGACCCATCTTAAGATCCTTGATGGAGGAGCGGAGGTTCTTGGTCAAAATCTCCAGGTAGGCCGTGCTATCCATCTTCCCATGGATGCGGACCAGATGGCCAGGCCCCTTGGCAGAGAAACAGCCCCACAGCATGATGCTGCCACCACCATGCTTGACTGTAGGGATAGTATTCTTGGGGTCGTATGCAGTGCCATCCAGTCTCCAAACGTCACGTGTGTGGTTGGCACCAAAGATCTCGATCTTGGTCTCATCAGACCATAGAACCTTGAACCAGTCTGTCTCAGAGTCCTCCAAGTGATCATGAGCAAACTGTAGACGAGCCTTGACATGACGCTTTGAAAGTAAAGGTACCTTACGGGCTCGTCTGGAACGGAGACCATTGCGGTGGAGTACTTTACTTATGGTATTGACTGAAACCAATGTCCCCACTGCCATGAGATCTTCCCGGAGCTCCTTCCTTGTTGTCCTTGGGTTAGCCTTGACTCTTCGGACAAGCCTGGCCTCGGCACGGGAGGACACTTTCAAAGGCTGTCCTGGCCGTGGAAGGCTAACAGTAGTTCCATAAGCCTTCCACTTACGGATGATGCTCCCAACAGTGGAGACAGGTAGGCCCAACTCCTTGGAAAGGGTTTTGTACCCCTTGCCAGCCTTGTGACCCTCCACGATCTTGTCTCTGATGGTCTTGGAATGCTCCTTTGTCTTTCCCATGTTGACCATGTCTGAGTGCTGTTCACAAGTTTGGGGAGGGTCTTAAATAGTCAGAAAAGGCTGGCAAAAGAGATCTTTAATCCACACATGTGAAGCTCATTATTCTTGGTGCCTGAACTACTTCTTAATACTTTAGGGGGACCAAACAGAATTCTTGTGGTTTGAGGGGTTGAATAATAAATGACACTCTGAATTAACTTTTTAAGTTTAAAAAAAAAAAAAAAATTTGCTGCAGTGCATTTCCCACTTCCAGGCTGATCTACAGTACAAATGTCACAATGCCAAGTTAATTCCGCATGTGTCAACCAGCTAAATCTGCAGGGGGTTGAATACTACTTGTAGGCACTGTATATGTATGGGAAGTGGAGGTGTCTCTTTGTCTCTATATAGAAAGTGGGGGTGGATTTTTGTCTATGTATAGGAAGTGGAGGTGGATCTTTGTCTCTCTTTAAGAAGTGGGGGTGGATCTTTGTCTATGTATAGGAAGTGACGAAGGTTCTTTGTCTCTCTTTAGGAAATGGAGATGGATTTTTGTTTATGCATAGGAAGTGGGGTGTCTCTTTGTCTCTCTAAAGTAAGTGGGGGTGGCTCTTTGTCTATGTATAGGAAGTGGGGTGGCTCTTTGTCTCTCTATAGGAAGTGGGGGTGGCTCTATATCTTTCTCTAGGAAGTGGGGGTGTTTCTTTGGATCTCTATAGGAAGTGGGGGTGGATCTTTGTCTATGTATGTGAATTGGGGGTGGATCTTTGTCTCTCTACAGTAAGTGGGGGTGGGTCTTTGTCTCTCTATAGGAAGTGGGGGTGGATATTTGTCTCTCTATTGGAAGAAAGGGTGGATCTTTGACTATGTATAGGAAGTGGGGTGGATCTTTGTCTCTCTATATGAAGTGGAGGTGGATTTTTGTCTATGTATAGGAAGTGGGGGTGGCTCCTTGTCTCTCTATAGGAAGTTGGGGTGGCTGTTTGTCTATGTATAGGAAGTGGGGATTGCTGTTTGTTTCTCTATATGAAGTGGGGATGGCTCTTTGACTTTCAAAAGGAAGTGGGGGTGTTTCTTTGTCTCTCTATAGTAAGTGGGGGTGTGTCCTTGTCTCTGTAGGAAGTGGGGGTGAATCTTTGTCTATGTATAGGAAGTGGGGGTGGATTTTTGTCTCTCTATGGGAAGTGGGTGTGGATCTTTGTCTATATATAGGAAGTGGGGGTGTCTCTTTGTCTCCCTAGAGAAAGTGGGGGGTGGATCTTTGTCTCAGTATAGGAAGTGGGGGTGGATCTTTGTCTCTCTATAGAAAGAAAGGATGGCTATTTGTCCCTCTATAAGAAGTGTGGTTATTTCTTTGTCTCTCTATAGGAAGTAGTGGTGGATCTTTGTCTCTCTACAGTAAGTCAGGGTGTGTCCTTGCCTCTCTATAAGAAGTGGGGGTAAATCTTTGTCTCTCTTTAGGAAATGGAGATGGATTTTTGTTTATGTATAGGAAGTGGGGTGGCTCTTTGTCTCTCTATAGTAAGAGGGGGTCGCTCTTTGTCTATGTAAAGGAAGTGAGGGTGGCTTTTTGTCACTCTATAGGAAGTGGGGGAGGTTCTTTATTTTTTCTCTAGGAAGTGGGGGTGTTTTTTGGCTCTCTCTAGGAAGTGAGGGTGGATATTTGTCTCTATATGGGAATTGGCGGTGGATCTTTGTCTATGTATAGGAAGTGGAGGTTGAACTTTGTCTCTCTATAGGAAGTGTGGGTGGATCTTTGTCTCAGTATAGGAAGTGAGGGTGGATCTTTGTCTCACAATAGGAAGTGGGGGTGGATATTTGTCTATGTATAGGAAGTGGGGGTGGATATTTGTCTATGTATAGGAAGTGGGGGTGGATCTTTGTCTATGTATAGGAAGTGAGTGTGTTTCTTTGTCTCTCTATAGGAAGTTAGGGTAGACCTTTGTCTCTCTACAGTAAGTGGGGGTGGGTCTTTGTCTCTCTATAGGAAGTGGGGGTGGATCTTTGTCTATGTGTGCGAAGTCGGGATGGATTTTTGTCTCTCTACAGTAAGTGGAGGTGGGTCCTTGTCTCTTTATAGGTAGTAGGGCTGGATCTTTGTCTATGTATAGGAAATGGGGGTGTCTCTTTTTCTCCCTATAGGAAGTGGGGGTGGAACTTTGTCTATGTATAGGAAGTCGGGGTGGCTCTTTGTCTCTCTAAAGGAAGTGGGTGGTGGATCTTTGTCTATGGATAGTAAGTTGGGCTGTCTCATTGTCTCTCTATAGAAAGTGGGGGTGGATTTTTGTCTATGTATAGGAAGTGGGGGTGGATCTTTGTCTCTCTATAGAAAGTGGGGGTGGCTATTCGTCTCTCTATAAGAAGTGGGGGTGTTTGTTTGTCTCTCTATAGGAAGTGGAGGTGGACCTTTGTCTCTCTATAGGAAGTGGGGGTGAATCTTTGTCTATGTATAGGAAGTGGGGATTTATCTTTGTCTCTCTATAAGAAAAGGGGGTGGATTTTTGCCTATGTATAGGAAGTGGGGTTGGCTTTTTGTCTCTCTATAGGATGTGGGGGTGTCTCCTTGTACATGTATAGGAAGTGGGAGTGGCTCTTTGTCTCTCTATAGGAAGTAGGCTGGCTATTTATTTTACTATAGGAAGTGGGGGTGTTTCTTTGTCTCTCTATAGGAAGTGGAGGTGGATCTTTGTCTCTCTACATTAAGTAAGGGTGTGTCTTTGTCTCTGTATAGGAAGTGGAGGTGGATCTTTGTCTCTCTATAGAAAATGGGGGTGGGTCTTTGTCTATGTATGGGAACTGGGGGTGGATCATTGTCTATGTATAGGAAGTGGGGGTGTTTACTTGTCTCTCTATAGGAAGTGGGGGTGGATCTTTGTCTCTCTATGGGATGTGGGGGTGGATCTTTGTCTACGTATTGAAAGTGGTGTTGGATCTTTGCCTCTCTATAGGAAGTTTAGGTGGATCATTGTCTCAGTATAAGGAGTGGGGGTGGATCTTTGTCTCTCTATAGGAAGTGGGGGTGGATTTTTGTCTCTCTATGGGAAGTGGGTGTGGATCTTTGTCAACATATAGGAAGTCGGGGTGTCTCTTTGCCGCTCTATAGGAAGTGGGGGTGGAACTTTGTCTATGTATAGGAAGAAGGGGTGGCTCTTTGTCTGTCTTAAAGAATTGTCAGTTGATTTTTGTCTCTCTATGGGAGTAGAGTGTGGATCTTTGTCTATGTATAGGAAGTTGGGCTGTCTCTTTGTCTCTCTATAGAAAGTGGGGGTGGATTTTTGTCTATCTATAGGAAGTGGGGGTGGATTTTTGTCTCTCTATAGAAAGTGGGGGTGGCTATTTGTCTCTCTATAAGAAGTGGGGGTGTTTCTTTGTCTCTCTATAAGATGTAGGGGTGGATCTTTGTCTCTCTACAATAAGTCGGGGTGGGTCCTTGTCTCTCTATAGGAAGTGGAGGTGGATCTTTGTCTATGTATAGAAAGTGGGGATGGATCTTTGTCTCTCTATAGGAAGTGGGGGTGTCTCCTTGTATATGTATAGGAAGTGGGGGTGGCTCTTTGTCTCTCTATAGAAAGTGGGGTGGCTATTTATTTTACTATGGGAAGTGGGGGTGTTTCTTTGTCTCTCTATAAGATGTAGGGGTGGATCTTTCTCTCTCTACAATAAGTCGGGGTGGGTCCTTGTCTCTCTATAGGAAGTGTAGGTGGATCTTTGTCTATGTATAGAAAGTGGGGTTGGCTTTTTGTCTCTCTATAGGAAGTGGGGGTGTCTCCTTGTCCATGTATAGGAAATGGAGGTGGCTCTTTGTCTCTCTATAGGAAGTGGGGTGGCTATTTCTTTTACTATGGGAAGTGGGGGTGTTTCTTTGTCTCTCTATAAGATGTAGGGGTTGATCTTTGTCTCTCTACAGTAAGTCGGGGTGGATCTTTGTCTCTCTATAGGAAGTGGAGGTGGATCTTTGTCTCTCTATAGGAAGTGGGGGTGGATCTTTGTCTATGTATAGGAAGTGGGAATGGATCTTTGTCTCTCTATTGGAAATGGGGGTAGATTTTTGTCTATGTGTAGGAAGTGGGGTTGGCTTTTTGTCTCTCTATAGGAAGCGGGGGTGTCTCCTTGTCCATGTATAGGAAGTGGGGGTGGCTCTTTGTCTCTCTATAGGAAGTGGGGTGGCTATTTATTTTACTATGGGAAGTGGGGGTGTTTCTTTGTCTCTATATGAAGTGGGAGTGGATCTTTGTCTCTACATTAAGTGGGGGTGGGTCTTTGTCTCTGTATAGGAAGTGGAGGTGGATCTTTATCTCTCTATAGAAAGTGGGGGTGGATCTTTGTCTCTCTATAGGAAGTGGGGGTGGATCTTTGTCTTTCTACAGTAAGTGGGGGTGGATCTTTGTCTCACTATAGGAAGTGGTGGTGAATCTTTGTCTCTCTATGGGAAGTGGGGGTGGATCTTTGTCTATGTATAGGAAGTAGGGGTGGATATTTGACTCTCTATAGAAAGTGGGGGTGGCTCTTTGTCTATGTATAGGAAGTGGGGGTGGCTCTTTTTCTCTCTATAGGAAGTGGGATTGGCTCTTTGTCTTTCTATAGGAAGTGGGTGTGTTTCTTTTTATCTCTATAGGAAGTGGGGTGGATAATTGTCTCTCTGTAGAAAGTGGGGGTGGCTATTTGTCTCTCTATAAAAAGTTGGGGTATTTCTTTGTCTCCCTATTGGAAGTAGGAGTGGATCTTTGTCTCTCTACAGTAAGTGGGGTGGATAATTGTCTCTCTGTGGTAAGAAAGGGTGGATTTTTGTCTATGTATAGGAAGTGGAGTGGATCTTTGCCTCTCCATATGAAGTGGAGGTGGATATTTGTCTATGTATAGGAAGTGGTGGTGTCTCTTTTTCTCTCTATAGGAAGTGGGGTTTCTCTTTGTCTATGTATAGGAAGTGGAGATTGCTCTTTTTCTCTCTATAGGAAGTGGGAGTGGCTCTTTGTCTTTCAATAGGAAGGGGGTGTGTTTACTTGTCTCTCTTTAGGAAGTGGGGGTGTCTCCTTGTCCATGTATAGGAAGTGGGGGTGGCTCTTTGTCTCTCTATAGAAAGTGGGGTGGCTATTTATTTTACTATGGGAAGTGGGGGTGTTTCTTTGTCTCTCTATAAGATGTAGGGGTGGATCTTTGTCTCTCTACAATAAGTCGGGGTGGGTCCTTGTCTCTCTAAAGGAAATGGGGGTAGATTTTTGTCTATGTGTAGGAAATGGGGTTGGCTTTTTGTCTCTCTATAGGAAGTGGGGGTGTCTCCTTGTCCATGTATAGGAAATGGAGGTGGCTCTTTGTCTCTCTATAGGAAGTGGGGTGGCTATTTATTTTACTATGGGAAGTGGGGGTGTTTCTTTGTCTCTCTATAAGATGTAGGGGTGGATCTTTGTCTCTCTACAGTAAGTCAGGGTGGATCTTTGTCTCTCTATAGGAAGTGGAGGTGGATCTTTGTCTCTCTATAGGAAGTGGGGGTGGATCTTTGTCTATGTATAGGAAGTGGGAATGGATCTTTGTCTCTCTATTGGAAATGGGGGTCGATTTTTGTCTATGTATAGGAAGTGGGGTTGGCTTTTTGTCTCTCTATAGGAAGTGGGGGTGTCTCCTTGTCCATGTATAGGAAGTGGGGGTGGCTCTTTGTCTCTCTATAGGAAGTGGGAGTGGATCTTTGTCTCTACATTAAGTGGGGGTGGGTCTTTGTCTCTGTATAGGAAGTGGAGGTGGATCTTTATCTCTCTATAGAAAGTGGGGGTGGATCTTTGTCTATGTATGGGAAGTGGGGGTGGATCTTTGTCTATGTATAGGAAGTGGGGGTGTTTCCTTGTCTCTCTATAGGAAGTGGGGGTGGATCTTTGTCTTTCTACAGTAAGTGGGGGCGGATCTTTGTCTCACTATAGGAAGTGGTGGTGAATCTTTGTCTCTCTATGGGAAGTGGGGGTGGATCTTTGTCTATGTATAGGAAGTAGGGGTGGATCTTTGACTCTCTGTAGAAAGTGGGGGTGGCTCTTTGTCTATGTATAGGAAGTGGGGGTGGCTCTTTTTCTCTCTATAGGAAGTTGGATTGGCTCTTTGTCTTTCTATAGGAAGTGGGTGTGTTTCTTTTTATCTCTATAGGAAGTGGGGTGGATTATTGTCTCTCTGTAGAAAGTGGGGGTGGCTATTTGTCTCTCTATAAGAAGTTGGGGTGTTTCTTTATCTCTCTATTGGAAGTAGGAGTGGATCTTTGTCTCTCTACAGTAAGTGGGGGTTGATAATTGTCTCTCTGTGGGAAGAAAGGGTGGATTTTTGTCTATGTATAGGAAGTGGGGTGGATCTTTGCCTCTCCATATGAAGTGGAGGTGGATTTTTGTCTATGTATAGGAAGTGGGGGTGTCTCTTTTTCTCTCTATAGGAAGTGGGGTGGCTCTTTGTCTATGTATAGGAAGTGGAGATTGCTCTTTTTCTCTCTATAGGAAGTGGGGGTGGCTCTTTGTCTTTCAATAGGAAGTGGGTGTGTTTACTTGTCTCTCTATAGTAAGTGGAGGTGGCTCTTTGTCTCTATAGAGGAGTGGGGGTGGATTTTTGTCATTCTATGGGAAGTGGGTGTGGATCTTTGTCTATGTATAGGAAGTGGGCGTGTCTCTTTGTTTCTCTATAGAAAGTGGTGGTGGATTTTTGTCTATGTATACGAAGTGGGGGTGGATCTTTGTCTCTCTATAGAAAGTGGGGATGGCTATTTGTCCCTCTATAAGAAGTGTGGGTGCTTCTTTGTCTCTCTATAGGAAGTAGTGGTGGATCTTTGTCTCTCTACAGTAAGTCGGGGTGGGTCCTTGTCTCTCTATAGGAAGTGGGGGTGAATCTTTGTCTCTCTATAGGAAGTGGAGGTGGATCTCTGCCTCTCTATAAGAAGTGGGGGTGGATCTTTGTCTATGTATAGGAAGTGACGAAGGTTCTTTGTCTCTCTTTAGGAAATGGAGATGGATTTTTGTTTATGTATAGGAAGTGGGGTGGCTCTTTGTCTCTCTATATTAAGTGGGGGTGGCTCTTTGTCTATGTATAGGAAGTGGGGTGGCTCTTTTTCTCTCTATAGGAAGTGGGGGTGGCTCTATATCTTTCTCTAGGAAGTGGGGGTGTTTCTTTGGATCTCTGTAGGAAGTAGGGGTGGATCTTTGTCTCTCTATAGAAAGTGGGGGTGGATATTTGTCTCTCCATTGGAAGAAAGGGTGGATCTTTGTCTATGTATAGGAAGTGGGGTGGATTTTTGTCTCTCTATATGAAGTGGAGGTGGATTTTTGTCTATGTATAGGAAGTGGGGGTGGCTCCTTGTCTCTCTATAGGAAGTTGGGGTGGCTGTTTGTCTATGTATAGGAAGTGGGGATTGCTCTTTGTCTCTCTATATGAAGTGGGGGTGGCTCTTTGACTTTCAAAAGGAAGTGGGGGGGTTTCTTTGTCTCTCTATAGTAAGTGGGGGTGTGTCATTGTCTCTCTGTAGGAAGTGGGGGTGAATCTTTGTCTATGTATAGGAAGTGGGGGTGGATTTTTGTCTCTCTATGGGAAGTGGGTGTGGATCTTTGCCTATGTATAGGAAGTGGGGGTGTCTCTTTGTCTCCCTATAGAAAGTGGGGGGTGGATCTTTGTCTCATTATAGGAAGTGGGGGTGGATCTTTGTCTCTCTATAGAAAGTGTGGATGGATATTTGTCCCTCTATAAGAAGTGTGGGTGTTTGTTTGTCTCTCTATAGGAAGTAGTGGTGGATCTTTGACTCTCTACAGTAAGTCAGGGTGTGTCCTTGCCTCTCTATAGGAAGTGGGGGTAAATCTTTGTCTCTCTATAGGAAGTGGAGGTGTATCTTTGTCTCTCTTTAGGAAATGGAGAAGTATTTTTGTTTATGTATAGGAAGTGGGGGTGGCTCTTTGTCTCTCTATAGTAAGAGGGGGTCGCTTTTTGTCTATGTATAGGAAGTGGGGGTGGCTTTTTGTCACTCTATAGGAAGTGGGGGAGGTTCTTTATTTTTTCTCTAGGAAGTGGGGGTGTTTTTTGGCTCTCTCTAGGAAGTGGGGGTGGATCTTTGTCTCTATATGGGAATTGGCGGTGGATCTTTGTCTATGTATAGGAAGTGGAGGTTGAACTTTGTCTCTCTATAGGAAGTGTGGGTGGATCTTTGTCTCAGTATAGGAAGTGAGGGTGGATCTTTGTCTCACTATAGGAAGTGGGGGTGGATATTTGTCTATGTATACGAAGTGGGGGTGAATATTTGTCTATGTATAGGAAGTGGGGGTGGATCTTTGTCTATGTATAGGAAGTGAGTGTGTTTCTTTGTCTCTCTACAGGAAGTTAGGGTGGACCTTTGTCTCTCTACAGTAAGTGGGGGTGGGTCTTTGTCTCTCTATAGGAAGTGGGGGTGGATGTTTGTCTATGTGTGCGAAGTCGAGATGGATTTTTGTCTCTCTACAGTAAGTGGAGGTGGGTCCTTGTCTCTTTTTAGGTAGTAGAGCTGGATCTTTGTCTATGTATATAAAATGGGGGTGTCTCTTTGTCTCCCTATAGGAAGTGGGGGTGGAACTTTGTCTATGTATAGGAAGTCGGGGTGGTTCTTTGTCTCTCTAAAGGAAGTGGGTGGTGGATCTTTGTCTCTCTATGGGAAGTGGGTGTGGATCTTTGTCTATGGATAGGAAATGCGGGTGTCTCTTTGTCTCCCTATAGGAAGTGGGGGTGGATCTTTGTCTATGTGTAGGAAGTAGCGGTGGCTCTTTGTCTCTCTAAAGGAAGTGGGTGGTGGATATTTGTCTTTCTATGGGAAGTGGGTGTGTATCTTTGTATATGTATAGGAAGTGGAGGTGTCTCTTTGTCTCTATATAGAAAGTGGGGGTGGATTTTTGTCTATGTATAGGAAGTGGGGGTGGATCTTTGTCTCTTTATAGAAAGTGGGAGTGGCTATTTGTCTCTTTATAAGAAATGGGGTGGTTCTTTGTCTCTCTATTGGAAGAAGGGGTGGATCTTTGTCTCTCTACAGTAAGTGGGGGTGGCTATTTGTCTCTCTATAAGAAGTGAGGATGGTTCTTTGTCTCTCTATAGGAAGAAGGGGAGGATCTTTGTCTCTCTACAGTATGTGGGGGTGGATATTTGTCTCTCTATGGGAAGAAAGGGTCGATCTTTGTCTATGTATAGGAAGTGGGGTGGATCTTTGTCTCTCTATATGAAGTGGAGGTGGATTTTTGTTTATGTATAGGAAGTGGGTGTGGCTCTTTGTCTCTCGATAGGAAGTGGGGGCAGCTCTTTGTCTGTGTATAGGAAGAGGGGATTGCTCTTTGTCTCTCTATTGGAAGTTGGGGTGGCTCTTTGTCTTTCAAAAGGAATTGGGGGTGTTTCTTTGTCTCTCTGTAGGAAGTGGCGTTGGATTTTTGTCTCTCTACAGTTAGTGTGGGTTGGTCCTTGTCTCTCTGTAGGAAGTAGGGGTGAATCTTTGTCTCTCTATAGGAAGTGGGTGTGGATTTTTGTCTCTCTATGGGAAGTGGGTGTGGATCTTTGTCTATGTATAGGAAGTGGGGGTGTATCTTTGTCTTTCTATAGAAAGTGGGGGGTGGATCTTTTGTATAGGAAGTAGGGGTGGCTCTTTGTCCCTCTAAAGGAGTGGGGTTGGATCGTTGTCTCTATTGGAAGTGGGGATGGATCTTTGTCTATGTATAGGAAGTGACGATGGATCTTTGTCTCTCTATTGGAAGTGGGGGTGGAACTTTGTCTATGTATAGGAAGTGATGATGGATCTTTGTCTTGCTTTAGGAAATGGAGGTGGATTTTTGTTTATGTATAGGAAGTGGGGGTGGCTCTTTGTCTCTCTATAGTAAGTGGGGGTGGCTCTTTGTCTGTGTATAGGAAGTGGGGGTTGCTCTTTGTCTCTCTATAGGAAGTGGGGGTGGCTCTTTATCTTTCTATAGGAAGTGGGGGTGTTTCTTTGGCTCTCTATAGGAAGTGGGGGTGGATCTTTATCTCTCTACATTAAGTTGGGGTGGGTATTTGTCTCTCTATAGGAAGTGGAGGTGGATCTTTGTCTCTCTATAGGAAGTGGGGGTGGATCTTTGTCTATGTATAGAAAGTGGAGATGGAAATTTGTCTCTCTATAGGAAGTGGGGGTGGTTCTTTATCTCGGTATAGGAAGTGGGGTGGATCTTTCTCTCAATATAGGAAGTAGGGGTGGATATTTGTCTATGTATAGGAAGTGGGTGTGTTTCTTTGCTTCTCTATAGGAAGTGAGGGTGGATCTTTGTCTCTACAATATGTGGGCGTGGATCTTAGTCTCTATGGGAAGTGGAGGTGGATCTTTGTCTATGTATGCGAAGTGGGGCTAGATCTTTGTCTCTCTATAGGAAGTAGAGGTCGATCTTTGTCTCTATAAGAAGTGGGGGTGGATCTTTGTCTATGTATAAGAAGTTGGGGTGCATCTTTGTCTATGGATAGGAAATGGGGGCGGATCTTTGTCTTTCTATGGGAAGTGTGGTTGGCTCGTTGTCTCTCTATTGGAAGTGGGGGTGGATCATTGTCTCTCTATGTGAAGTGGGGATTGATCTTTGTCTACGTATAGGAAGTGGGGGTTGATATTTTTCTCTCTATAGGAAGTGGGGATGTCTCTTTGTCTCTCTATAGGAAATGGGGGTGGATATTTGTCTCTCTATGGGACGTAAGGGTGGATGTTTGTCTATGTATAGGAAGTGGGGGTGGATCTTTGTCTCTCTATATGAATTGGAGGTGGATTTTTGTCTATGTATAGGAAGTGGGGGTTGCTCTATGTCTCTCTATAGTTAGTGGGGGTGGCTCTTTGTCTATGTATAGGAAGTAGGGGTGGCTCTTTGTCTCTCTATAGGAAGTGGGGGTGACTCTTTGTCTTTCTATAGGAAGTGGTGGTGTTTCTTTGTCTCTCTATAGGAAGTGGGGGTGGATATTTGCTCTCTACAGTAAGTGGGGGTGGGTCCTTGTCTCTCTATAGGAAGTGGGGGTGGATCTTTGTCTACATATAGGAGGTGGAGGTGGATCTTTGTCTCTCTATAGAAAGTGGGGGTGGATTTTTGTCTCTATATGGGAAGTGGGTGTGGATCTATGTATATGCATAGGAAGTGGGGGTGTCTCTTTTCCTCTCTATAGAAAGTGGGCGGTGGATCTTTGTCTATGTATAGGAAGAAGGGGTGGCTCTTTGTCTCTCTAAATGAAGTGGGGGTTGATTTTTGTCTCTCTATGGGAAGTGGGTTTGCATCTTTGTCTATGTATAGGAAGTAGGGGTGTCTCTTTGTCTCTCTATAGAAAGTGGGGGTGGATTTTTATCTATGTATAGGAAGTGGGGTTGGATCTTTGTCTATGTATAGGAAGTGAGGGTGGATCTTTGTCTATGTATAGGAAGTGGGTGTGTTTCATTGTCTCTCTATAGGAAGTGAGGGTGGATCTTTGTCTCTCTACAGTAAGTGGGGGTGGGTCTTTGTCTCTCTATAGGAAGTGGGGGTGGATCTTTTTCTCTATGGGAAGTGGAGGTGGATCTTTGTCTATGTATGCGAAGTGGGGGTAGACCTTTGTCTCTCTATAGGAAGTGGAGGTGGATCTTTGTCTTAGTATTGGAAGTGGGGGTGGAACTTTGTCTCTGTAAAGGAAGTAGAGGTCGATCTTTGTCTCTCTATAAGAAGTGGGGGTGGATCTTTCTCTATGTATAAGAAGTTGGGGTGCATCTTTGTCTATGGATAGGAAGTGGGGGTGGATCTTTGTCTCTCTACAGTAAGTGGAGGTGGGTCCTTGTCTCTCTATAGAAAGTGGGGGTGGATCTTTGTCTATGTATAGGAAGTGGAGGTGGATCTTAGTCTCTCTATAGAAAGTGGGTGTGGATCTATGTCTATGTATAGGAAGTGGGAGTGTCTCTTTGTCTCTCTATAGAAAGAGGGGGGTGGATCTTTGTCTATGTATAGGAAGTGGGGGTGTCTCTTTGTCTCTCTATAGAAAGTTGGGGTGGATTTTTGTCTATGTATAGGAAGTGGGGTTGGTTCTTTGTCTCTCTATAGAAAGTGGGGTTGGCTATTTGTCTCTCTATAAGAAGTGTCGGTGTTTCTTTGTCTCTCTACAGTAAGTCGGGTGGGTTTTTGTCTCTTTATAGGAAGTGGGGATGGATCTTTGTCTCTCTAAAGGAAGTGGAGGTGGATCTTTGTCTCTCTGTAGAAATTGGGGGTGGATTTTTGTCTATGTATAGGAAGTTGGGGTGGATATTGGTCTCTCTATTAAAAGTGAGGTTGGCTATTTGTCTCTCTTTAAGGAATGTCTGTGTTTCTTTTTCTCTCTATAGGAAGTAGGGGTGGATCTTTATCTCTCTACAGTAAGTCGGGGTGGGTTTTTTCTCTCTCTAGAAAGTGGGGGTGGATCTTTCTCTCTCTAAAGGAAGTGGATGTGGATCTTTGTCTCTCTGTAGGAAGTGGGGGTGGATCTTTGTCTATGTATAGGAATTGGGGATGGATCTTTGTCTCTCTATAGGAAATGGAGGTGGATTTTTTGTTTATGTATAGGAAGTGGGGGTGGATCTTTGTCTATGTATAGGAAGTGGGGATGGATCTTTGTCTCTCTATAGGAATTGGAGGTGGATTTTTGTTTATGTATAGGAAGTGGGGGTGGCTCTTTTTCTCTCTATAGGAAGTGAGGGTGGCTCTTTGTCTATGTATAGGAAGTGGGGTGGCTTTTTGTCTCTCTATAGGAAGTGGGGGTGGATCATTGTCTCTACATTAAGTGGGGGTGGGTCTTTGTCTCTCTATAGGAAGTGGAGGTGGATCTTTGTCTCTCTATAGGAAGTGGGGTTGGATCTTTGTCTATGTACAGGAAATGGAGATGGATCTTTGTCTCTCTATAGGAAGTGGGGGTGGATCTTTATCTCAGTATAGGATGTGGGGTTGATCTTTGTCTCGCTATAGGAAGTGGGGGTGGATATTTGTCTATGTATAGGAAGTGGGGGTGGATCTTTGTCTCTCTACTTTAAGTGGGGGTGGGTCTTTGTCTCTCTATAGGAAGTGGAGGTGGATCTTTGTCTCTCTATAGGAAGTGGCGGTGGATATTTGTTTATGTATAGGAAATGGAGGTGGATCTTTCTCTCTCTATAGGAAGTGGATGTGGATCTTTGTCTCTCTAAAGGAAGTGGGGGTTGATCTTTGTCTATGTATAAGATGTTGGGGTGCATCTTTGTCTATGGATAGGAAATGGGCGTGGATCTTTGTCTTTCTATGGGAAGTGTGGGTGTCTCTTTGTCTCTCTATAGGAAGTGGGGGTGGATCGTTATCTCTCTAGGGGAAGTGGGGGTGGATCTTTGTCTATGTATAGGAAGTAGGGGTGGCTCTTTGCATCTCTAAATGAAGTGGGGGTGGATTTTTGTCTCTCAATGGGAAGTGGGTGTGGATCTTTGTCTATGTATAGGAAGTGGGGTTGTCTCTTTGTCTCTCTATAGAAAGTGGGGGTGGATTTTTGTCTATGTATAAGAAGTTGGGGTGGATATTTGTCTCTCTATTAAAAGTGAGGTTGGCTATTTGTCTCTCTTTAAGGAATGTCTGTGTTTCTTTTTCTCTCTATAGGAAGTAGGGGTGGATCTTTATCTCTCTACAGTAAGTCCGGGTGGGTTTTTGTCTCTCTCTAGAAAGTGGGGGTGGATCTTTCTCTCTCTAAAGGAAGTGGAGGTGGATCTTTGTCTCTCTGTAGGAAGTGGGGGTGGATCTTTGTCTATGTATAGGAATTGAGGATGGATCTTTGTCTCTCTATAGGAAATGGAGGTGGATTTTTTGTTTATGTATAGGAAGTTGGGGTGGCACTTTGTCTCTCTATAGAAAGTGGGGGTGGCTCTTTGTCTATGTATAGGAAGTGGGGTGGCTCTTTGTCTCTCTATAGGAAGTGGGGGTGGCTCTTTATCTTTCTATGGGAAGTGGGGGTGTTTCTTTGGCTCTTTATAGGAAGGGGGTGGATCTTTGTCTCTCTACATTAAGTGGGGGTGGGTCTTTGACTCTCTATAGGAAGTGGAGGTGGATCTTTGTCTCTCTATAGGAAGTGGGGGTGGATATTTGTCTATGTATAGGAAGTGGGGGTGGATCTTTGTCTCTCTACATTAAGTGGGGGTGGGTCTTTGTCTCTCTATAGTAAGTGGAGGTGGATCTTTGTCTCTCTATAGGAAGTGGGGTGGATCTTTGTCTCTCTACAGTAAGTGGGGGTGAGTCTTTGTCTCTCCATAGGAAGTGGGGGTGGATCTTTGTCTATATAAGGGAAGTGGGGGTGGATCTTTTTCTCTATGGGAAGTGGAGGTGGATCTTTGTCTATGTATGCAAAGTGGGGGTAGACCTTTGTCTCTCTATAGGAAGTGGAGGTGGATCTTTGTCTTAGTATAGGAAGTGGGGGTGGATCTTTGTCTCTGTAAAAGAAGTAGAGGTCGATCTTTGTCCCTCTATAAGAAGTGGGGGTGGATCTTTGTCTATGTATAAGAAGTTGGGGTGCATCTTTGTCTATGGATAGGAAGTGGGGGTGGATCTTTGTCTCTCTACAGTAAGTGGGGGTGGGTCCTTGTCTACCTATAGGAAGTTGGGGTGGATCTTTGTCTACGTATAGGAAGTAGAGGTGGATCTTTGTCTCTCTATAGAAAGTGGGGGAGGATTTTTGTCTCTATGGGAAGAGGGTGTGGATCTATGTCTATGTATAGGAATTGGGAGTGTCTCTTTGTCTCTATAGAAAGTGGGGGGTGGATCTTTGTCTATGTATAGGAAGTAGGGGTGGCTCTTTGTCTCTCTATCTGAAGTGGGGGTTGATTTTTGTCTCTCTATGGGAACTGGGTGTGGATCTATGTCTATGTATAGGAAGAGGGAGTGTCTCTTTGTCTCTCTATAGAAAGAGGGGGGTGGATCTTTGTCTATGTATAGGAAGTGGGGGTGTCTCTTTGTCTCTCTATAGAAAGTTGGGGTGGATTTTTGTCTATGTATAGGAAGTGGGGTTGGTTCTTTGTCTCTCTATAGAAAGTGGGGTTGGCTATTTGTCTCTCTATAAGAAGTGTCGGTGTTTCTTTGTCTCTCTACAGTAAGTCGGGTGGGTTTTTGTCTCTTTATAGGAAGTGGGGGTGGATCTTTGTCTCTCTAAAGGAAGTGGGGGTGGATCTTTGTCTCTCTGTAGGAAGTGGGGGTGGATCTTTGTCTATGTATAGGAAGTGGGGTGGCTCTTTGTCTCTCTATAAGAAGTGGGGGTGGATCATTGTCTCTACATTAAGTGGGGGTGGGTCTTTGTCTCTCTATAGGAAGTGGAGGTGGATCTTTGTCTTTCTATAGGAAGTGGGGTTGGATCTTTGTCTATGTATAGGAAATGGAGATGGATCTTTGTCTCTCTATAGGAAGTGGGGGTGGATCTTTATCTCAGTATAGGAAGTGGGGTTGATCTTTGTTTCACTATAGGAAGTGGGGGTGGATATTTGTCTATGTATAGGAAGTGGGGGTGGATCTTTGTCTCTCTACATTAAGTGGGGGTGGGTCTTTGTCTCTCTATAGAAAGTGGCGGTGGATATTTGTTTATGTAAAGGAAATGGAGGTGGATCTTTGTCTCTCTATAGGAAGTGGGGGTGGATCTTTGTCTCTCTACAGTAGGTGGGGGTGGGTCTTTGTCACCCCATAGGAAGTACGCGTGGATTTTTGTCTCTCTATGGGAAGTAGGGGTGGATCTTTGTCTATGTATTGGAAGTGGGGGTGAATTTTTGTCTCTCGGTAGGTAGTGAAGGTGGATCTATGTCTCAGTATAGGAAGTGGGGGTGGATCTTTGTCTCTCTAAAGGAAGTGGAGGTGCATCTTTGTCTCTCTAAAGGAAGTGGGGGTCGATCTTTGTCTATGTATAAGATGTTGGGGTGCATCTTTGTCTATGGATAGGAAATGGGCGTGGATATTTAGGTTTCTATGGGAAGTGTGGGTGGCTCTTTGTCTCTCTATAGGAAGTGGGGGTGGACGATTATCTCTATATGGGAAGTAGGTGTGGATATTTGTCTATGTATAGGAAGTGGGGGTGTCTCTTTGTCTTTCTATAAAAAGTGGGGGTGGATCTTTGTTTATGTATAGGAAGTGGGGGTGGATCTTTGTCTCTCTATAGTAAGTGGGATTGGCTTTTTGTCTCTCTATAAGAAGTGTCTGTGTTTCTTTGTCTCTCTATAGGAAGTAGGGGTGGATCTTTGTCTCACTACAGTAAGTCGGGGTGGGTTTTTGTCTCTCTATAGGAAGTGAGGGTGTATCTTTGTCTCTATAAAGGAAGTGGAGGTGGATCTTTGTCTCTCTGTAGGAAGTGGGGGTGGATCTTTTTCTATGTATAGGAATTGGGGATGGATCTTTGTCTCTCTATAGGAATTGGAGGTGGATTTTTGTTTATGTATAGGAAGTGGGGGTGGCTCTTTGTCTCTCTATAGGAAGTGGGGGTGGCTCTTTGCTTATGTATAGGAAGTGGGGTGGCTCTTTGTCTCTCTATAGGAAGTGGGAGTGGCTCTTTATCTTTCTATAGGAAGTGGGGGTGTTTCTTTGGGTCTCTATAGGAAGCTAGGGTGGAACTTTGTCTCTCTACATAAAGTGGGGGTGTGTCTTTGTCTCTCTATAGCAAGTGGAGCTGGATCTTTGTCTCTCTATAGGAAGTTTGGGTAGATCTTTGTCTATGTATAGGAAATGGGGGTGGATCTTTGTCTCTCTAGAGAAACTTTGAGTGGATCTTTGTCTCAGGAAAGGAAGTGGGGGTGGAACTTTGTCTCGCTATAGGAAGTGGGGGTGGATCTTTGTCTCTCTACATTAAGTGGGGGTGGGTCTTTGTCGCTCTATAGAAAGTGGAGGTGGATCGTTGTCTATGTATAAGATGTTGGGGTGCATCTTTGTCTATGGATAGAAAATGGGCATGGATCTTTGTCTTTCTATGAGAAGTGTGGGTGGATCTTTGTCTATGTATCAGTAGTGGGAGTGGATCTTTGTCTATCTATAAGAAGTTGGGGTGTCTCTTTGTCTCTCTATAGGAAATGGGGATGGATATTTGTCTCTCTATGGGAAGTAACGGTGGATCTCTATCTATGTATAGGAAGTGGGGGTGGATCTTTGTCTATGTATTGGAAGTGGGGGTGGGTACTTGTCTCTCTATAGGAAGTGGAGGTGGGTACTTGTCTCTCTATAGGAAGTGGGGGTGGTTCTTGTATATCTATATGAAGTAGGGGGGCCCTTTCTCTCTAAAGGAAGTGGGGGTGGATATTTGTCTCTCTATAGAAAGTGGGTGTGGATCTTTGTCTATGTATAGGAAGTGGGGGTGTCTTCTTGTCTCTCTATAGAAAGTGGGGGTGGATCTTTAACTCTCTATAGAAAGTGGGGATGGCTATTTGTCTCTCTATAAGAAGTGGGTGTGGATCTTTGTCTCTCTATAGGATGTAGGGGTGGATCTTTGTCTCTCTACAGTAAGTCGGGCTGGGTCCTTGTCTCTCTGTAGGTAGTGTGGGTGGATCTTTCACTCCCAATAGGAAGTGGAGGTGGATCTTTGTCTCTCTATAGGAAGTGGGGGTGGGTCCTTGTCTCCCTATAGGAAGTTGGGGTGGATCTTTGTCTACGTATAGGAAGTAGAGGTGGATCTTTGTCTCTCTATAGAAAGTGGGGGAGGATTTTTGTCTCTATGGGAAGAGGGTGTGGATCTATGTCTATTTATAGGAATTGGGAGTGTCTCATTGTCTCTATAGAAAGTGGGGGGTGGATCTTTGTCTATGTATAGGAAGTAGGGGTGGCTCTTTGTCTCTCTATCTGAAGTGGGGGTTGATTTTTGTCTCTCTATGGGAACTGGGTGTGGATCTATGTCTATGTATAGGAAGAGAGAGTGTCTCTTTGTCTCTCTATAGAAAGAGGGGGGTGGATCTTTGTCTATGTATAGGAAGTGGGGGTGTCTCTTTGTCTCTCTATAGAAAGTTGGGGTGGATTTTTGTCTATGTATAGGAAGTGGGGTTGGTTCTTTGTCTCTCTATAGAAAGTGGGGTTGGCTATTTGTCTCTCTATAAGAAGTGTCGGTGTTTCTTTGTCTTTCTACAGTAAGTCGGGTGGGTTTTTGTCTCTTTATAGGAAGTGGGGATGGATCTTTGTCTCTCTAAAGGAAGTGGAGGTGGATCTTTGTCTCTCTGTAGAAAGTGGGGGTGGATTTTTGTCTATGTATAGGAAGTTGGGGTGGATATTGGTCTCTCTATTAAAAGTGAGGTTGGCTATTTGTCTCTCTTTAAGGAATGTCTGTGTTTCTTTTTCTCTCTATAGGAAGTAGGGGTGGATCTTTATCTCTCTACAGTAAGTCGGGGTGGGTTTTTTCTCTCTCTAGAAAGTGGGGGTGGATCTTTCTCTCTCTAAAGGAAGTGGAGGTGGATCTTTGTCTCTCTGTAGGAAGTGGGGGTGGATCTTTGTCTATGTATAGGAATTGGGGATGGATCTTTGTCTCTCTATAGGAAATGGAGGTGGATTTTTTGTTTATGTATAGGAAGTGGGGGTGGATCTTTGTCTATGTATAGAAAGTGGGGTGGATCTTTGTCTCTCTATAGGAATTGGAGGAGGATTTTTGTTTATGTATAGGAAGTGGGGGTGGCTCTTTTTCTCTCTATAGGAAGTGAGGGTGGCTCTTTGTCTATGTATAGGAAGTGGGGTGGCTCTTTGTCTCTCTATAGGAAGTGGGGGTGGATCATTGTCTCTACATTAAGTGGGGGTGGGTCTTTGTCTCTCTATAGAAGTGGAGGTGGATCTTTGTCTCTCTATAGGAAGTGGGGGTGGATCTTTATCTCAGTATAGGATAAGGGGTTGATCTTTGTCTCGCTATAGGAAGTGGGGGTGGATATTTGTCTATGTATAGGAAGTGGGGGTGGATCTTTGTCTCTCTACATTAAGTGGGGGTGGGTCTTTGTCTCTCTATAGGAAGTGGAGGTGGATCTTTGTCTCTCTATAGGAAGTGGCGGTGGATATTTGTTTATGTATAGGAAATGGAGGTGGATCTTTCTCTCTCTATAGGAAGTGGATGTGGATCTTTGTCTCTCTAAAGGAAGTGGGGGTTGATCTTTGTCTATGTATAAGATGTTGGGGTGCATCTTTGTCTATGGATAGGAAATGGGCGTGGATCTTTGTCTTTCTATGGGAAGTGTGGGTGGCTCTTTGTCTCTCTATAGGAAGTGGGGGTGGATCGTTCTCTCTCTAGGGGAAGTGGGGGTGGATCTTTGTCTATGTATAGGAAGTAGGGGTGGCTCTTTGCATCTCTAAATGAAGTGGGGGTGGATTTTTGTCTCTCAATGGGAAGTGGGTGTGGATCTTTGTCTATGTATAGGAAGTGGGGTTGTCTCTTTGTCTCTCTATAGAAAGTGGGGGTGGATTTTTGTCTATGTATAGGAAGTTGGGGTGGATATTTGTCTCTCTATTAAAAGTGAGGTTGGCTATTTGTCTCTTTAAGGAATGTCTGTGTTTCTTTTTCTCTCTATAGGAAGTAGGGGTGGATCTTTATCTCTCTACAGTAAGTCGGGGTGGGTTTTTGTCTCTCTCTAGAAAGTGGGGGTGGATCTTTCTCTCTCTAAAGGAAGTGGAGGTGGATCTTTGTCTCTCTGTAGGAAGTGGGGGTGGATCTTTGTCTATGTATAGGAATTGGTAATGGATCTTTGTCTCTCTATAGGAAATGGAGGTGGATTTTTTGTTTATGTATAGGAAGTGGGGGTGGCACTTTGTCTCTCTATAGAAAGTGGGGGTGGCTCTTTGTCTATGTATAGGAAGTGGGGTGGCTCTTTGTCTCTCTATAGGAAGTGGGGGTGGCTCTTTATCTTTCTATGGGAAGTTGGGGTGTTTCTTTGGCTCTTTATAGGAAGGGGGTGGATCTTTGTCTCTCTACATTAAGTGGGGGTGGGTCTTTGACTCTCTATAGGAAGTGGAGGTGGATCTTTGTCTCTCTATAGGAAGTGGGGGTGGATATTTGTCTATGTATAGGAAGTGGGGGTGGATCTTTGTCTCTCTACATTAAGTGGGGGTGGGTCTTTGTCTTTCTATAGTAAGTGGAGGTGGATCTTTGTCTCTCTATAGGAAGTGGGGTGGATCTTTGTCTCTCTACAATAAGTGGGGGTGAGTCTTTGTCTCTCCATAGGAAGTGGGGGTGGATCTTTGTCTATCTAAGGGAAGTGGGGGTGGATCTTTTTCTCTATGGGAAGTGGAGGTGGATCTTTGTCTATGTATGCAAAGTGGGGGTAGACCTTTGTCTCTCTATAGGAAGTGGAGGTGGATCTTTGTCTTAGTATAGGAAGTGGGGGTGGATCTTTGTCTCTGTAAAAGAAGTAGAGGTCGATCTTTGTCCCTCTATAAGAAGTGGGGGTGGATCTTTGTCTATGTATAAGAAGTTGGGGTGCATCTTTGTCTATGGATAGGAAGTGGGGGTGGATCTTTGTCTCTCTACAGTAAGTGGGGGTGGGTCCTTGTCTCCCTATAGGAAGTTGGGGTGGGTCTTTGTCTACGTATAGGAAGTAGAGGTGGATCTTTGTCTCTCTATAGAAAGTGGGGGAGGATTTTTGTCTCTATGGGAAGAGGGTGTGGATCTATGTCTATGTATAGGAATTGGGAGTGTCTCTTTGTCTCTATAGAAAGTGGGGGGTGGATCTTTGTCTATGTATAGGAAGTAGGGGTGGCTCTTTGTCTCTCTATCTGAAGTGGGGGTTGATTTTTGTCTCTCTATGGGAACTGGGTGTGGATCTATGTCTATGTATAGGAAGAGGGAGTGTCTCTTTGTCCCTCTATAGATAGAGGGGGGTGGATCTTTGTCTATGTATAGGAAGTGGGGGTGTCTCTTTGTCTCTCTATAGAAAGTTGGGGTGGATTTTTGTCTATGTATAGGAAGTGGGGTTGGTTCTTTGTCTCTCTATAGAAAGTGGGGTTGGCTATTTGTCTCTCTATAAGAAGTGTCGGTGTTTCTTTGTCTCTCTACAGTAAGTCGGGTGGGTTTTGGTCTCTTTATAGGAAGTGGGGGTGGATCTTTGTCTCTCTAAAGGAAGTGGGGGTGGATCTTTGTCTCTCTGTAGGAAGTGGGGGTGGATCTTTGTCTATGTATAGGAAGTGGGGATGGATCTTTGTCTCTCTATAGGAAATGGAGGTGGATTTTTGTTTATGTATAGGAAGTGGGGGTGGCTCTTTGTCTCTCTATAGGAAGTGAGGGTGGCTCTTTGTCTATGTATAGGAAGTGGGGTGGCTCTTTGTCTCTCTATAGGAAGTGGCGGTGGATATTTGTTTATGTATAGGAAATGGAGGTGGATCTTTCTCTCTCTATAGGAAGTGGATGTGGATCTTTGTCTCTCTAAAGGAAGTGGGGGTTGATCTTTGTCTATGTATAAGATGTTGGGGTGCATCTTTGTCTATGGATAGGAAATGGGCGTGGATCTTTGTCTTTCTATGGGAAGTGTGGGTGGCTCTTTGTCTCTCTATAGGAAGTGGGGGTGGATCGTTCTCTCTCTAGGGGAAGTGGGGGTGGATCTTTGTCTATGTATAGGAAGTAGGGGTGGCTCTTTGCATCTCTAAATGAAGTGGGGGTGGATTTTTGTCTCTCAATGGGAAGTGGGTGTGGATCTTTGTCTATGTATAGGAAGTGGGGTTGTCTCTTTGTCTCTCTATAGAAAGTGGGGGTGGATTTTTGTCTATGTATAGGAAGTTGGGGTGGATATTTGTCTCTCTATTAAAAGTGAGGTTGGCTATTTGTCTCTCTTTAAGGAATGTCTGTGTTTCTTCTTCTCTCTATAGGAAGTAGGGGTGGATCTTTATCTCTCTACAGTAAGTCGGGGTGGGTTTTTGTCTCTCTCTAGAAAGTGGGGGTGGATCTTTCTCTCTCTGAAGGAAGTGGAGGTGGATCTTTGTCTCTCTGTAGGAAGTGGGGGTGGATCTTTGTCTATGTATAGGAATTGGTATTGGATCTTTGTCTCTCTATAGGAAATGGAGGTGGATTTTTTGTTTATGTATAGGAAGTGGGGGTGGCACTTTGTCTCTCTATAGAAAGTGGGGGTGGCTCTTTGTCTATGTATAGGAAGTGGGGTGGCTCTTTGTCTCTCTATAGGAAGTGGGGGTGGCTCTTTATCTTTCTATGGGAAGTGGGGGTGTTTCTTTGGCTCTTTATAGGAAGGGGGTGGATCTTTGTCTCTCTACATTAAGTGGGGGTGGGTCTTTGACTCTCTATAGGAAGTGGAGGTGGATCTTTGTCTCTCTATAGGAAGTGGGGGTGGATATTTGTCTATGTATAGGAAGTGGGGGTGGATCTTTGTCTCTCTACATTAAGTGGGGGTGGGTCTTTGTCTCTATAGTAAGTGGAGGTGGATCTTTGTCTCTCTATAGGAAGTGGGGTGGATCTTTGTCTCTCTACAATAAGTGGGGGTGAGTCTTTGTCTCTCCATAGGAAGTGGGGGTGGATCTTTGTCTATCTAAGGGAAGTGGGGGTGGATCTTTTTCTCTATGGGAAGTGGAGGTGGATCTTTGTCTATGTATGCAAAGTGGGGGTAGACCTTTGTCTCTCTATAGGAAGTGGGGGTGGATCTTTGTCTATCTAAGGGAAGTGGGGGTGGATCTTTTTCTCTATGGGAAGTGGAGGTGGATCTTTGTCTATGTATGCAAAGTGGGGGTAGACCTTTGTCTCTCTATAGGAAGTGGAGGTGGATCTTTGTCTTAGTATAGGAAGTGGGGGTGGATCTTTGTCTCTGTAAAAGAAGTAGAGGTCGATCTTTGTCCCTCTATAAGAAGTGGGGGTGGATCTTTGTCTATGTATAAGAAGTTGGAGTGCATCTTTGTCTATGGATAGGAAGTGGGGGTGGATCTTTGTCTCTCTACAGTAAGTGGGGGTGGGTCCTTGTCTCCCTATAGGAAGTTGGGGTGGATCTTTGTCTACGTATAGGAAGTAGAGGTGGATCTTTGTCTCTCTATAGAAAGTGGGGGAGGATTTTTGTCTCTATGGGAAGAGGGTGTGGATCTATGTCTATGTATAGGAATTGGGAGTGTCTCTTTGTCTCTATAGAAAGTGGGGGGTGGATCTTTGTCTATGTATAGGAAGTAGGGGTGGCTCTTTGTCTCTCTATCTGAAGTGGGGGTTGATTTTTGTCTCTCTATGGGAACTGGGTGTGGATCTATGTCTATGTATAGGAAGAGGGAGTGTCTCTTTGTCCCTCTATAGAAAGAGGGGAGTGGATCTTTGTCTATGTATAGGAAGTGGGGGTGTCTCTTTGTCTCTCTATAGAAAGTTGGGGTGGATTTTTGTCTATGTATAGGAAGTGGGGTTGTTTCTTTGTCTCTCTATAGAAAGTGGGGTTGGCTATTTGTCTCTCTATAAGAAGTGTCGGTGTTTCTTTGTCTCTCTACAGTAAGTCGGGTGGGTTTTTGTCTCTTTATAGGAAGTGGGGGTGGATCTTTGTCTCTCTAAAGGAAGTGGGGGTGGATCTTTGTCTCTCTGTAGGAAGTGGGGGTGGATGTTTGTCTATGTATAGGAAGTGGGGATGGATCTTTGTCTCTCTATAGGAAATGGAGGTGGATTTTTGTTTATGTATAGGAAGTGGGGGTGGCTCTTTGTCTCTCTATAGGAAGTGAGGGTGGCTCTTTGTCTATGTATAGGAAGTGGGGTGGCTCTTTGTCTCTCTATAGGAAGTGGGGGTGGATCATTGTCTCTACATTAAGTGGGGGTGGGTCTTTGTCTCTCTATAGGAAGTGGAGGTGGATCTTTGTCTTTCTATAGGAAGTGGGGTTGGATCTTTGTCTATGTATAGGAAATGGAGATGGATCTTTGTCTCTCTATAGGAAGTGGGGGTGGATCTTTATCTCAGTATAGGAAGTGGGGTTGATCTTTGTCTCGCTATAGGAAGTGGGGGTGGATATTTGTCTATGTATAGGAAGTGGGGGTGGATCTTTGTCTCTTTACATTAAGTGGGGGTGGGTCTTTTTCTCTCTATAGAAAGTGGCGGTGGATATTTGTTTATGTAAAGGAAATGGAGGTGGATCTTTCTCTCTCTATAGGAAGTGGGGGTGGATCTTTGTCTCTCTACAGTAGGTGGGGGTGGGTCTTTGTCTCCCCATAGGAAGTGCGCGTGGATTTTTGTCTCTCTATGGGAAGTAGGGGTGGATCTTTGTCTATGTATTGGAAGTGGGGGTGAATTTTTGTCTCTCGGTAGGTAGTGAAGGTGGATCTATGTCTCATTATAGGAAGTGGGGGTGGATCTTTGTCTCTCTAAAGGAAGTGGAGGTGGATCTTTGTCTCTCTAAAGGAAGTGGGGGTCGATCTTTGTCTATGTATAAGATGTTGGGGTGCATCGTTGTCTATGGATAGGAAATGGGCGTGGATATTTAGCTTTCTATGGGAAGTGTGGGTGGCTCTTTGTCTCTCTATAGGAAGTGGGGGTGGACGATTATCTCTATATGGGAAGTGGGTGTGGATATTTGTCTATGTATAGGAAGTGGGGGTGTCTCTTTGTCTTTCTATAGAAAGTGGGGGTAGATCTTTGTTTATGTATAGGAAGTGGGGGTGGATCTTTGTCTCTCTATAGTAAGTGGGATTGGCTTTTTGCCTCTCTATAAGAAGTGTCTGTGTTTCTTTGTCTCTCTATAGGAAGTAGGGGTGGATCTTTGTCTCACTACAGTAAGTCGGGGTGGGTTTTTGTCTCTCTATAGGAAGTGAGGGTGTATCTTTGTCTCTATAAAGGAAGTGGAGGTGGATCTTTGTCTCTCTGTAGGAAGTGGGGGTGGATCTTTTTCTATGTATAGGAATTGGGGATGGATCTTTGTCTCTCTATAGGAATTGGAGGTGGATTTTTGTTTATGTATAGGAAGTGGGGGTGGCTCTTTGTCTCTCTATAGGAAGTGGGGGTGGCTCTTTGTTTATGTATAGGAAGTGGGGTGGCTCTTTGTCTCTCTATAGGAAGTGGGAGTGGCTCTTTATCTTTCTATAGGAAGTGGGGGTGTTTCTTTGGGTCTCTATAGGAAGCTAGGGTGGAACTTTGTCTCTCTACATAAAGTGGGGGTGTGTCTTTGTCTCTCTATAGCAAGTGGAGCTGGATCTTTGTCTCTCTATAGGAAGTTTGGGTAGATCTTTGTCTATGTATAGGAAATGGGGGTGGATCTTTGTCTCTCTAGAGAAACTTTGAGTGGATCTTTGTCTCAGTAAAGGAAGTGGGGGTGGAACTTTGTCTCGCTATAGGAAGTGGGGGTGGATCTTTGTCTCTCTACATTAAGTGGGGGTGGGTCTTTGTCTCTCTATAGAAAGTGGAGGTGGATCTTTGTCTATGTATAAGATGTTGGGGTGCATCTTGTCTATGGATAGGAAATGGGCATGGATCTGTAACGGGTCTGGGAGGCGGAACCTCTGGGCTACTATACAAGGGAGCGGTCCTTGTAAGGGAGCGGGTGGCGACCAGGCAGGCAGTCACAGCAGGTGACCGGGACAGTCTCTGGGTGTACGGGCAGGAGGTCACGGCAAGTGATCAGGGCAGTCTCTGGAAGAACGGGCTGGAGGTCACGGCAAGTGACCGGGGCAGTCTCTGGAAGAACGGGCTGGAGGTCACGGCAAGTGACCGGGGCAGTCTCTAGGTAAAGGGTAGGTACGACCTGTGATGGCTGAACCTCCAGGTAGGCTAGCAAGGCAGATGGAGGATGTGTGCTCCCAGGTGAGCAAGCGAGAGTCTCTGGAATAGCAGGTGGTCACAGCACGTGACGGCGGAGCCTCCAGGTAGGCAAGCAGGCAGGTAGCGGAGAAGCGCTCCCAGGTGAGCGGGCAAGAGTCTCTGGAATAGCTGGTGGTCCCAGCACGTGACAGCGGAACCCCCGGGCAGGCAAGCAGGCAGGTAGTGGAGAAGCGCTCCCAGGTGAGCGGGCAAGAGTCTGGAATAGCTGGTGGTCACAGCACGTGACAGCGGAGCCTCCGGGCAGGCAAGCAGGCAGGTAGCGGAGAAGCGCTCCCAGGTGAGCGGGCAAGCTGGTCCATAGACAGACTGACCGGAGTTGTAAGGCAGACCGTCGGACCTCAGGCAAGCAGGCAGGTAGCTGATGTGCGCTCCCAGGTGAGCGGGCAAGTTGGTCCTTAGACAGACTGACCGGAGTTGTAAGGCAGACCGTCGGACCTCAGGCAGGCAGGCAGGTAACAGGAAATCAGGCAGGATTAGGACAGCAAGCTGGCAAGAATCTGGCAGGTAACTGGCCGGTAACTGGCAACGGGACCTGAGGGCTGAAGCAGAGTAGAACGGTGCAACAACATTGCTCGGGCACCTCCATTTTGGAGGAGGTGCCTTATATATGGTAAAGTCCTCCGGCCATTGGCCGGGGACTCCTTAGGACGGCGCGCGTGGCCCCTTTAAGAGGGAGGGAAGGCGCGCGCGCGCGCCCTAAGCACAGTGGCCGGGAAGGAGCGCGCGCTGCCAGCAGAGCGGGAGAGGGACGCCGGGCACGGAGCAGAGCGGTGAGGGGAACAGCGTCCCTGCCTAGCAGAGGGCAGGGACGCCGGCACTACAGTACCCCCCCCTTTAGGCCCCCCCTTTTTTAGGCCAGATAGAAATTTAGCTAGGATGAGAGGGGCATGGATGTTCTCCCGGGGCTCCCACGTTCTCTCCTCAGGACCAAACCCCTTCCAATCTACCAGAAAAAAGGTCTTTCCTCTTACCCTTTTGGTGGCAAGAATGTTCTCTACCTCAAACTCGTCCTCAGCAGAAACCGGAGCAGGAGGCGTACCTGTAGACTTGGAAAAAGAGTTAAGCACCACGGGTTTGAGGAGAGATACATGGAAGGAGTTAGGGATCCGTAAGTTGGCCGGGAGTTTCAATTTATAGGCCACCGGGTTGATCTGACTGATGACCTCCAGAGGACCGATGAACCGAGGCCCTAACTTGTAAGAAGGTATCTTGAGTCGAACATATTTAGATGAGAGCCAGACTTTATCTCCTGGACGAAATTGTGGAGGATCCAGGCGTTTTTTGTCAGCATGTCTTTTCATACGCTCGGATGACAGAAGGAGTGCGGACCGGGTACTCTCCCATATGGAGGAAAATTTGCTAACGAGAGATTCCGCAGCCGGGTTGTCCACAGAGGTGGAGACAGGAAAAGGAATCCGAGGATGCTGACCAAAGACTACAAAAAACGGGGATTTGGAGGAGGATTCGCTCTCGTGATTATTATAAGAGAACTCGGCCCATGGTAGGAGATCCACCCAGTCAGAATGGTGGGCATTAACGAAGTGCCGGAGGTAACTGGTCAGGTTCTGATTGATCCGCTCCACTTGACCATTGGACTGTGGGTGGTAAGCGGAAGAGAAGTCCAGGGTGACGTCTAGTAGTTTACAAGTGGCTCTCCAGAAACGTGAGGTGAACTGTACCCCACGATCCGACACGATGTGGAGGGGCAGGCCATGAAGACGGAAGATGTGGCGGATAAAGTCTTTAGCCAGCTCGGGTGCAGACGGAAGGCCTGGCAGGGGAATAAAGTGAGACATCTTGGAAAAGCGGTCAGCGACCACCCAAATGACCGTACAACCGGCAGAGACGGGAAGATCAGTTATAAAGTCCATTGCTATATGCTGCCAGGGGGCAGCAGGTACAGGAAGCGGAAGGAGGCGTCCGGCTGGCAGATGTCTCGGGACTTTGTTGCGGGCGCAGGACACACAGGCAGAAACAAAGTCTATTATGTCCTTGTGCAGGGTAGGCCACCAATAGTGCCGGGCAATAAGCTGGAGGGTCTTTTTCTGACCGGCGTGGCCAGCTAGTTTAGACGAATGGCCCCAGTGTAGGATCTTCTCCCGATCAGGTACTGAAACAAACGTCTTACCGGGAGGGAGACGATTTAGACTCACGGGAGCCACCTGCATTACTCTGGCGGGATCGATGATATGTTTAGGTTCTTCCTCGAGATCGGACACCAGAAAGGATCGGGACAAGGCGTCTGCTTTGACGTTTTTGTCAGCCGGGCGAAAATGAATAACAAAATCAAAGCGAGCAAAAAACAAGGACCACCGGGCTTGGCGCGGGTTAAGTCTCTGGGCATGCTGGAGGTAAGCCAAGTTCTTGTGGTCAGTGTAAATTATTACCGGATGAAGAGCCCCCTCGAGTAGGTAACGCCACTCCTCCAACGCCAGCTTGATGGCCAATAACTCTCGGTCTCCTATGGAATAGTTGCGCTCAGAAGAGGAGAAGAGTTTGGAGAAGAAGCCACAAGTTACCATTCTCCCGGAAGATGATTTTTGAGTAAGTACCGCTCCGGCTCCAGAGGAGGAGGCGTCAACTTCCAGGAAGAACTGCTTGTTGCCGTCTGGGCGATGCAGCACCGGGGCGGAAGAGAAGGCCTGTTTTAGGGAAAGAAAGGCCTCCTCTGCTTCGGGCGGCCACTCTTTGGGATTAGTACCCTTACGGGTGAGCGCGGAAATTGGGGCAGTCCGGGAAGAGAAGTGCGGGATGAAGAGGCGGTAATAGTTGGCGAAGCCCAGGAACCGTTGAATAGCCTTCAACCCCTCTGGTCGGGGCCATTTCTCGATGGCAGACAGTTTCTCAGGATCCATTTGTAGGCCGGTCTGAGAGATAATGTAGCCCAGAAACGGAAGCGAGGTCTGCTCAAAGAGGCACTTCTCATATTTAGCGTAGAGATGGTTCTGCCTGAGCCTGAGCAGGACCAGACGAACATCCCTCCGGTGAGTCTGGAGATCCGGAGAGAAGACCAAGATGTCGTCCAGGTACACCACTACGCAGGAGTAGAGAAGGTCCTGGAAGATGTCATTGACCAACTCTTGAAAGACGGCAGGAGCGTTACAGAGGCCAAAGGGCATTACCAGATATTCATAGTGGCCGTCCCGGGTGTTGAATGCCGTCTTCCATTCATCCCCCTGACGGATACGAACCAGGTTGTACGCCCCACGGAGGTCCAGTTTGGTGAAGATTCTAGCCCCCCTCAGACGATCAAATAACTCCGGAATGAGCGGAAGGGGGTACTTATTCTTCACCGTGATCTGGTTAAGGCCTCTATAGTCTATACAGGGACGGAGAGAGCCGTCCTTCTTTTTGACGAAAAAGAAGCCTGCTCCCGCCGGGGAGGTAGATTTCCGGATGAATCCCCTGGCCAGATTCTCCTCAATATATTCGGACATCGACCGGGTCTCAGCAGCGGATAATGGATAAATACGCCCACGGGGAGGAGAAGTACCAGGTAACAGGTCGATAGGGCAGTCGTATGGTCTATGAGGGGGTAGTGTCTCTGCCTCCTTTTTATTAAAGACATCAGCATAAGACCAATAAGGAATCGGAAGTCCAGGTAGATTAGCTGGGGTAGGAGAAGGACGGACGGGATGAACGGGAACCAGACAGGTCTTATGGCAACCCTGTCCCCAGCGAAGGACTTCTCCGGTCTGCCAGTCAAGAACGGGTGCATGTTTCTGGAGCCAAGGTAGGCCTAGCAAGAGGGCGTGAGAGAGTCCAGGCAGAACATGGAAGGAGATACTTTCAGAATGCAGCATTCCCACCTGCAGAGTAATGGATTCGGTGATGAGGTGGATGGGGCGTGGTAAGAGCCCCCCATCCACGGCAGCAACAGACAAGGGTACAGCCAGAGGTTTGGTGGGGATGCGGTATTTCTCTACCAGGGACTGTGAAATAAGATTCCCGGCTGCTCCAGAGTCCAGTTGGGCTAGTTCGAAATAACGGTTCTCCCCGTAGACGATTGAAACTGACAACAGCAGGGATGGAGAGGATTTATTCTTGTCTAGGTGGACCTCTCTGAGCGAACCTAGACACAGGCGTTTCCCGACCTCTCCGGGCAGGCACGGATCCGGTGCTCCTTACTGCCACAGTAGAAGCAGGTCCCCTCGGCACGGCGTAAGTCCTGACGGGTCTTGACCATCTTGGTCTGGTCAGGAGGGTGTACCTGGTTAGAGACAGAAGGAGTGACGGGTTTCTGAAAAGTAGGAGCTAGACGTGGTAACCTCCTCTCACGGGTGACCTCTCTGGCACGCTCCTGGAACCGTAGGTCAATCCGGGTGGCAAGAGTTATTAAGTCATCGAGAGTGGTAGGAATGTCCCGACCGGCAAGTTCATCTTTAATACGGCCGGACAGACCCTCCCAGAAGACGGAAACCAGAGCGTCGTTATCCCAGGCCAGCTCCGAGGCAAGGGTACGGAACCGTATGGCATATTGGCCCACGGTGAGACTTTCCTGACGGAGGCGTAGCAACGATGATGCGGATGAGGTCTTCCGTCCGGGTTCGTCGAAGACTTTCCGGAAGGCCGTGAGAAAAGCAGGCAAGTTGGACACCAGGGGGTCTCCTCTCTCCCATAGAGGATTTAGCCAGGCCAGGGCCTCCCCGGTGAGATGGGACATGATGAATGCAATTTTGGCTCGGTCGGAGTTAAACTGGTGGGACAATAGTTCAAAGTGCAGGGTGCACTGATTTATGAAGCCCCGAGCCTGGGCTGAGTCGCCTCCGAAGCGAGGAGGTGCAGAAAGCCGAGGTCCGGGGTAGGATATCATGGTGTTAGTGGACAGCGGAGCTGCCGGATTGCGAGACATGGCACTGGCGGAGGTTGTTGGTGGAACAGTCAGAGTGTCCAGGCGAGTATTGACATTCCGCAGGTGACCCAGGATGGACTCCTGTTGGGACCTTTGACGGGACAGTTCATGACACAGGTCCGAGAGCGAGGGAGCTTGGGTGCCACCGGGTCCAATGGCCCGAGCAAACTGTAACGGGTCTGGGAGGCGGAACCTCTGGGCTACTATACAAGGGAGCGGTCCTTGTAAGGGAGCGGGTGGCGACCAGGCAGGCAGTCACAGCAGGTGACCGGGACAGTCTCTGGGTGTACGGGCAGGAGGTCACGGCAAGTGATCAGGGCAGTCTCTGGAAGAATGGGCTGGAGGTCACGGCAAGTGACCGGGGCAGTCTCTGGAAGAACGGGCTGGAGGTCACGGCAAGTGACCGGGGCAGTCTCTAGGTAAAGGGTAGGTACGACCTGTGATGGCTGAACCTCCAGGTAGGCTAGCAAGGCAGATGGAGGATGTGTGCTCCCAGGTGAGCAAGCAAGAGTCTCTGCAATAGCAGGTGGTCACAGCACGTGACGGCGGAGCCTCCAGGTAGGCAAGCAGGCAGGTAGCGGAGAAGCGCTCCCAGGTGAGCGGGCAAGAGTCTCTGGAATAGCTGGTGGTCCCAGCACGTGACAGCGGAACCCCCGGGCAGGCAAGCAGGCAGGTAGTGGAGAAGCGCTCCCAGGTGAGCGGGCAAGAGTCTGGAATAGCTGGTGGTCACAGCACGTGACAGCGGAGCCTCCGGGCAGGCAAGCAGGCAGGTAGCGGAGAAGCGCTCCCAGGTGAGCGGGCAAGCTGGTCCATAGACAGACTGACCGGAGTTGTAAGGCAGACCGTCGGACCTCAGGCAAGCAGGCAGGTAGCTGATGTGCGCTCCCAGGTGAGCGGGCAAGTTGGTCCTTAGACAGACTGACCGGAGTTGTAAGGCAGACCGTCGGACCTCAGGCAGGCAGGCAGGTAACAGGAAATCAGGCAGGATTAGGACAGCAAGCTGGCAGGAATCTGGCAGGTAACTGGCAGGTAACTGGCAACGGGACCTGAGGGCTGAAGCAGAGTAGAACGGTGCAACAACATTGCTCGGGCACCTCCATTTTGGAGGAGGTGCCTTATATATGGTAAAGTCCTCCGGCCATTGGCCGGGGACTCCTTAGGACGGCGCGCGCGGCCCCTTTAAGAGGGAGGGAGGGCGCGCGCGCGCGCCCTAAGCACAGTGGCCGGGAGGGAGCGCGCGCTGCCAGCAGAGCGGGAGAGGGACGCCGGGCACGGAGCAGAGCGGTGAGGGGAACAGCGTCCCTGCCTAGCAGAGGGCAGGGACGCCGGCACTACAGGATCTTTGTCTTTCTATGAGAAGTGTGGGTGGATCTTTGTCTATGTATCAGTAGTGGGAGTGGATCTTTGTCTATCTATAGGAAGTTGGGATATCTCTTTGTCTCTCTATAGGAAATGGGGATGGATATTTGTCTCTCTATGGGAAGTAACGGTGGATCTCTATCTATGTATAGGAAGTGGGGGTGGATCTTTGTCTATGTATTGGAAGTGGGGGTGGGTACTTGTCTCTCTATAGGAAGTGGAGGTGGGTACTTGTCTCTCTATAGGAAGTGGGGGTGGTTCTTGTATATCTATAGGAAGTAGGGGGGGCCCTTTCCCTCTAAAGGAAGTGGGGGTGGATATTTGTCTCTCTATAGAAAGTGGGTGTGGATCTTTGTCTATGTATAGGAAGTGGGGGTGTCTTCTTGTCTCTCTATAGAAAGTGGGGGTGGATCTTTAACTCTCTATAGAAAGTGGGGATGGCTATTTGTCTCTCTATAAGAAGTGGGTGTGGATCTTTGTCACTCTATAGGATGTAGGGGTGGATCTTTGTCTCTCTACAGTAAGTCGGGCTGGGTCCTTGTCTCTCTGTAGGTAGTGTGGGTGGATCTTTCACTCCCTATAGGAAGTGGAGGTGGATCTTTGTCTCTCTATAGGAAATGGGGGTGGATCTTTGTCTATGTATAGGAAGTTGGGTTGGATCTATGTCTCTCTATAGGAAATGGAGGTGGATCTTTGTCTCTCTATAGGAAGTGGGGTGGATCTTGGTCTATGTATAGGAAGAGTGGGTGGATCTTTGTCTATGTGTAGGAAGTGGGGGTGGATCTTTGTCTATGTATAGGAAGTGGTGGTGGATCGTTGTCTATGTTTAGGAAGTGGGGTGGTTACTTTTTCTCTCTTTAGGAAATGGGGGTGTCTCTTTTTCTCTCTATAGAAAGTGGGGTGGATTTTTTTTTCTATGTATAGAAAGTGGGGTTGTTTCTTTGTCTCTCTATAGGAAGTGGGGGTGTCTCTTTGTCACTCTATAGGAAGTGGGGGTGTTTCTTTGCCTCTCTATAGGAAGTGAGAGTGGATCTTTGGCTAGGGATAGGAAGTGGGGGTGTATTTTTGTCTCTCTATAGAAAGTGGGGTTGGCTATTTGTCTCTCTATAAGAAGTTTCTGTGTTTCTTTATCTCTCTATAGGAAGTAGGAGTGGATCTTTGTCTCTCTACAATAAGTCTGGGTGGGTTTTTCTCTCTATAGGAAGTGAGGGTGGAAATTTGTCTCTATAAAGAAAGTGGAGGTGGATCTTTGTCTCTCTGTAGGAAGTGGGGGTGGATCTTTGTCTATGTATAGGAATTGGGGATGGATCTTTCTCTCTCTATAGGAAATGGAGGTGGATATTTGTTTATGTATAGGAAGTGGGGGTGGCTCTTTTTCTCTCTATAGGAAGTGGGGGTGGCTCTTTTTCTATGTATAGGAAGTGGGGTGGCTATTTGTCTCTCTATAGGAAGTGGGGGTGGCTCTTTATCTTTCTATAGGAAGTGGGGGTGTTTCTTTGGCTCTCTATAGGAAGTTAGGGTGGAACTGTGTCTCTCTGCATAAAGTTGGAGTGGGTCTTTGTCTCTCTATAGGAAGTGGAGGTGGATCTTTGTCTCTCTATAGGAAGTTTGGGTAGATCCTTGTCTATGTATAGGAAATGGGGGTGGATCTTTGTCTCTCTAGAGAAACTGGGGGTGGATCTTTGTCTCAGTATAGGAAGTGGGGGTGGATCCTTGTCTCGCTATAGGAAGTGGGGGAGGATATTTGTCTATGTATAGGAAGTGGGGGTGGATCTTTGTCTCTCTACATTAAGTGGGGGTGGGTCTTTGTCTCTCTATAGAAAGTGGAGGTGGATCTTTGTCTATGTATAAGATGTTGGGGTGCATCTTTGTCTATGGATAGGAAATGGGCGTGGATCTTTGTCTTTCTATGAGTAGTGTGGGTGGCTCTTTGTCTCTCTATAGGAAGTGGGGTGGATCATTGTCTCTCTATGGGAAGTGGGGGTGGATCTTTGTCTATGTATCAGTATTGGGGGTGGATCTTTGTCTCTCTATAGGAAGTTGGGGTGTCTCTTTGTCTCTCTATAGGAAATGGGGGTGGATATTTGTCTCTCTATGGGAAGTAACGGTGGATCTTTGTCTATGTATAGGAAGTGAGGATGGATCTTTGTCTATGTATTGGAAGTGGGGGTGGGTCTTTGTCTCTCTAAAGGAAGTGGGGGTGGCTGTTTGTCTTTCTATAGGACGTGGGGGTGTTTCTTTGTCTCTCTATACGAAGTGGAGATGGGTACTTGTCTCTCTATAGCAAGTAGGGGTGGACCTTTGTCTATGTATAGGAAGTGGAGGTGGATCTTTGTATCTCTATAGGAAGTGGGGGTGGATTTTTGTCTCTCTATGGGAAGAGGCTGTGGATCTTTGTCTATGTATAGGAAATGGGGGTGTCTCTTTGTCTCTCTTTAGGAAGTGGGGGTGGATCTTTGTATATGTATAGGAAGTAGGGGTGGCTCTTTGTCTCTCTAAAGGAAGTGAGAGTAGATTTTTGTCTCTCTACAGTAAGTGGGTGTGGATCTTTGTCTATGTGTAGGAAATGGGGGTGTCTCCTTGTCTCTCTATAGAAAGTGGGGGGGGGCTCTTTGTCTCTCTATAGAAAGTGGGGGTGGATCTTTGACTCTCTATAGAAAGTGGGGGTGGCTATTTGTCTCTCTATAAGACGTGGGGGTGGATCTTTGTCTCTCTATAGGATGTAGCGGTGGATCTTTGTCTCTCTACAGTAAGTCGGGCTGGGTCCTTGTCTCTCTGTAGGAAGTGTGGGTGGATCTTTGACTCCCTATAGGAAGTGGAAGTGGATCTTTGTCTCTCTATAGGAAGTGAGGGTGGATCTTTGTCTATGTATAGGAAGTGGGGGTGGATCTTTGTCTATGTACATGAAGTGGGGGTGGATCTTTGTCTATGTTTTGGAATTGGGGGTGGTTCTTTTTCTCTCTATAGGAAGTGGGGATGTCTCTTTGTCTCTATAGGAAGTGGAGGTGGATATTTGTCTCTCTATGGTAAGTGGGTGGATCTTTGTTCATGTTTAGGAAGTGGGGGTGGATCTATGTCTCTCTATAGGAAGTGGAGGTGGATCTTTGTCTATGTATAGGAAGTGGGGGTGGCTCCTTGTCTCATTAAAATAAGTGGGGGTAGATTTTTGTCTATGTATAGGAAGTGTGGGTGGCTCTTTGTCTCTCTATAGGAAGTGGGAGTGTCTCTTTGTCACTCTATAGGAAGTGGGGGTGTTTCTTTGCCTCTCTGTAGGAAGTGATGGTGGATCTTTGTCTATGTATAGGAAGTGGGGGTGAATCTTTGCCACTCTATAGGAAGTGGGGGTGTATGTTTGTCTCTATAGGAAGTGGGGGTGTCTCTTTGTCTCTATAGGAAGTGGAGGTGGATATTTGTCTCTCTATGGTAAGTGGGATGGATCTTTGTCTATGTATAGGAAGTGGGGGTGGATATTCGTCTCTCTTTTGGAAGTGGATCTTTGTCTATCTATAGGAAGTGGGGGTGGCTCCTTGTCTCTCTAAAATAAGTGGGGGTGGATTTTTGTCTATGTATAGGAAGTGGGGGTGGCCCTTTGTCTCTCTATAGGAAGTGGGGGTGGCTCTTTGTCTCTCTATAGGAAGTGGGGGTGTTTCTTTGTCTCTCTATCGGAAGTGAGGGTGGCTCTATGTCTCTCTATAGGAATTGGGGGTGGCTCTTTGTCTCTCTATAGTAAGTGGGGGTGTTACTTTGTCTCTATATAGGAAGTTGGGGTGGATCTTTGTCTCTCTACAATAAGTGGGGGGAGGGTCCTTGTCTCTCTATAGGAAGTGGGGGTGGATCTTTGTCTCTCTATAGGAAGTGGAGGTGGATCTTTGTCTCTCTACAGTAAGTGGTGGGGGGTCCTTGTCTCTCTTTAGGAAGTGTGGTGGATCTTTGTCTATAGGAAGTGTAGATGGATCTTTGTCTCTCTATAGGAAGTTGGGGTGGATATTTGTCTCTCTATAGGAAGTGGGGGTGGATCTTTGTCTAAGTATAGGAAGTGGGTGTGGATCTTTGTCTATGTTTAGCAAGTGGGGGTGGTTCTTTTTCTTTCTATAGGAAATGGGGGTGTCTTCTTTTCTCTCTATAGGAAGTGGGGTGGATGTTTGCCTAAGTATATGAAGTGGGGGTGTTTCTTTGTCAGTCTATAGGAAGTGGGGGTGTCTCTTTGTCACTCCATAGGAAGTGGGGGTGTTTCTGTGCCTCTCTATAGAAAGTGGTGGTGTCTCTTTGTCTCTCATAGGAAGTGGAGGTGGATATTTGTCTCTCTATGGCAAGTGTGGGTGGATGTTTGTCTATGAATAGGAAGTGGGGTGGATCTTTGTCTCTCTATAGGAAGTGGAGATTGATCTTTGTCTATCTATAGGAAGTAGGCGTGGCTCTTTGTCTCTCTAAAATAAGTGAGGGTGGATCTTTGTCTCTCTATAGGAAGTGGAGGTGGATCTTTGTCTCTCTATAGGAAGTGGAGGTGGATATTTGTCTCTCTATGGGAAGTGGGAGTGGCTATTTGTCTCTCTATAAGAAGTGGGGGTATTTCTTTGTCTCTCTATAGGAAGTAGGGGTTTATTTTTGTTTTTCTACAGTAAGTGGGGGTGGGTCCTTGTCTCTCTACAGGAAGTGGGGTGGATCTTTGCCTCTGTATAGGAAGCGGATGCGGATCTTTGTCTCTATAGGAAGTTGGGGTGGACCTTTGTCTATGTATAGGAAGTGGCGGTGGATCTTTGTCTCTCTATAGGAAATGCAGGTGGATCTTTGTCTCTTTATAGAAAGTGGCGGTGGATCTTTGACTATGTTTAGAAATTGGGGGTGGATCTTTGTCTATGTATAGGAACTGGGGGTGGATCTTTGTCTCTCTATAGGAAGTGAGGGTGTCTCTTTGTCTCTCTATAGAAAGTGAAGGTGGATATTTGTCTCTATGGGAAGTGGGGGTGGATCTTTGTCTATGAATAGGAAGTGGTGGTGGATCTTTGTCTCCCTATAGGAAGTGGAGTTGGATCTTTGTCTATCTATAGGAAGTGGGGGTGGCTCTTTGTCTCTCTAAAATAAGTGGGGGTGGATTTTTGTCTATGTATTGGAAGTGGGGGTAGCTTTGTCTCTCTATTGGAAGTGGGGGTGACTCTTTGTCTCTCTCTAGGAAGTGGGGGTGTTTCTTTGTCTCTCTGCAGCAAGTGTGGGTGGCGCTTTGTCTCTTTATAGGAAGTGGGGGTGGATCTTTTTTTCTCTATAGGAAGTGGAGGTGGATCTTTGTCTCTCTATAGGAAGTGGGAGTGGATCTTTGTCTCTGTACAGTAAGTGGTGGGGGATCCTTGTCTCTCTATAGGAAGTGTGGTGGATCTTTGTCTATAGGAAGTGTAGATGGATCTTTGTCTCTCTATAGGAAGTGGGGGTGGATCTTTGTCTAAGTATAGGAAGTGGGTGTGGATCTTTGTCTATGTTTAGCAAGTGGGGGTGGTTCTTTTTCTTTCTATAGGAAATTGGGGTGTCTTCTTTTCTCTCTATAGGAAGTGGGGTGGATGTTTGCCTATGTATTGGAAGTGGGGGTGTTTGTTTGTCTGTCTATAGGAAGTGGGGGTGTCTCTTTGTCACTCCATAGGAAGTGGGGGTATTTCTGTGCCTCTCTATAGAAAGTGGTGGTGTCTCTTTGTCTCTCCATAGGAAGTGGAGGTGGATATTTGTCTCTCTATGGCAAGTGCGGGTGGATGTTTGTCTATGAATAGGAAGTGGGGGTGGATCTTTGTCTCCCTATAGGAAGTGGAGATGGATCTTTGTCAATATATAGGAAGTAGGAGTGGCTCTTTGTCTCTCTAAAATAAGTGAGGGTGGATCTTTGTCTCTCTATAGGAAGTGGAGGTGGATCTTTGTCTCTCTATAGGAAGTGGAGGTGGATATTTGTCTCTCTATGGGAAGTGGGAGTGGCTATTTGTCTCTCTATAAGAAGTGGGGGTATTTCTTTGTCTCTCTATAGGAAGTAGGGGTTTATTTTTGTTTCTCTACAGCAAGTGGGGGTGGGTCCTTGTCTCTCTATAGGAAGTGGGGTGGATCTTTGACTCTCTATAGGAAGCGGATGTGGATCTTGTCTCTCTCTAGGAAGTTGAGGTGGATCTTTGTCTATGTATAGGAAGTGGGGTGGATCTTTGTCTCTCTATAGGAAATGGAGGTGGATCTTTTTCTCTTTATAGAAAGTGGCGGTGGATCTTTGTCTATGTTTCGGAATTGGGGGTGGATCTTTGTCTATGTATAGGAACTGGGGGTGGATCTTTGTCTCTCTATAGGAAGTGGGGGTGTCTCTTTGTCTCTCTATAGGAAGTGAAGGTGGATATTTGTCTCTCTATGGGAAGCGGGGGTGGATCTTTGTCTATGAATAGGAAGTGGTGGTGGATCTTTGTCTCTCTATAGGAAGTGGAGGTGGATCTTTGTCTATCTATAGGAGGTGGGGGTGGCTCTTTGTCTCTAAATTAAGTGGGGGTGGATTTTTGTCTATGTATTGGAAGTGGGGGTGACTCTTTGTCTCTCTCTAGGAAGTGGGGGTGTTTCTTTGTCTCTCTGCAGCAAGTGTGGGTGGCGCTTTGTCTCTCTATAGGAAGTGGGGGTGGATCTTTTTTTCTCTATAGGAAGTGGAGGTGGATCTTTGCCTCTCTATAGGAAGTGGGAGTGGATCTTTGTCTCTCTACAGTAAGTGGTGGGGGATCCTTGTCTCTCTATAGGAAGTGTGGTGGATCTTTGTCTATAGGAAGTGTAGATGGATCTTTGTCTCTCTATAGGAAGTTGGGGTGTATCTTTGTCTCTCTATAGGAAGTGGGGTGGATCTTTGTCTAAGTATAGGAAGTGGGTGTGGATCTTTGTCTATGTTTAGCAAGTGGGGGTGTTTCTTTTTCTTTCTATAGGAAATGGGGGTGTCTTCTTTTCTCTCTATAGGAAGTGGGGTGGATGTTTGCCTATGTATTGAAAGTGGGGGTGTTTGTTTGTCTGTCTATAGGAAGTGGGGGTGTCTCTTTGTCACTCCATAGGAAGTGGGGGTATTTCTGTGCCTCTCTATAGAAAGTGGTGATGTCTCTTTGTCTCTCCATAGGAAGTGGAGGTGGATATTTGTCTCTCTATGGCAAGTGCGGGTGGATGTTTGTCTATGAATAGGAAGTGGGGGTGGATCTTTGTCTCTCTATAGGAAGTGGAGATGGATCTTTGTCAATATATAGGAAGTAGGCGTGGCTCTTTGTCTCTCTAAAATAAGTGAGGGTGGATCTTTGTCTCTCTATAGGAAGTGGAGGTGGATCTTTGTCTCTCTATAGGAAGTGGAGGTGGATATTTGTCTCTCTATGGTAAGTGGGTGGATCTTTGTTCATGTTTAGGAAGTGGGGGTGGATCTATGTCTCTCTATAGGAAGTGGAGGTGGATCTTTGTCTATGTATAGGAAGTGGGGGTGGCTCCTTGTCTCATTAAAATAAGTGGGGGTAGATTTTTGTCTATGTATAGGAAGTGTGGGTGGCTCTTTGTCTCTCTATAGGAAGTGGGAGTGTCTCTTTGTCACTCTATAGGAAGTGGGGGTGTTTCTTTGCCTCTCTGTAGGAAGTGATGGTGGATCTTTGTCTATGTATAGGAAGTGGGGGTGAATCTTTGCCACTCTATAGGAAGTAGGGGTGTATGTTTGTCTCTATAGGAAGTGGGGGTGTCTCTTTGTCTCTATAGGAAGTGGAGGTGGATATTTGTCTCTCTATGGTAAGTGGGATGGATCTTTGTCTATGTATAGGAAGTGGGGGTGGATATTTGTCTCTCTTTTGGAAGTGGATCTTTGTCTATCTATAGGAAGTGGGGGTGGCTCCTTGTCTCTCTAAAATAAGTGGGGGTGGATTTTTGTCTATGTATAGGAAGTGGGGGTGGCCCTTTGTCTCTCTATAGGAAGTGGGGTGGCTCTTTGTCTCTCTATTGGAAGTGGAGGTGTTTCTTTGTCTCTCTATCGGAAGTGAGGGTGGCTCTATGTCTCTCTATAGGAATTGGGGGTGGCTCTTTGTCTCTCTATAGTAAGTGGGGGTGTTACTTTGTCTCTATATAGGAAGTTGGGGTGGATCTTTGTCTCTCTACAATAAGTGGGGGAGGGTCCTTGTCTCTCTATAGGAAGTGGGGGTGGATCTTTGTCTCTCTATAGGAAGTGGAGGTGGATCTTTGTCTCTCTACAGTAAGTGGTGGGGGGTCCTTGTCTCTCTTTAGGAAGTGTGGTGGATCTTTGTCTATATGAAGTGTAGATGGATCTTTGTCTCTCTATAGGAAGTTGGGGTGGATCTTTGTCTCTCTATAGGAAGTGGGGGTGGATCTTTGTCTAAGTATAGGAAGTGGGTGTGGATCTTTGTCTATGTTTAGCAAGTGGGGGTGGTTCTTTTTCTTTCTATAGGAAATGGGGGTGTCTTCTTTTCTCTCTATAGGAAGTGGGGTGGATGTTTGCCTAAGTATATGAAGTGGGGGTGTTTCTTTGTCAGTCTATAGGAAGTGGGGGTGTCTCTTTGTCACTCCATAGGAAGTGGGGGTGTTTCTGTGCCTCTCTATAGAAAGTGGTGGTGTCTCTTTGTCTCTCATAGGAAGTGGAGGTGGATATTTGTCTCTCTATGGCAAGTGTGGGTGGATGTTTGTCTATGAATAGGAAGTGGGGTGGATCTTTGTCTCTCTATAGGAAGTGGAGATTGATCTTTGTCTATCTATAGGAAGTAGGCGTGGCTCTTTGTCTCTCTAAAATAAGTGAGGGTGGATCTTTGTCTCTCTATAGGAAGTGGAGGTGGATCTTTGTCTCTCTATAGGAAGTGGAGGTGGATATTTGTCTCTCTATGGGAAGTGGGAGTGGCTATTTGTCTCTCTATAAGAAGTGGGGGTATTTCTTTGTCTCTCTATAGGAAGTAGGGGTTTATTTTTGTTTTTCTACAGTAAGTGGGGGTGGGTCCTTGTCTCTCTATAGGAAGTGGGGTGGATCTTTACCTCTGTATAGGAAGCGGATGCGGATCTTTGTCTCTCTATAGGAAGTTGGGGTGGACCTTTGTCTATGTATAGGAAGTGGCGGTGGATCTTTGTCTCTCTATAGGAAATGGAGGTGGATCTTTGTCTCTTTATAGAAAGTGGCGGTGGATCTTTGTCTATGTTTAGAAATTGGGGGTGGATCTTTGTCTATGTATAGGAACTGGGGGTGGATCTTTGTCTCTCTATAGGAAGTGAGGGTGTCTCTTTGTCTCTCTATAGAAAGTGAAGGTGGATATTTGTCTCTATGGGAAGTGGGGGTGGATCTTTGTCTATGAATAGGAAGTGGTGGTGGATCTTTGTCTCCCTATAGGAAGTGGAGTTGGATCTTTGTCTATCTATAGAAAGTGGGGGTGGCTCTTTGTCTCTCTAAAATAAGTGGGGGTGGATTTTTGTCTATGTATTGGAAGTGGGGGTAGCTTTGTCTCTCTATTGGAAGTGGGGGTGACTCTTTGTCTCTCTCTAGGAAGTGGGGGTGTTTCTTTGTCTCTCTGCAGCAAGTGTGGGTGGCGCTTTGTCTCTTTATAGGAAGTGGGGGTGGATCTTTTTTTCTCTATAGGAAGTGGAGGTGGATCTTTGTCTCTCTATAGGAAGTGGGAGTGGATCTTTGTCTCTCTACAGTAAGTGGTGGGGGATCCTTGTCTCTCTATAGGAAGTGTGGTGGATCTTTGTCTATAGGAAGTGTAGATGGATCTTTGTCTCTCTATAGGAAGTTGGGGTGGATCTTTGTCTCTCTATAGGAAGTGGGGGTGGATCTTTGTCTAAGTATAGGAAGTGGGTGTGGATATTTGTCTATGTTTAGCAAGTGGGGGTGGTTCTTTTTCTTTCTATAGGAAATGGGGGTGTCTTCTTTTCTCTCTATAGGAAGTGGGGTGGATGTTTGCCTATGTATTGGAAGTGGGGGTGTTTGTTTGTCTGTCTATAGGAAGTGGGGGTGTCTCTTTGTCACTCCATAGGAAGTGGGGGTATTTCTGTGCCTCTCTATAGAAAGTGGTGGTGTCTCTTTGTCTCTCCATAGGAAGTGGAGGTGGATATTTGTCTCTCTATGGCAAGTGCGGGTGGATGTTTGTCTATGAATAGGAAGTGGGGGTGGATCTTTGTCTCTCTATAGGAAGTGGAGATGGATCTTTGTCAATATATAGGAAGTAGGCGTGGCTCTTTGTCTCTCTAAAATAAGTGAGGGTGGATCTTTGTCTCTCTATAGGAAGTGGAGGTGGATCTTTGTCTCTCTATAGGAAGTGGAGGTGGATATTTGTCTCTCTATGGGAAGTGGGAGTGGCTATTTGTCTCTCTATAAGAAGTGGGGGTATTTCTTTGTCTCTCTATAGGAAGTAGGGGTTTATTTTTGTTTCTCTACAGCAAGTGGGGGTGGGTCCTTGTCTCTCTATAGGAAGTGGGGTGGATCTTTGACTCTCTATAGGAAGCGGATGTGGATCTTTGTCTCTCTCTAGGAAGTTGAGGTGGATCTTTGTCTATGTATAGGAAGTGGGGTGGATCTTTGTCTCTCTATAGGAAATGGAGGTGGATCTTTTTCTCTTTATAGAAAGTGGCGGTGGATCTTTGTCTATGTTTCGGAATTGGGGGTGGATCTTTGTCTATGTATAGGAACTGGGGGTGGATCTTTGTCTCTCTATAGGAAGTGGGGGTGTCTCTTTGTCTCTCTATAGGAAGTGAAGGTGGATATTTGTCTCTCTATGGGAAGCGGGGGTGGATCTTTGTCTATGAATAGGAAGTGGTGGTGGATCTTTGTCTCTCTATAGGAAGTGGAGGTGGATCTTTGTCTATCTATAGGAGGTGGGGGTGGCTTTTTGTCTCTAAAATAAGTGGGGGTGGATTTTTGTCTATGTATTGGAAGTGGGGGTGACTCTTTGTCTCTCTCTAGGAAGTGGGGGTGTTTCTTTGTCTCTCTGCAGCAAGTGTGGGTGGCGCTTTGTCTCTCTATAGGAAGTGGGGGTGGATCTTTTTTTCTCTATAGGAAGTGGAGGTGGATCTTTGTCTCTCTATAGGTATTGGGAGTGGATCTTTGTCTCTCTACAGTAAGTGGTGGGGGATCCTTGTCTCTCTATAGGAAGTGTGGTGGATCTTTGTCTATAGGAAGTGTAGATGGATCTTTGTCTCTCTATAGGAAGTTGGGGTGGATCTTTGTCTCTCTATAGGAAGTGGGGGTGGATCTTTGTCTAAGTATAGGAAGTGGGTGTGGATCTTTGTCTATGTTTAGCAAGTGGGGGTGTTTCTTTTTCTTTCTATAGGAAATGGGGGTGTCTTCTTTTCTCTCTATAGGAAGTGGTGTGGATGTTTGCCTATGTATTGAAAGTGGGGGTGTTTGTTTGTCTGTCTATAGGAAGTGGGGGTGTCTCTTTGTCACTCCATAGGAAGTGGGGGTATTTCTGTGCCTCTCTATAGAAAGTGGTGATGTCTCTTTGTCTCTCCATAGGAAGTGGAGGTGGATATTTGTCTCTCTATGGCAAGTGCGGGTGGATGTTTGTCTATGAATAGGAAGATGGGGTGGATCTTTGTCTCTCTATAGGAAGTGGAGATGGATCTTTGTCAATATATAGGAAGTAGGCGTGGCTCTTTGTCTCTCTAAAATAAGTGAGGGTGGATCTTTGTCTCTCTATAGGAAGTGGAGGTGGATCTTTGTCTCTCTATAGGAAGTGGAGGTGGATATTTGTCTCTCTATGGGAAGTGGGAGTGGCTATTTGTCTCTCTATAAGAAGTGGGGGTATTTCTTTGTCTCTCTATAGGAAGTAGGGGTTTATTTTTGTTTCTCTACAGCAAGTGGGGGTGGGTCCTTGTCTCTCTATAGGAAGTGGGGTGGATCTTTGACTCTCTATAGGAAGCGGATGTGGATCTTTGTCTCTCTCTAGGAAGTTGAGGTGGATCTTTGTCTATGTATAGGAAGTGGGGTGGATCTTTGTCTCTCTATAGGAAATGGAGGTGGATCTTTTTCTCTTTATAGAAAGTGGCGGTGGATCTTTGTCTATGTTTCGGAATTGGGGGTGGATCTTTGTCTATGTATAGGAACTGGGGGTGGATCTTTGTCTCTCTATAGGAAGTGGGGGTGTCTCTTTGTCTCTCTATAGGAAGTGAAGGTGGATATTTGTCTCTCTATGGGAAGCGGGGGTGGATCTTTGTCTATGAATAGGAAGTGGTGGTGGATCTTTGTCTCTCTATAGGAAGTGGAGGTGGATCTTTGTCTATCTATAGGAGGTGGGGGTGGCTTTTTGTCTCTAAAATAAGTGGGGGTGGATTTTTGTCTATGTATTGGAAGTGGGGGTGACTCTTTGTCTCTCTCTAGGAAGTGGGGGTGTTTCTTTGTCTCTCTGCAGCAAGTGTGGGTGGCGCTTTGTCTCTCTATAGGAAGTGGGGGTGGATCTTTTTTTCTCTATAGGAAGTGGAGGTGGATCTTTGTCTCTCTATAGGTATTGGGAGTGGATCTTTGTCTCTCTACAGTAAGTGGTGGGGGATCCTTGTCTCTCTATAGGAAGTGTGGTGGATCTTTGTCTATAGGAAGTGTAGATGGATCTTTGTCTCTCTATAGGAAGTTGGGGTGGATCTTTGTCTCTCTATAGGAAGTGGGGGTGGATCTTTGTCTAAGTATAGGAAGTGGGTGTGGATCTTTGTCTATGTTTAGCAAGTGGGGGTGTTTCTTTTTCTTTCTATAGGAAATGGGGGTGTCTTCTTTTCTCTCTATAGGAAGTGGGGTGGATGTTTGCCTATGTATTGAAAGTGGGGGTGTTTGTTTGTCTGTCTATAGGAAGTGGGGGTGTCTCTTTGTCACTCCATAGGAAGTGGGGGTATTTCTGTGCCTCTCTATAGAAAGTGGTGATGTCTCTTTGTCTCTCCATAGGAAGTGGAGGTGGATATTTGTCTCTCTATGGCAAGTGCGGGTGGATGTTTGTCTATGAATAGGAAGATGGGGTGGATCTTTGTCTCTCTATAGGAAGTGGAGATGGATCTTTGTCAATATATAGGAAGTAGGCGTGGCTCTTTGTCTCTCTAAAATAAGTGAGGGTGGATCTTTGTCTCTCTATAGGAAGTGGAGGTGGATCTTTGTCTCTCTATAGGAAGTGGAGGTGGATATTTGTCTCTCTATGGGAAGTGGGAGTGGCTATTTGTCTCTCTATAAGAAGTGGGGGTATTTCTTTGTCTCTCTATAGGAAGTAGGGGTTTATTTTTGTTTCTCTACAGTAAGTGGGGGTGGGTCCTTGTCTCTCTATAGGAAGTGGGGTGGATATTTGTCTCTCTATAGGAAGCGGATGTGGATCTTTGTCTCTCTCTAGGAAGTTGAGGTGGATCTTTGTCTATGTATAGGAAGTGGGGTGGATCTTTGTCTCTCTATAGGAAATGGAGGTGGATCTTTTTCTCTTTATAGAAAGTGGCGGTGGATCTTTGTATATGTTTCGGAATTGGGGGTGGATCTTTGTCTATGTATAGGAACGGGGGGTGGATCTTTGTCTCTCTATAGGAAGTGGGGGTGTCTCTTTGTCTCTCTATAGGAAGTGAAGGTGGATATTTGTCTCTCTATGGGAAGCGGGGGTGGATCTTTGTCTATGAATAGGAAGTGGTGGTGGATCTTTGTGTCTCTATAAGAAATGGAGGTGGATCTTTGTCTATCTATAGGAGGTGGGGTGGCTCTTTGTCTCTCTAAAATAAGTGGGGGTGGATTTTTGTCTATGTATTGGAAGTGGGGGTAGCTCTTTGTCTCTCTATTGGAAGTGGGGGTGACTCTTTGTCTCTCTCTAGGAAGTGGGGGTGTTTCTTTGTCTCTCTGCAGCAAGTGTGGGTGGCGCTTTGTCTCTCTATAGGAAGTGGGGTGGATCTTTTTTCTCTATAGGAAGTGGAGGTGGATCTTTGTCTCTCTATAGGAAGTGGGAGTGGATCTTTGTCTCTCTATGGGAAGTGGAGGTGGATCTTTGTCTATGTATAGGAAGTGGGGGTGACTCTTTGTCTCTATGGAAAGTGGGGGTTGATTTTTTTCTATGTATAGGAAGTGGGGGTGGATCTTTGTCTCTCTATAGGAAGTAGGGGTGGCTCTTTGTCTCTCTAAAATAAGTGGGGGTGGATTTTTGTCTATGTACTGGAAGTGGGAATAGCTCTTTGTCTCTCTATTGGAAGTGGGGGTGGCTCTTTGTCTTTCTCTAGGAAGTGGGGGCGTTTCTTTGTCTCTCTATAAGAAGTGGGGGTGGATCTTTGTCTATGTATAGGAAGTGGGGGTGGATCTTTGTCTCTCTATAGGAAGTGAGGGTGGTTCTTTGTCTCTCTAAAATAAGTGGGGGTGGATTTTTGTCTATGTACTGGAAGTGGGAGTAGCTCTTTGTCTCTCTATTGGAAGTGGGGGTGGCTTTTTGTCACTCTCTAGGAAGTGGGGGTGTTTCTTTGTCTCTCTATAAGAAGTGGGGCGGATCTTTGTCTATGTATAGGAAGTGGGAGTGGATCTTTGTCTCTCTTTAGGAAATGGAGGTGGTTCTTTGTCTCTTTATAGAAAGTGGCGGTGGATCTTTGTCTATGTTTAGGAAGAGGGGGTGGATCTTTGTCTATGAGTAGGAAGTGGGGGTGGATCTTTGTCTATGTATAGGAAGTGGGGGTGGATCTTTGTCTCTCTTTAGGAAATGGAGGTGGTTCTTTGTCTCTTTATAGAAAGTGGCGGTGGATCTTTGTCTATGTTTAGGAATTAGGGGTGGATCTTTGTCTATGCATAGGAACTGGGGGTGGATCTTTGTCTCTCTATAGGAAGTGGGGGTGTCTCTTTGTCTCTCTATAGGAAGTGAAGGTGGATATTTGTCTCTCTATGGGAAGCGGGGGTGGACCTTTGTCTATGAATAGGAAGTGGAGGTGGATCTTTGTCTATCTATAGGAAGTGGGGGTGGCTCTTTGTCTCTCTAAAATAAGTGGGGGTGGATTTTTGTCTATGTATTGGAAGTGGGGGTAGCGCTTTGTCTCTCTATTGGAAGTGGGGGTGACTCTTTGTCTCTCTCTAGGAAGTGGGGGTGTTTCTTTGTCTCTCTGCAGCAAGTGTGGGTGGCGCTTTGTCTCTCTATAGGAAGTGGGGGTGGATCTTTTTTCTCTATAGGAAGTGGAGGTGGATCTTTGTCTCTCTATAGGAAGTGGGGGTGGCTCTTTGTCTCTATGGAAATTTGGGTTGATTTTTTTCTATGTATAGGAAGTGGGGGTGGATCTTTGTCTCTCTATAGGAAGTGGGGGTGGCTCTTTGTCTCTCTAAAATAAGTGGGGGTGGATTTTTGTCTATGTATTGGAAGTGGGAGTAGCTCTTTGTCTCTCTATTGGAAGTGGGGGTGTCTCTTTGTCTTTCTCTAGGAAGTGGGGGCGTTTCTTTGTCTCTCTATAAGAAGTGGGGTGGATCTTTTTCTATGTATAGGAAGTGGGGGTGGATCTTTGTCTCTCTTTAGGAAATGGAGCAGGTTCTATGTCTCTTTATAGAAAGTGGCGGTGGATCTTTGTCTATGTTTAGGAATTGGGGGTGGATCTTTGTCTATGTATAGGAACTGGGGGTGCATCTTTGTCTCTCTATAGGAAGTGGGGGTGTCTCTTTGTTTCTCTATAGGAAGTGGAGGTGGATATTTGTCTCTCTATGGGAAGTGGGGGTGGATCTTTGTCTATGAATAGGAAGTGGTGGTGGATCTTTGTCTCTCTATAGGAAGTGAAGGTGGATCTTTGTCTATCTATCGGAAGTGGGGGTGGCTCTTTGTCTCTCTAAAATAAGTGGGGGTGGATTTTTGTCTATGTATTGGAAGTGGGGGTAGCTCTTTGTCTCTCTATAGGAAGTGGGGGTGGATCTTTGTCTATTTATAGGAAGTGGGGGTGGATCTTTGTCTCTCTTTAGGAAATGGAGGAGGTTCTTTGTCTCTTTATAGAAAGTGGTGGTGGATCTTTGTCTATGTTTAGGAATTGGGGTGGATCTTTGTCTATGTATAGGAACTGGGGGTGGATCTTTGTCTCTCTATAGGAAGTGGGGGTGTCTCTTTGTCTCTCTATAGGAAGTGGATGTGGATATTTGTCTCTCTATGGGAAGTGGGGGTGGATCTTTTTCTATGAATAGGAAGTGGTGGTCGATCTTTGTCTCTCTATAGGAAGTGGAGGTGGATCTTTGTCTATCTATAGGAAGTGGGGGTGGCTCTTTGTCTCACTAAAATAAGTGGGGTGGATTTTTGTCTATGTATTGGAAGTGGGGGTAGCTCTTTGTCTCTCTATTGGAAGTGGGGGTGGCTCTTTGTCTCTCTCTAGGAAGTGGAGTTGTTTCTTTGTCTCTCTGCAGCAAGTGTGGGTGGCGCTTTGTCTCTCTATAGGAAGTGGGGGTGGATCTGTTTTTCTCTATAGGAAGTGGAGGTGGATCTTTGTCTCTCTATAGGAAGTAGGAGTGGATCTTTGTCTCTCTGTAGGAAGTGGGGGTGTTTCTTTGTCTCTCTATAAGAAGTGGGGGTGGATCTTTGTCTATGTATAGGAAGTGTGGGTGGATCTTTGTCTCTCTATGGGAAGTGGGGGTGGATTTTTTTCTATGTATAGGAAGTGGGGGTGGATATTTGTCTCTCTATAGGAAGTGGAGGTGTATATTTGTCTATGTATAGGAAGTGGCAGTGGATTTTTGTCTCTCTAAAGGAAGTGGAGGTGGATTTTTGTCTATGTATAGAAAGTGGGGTGGATCTTTGTCTCTCTATAGAAAGTGGGGGTGGCTCTTTGTCTCTCTAAAGGAATTGGGGGTGTCTTTTTGTCTCTCTATAGGAAGTGGGGTGGATCTTTGTCTCTCTACAGTAAGTGGGGGTGGGTCCTTGTCTCTCTATAGGAAGTGGGGGTGGATCTTTGTCTCTCTATGGGAAGTAGAGGTGGATCTTTGTCTCTCTATAGGAAGTGGGGGTGGATCTTTGTCTATGTATAGGAATTAGGGGTGGCTCTTTGTCTGTCTATAGGAAGTGGAGGTGGATCTTTGTCTCTCTATGGGAAGTGGGGGTGGATCTTTGTCTATAAATAGGAAGTGGTGGTGGATCTTTGTCTCTCTATAGGAAGTGGAGGTGGATCTTTGTCTATCTATAGGAAGTGGGGTGGCTCTTTGTCTCTCTAAAATAAGTGGGGGTGGATTTTTGTCTATGTATTGGAAGTGGGGGTAGCTCTTTGTCTCTCTATTGGAAGTGGGGGTGGCTCTTTGTCTCTCTCTAGGAAGTGGGTGTGTTTCTTTGTCTCTCGGCAGCAAGTGTGGGTGGCGCTTTGTCTCTCTATAGGAAGTGGGGGTGGATCTTTTTTTCTCTATAGGAAGTGGAGGTGGATCTTTGTCTCTCTATAGGAAGTGGGAGTGGATCTTTGTCTCTCTATGGGAAGTGGAGTTGGATCTTTGTCTATGTATAGGAAGTGGGGGTGGCTCTTTGTCTCTATGGATAGTGGGCGTTGATTTTTTTCTACGTATAGGAAGTGGGGGTGGATCTTTGTCTCTCTATAGGAAGTGGGGGTGGCTCTTTGTCTCTCTAAAATAAGTGGGGCGGAATTTTGTCTATGTATTGGAAGTGGGAGTAGCTCTTTGTCTCTCTATTGGAAGTGTGGGTGGCTCTTTGTCTCTCTCTAGGAAGTGGGGGTGTTTCTTTGTCTCTCTATAAGAAGTGGGGGTGGATCTTTGTCTATTAATAGGGAGTGTGGGTGGATCTTTGTCTCTCTATGGGAAGTGGGGGTGGATTTTTTTCTATGTATAGGAAGTGGGGGTGGATATTTGTCTCTCTATAGGATGTGGAGGTGTATATTTGTCTATGTATAGGAAGTGGCAGTGGATTTTTGTCTCTCTAAAGGAAGTGGAGGTGGACTTTTGTCTATGTATAGATAGTGGGGTGGATCTTTGTCTCTCTATAGAAAGTGGGGGTGGCTCTTTGTCTCTCTATAGGAATTGGGGGTGTCTTTTTGTCTCTCTATAGGAAGTGGGGTGGATCTTTGTCTCTCTACAGTAAGTGGGGGTGGGTCCTTGTCTCTCTATAGGAAGTGGGGGTGGATCTTTGTCTCTCTATGGGAAGTAGAGGTGGATCTTTGTCTCTCTATAGGAAGTGGGGGTCGATCTTTGTCTATGTATAGGAATTAGGGGTGGCTCTTTGTCTCTCTATAGGAAGTGGAGGTGGATCTTTGTCTCTCTAAAGGAAGTGGGGGTGGCTCTTTGTCTCTCTATAGGAAGTGGAGGTGGATCTTTGTCTCTCCATGGGAAGTGGGGGATAGGAATTTGTCACAGGGCTCCACTTCTCCTGTCTGTCAAACTGCAAATGGGAATAAAAGATAGGTGGACTTTCAGATCAGGGGAGGCGAGCACAAGGAAAGTGAGGGAATTGAAGGTTCAGTTCCTATAGTGCTGGCAGAATGCTATTGAAGAGGAACCTCCCATTCAAAAAGCAATTTACAGAGTATGAGAATAGGGACAGTTCGGACATATTAGACTGGTATACGCATGAAAAGCATTTGTTATTTGTTGTGAGAGATAATGTTTTCAATAAGTTTTGTGTGAAAGGACGCATTAAAAATGTATAATAATTCATATCTTTTTACGGTCTGACCCGAGACCATCTTGGTCAAAGTAGCCTCTTACATTGCAATGGGCGCATTCATTTTTAGATATTTTGCTAGAATCCATTGATTTTACTGGATAATGCGGCCAAAGCAGGCAATCTATTCCATGGCTACACTGTGATGAGAGATACAGATTACAGCCTCAAGAGACTTTTTGTCAGCAGCTTTGCAGCGACCGACCTTAGTAACCTTGACCCAGAACAGCGCTTTTTTTTTCCTTTCTACAAATAAGTATCCTTATCTCTAATAAATGTTAATTTACACAGCCCGAAAATCATTTGGTGGCTGTAAACAGGAACACGGGTGAACAGCTGAATAATCTTGTATCAAGTTTGGATTTAATTAGGCTATGGCCTGAGCTAATCTCAGTAAATAATGAATAGAAGCCGCACATGGAAAATAACAAGAAGGATTCCAGTGTCATAAGGTAATAGATCGTGCGTCACTTACAGGACACGGCTGCTGCCGGGGTTCTTACTAAATCTGATTCAAGGCAACAGATGGACACCTGCTATTATCCAAATATTATATTACTTTATCTTTACCGGTAAATGATTATTAGGTAGAAGAGAGACAATTGCAATAAAAATCAGCTATAGCAATGGGGGATCTTTAACCCCTTCCTCAGTGGCGTACCTAGAGTCCAATGGGCCCCTGTGCAAAAGTATGGGCCCTTGCAGTATGCTAGATCCTATAAAGACATGTGTTCACTGCCATGAAAGAGTGTCCTCCGTCCTGGCCTCTTCCTGCAATCATATCTCCCATCATGAGCCCCTTCCTGTAATAATGTCCTCCATCCTGGCCCAAATCCTTTAACAATCTCCCCCATCATGGACCCCTTCCTGAAATAATGTTCTCCTTCCTGGCCCCTTCGTGTAATCTCCGTCCTGGCCCCTTCCTGCAATCATATCTCCCATCATGAGCCCCTTCCTGTAATAATGTCCTCCGTCCTGGCCTGAATACTGTAATAATATCCTCCATCATGGACCCCTTCCTGTAATAATGTCCTCCTTTCTGGCCCCTTCTTGTATTAATGTCCTTCGTCCTGGCCTGAATCCTGTAACAATGTCCCCCATCATCGACTCCTTCCTGTAATAATGTCCTCCTTTCTGGCCCCTTCCTGAATTAATGTCCTTCGTCCTGGCCCGAATCCTGTAATAATGTCCCCCATCATGGAGCACTTTCTGAAATAAGGTCCTCCTTTCTTGCCCTTTCGTGTATTAATGGCCTTCGTACTGGCCCAAATCCTGTAATAATGTCCTCCATAATGGACCCCTTCCTGTAATAATGTCGTACTTTCTGGTCCCTTCCTGTATTAATGTCCTTCGTGCTGGCCCGAATCCTGTAATAATCTCCCTCATCATGGACCCCTTCCTGTAATAACGTTATCCTTCCTGGCCCTTTCGTGTATTAATGTCCTTCGTCCTGGCCCGAATCCTGTAATAATGTCCTCCATCATGGACTCCTTCCTGTAATAATGTCCTCGTTCCTGGCTTCTTTGTGTATTAATGTCCTCCGTCCTGGCCCGAATCCTGTAATAATGTCCCCCATCATGGACCCCTTCCTGTAATAGTGGCCTCCTTCCTGCCCCTTCCTGTATTAATGTCCTTCGTCCTGGCCCGAATCCTGTAATAATGTCCCCCATCACGGACCCCTTCCTCTAATAATGTCCTCCTTCCTGGCACATCAAGCTGAAATCAGTGGGCCCCGGTACAGCATGGGCGCGGTTGCACCCTCTGTGACTACAATTGTTACACCCCTGCCCTTTCTGATGCCACCAGTTTTAGTGTTTTTCCTCTTTTTCCAAGACCCATAATTTTTTTTTTCTCTACAAAGCTAAATGAGGTCTGTATGAGACAAGTTAAAGATTTATTTTTTATTTTATTTTTTTTACTTCGTCCAGCATGGAAAGTTATGAAACTTTGCAAATTACTTTATTAGGAAATTTGTCTTCATTCCTGTAAAAAAAATAAGTGGCTTCCAAACCTCTGCTTTTCCCCAGTCTATTGTCCTGCCTTTAGCTGCATTGATATCAGAACATACTCATTTGGAGTACAGATGATGGCAGTGATGGGTCAGCTCAGCACCTGTTTGTCACTAACTCTGGGGTATTATTGGCTGCAGGAGATTGTTCTGATAAATAGCACACTCAGAGGAGGAGACAAGAGATGCCATCATCTGTACTCCAAATGAGTACATTCTGATATCAATGAAGCTGAAGGCAAAAATAGACTGGGGAAAAATGGAATGCAGTGCAATTAATTTTTTACAGGAATAGAGAAAATTGCCTAATAAAGTGAATAGCAAAGTTGAATAACATTCCATGCTGGACAAAATTATTTAAAAAATAAAAAATAAACTTTAGTTATTCAATGACAGCATTCAATTTACCATGTAATGTCCTAAAAAACAGGATAAAAAAAATCTCTAATGTAATCGTAAAATAGGATCAATCTATAAAGTCATCTCTAGAGAGGGAACATGTAACTCTCATATTGATGACTGAAACATGGCTTCATCATAACTTGGAAAGGGAACAAGAGCTATTACCAGACTATATATATATATATATATATATATTTAAATGTATATATATATATTCCTTGCTTTGGAATCAGAGGTGTATATACTATACGCTCACTGTGAAGTGCCCAATAATCGGCCTAGTAGTGAAAGCTGCCGTGGACTCATCCGTAAGTCAATTGCGTGATTGTCCTGATGATTGGAGGCAGCAAAGTGCTTGTTCCTGACAAATTGGTGGTAATGGTGGGATCTCTGCGTAATCCGCCAGCCTATTCCTGACATGGGATAAAATGATGGAATAAAAAAATCCCTTCAATTCCGCCATTGTTTTTCGGATTTTGTTTTAATGTTACGCAGTGTATGGTGAAAATAGCAGGTTAGTACCATTTTGGTGATACTAAACTTTTATAGTTTTTTTATGTATGTTTTTGTATTTTAAAAAAAATTCTGAAGCTTGCAAAACAAAAAACGGATTTCTGAGACGCCAGTATTTTTTTTTCTTATGCGACGATAAACCTGTATGGGGCAGTTTGCTTTTTATTGATACCATTTTGAGGTACTTATGACATTTTGATCACTTTTTATAATAATTTGTTTAGGGGGGGGAAATACAGTGACCAATTAATGAAGATTCTGGAGTTTTGATTATTTAATTATGGCTATTATAGCATGGATTAAATAATTTTAGATTTTAAGGCTTTTTTAAATGCAGCTGACTCGCCCTCCCTGAGCGGTGGGGTTACTCAGAGCCGGGCCTTGCAGATGTCGTGGGGATGCAGTCGCGGCCTTGACCCGTTCCGTGCCCAGGGCTGTCACCTGAAAAATGGGCTTTTGGATGAGCGGTTGTTCGACTACGCCACCTGTGGTTTCTGGTGAAGGCCACCAGCGCTGCAACAGTCCTCTGAGGCTGATGTTCTGGCAGCTTGGTTGGTACTACTCCCCACAGGCGGAGTAGACCTCAGGGCAGTGAGTATAATCAGGAGAGTAGTGGTGGGTGCAGTGCCGGGTAGGAATAAACAAACGGAGGCAGTAGATGAAGTCATCCGAGTTTTACTCACTTTGGTGAAGTAGCAGCTGCAAAGCTTCTCTCTGCTTCTCGTGGCGCGCTGCGGCCACCAGGAAGGGATTCAGCACTCCCCAGGTAGACCAGGAGCACCTGTCAAGACCCCGTTGGTGTGTTCCTCTCCTTAGTGAGTTCTCCCACTGAGTCTTCTCCTGACCGTGTGTGGTATGAACGTGGTGTAAGGCCGGGTCCCACTGGGTAAATGCAGGTTGAGAGATACAGGTGGCGACTCCGCTCCGTCCATATCCCCCTGGGATCCACTAAGCCTCCGGGCTTTTCTGACTGAGACATGAAGTGACAAAGTCAGATATCGGGGGCCGGTTACCCATTTTGCAGCAGGAGTCCCTCTGGCTAGGCCAGAGTGAAGAATACAGGTGGCGACTCCGCTTCGTCCGTATCCCCCTGGGATCCTTTTGCCTGTGGAGCCTATCTCCTCTGTTCCCCTCCAAGGCCTTCTTAGATCAGGACCCTGACCGGGCAGAGACACTTGTTAACTCTGACCCGCTCCTCGTCTCAAGGCCAGAGAACGAGGACCGCAAATCTTCAGCCAGCTACAGACTCTTGCTGGACCCTGACAGAAGACCCACAATCAAAGACCCAGAACTTAAGATGGCCAAATATTATATATGATTCTATAAGTGCTTCCTGTAAGTGTTTCCTCCACCCTCACCCACTACTTGGTTCCCCCTATCTTTGGTGCCCCTCGTCTCCTGTATCCCTGGCTGGGGCAGCACCCTGGTGCATTTAGGCCCCCTACAGGACAGGAATGGTGTAGTGTTGAGTGTGAAGTGGGGTCCTGAGTGATGCTCCATCCTTACCTGGAAGAGGAGATACCACACCTCTATCTGAGGTGCAGTACCCCTGTGGCGACTGAACCCTCAGGGGCGCCACATTTGCACTTCCAGGCGATCACAGCGGATCCTCCTCTCTCGCCGCTCCTTCTCGAGCTGGAGGAGCTCCTTACGGCAGGACTCCTCCCGCCTCCGCACTTCGGACTGGGTCTCCTGGGGGAAGCTCATCAGGTCGCCCCCCTGGTTGTCCCAGGCAAACTCTTCTGCCGCTGGGCAGGCAACCGGAGGTGCGGGAGCGGCAATAGCGGGGGTCGTTGCGGGCCCTCTATTAGTGCGGACCAGTCCGGGTAGGGGCAGGTGTACACCCAGGAGAGTACAGGGTTTTCTGGATCTGGCGTTGGGAGGCATAGCAGGTCTCCGGGAGTGGCAGTGGCTTGGGCCTTGGCCTCCGGAGCCAGGAGTTGCTCCCAAACGATGGCGCCCGGGAATGAGGGTGACGGCAGGAGATCTAGGAGGGCTTCGGTGCGTTCCACGCCCAGGATAGGGGTTTCGACCTTACCCACTCTTGGACTGCACAGGGCCGCCTGGGCTTCCTCCGCCTGGGCTCAGGCCTCGGTAGTTGGGGGCAACGAGCTCTGGCGGCGGGCCTTGATCTTCCACAGTACCTCTTCCCTCCACTCAGCAGCGGCCAGTCGTGGGGCGTCTTCGACCCTCCGGGCCAGATCCTGCATTTCACCACGTAGGAACTCGGCCTCCTCCGCGGTCAGGTGGATTCCCTCCATAGTGAGGGAGGTGGCAGCTGGTGGACCAGCGACGGAGGACATCTCCTTGGCTGCGTCCATCTCTGCTGCAAGGTGCGGTCTCCTTCTCCTCCTTTTGGGGCGGCTCCAGGGCGGCTGGATGACGGGCACTCCTTGGGACGTCCCATCTGCCTTGACGGACACTACTATGCGGACAGTCTCTGCTGGAGGGGGTGGTCGGCACTTTTGGCGCCATTGGGGAGCCAGGCCCACGATCGGAGGTCTTAGGCTGCTGTTGTTTTTGCACATAATGGCGTCCGTTCTTCTTGGGCGGGCGCCACATTTAGTGTGTAACGACAGTCTTTTGCAAAAGGCGCACAGTACCCGGCGGCAATGGGGATTAACTTCTTCCGTTGCTGCAGGCATGTAATCCTGCCGACTACGCCAGTTTGGTGACTCGCCCTCCCTGAGCGGTGGGGTTACCCGGAGCTGGGCCTTGCAGATGTCGTGGGGATGCAGTCGCGGCCTTGACCCGTTCCGTGCCCAGGGCTGTCACCTGAAAAATGGGCTTTTGGATGAGCGGTTGTTCGACTACGCCACCTGTGGTTTCTGGTGAAGGCCACCAGCGCTGCAACAGTCCTCTGAGGCTGATGTTCTGGCAGCTTGGTTGGTACTACTCCCCACAGGCGGAGTAGGCCTCAGGGCAGTGAGTATAATCAGGAGAGAAGTGGGGGGGGTGCAGAGCCGCGCAGGAATAAACAAACGGAGGCAGCAGATGAAGTCATCCGAGTTTTACTCACTTTGGTGAAGTAGCAGCTGCAAAGCTTCTCTCTGCTTCTCGTGGCGCGCTGCGGCCACCAGGAAGGGATTCAGCACTCCCCAGGTAGACCAGGAGCACCTGTCAAGACCCCGTTGGTGTGTTCCTCTCCTTAGTGAGTTCTCCCACTGAGTCTTCTCCTGACCGTGTGTGGTATGAACGTGGTGTAAGGCCGGGTCCCACTGGGTAAACGCAGGTTGAGAGATACAGGTGGCGACTCCGCTCCGTCCTTATCCCCCTGGGATCCACTAAGCCTCCGGGCTTTTCTGACTGAGATGTGAAGTGACAAAGTCAGATATCGGGGGCCGGTTACCCCTTTTGCAGCAGGAGTCCCTCTGGCTAGGCCAGAGTGAAGAATACAGGTGGCGACTCCGCTCCGTCCGTATCGCCTTGGGATCCTTTTGCCTGTGGAGCCTATCTCCTCTGCTCCCCTCCAAGGCCTTCTTAGATCAGGACCCTGACCGGGCAGAGACACTTGTTAACTCTGACCCGCTCCTCGTCTCAAGGCAAGAGAACGAGGACCACGAATCTTCAGCCAGCTACAGACTCTTGCTGGGCCCTGACAGAAGACCCACAATCAAAGAGCAAGAACTTAATATGGCCAAATATTATATATGATTCTATAAGTGCTTCCTGTAAGTGTTTCCTCCACCTTCACGCACTACTTGGTTTCCCCTATCTTTGGTTCCCCCCATCTCCTCTATCCCGGGCCGGGGCAGCACCCTGGTGCATTTAGGCCCCCTACAGGACAGGAGTGGTGTAGTGTTGAGTGTGAAGTGGGGTCCTGAGTGATGCTCCATCCTTACCTGGAAGAGGAGATACCACACCTCTATCTGAGGTGCAGTACCCCTGTGGCGACTGAACCCTCAGGGGCGCCACACAGCCATACTAAATAGATTTTTTGCATTTTTTTAAGGAAATGCAAGGGAGAATATATATTTTTTTTATCATTTTGTTGCCTCCTTCTTACAAGGTGGGCATCCAAGCTGATACATCTTTTATTGATACACAGGAGTAGAAAAATCAGAACGAACAGTTTTACAAATCATTAAAGTTTTCAACAAATGTTAAATAAAATATCAGGAAACTGTCAATAAGCAGCGGTTACTTCTGCCCATAACGAGCGCTGACCGAGGGGGTCAGTGGTTGTTTACACAAGCAAACGGTATAATGAGGAACAATAGTCAATGATCTGTTCCCGAAAAGTTTGCATATTCTTAAGTTCATGTTGTAAAGATCCGTTAACAGCAGATGGAAACAGAAGATAGAATACATAATAATAAAAAAATCATGAAGATAAACTGCAAAAACCCTCAGGTTAGGCTTTCCATTATTATATAAGCTGTATATGACAGTATTATATTGGCAATACATGGTGGTATCATATAAGCTGAATATGGCAATATTATATTGGCACTACATGGTGGTATTATATAAGCTGTATACGGCAGTATTATCTTGCCACTACATGGTGGTATTATATAAGTTGTATATGGCACTATTATATCGGTAATACATGGTGGTATTATATAAGCTGTATACGGCCCTATTATATCGGCAATACATCGTGGTATTATACAAGCTGTATATGGCAGTATTATATTGGCACTACATGGTGGTATTATATAAGCTATATACGGCAGTATTATCTTGCCATTACATGGTGGTAATATATAACCTGTATATGGCAGTATTATATTTGCACTACATGATGGTATTATATAAGCGGTATACTGCAGCATTATCTTGTCACTACATGGTGGTATTCGATTAGCTGTATATGGCAGTATTATCTTGGCACTATATGATGATTTAATCTAAAGTATATATGGCTCCTTAGAGTGGTATTATATCAGCTGTTTATGGCAGTATTATCTTGGCATTATCAAGTAATATTATATTAACTTAAATCATGAGAACAACTATATAGCAAACTGAGGGGAGACGCTACTTTCCTTCTTGTAAGGGCCCCATTTTCTATAAAACTAGCTCTTTACCCTCGTATGGCTTTCCAGAATTTTATTGCATTGCATAGAATTGATGAATTAAAGGCTGGCAAAAAATGAAGCTTCTTCACAGTTTGTTTTTGAGAGGAAGTCATTTTTTATCAAATCTGAGTACAAAGCAGAGGTTTTCACATCCTCCCACAGGATCACTTTAAAAGCCGTGTATAACAGAAAATGACTGCTGTAAAGTGCGTGTAGTGGACAGAAGAGCGCAGTGTGCCGGATCCTCTCCAACATGACTTATTATTATTCCCTTTCATCAGGAGCTACTTTACACGGAGACAGCTTTCTTAAACATTCTACTTGAATAAAATGTGTTCCCAATATACGGCCCGTCCTGGTAAATACAGTTGTCAGAAGAGCAGCGTGCTGGTGCGAAGTTTCAATATAGATACACTACAAAAAGTCATAAAAGAAAAAAACATGAAATCAAATTAAAAACATGGGTTCGCCATCTCATATCATCAATTTAAAAAAAAGCCAAAATGTTTTCTGAAATTAACTTATAGTAGTTTATTATGGAGCATTTATTTTTGCCCTATGTGGCGGCTTTATTATTCCAAAATGTTCCATTGTAAAATATTGGAATATGGTCCTCCATATAATTCTAAAATCCTCAGATTAGAATTATATACAATTATATAGAAATAATATACATATATAAATATATATATATATATATATATATAAATTGCAATATATACATATATAATATATTATATATTATATTCATATTATATATATATATACGTATTCATATAAAATAATATATTTATAATTATATAGAAATAATACATAATTTATATATACAGTATATATATATATATATATATATATATTATATATATAATATATTATATAATATATTAATATAATATATGTATATGTATATTTCATAATATATAATAATATATAATTTATAATTATATGGAAATATATATACAATTGTCATACAATAAAGGATTTTTTAAGGGGCTGTCCCTCTAAAATTAAAATATACAAACTTAAAGAACGTTTGAAAAAGAAGTGCTTTTGCAATATGAATGTATTACAAAGTATTTTTGATCTACAATAACATTAGTGGCGGTGATAGCAGGCTCTGGTTTTTTTTTTTGCTGTGTCCCAAAATACTGTACAGTAGAAAAGTTTTTGGACAGGTATGAAAGAAATGTGTCTACAAGCAACAGTGAAGCATGGTGGAGGGTCTTTGCAAGTTTGAGGCAGAATTTTGGCAAATGGTGATGAGGATTTGGTTAGGATTAATAGTGTCCTCAATATTGAGATAGACAGGCAGACATTTATCCATCATGCAATACTATCAGGGAGGCGTCTGGCTCAAAATTTATTCTGCAGCGGACAATGACCCCCAACATCAAGCCAAGGTCATTAAGAACCAGCTTCAGTGTAAAGGAGATCATGGAGTTCTGGAAATGATGATCCGGCCTCCACAGAACCCTGATCTCACATCATTCAGTCTGTCTCGGATCACATGAAGAGACAGAAGGATCTGCACTAGCAGATCTGTGGTTAGTTCTCCAAGATATTTAGAGCAACCTCTATGCTGAGGTCCTTCAAAGACTGAGTGCTAGAAGAACTGATGATGACAAAGGGCGATCACTGCAAATATTAATTTGATTTAGATTTCTCTTTTGTTCATTCACTTTTCATTTTGCTATTTGATAAAAAACAAACTTTTAATACTTCTATTTTTTAAAGCATTCTTACTTTATTACTTTAAAGAATTTTTTATACAGCTGCCTAAAACTTTTGCACAGTACTGTATTTGCCCACATTTTCTATCTGGCAGAGAGCACTGTATATAAATGAGAAATATCTCTGTTTTTGCTCATTATGACTTGTATCCTGTATTATTTTTAGCATTTTTTCCTCTGTGGGCACTATCTCTAATTTTCAGTAGTCTCTGAGCTAATGGGTGGAAACTAACTGCTCTCCCATGCACAGCACACAGATATATGAGGGATTCCTGCTCTTCTGTCTTTATATAGCACATGTTCAGAAATGGCAGCAGCAAGGAGGACATTATACAGCAGTATTGAGCAGAGTAGCTGTGAATTCAGCCCTGGGGTGATAATAACACTTACCGCACTAGAAATTAGAAGCCAAATCTATCTTTTTGGCTCACTTATTCCTGCCCTTCTGTCTTCATGTAGCACATGTTCAGAAATGGCAGCAGCAAGGAGGACATTATGCAGAAGTATTGAGCAGTGTAGCTGTGAATTCAGCCCTGGGGTGAGAATAACACTTACTAGAAATTAGAAGCCCAATCTATCCCTTTGCCTCACTTATTCCTACTCTTCTGTCTTTATGTAGCACATGTTGAGGAATAGCAGCAGCATGCAGGACATTGTATAGCAGTACTGAGCAGTGTAGCTGTGATTTCCGCTCTGGAGTGAGATAAACACTTGCTAGAAATAAGAAGCCCAATCTATCTCTGCCTCACTTATTCTTGATATTCTGTATTTTTGCAGCACATATTCAGAAACAGCAGCAGCATGGAGGACATTGTATAGCAGTACTGAGCAGCGTATCTCTGAATTCAGCCCTACGGTGAGAAAGACACTTATTAGAAAGCTGAAGCCCAATCTATCTACTTGCATCACTTATTCTTGCTCTTTCGTATATATGTAGCACATGTTCAGAAATAGCAGCAGCATGGAGGACATTGTATTGCAGTACTGAGCAGGGTAGTCATGAATTCTGGAGTGAGATAAACACTTACTAGAAATTAGAAGCCCAATCTATCTCTTTGCCTCACTTATCCCTGATCTTCTGTCTTTATGTAGCTCATGTTCAGAAACAGCAGCAAGTTGAAGGACATAGTATAGCAGTGTATCTGTGAATTCAGCAATGGGGTAAGAAAGACACTTACAAGAAAGTAGAAGCCCAATCTATCTACTTGCCTCACTCATTCTTGCCTTACCAACTCTATGTAACACATGTTCAGAAAAAGCAGCATGGAGGACATTGTATGGCAGTACTGAGCAGCGTAGCTGTGAATTCAGCTCTAATGTGAGATAAACACTTACTAGAAATTATAAACCCAATCTATCTCTTTGCCTCACTTACTCTGCTTCTCCCTCCCCTCTCAATACCATCAATAGACATCTGTAATCTGATCCCTCAGTGAGTGGTGAGTCAGTCTTTTCTTAAACTGTAAAGGACATATTGATATTCATGCTATGGCAACTCCATTTTGTCTGCTTGCTTCAAAATCATGTTATTATACTCTTTGCATAACATACATTCTTTCCTTCTTGATTCACACGCAACTTTCCCATGCTAACCTTTTCTCTCAGGAACATTCTATGAGACACCCTGCTCCTGTTATCTAGCTAGTCTGAGCCGGGATGTACGACCTTGTAACTTTCCACCATGCACCGAACTAACGATAATATGACCATATGTGTATTTCCGTAATAATTGTACTAACATTGATTCAAGCTTGTAGTATGGCTGAAGGTGATTGGACACTAATGAACTCGAAACAATATAAAATGCTAAGTAGAAATAAACGGGGTTAGAGAGATTCTTGAATCCCCCCATACAGAGCTTTGCCTCCGTCTGGTTTTCTATTGGATTGCAATCAACCTTGTAAAATAATTTGACACTCACTTGGTCAACCGTGAAGGGTCATTACTGCCCTCCCTCAATAAAACAAGAGGTATTTTAGGTGTCTTTCAGAGTGACTGTTGTGTTCTGTAGGCAGGAGGCGGAAAAGTGGCTCATAAGTGGAGAAAGAAGCATATTTCTTTAGTGAGATATATTAAAAAATGTCTTATAGTCGCTCATACTATTGATTTATGCAAAGTTTCCTGAAATGACAGTGGCCAGTTTGGAGCACATAAGTATATCCATTTCAGGAATTTTTTTTATGGTATCAGTAAGAAGTGATCAATAAAGAATTCATCCGATAATATTTTCTTTTCAAGTCAGATTTACTTTAAACATGAGAAAAGCTGAAGGCGATGAGATATAAGAAGACATATTACGTAGCTTCTGCTCAAAGGCACTCATTTCTTAAATGCTATTGTCGTTTTTCTAGGACACCTTGATGCCAGCATTCTTTCATTCTTATAGCCAGGAGACCTTCGGCGTGTGCTTTACTTTTGATCTTCACATAGATGACAGATTTTTGCTTAGATTTAATACGTATGATGAGATTGCCTCTAAGTGCCTATGAATACTGAGATTTACCCATCATGTTTAAAAAATGATTTTAATTTCACACTGTACATTGCTTGGAAATGACCTAAATTTCAATTACATCAATATCATGAAGAACTCAGAATGTGGTTCCGATACAACACAAGATATATAATAGTGTGAATATCATAGAAGCAAACCATGCACCTTTGGAGAAAGGGAGCTTAGGACTAATTGGTCGCACCCTCCTGCTATTGTCTCTAAGCCTATGTATAAAAGGTGAGAAGGAAGAAGTAAACACCACGCACTTCTAAGCTGTGTGCTCAGACCAGGCACCTTAATGGGGCACCAATTTCGATAGGTACTATAGGGTATCCTACTATCCTTTCTTCTAAGTGGCCATGGGTGCAGTTATGTTGTCAAAATCAGTACGTAAACAGACCTTATACCTATAAATTACTTCCTAAATAGAAATAAATACCGAACAATCCGTATATGAAAATATATCCAATTTTTATTATCATTAAATACAAATACTTAAAAGAAAAGATTAAAAACATCCCAAAAGCCGAGAAAAGGAGGGCAGTGTGGTTAGTGGTAAATCACACAAAGGCTCATTGTAATTAGTATTATACAATATCAATCAAACAGTAAGGGTACAGAGCAAACGTATAAACAGGAAAGAAAATACTATAATATAGGGCATCAAACCATGATTACAAGATTAAATATAATCAGAGACCTAAGATATAAGAATGATCCATCAGAGGGAGTTTATAACAGTATACAGCCATGCCATAGCACCAGTACCCACCACAATTCACAGTAAATGGACCAAAGCCAGACCACACCGCCCAGTACCCCGACGCGAGTTTCACATATTGCTGCGTCATGGGGTCAGCAGACCTTTTCTGATGTCCAAGAAATATGGTGGTCAGCTCAGTTGACTCGCATTCTTAAGGCTTCCATATACACATTGGTAAAAGCTGGACAAACCCACCGATTTTGGCGGGACTCGCCAAGTAACTGATAAGTATGGGGCTTTAAGAGTTCCCTGCAACATATGCTGTCTGGAGAGAGAAGGATCAGGTTGGTAGAATTTCAACACTCAAGCCTTTTTCTTTCAGGGAAGATAAGCTGTTGCTAGAGGTGTCCGACAGTGGTTTTCTCCTTATACGGCTTTGTATATACATGAACACTTGGCGGAAACAGATATCTCAAATTTATGGCCAGCATTAAACTGTACTATCAGTTAAAACAAAACATGAATTTGGGCTTGTTTTTAACAGCAGAAAGATCTGTGTCCAGGCTGTGAGCCATGCAGCTCTCTCTCCCCTCTCCCAGCAGGAGGTTTTACACATATCGGACTCTGCAATGAGAGCTTGATTATGGACATAGGAGACCATCAACCTGAATGATTTGAAAATAATTTATTGTATGCAAAATAGAGAAGTTACATAGACATTTAATGCAGATTGTGGGTTCCCAGAAAAAATACTTTTCTGCAGGTGTACAGCATATCTAATGCAGAAGAGAATCATTACATGGGGCCGTCCCAGAATTACCACCATGACTCTGAGCATCATTTATTAATGTCAGCAGAAATACCAGCTTGGTACCATAGCAGTAACTGGTGAATTGTAGGAGATCACATGTTTATATAACCTACCTGACCCCAATTCATGGCTTCTGTAAGCCCACAACCTCCCAGGCTCATACCTCCGCACACAGCTTCTATTAACATATTATTATACAGAGACACCACAGAGGAAGAGGCTGAATTCAATTGTGGGGAAAATTGTAAAACCTTTGCATATGTCATGCATGTAAACCTGATATATGCCGTGAGCAAAGAGCATTTACAGATTGTCAGAAATTTCAGCCTCGCTGCCTGTACAGAGGTATAAAGTGACATATATGCATGAATAAATGTAACATTTCCCTCCTCTGTTCTATTCAATGTGTTTTTTTCTCATAGACGGATGGATAGATAGATAGATAGATAGATAGATAGATGAGCAAATCGATTTCAACATTCATCAAATTTGTGTCAAATTTTAGGAAGTTGCCTGGACCAGACAATTTTGAACAATTTGCAATATGGATCAATTTGCCAAAAAAGAAAGTCCACCGCCATTTTACACAAAACAGAAGCTTGTATCAGACAGGTTCCCTATAATAACTTGCTGATATTACATCACATGGTATAGCATAGCCAATCAGGGACTATCACAGCCAGTATAAAAGCCAAGGCAATGAATGCAGCAGTTGGACATTACTAAGGCTTTGTTTGCAATAAAGTGTTTTTGAAAAGTGTGGGGAAACCTTTTAGAGTTTGCAGATTTGTCTTTCCTTACCTTTCTTCTTGGCTCAACATATCCAAATATCTGTTGCACGAAATGACCAGCTATAAAAAAACAAACATGATTTTGTGATACTTTGTCAGGTGCTGTCTTTGTTATATTTATCTATATGTGGCCACCTAGTGGTTGTGATGTAGGTTGCAACCTCTTCAAGGTTTAGCTTGCTAGTATTGCATCGTGACAGACTTAAAGAGGACCTGTTACCTGATCAAATGCGTCTAGTTTTGCACTTATTTTATTCCAGTTGCTCCTTGAGTTCTTGGGGGTAATGAGAAGGGTTTCATTCTTTTTAAATCCATTATACAGTTCTAGAGATACGGGTCTTTTCATCTAGTGGTAATTTGAATTTTAACTAAGGGGGCGTGACTCAAAGGATCCTCAGGGGTGTGGGTTTAGGATCCTCTGGGGAGTGTGTTTAGGATCCTCTGGGGAGTGTGTTTATGATCCTCTGGGGAGTGTGTTTAGGATTCTCTTCAGCGTATGTTTGGGATCCTCTGAGGAGTGTGTTTGGGATCCTCTGGGGCATGTGTTTAGGGTCCCCTGGGGCGTGTGTTTAGGATCCTCTGGAGAGTGTGTTTAGGATCCTCTGGGGAATGTGTTTGAGATCCTCTGGGGTGTGTATTTGGGATCCTCTGGGGAGTGCGTTTGGGATCCTCTGGGGCGAGTGTTTAGGATTCTCTTCGGCGTGTGTTTGGGATCCTCTGGGGTGTGTGTTTAGGATGCTCTGGGGTGTGTGTTTAGGATCCTCTGGGGCGTGGGTTTAGGATCCTCTGGGGAGTGTGCTTAGGATCCTCTGGGGTGTGTGTTTAGGATCCTCTGGGGCATGTGTTTGGGATCCTCTGGGGCGTGTGTTTAGAATCCTCTGGGGCGTGTGTTTAGGATCCTCTGGGGCGTGTGTTTAGGATCCTCTGGGGCATGTTTAGGATCCTCTGGGGAGTGTGTTTGGGATCCTCTGGGGAGTGCATTTGGGATCCTCTGGGGTGAGTGTTTAGGATTCTCTTGGGCGTGTGTTTAGGATTCTCTGGGAAGTCTGTTTAGGATCCTCTGGGGAGTGTGTTTGGGATCCTCTGGGGCGTGTGTTTAGGATTCTCTGGGGCATGTGTTTAGGATTCTCTGGGGAGTCTGTTTAGGATCCTCTGGGGAGTGTGTTTGGGATCCTCTAGGGAGTGTGTTTGGGATCATCTGGGGCGTGTGTTTAGGATTCTCTGGGGCATGTGTTTAGGATTCTCTGGGGAGTCTGTTTGGGATCCTCTGGGGAGTGTGTTTGGGATCCTCTGGGGTGTGTGTTTGGGATCCTCTGGGGCGTGTGTTTGGGATCCTCTAGGGAGTGTGTTTAGGATTCTCTGGGGAGTGTTTTTAGGATTCTCTGGGGCGTGTGTTTGGGATTCTCTGGGAAGTGTGTTTGGGATCCTCTGGGGCGTGTGTTTAGGATCCTCTGGGGGGTGTGTTTAGGATCCTCTGGGGCATGTGTTTATGATGCACTTCATTATTATGCTGTGAGCCACGCCCCCCTTGGAAAATACCACAAAGACTAGCACTAAATAAAAGCCTCGTATCTCTGGAATCGTCTGGCGGATTTGAAAAAAAAAAATGAATTACTTACAGTAACAACAGGAATAAGGGAAGACTGAAAACAAAATACTTTTGACCTGGTGACAGAAAATTTCAGAAATTTAGGAGTGGACATACCCGTAGTTGTAGCTTCAAAGTCTGCGACCCTTGTATCACTGTAGATTACGGACCTCTGTGGACAGAACAACATGAACCTATAATACACTACGTTCTTTAGGATTTTTCTCTCCCCATAGCAGTTCCTTATTTCTATTACATTGCTTCTTGAGATACTATCCTCAAAACAACCCGACCATAGTATAACGTTAAGCGATAGATTAAATCAGATGACCATAATGAATGACTCGAGTCATCCGCCTGATGAATGTTTTTTATTCCTAAACAGCACAGTCTGCCTGCACTGTTATGATGGATGGGGCTGATATATTGAATAATACATCAAATAAATAAATCACCAATGTACCGTGCAGAAAACACAGCACCGGGGACGCGAACGATCCGCACTGCATTAAATAGCAGCACTTTATTCTAGTATATAATTCATCAAGGCAAAAGCTTATTTGTTAAGTCCTTATACTTTTTTAACATAGTCTGCGGACTACGTGTATGATACAGTACTTGTGATAAATGATACTTTTGTAATATCAGATTCAAAGCAGTTGTGTCGCCAGATTTCACAATACAAACTGCATACATTATTAAATAGATCCTCTTAACCTGATGAGACTGATATATTTACTTTGAAAATCAAGGTTAAAATGGTTCTATAATACTGATAATAAAGTGAGCATTTTTTGAGTCAAGAGTGAGAGCTCTTGAGTCCAAGTGTATTTAGTCTTCTCCAACCCAGCCCGACTGACAACTGCAGTTTGTACCAAGCAGCGTGAGATCTCAGCAGGGAGGAAGGACACTGAAGAGCTGACATGGAGGAGGGACACTGATGAGCTCACATGGAGGAGGGACACTGAAGAGCTGACATGGAGGAGAGACACTGATAAGCTGACATGGAGGAGGGACACTGATGAGCTGACATGGAGGACGGAAACTGAAGATCTGACATGGAGGAGGGACACTGATGAGCTGACATGGAGGAGGGACACTGAAGATCTAACATGGAGGAGGGACACTGAAGAGCTAACATGGAGGAGGGACCCTGAAGAGCTAACATGGAGAAGGGACACTGAAGAGCTGACATGGAGGAGGGACACTGAAGAGCTAACATGGAGGAAGGACACTGAAGATCTGACATGGAGGAGGGACACTGAAGATCTGACATGGAGGACGGACACTGAAGACCTGACATGGAAGAGGGACACTGAAGATCTGACATAGAGGAGGGACACTGAAGCACTACAAATCAGGCAAGTTGGTTATGAGAGTGAGTTTACACCAGACTTCATTTTAATATGACATGGCGTTTGTTTTGTGCAATCTGGTAACAGATTAGCTTTGTGACTGCTGGCTAGTGAATCCACACATCGCGCACTGAGTGCTTTTAGGATTCTCCAGTTCTGGGGGTGAGACCATTCAGTCATATGACTGCAAGTCTGTAATATCCATACATTGGGCCACATTTAGACTAGACGTACACAGCCTTACACAACTCACTTGTATTGAGTGAGGCTGCAAAAGTCTAGTCGAAATGTGACCTTGAGTCACATGATCACCCATTCCCAGCTCCGGCTTAGGAGAATCCTGACAGCGCCAGCAATGTGAGGATTCATAAGAATGCAGTCACATATAATGACTGCAGACTTTCATGTCAAACCTGGACAACCCCTTTAAGAAAAATTTATTGCAAGTATAAGAAAAACTTATAGCTTGAAGGGATTGGTGATACTTCCCTCACTTGGATACAGCACCAGGCTCACCTTGGCCAGGTCTCACTGCTCTTTTGCTCATCACCCAGCTCACTCCTATGGCCTTAAAGGCCAGCTCAGGTTGCAGAATGCTTCCTGAGTATTCAGGTAATTGGTATATATCAGTAGATCAGGCAGATTTCAAATTCACCTGTTTGCACGCTTTTTCCCAAGAATTTCGATTCGCAGAGAAGTTGTTCTCCACAAATTTAATGCTTCTTATCATGCTGTGACTGTTCTCTGCAGATGCCGGAGTATAAAAACAGAAGATGTAGAAAAAAAAAAAAAAATGTATACTTATCTCACCGCTCATGTTTCTGGCCCTCTGCTTGTCACCGCCACCTGTCCGGTCCTCACTGCAGCTTCAGATCACCGCCACATGCATCAATGGACTAGACGGGTAACGCAGAAAAGCTTGAGGGGTGAGTATGAAGATTTTTATTTTTTAACATCTTGATGTCCTTTTACGGTTAAGAAAAATGGTGGCCAGCAGCCGACATTTAGCTAAGTCTGTGGGGAAGCAAATTACAAAGAATCTGCATGCAGATTTTTGTAAAATTAAAGTCAATTTTAATTCCATTCAACTTTATTTGCTCATCTCCAGTAGCTTGCATAAATGCTGCTTTTGTGGACTGCTTTCCTCAATTTTGCTTCAATGTTGACAAACCCAGCTCTGCTACATCACTGTGTACGTTGTTTTATGGCTAGCATGTTCTGCTTTAGACATTGTGACAAACTCATTTCTGCTACATTGCTGGTACGCTTTCACACCACTAAATAGTTATGCCTTGGACTCTGTGACTAACCCAGCTTTGCTAAGGCTCTGTATAAATATGCTGTACCACTGGCCAGTTCTGTCTTAGATCTTGTGACAAACAAAGCTGTGCTACATTGATGGGTAACTCTGATATAACGCTGGCCAGTTTTGCCTTTGACCTTGTGACAAGCTCAGCCTGCTACGTGCAAGAGTTAACTCTGTTGTACTGATGACCAATTCTGCCTTGGACTCTCAGTCAAACTCAGATCTACTATGCTGCTTCCATCCCTGCTTGGGAGTATGAGCAAAACTCAGCTCCGCTATATCTTCGAGCCAATTTTGCAATCTCTAAATTAGACTCTGAGCCAAACTCAGCTCCGCTATCTTTGAATCAATTCTGCAATCTCTGCATTAGACTCTGAGCCAAACTTAGCTCTGCTATATCGGTGAGTTTATATTGTTCCATCTGGATCTTCCTGCTGCACCAACGTCACCTGTCCGTGCTGCATAACAATTTCTCATCCAGACCGAAGGGCTTCACAGTGAGACATAACAGTTGTTTTATGGAAAAATATGCCAAATTAGTAGGCAGTTTAATTTAATCACAGGGTGAAAAATATACTTATATGATATAATACTCCTCCACAATCCCAAGATGAGAGCATAGGGAGTATTGAGGAGAGACACAATAATAGGTGCATCTGAGAGGTATCTTATCCAAAACATACAGACCTTTGATGAACAAAAATATTATTTTATTTGTATATTCCAATATTACTCTACATGCAGTTTGCAGATCACTAGGTAAAGTCCTATTCAATAATTAGCGATCACTTTTCAACAACAGTGTTATAAATAATGCAAAAAAAATAACAAGAATAAAAGTCAAGTGCAAAATCAATGTTTATTTTCCTGTCTGTAAAGGGATTTAGTTCCCTCTTGTGGTTTACTTATATATTACAGTTAGAAAAGTATAAAACTGAAAAAAAAGTCTTTCTGGAATGATACTAGAGAGAAGAGAAAGCATGAAGAAATAATTAGGACACAGTGGATGTAGCCTAAGGGTACAAAATGGAAGTGGACTTAATTCTTAAAGTCGGTTGTCCACCATTGGGGAATTTTTTTATTTTTAATTAAATACATGTATCATTTCAATAAAAATGTTGCACCGCTTGGTTTTTACAGTCTCTTTTTTTCCTCGCATATTCATCTTTTATGTGGTCGGTGGTCATAAATCAACTGAGAGGACTTTGGAAAGAGACTGATAAAATAAGTACAAACTGTTAGAACCCTCCTGTTTGTTTTTTCCATCTTGTGTTTTGCGGTCACGTGACCATCTGCCTTTATATTCCAGCTCCGCCCTTTTGGCTGTGCTGGACTTCAGTGTTTGACTGTTTCTCTAGCCAGGTTCTTCTGTGCCTTTCTCTGTCAGTTTGTTTGGTCCTTCTGGTACCTCTAGTACCTTTTTGTCTGTTTGTCTTTTTGTGTTCTACAACAACTTCTCTGTTTAGGAGGTGTCCCAATTTTTGTTCCAGTCCTTAGTTCTTTTAGGGACCCCTCCCCTAATGCTATAGGTCTTCGTTCAGACTAGCCGAGGACTAAGGCGGGTCTGTTCGCTAGGAACAGGCAGCCCGCTACATCGTAGGGATTCAGCTTAATCTTACTGTAGGGACAGCTTTCCCCTATCTTTCCTTAGTACTTGTTGCAGATCATAACAGTAAGTCCAGGCCAAAAAAACTAAAAGGAAAGAAATTCGGGGATCAGTATGGTTTCCATCCAGGATTTGGCTCAACGCTTGCAGGGATTGTCTCTGGAAGTGGCCAAGCTCCAGCAACACGTGAGTAGCTGTTCTGGAGCGCATTTTGTCAAACCCAAGGTAGGACTGCCTGATGTTTTTTATGGTAAACTGCAAGATTTTTTTTCCTTTAAAAATGCTTGTTTGCTATATTTCCGTTTGAGACCAAGGTCCTCTGGGAATGAATCACAGCGCATTGGTTTTATTATGTCACTTTTGCGCAATGAACCACAGGGGTGGGCCTTTTCTCTCCAACCTAATGATCCATATTTAAGGTCTATAGAAGAATTTTTTTCTGCTATGGAGCTATTATATGATGATCCTGATCGAATCTCATCTGCTGAGGCAGAACTCAGGTGTTTGAATCAGGGGTCAGGTGATGTTGAAAATTATTGCACACTTCAGAAGATGGGCCTCAGAGGTTAAATGGAATGATCCAGCTCTGAAATGTCTATTTCTTGCTGGTCTGAGTGAAATGGTTAAGGATTTGCTAATTGCATTCCCCGCACCTGAGACTCTGCAGGATACCATGCAATTAGCTGTTCGTGTGGATAGGAGACTGAGATTTAGACAGAATGAGGTAAAGACTCCTGTAATGCCAGGTCCTAGTCCCCAGAAAATCTGCTCTGATGGCGGAGAACCGATGGACGTTGGGGCGAAGTCACTCCCCTCTCAGGAAAGTGACTGGAGGTTCGCCGAGGGATTGTGTCTTTATTGTGGTAAAGCTGACCATTTGATTAAGTATTGTGAGCTTCATTTAAGTAAAGAAAAAAAAAAAGGTCAGTTACGCCCGTATAGCTTGTTTACGCTTTGCAGGAGTACTTTTTTCAGGGAGTACTACTTTGCAGGAAAATTTGATTGAATTTCAGGTATTTGTGGATTGTGGTTCAACACTTAATGTGATTGATAAAGGGTTTTGGGGAAACCTTAAATTGAAATCCAAACCTTTGTCATCACCTATTTCTGTGATTGCAATTGATCACACTCCCTTGAAATGTATTTGTGGCGCCCATGAGGGTTCGGTCGCCACAGAGGTACTGCTTCTCAACCAGAGGTGTGGTATCTCACTCCCAGGTAAGGAAGGAGTACAGCTCAGGACCCTAACACCTGCATCCAACACATACCCGCAGTGGGGGTAGGGCGAGATTGCTCCTAAGGGAGAGCACAGTCCTGGGTCCCTAGCTGGGGGGGCAGGAACTATGTAGTGGGTGTGGGTGGAGGAAGTAGCTAAGGGGAAGACATGAAAGGAAGGTATAAAAGGAGGAGCCATCTTAGATCAGTGAGTTCAGTCTGAGGAGAGAGTGAGAATGAACAGTCTACAGTAAGAGGAGTGGAGCTCTGCTCAGGCAGATGGCCTGAGGAGAGGCCCAGGACTGAAGAAAGAGCAAAGGGAGCAAGAAGGGCTCCAGGAACGGAAGAAGGGACCCCAGGGGTATGGGCAGTGCTGGAGGCCACCCGTACACCCGAATCTACCAGGAGGTGGAGGGGTCAGGCCACACAAAGGGTACCGATCCCTCAACTAGCAGAGTACTCTATGTCTCAACTAGAAACCGGAGGCTGCAGTATTTCAAGTCCTGCAGCCAATAGTCCATATCAGTCTCACCAAGAAGGTAGCTATAGAGGACCCAAGGGACGGAGAAGACGTCGCCCGACAAGGCCCGCAGGTACCGGATTGGGACACTTGGTATGAGGTGCAGGGAGACAGCCATAGAAAGGACACAGAAGGGGGTCCTGCTAAGTACTCCGGAGATATGTGAGGGTGGACCGAGCCCCTCACTGAGTAAGCGCAGCATGGCAAGGGAAGTTACTTTGGCGTCTGTAACTTGGACTGCAATAACCGTGAGTAAAGACCCTGAGGACTGCACTTCCTTGTCTCTGTGTTTCTTGCTGCGCCAACAGCCCCTGCACTACAACGCCCAGCACAACCCATAACATCTACACTGCCCTGGAGCTAAGCTCTACCTGTGGAGAGCCACACCATCCCTGCTGCAGTAACATCAGCTCCAGAGCACCTGCTCATCAGCGGCGGCTCCCTTAGCCGCACACCACAGGTGGCGTCACAAACTCTATTTATATAAAAACTCTATCAATCCCATGTAAAAAAAAAAACCCTATTGAATGACCGCCCTGGGTCATGGACCGGGTCACCACCACTGTGACATTTCCCCAAACGACGACCGGCCCGGCACCGGGTACCCCAAGGCCCAGGGGGCACGTCATATTACTCACAAGGTGGCTGCATTTCCCCTGACTATCAATGGAGTTCACCAAGAAATTTTGGACTTGGTTGTATTAGATAATTTACCCTCTCCAGTCGTTCTAGGTTTGCCTTGGTTAAAACTGCACAATCCTTTGGTGGACTGGTCTACTGATGTGATTAAGTCTTGGAGTCCGAAGTGCTATGATAAATGTTGCAATGGTCGCATTGCAGCTGTGGAAAAAGGGGAATTACCTGTACCTATTCAAGATTTTTGGAGGGGTTTTCAGAGGAGGAGTCGCAAGTTTTACCTCCTCATAGGGATTATGATTGCGCCATTGAGTTTGTTCCTGGAGCTACTCTTCCCAAGAGTCGCTTGTTTAATCTGACTATCCCTGAAAGAAAGGCCTTGGAGGAGTAAATACAGACTAGGCTGGCTGCTGGTCACATTAGATCTTCTAAGTCGCCTGTGGCAGTTGGATTTTTCTTTGTTAAAAAAAATGACGGGGGTTTACGTCCATGTCTGGATTTTCTTGAAATTAATAAGGTTACCGTATGCAATTCCTACCCATTGCGGTTAATTCCTGACTTGTTTAACCAGTTAGTGGGAGCCAAGTGGTTTTCTAAAATTGATCTCCGAGGGGCATACAATTTGTTACGAGTGAAGGAGGGTGATGAATGGAAAACTGATTTTAACACTCCGGTAGGTCTTTTTAAGAATCTGTTGATTCCTTTTGGTCTTACCAATGCACCTGCATTTTTTCAGAACCTTATTAATGACATCCTGAGACCTTTGATTGGTAAGAATGTGGTTGTGTATTTGGATGACATTTTGATTTATTCACTAGATCTAGAGTCCCATTGGCAGAGTGTATGTGAAGTCTTACAGTTATTGAGTGATAATTCACTCTTTGCTAAGCTGGAGAAATGTGAGTTTGCTGTGCAGAAAATTAGTTTTTTGGGCTACATTGTCTCCAGCGAGGGCTTTGAGATGGACTCGGTGAAGGTTCAGGCTGTGCAGGAATGGCCTAGGCCTATTGGTTTGAAATCTATACAGAGATTTTTGGGTTTTGCCAATTATTACAGGAAATTCATTAAGAATTTTTCTGTAATTGTTAAGCCTCTGACCGATCTCACCAGGAAAGGTGTGAATACGGTCCAGTGGACTACTGAGGCCATTGAAGCGTTTGAGTATCTCAAAGAGAGGTTCAGTTCTACCCCTATCCTTATGCAGCCTGATGAGACCAAGCCTTTTTTGGTCGAGGTTGATGCTTCATCGGTGGGGGTCGGAGCAGTTTTGTCTAGGAGAACAAGGGTGGAGAACATCCTTGTGCCTTCTTTTCAAAAAAATTTTCAGAAACCGAACTGAATTATGATGTTGGAAATCGGGAGTTGCTGGCTATTAAACTCACGTTTGAACATTGGCGTCATTTTTTGGAAGGCGCTAGATTTCCTATTCAGGTTTTCACAGATCATAAGAATTTGATCTATCTGGATGCTGCCAAGCGCTTGAATGCCCTTCAAGCTAGGTGGGCACTTTTTTTTTCTCGGTTTCATTTTTCTGTTACCTATATCCCTGGTACCAAGAATGTTAGGCTGCGTGCCCACTATGCGTTTTTCAAGCGTTTCTGCCGCGGAATCTCTGCAGCGAAAACGCTTAAAAAATACTTGGTAATACGTGCCCCATGGTCCCCAATGATTATCCGCATTTGCTCTGCACATGCTGCGGAAATTTCCGCTGCAGATTATCATTACGGAACATTACGCAGCATGCCCATTAATTTTGCAGACACGCAGCGTAATCGCCGCCATTGACTTGCATTGGACCGCGTGACATCCGCATCACTGCATCTGTACATGCGGATATCACACAGTTCAATGTGCGGATGGTACCCAGGCCTGGAGACTCTCCTCCGGACCCGGGTACCATAGAACCTGTAAAAAAAAGAATTTAAAATAAAAAATAAAGATTATACTTACCTTCCAATGTCCCCCGGCCTCCTCAGGGATGCGTGCGATGTGTTGGGCGGCTCGCGGTGGTGTGAGGACCTGACATGACTCAATAACGTCATTGCAGGTCCTTCACACCACCGCAAGACACCGGGGAGACCGGACGGAGCAGAGAAGGAGACCGGGGGCCATCGGAAGGTAAGTATAATCTTTATTTTTTATTTTTCACCATTCTTATTCTTTTTTTTTAACTATTACTTTGTCAAACTATATAAATCCATGTTGGTTGCATGGATTTATATAGTGTGACCAAGTTGTCAAGCACTTTCCAAGTGATGCTAAAATTGCTTGGAAAAGCGCTTGATAACCCGCATGCAGAAATGCATGCAAAAACGCTTAACAAACGCTTCTACCTGGCGGGAAAAACGCATGTAAAATCCGCATGCGTTTTTCCTGCGAGGAGAAGCGTAAAAAATATGCAGCATTTCTGCATCGTGGGCACATAGCATTAAAGCCAATGCTTTATCTCGCAGCTTCTCTCTTACGGTCGGTGCCGAGGAGGAGGAGAGCATTTTACAGAAAGGAGTTGTGGTGGCGGCATTCGACTCCATTTTGGAGAATGGGGTTCTGAAAGCTCAAGATGATGCTCCATCTAACACTCCCCATGGGAGGTTGTTCGTGTCTAGAGCCTGTAGGAGAGACTTGTTAGTGGAGTGTCATGAGTCTCGGGTGGCAGGTCATCCAGGAATTTCTGAGACTAAGAGACTTATCAGTCGTAGTTTTAAGTGGCCTGGATGGCAGAAGGAAGTCATCAAGTGGGTGCGTCAATGTACTGTGTGTGCTAGATCTAAGTCTTCTCATACTCCTGCTGCGGGGTTTCTTTGCCCTCTGGAGGTTCCTAGTGCGCCTTGGACGCATCTCACAATGGATTTTATTACTGATCTTCCTGTGTCCGAGGGTCTTACTGTCATCTGGATGGTCGTAGACCGTTTTAGTAAGATGTGTCATTTGGTTCCATTCATTAAGTTGCCCTGCGCCAAGACACTCGCTAAGGCGTTTGTTAAGGAGATTGTCAAGCTCCATGGCGTTCCCACGGATATTGTTTCTGATAGAGGACCTCAGTTTGTGGCTCGCTTTTGGCGTGCTTTTTGTGACAGGTTGGGAGTCCTTTTGTCATTTTCGTCTGGGTATCATCCTGAGTATAATGGACAGACTGAAAGAAAGAACCAGGATGTTGAACAGTTTTTGCGTTGTTTTGTGGCAGACAATCAAGAGGTGTGGTCTGAGTTTCTGCCTCTCGCAGAATTTGCTCTTAACAATCATACATCCTCCTCTGCTGGGTGTTCTCCTTTTTTTTGTTGTACTGGGAGACATCCGTCTTTTGGTTCGTTCTCCAAACTGGTGTCGGCGGTGCCGGAGGAGGAGAATTTTTCCGGTGATTTGGAGAGAGTTTGGACTAATGTACGTTGCAACCTTCAAGAGGCTAACAAGAAGTCCAAGAAGTATTTTGACAGGAAACGTAAGGAGGTTTTGTTTACTGTGGTTGAGGATTCCCTCTAAAAAACTGGGTCCTAAGTTTGTGGGTCCATTTAAAGTGCTTCAGGTTGTTAACCCGTCTGCGGATAGGTTGGATGTCCCTACTTTCTGGAAGATTAATCCTGTGTTTCATGTTTCCTTGTTGAAAAAGGCTGATGTATCAGATAGGGATTCCACTGTCTCAGTTCCTCCTGTGGTGGAAGACGGCGAATATGAAATTTCTCGTATCTTGAATTCTAGATGGCATAGAGGGAGATTACAGTATCTTGTCTCCTGGAAGGGTTTCGGTCCCGAAGATAACTCCTGGGTAAGGACGGATGATGTCTCTGCTCCTAAGCTTGTTAAAGCTTTACACAAGAGGTTTCCAGATAGGCCTGGGCCTGGAGGATCCGGGGTATCCTCATAAAAGAGGGGGTACTATTAGAACCCTCCTGTTTGTTTTTTCCATCTTGTGTTTTGCGGTCACGTGACCATCTGCCTTTATATTCCAGCTCTGCTCTTTTAGCTGTGCTGGACTTCAGTGTTTGACTGTTTCTCTAGCCAGGTGCTTCGGTGCCTTTCTCTGTCAGCTCGCTTGGTCCTTCTGGGACCTCTAGTACCTTTTTGTCAGTTTGTCTTTTTGTGTTCTGCAGCAACTTCTCTGTTTAGGAGGTGTTCCATTTTTTGTTCCAGTCCTTAGTTCTTTTAGGGACCCCTCCCCTAATGCTATAGGTCTTTGTTCAGACTAGCCGAGGACTAAGGCGGGTCTGTTCGCTAGGAACAGGCAGCCCGCTACATCATAGGGATTCAGCTTAGTTTTACTGTAGGGACAGTTTTCCCTTATCTTTCCTTAGTTCATGTTGCAGATCATAACACAAACTCCCCATCAGAATGTCATAGTGGGCTCACTGACAGATTCTCAGTTAACTCATTCTACAGCCAGCAATAGACAGTGTAACTCTGAGGCTGTAAAAGGATAATAGTGTGAAATCTGTAATGAAACTCAATTCTAAAATAAGTTTAGCCAAAAATACATGCATTTAACCCCTTTAAAGCCCAGGACGTACTATTACGTATTTGCGCCCTGGGACTTAAGAGCCTAATATGTATTAGTATGTCATATCTTTAATGTGGCACCGCGACCAAAGTCGCGGTGATCGCATTAAATTTCCGGCGCCATCTTACCTCTGGGTAGATGGCGCCGTCATCCCGGGGGGTGTCGCCGCCCCCCCGCACCAGCGATTGCTGTGATTAGCTGTTCAAATCTGAACAGCCAATCACAGCATTTCTCACTGTTTCCGGCAATGTGATTGCCGGAAACAGTGATCTGCAGTCTAGGATCTGTGCTGCAAGACACCTTGCATTATCGTTGTAATGCAAGAACTTGTGGATGGCCTGAAAACGTTTCCGGATCCTGACCATTCGGAGCACTGGAGTGTTATACAAAACGTCAACACTCCAGTATTGCCGAACTTCTGGCTTCCTCATGATCCCCATAAGAAGGACCAGGCCCCAAAGCTTATAAATTAGTTTGGCCCAACATGAGGTTTATAAAATCCTCAGAGAAAAAGACTTGAAAAAGTCTGTTTATGTGAGGCCGGTGGTTAGAGATGAGCGTTGTTCTACTCGAACTGTTCGCCAATCTCAAATTCGAGCTGTTTTGGGCGGTGTTCGAGCCGTTCGGCGAACACGAACGATTTGAGAAAAATTCGGCTGTTCGAGGTTATGTTCGATAACTGTTCGTGCACCAAAATCATAACTGGATTTTTTCTCAGTAATGATGAAAATTAATGTTAATACGCAGTTTGAGTGTACAGCGGGGTGGGGGGAGGGGCAGGGGATGGATCTCTGCAGGAATAATGAAGATCTCCATTTTTTTTTCTCTTTCCCGCATTTACAGTGGGGAGGTGCAATCTGTCAGCCTATCAGCAGCGCACACACGGAGCGAAGTGCTTTTTTCACAAAAGCAAGGGCATGTGTCATTGGCAGTGTATGTCACATGTCCTTGCCCTATAAGACCAAGCCATTTTCCCCGTCGCCACCATTTTCTCACTGCTGCAGCTGCGTGTTAGACGGCACCGCTGTTGCTGTGTGCGCTATACCTTGTTAATTTCAAGCCAATTTTCGCACAAATCTACAGATAGCTTGGGAGTAGGGAATAGTTGTGATTGCAGTCCTTTTAAGGACTAGGTTACAGCATTTCCTACGACTTTTATCAGGCGGGTCTGTGCTCTTAAATAGATAGATTGTGGGAGTAAAGACTAATTGTAATTGCAGTCCTTTTCAGGACTAGGTTACATCAGTTCCTATCAGTTTTTGCCAGGCAGGTCTGTGCCAGTGCTGTGCAAGTTTTTTTCACAGCATTTGGCTGAATCTAGCAAAGCTAATCCTTTTTGGCCTATTGCAGAGTGTGTTAGTCAGTGGAGTAGCCTATCTGTGTTGCAAGATATACCACCTGTGTATAGAATACCAATTTTTTTACTGCACCTAGTGAAGTAAAATCTTTTGGGTATAGCATCATTCTATTAGTCCATCTATACTGACCTCCATCAGGTTGCAAATTGAATATAATTTTTTTCTGCATCTAGCTCTGAAAAAATATTTGGGCTTCTAGCAGTGTGTGGGACTTGTTCTATTAGTCCATCTATACTGACCTCCATCAGGTTGCAAACTGAATATAATTTTTTTCTGCATCTACCTCTGAAAAAATTTTTGGCCTTCTAGCAGTGTGTGGGACTTTCTCTATTAGTCCATCTATACTGACCTCCATGAGGTTGCAAACTGAATATATTTTTTTTCTGCATCTACCTCTGAAAAAATATTGGGCCTCTAGCTGTGTGTGGGACTTGTTCTATTAATCCATCTATACAGACCTCCATCAGGTTGCAAACTGAATATAATTTTTTTCTGTATCTACCTCTGAAAAAATATTTGGGCTTCTAGCTGTGTGTGGGACTTGTTCTATTAGTCCATCTATACTGACCTCCATCAGGTTGCATATTAAAAATAATTTTTATCTGCATCTACCTCTGAAAAAATATTTGGGCTTCTAGCTGTGTGTGGGACTTGTTCTATTAGTCCATCTATACTGACCTCCATCAGGTTGCAAACTGAATATAATTTTTATCTGCATCTACCTCTGAAAAAATATTTGGGCTTCTAGCTGTGTGTGGGACTTTCTCTATTAGTCCATCTATACTGACCTCCATCAGGTTGCAAATTAAAAATAATTTTTATCTGCATCCAGCTCTGAAAAAATATTTGGCCTTCTAGCAGTGTGTGGGACTTTCTCTATTAGTCCATCTTTACTGACCTCCATCAGGTTGCAAACTGAATATATTTTTTTTCTGCATATACCTCTGAAAAAATATTGGGCTTCTAGCTGTGTGTGGGACTTGTTCTATTAATCCATCTATACAGACCTCCATCAGGTTGCAAACTGAATATAATTTTTTTCTGCATCTACCTCTGAAAAAATATTTGGGCTTCTAGCTGTGTGTGGGACTTGTTCTATTAGTCCATCTATACTGACCTCCATCAGGTTGCAAACTGAACATAATTTTTTTCTGCATCTAGCTCTGAAAAAATATTTGGGCTTCTAGCTGTGTGTGGGACTTTCTCTATTAGTCCATCTATACTGACCTCCATCAGGTTGCAAATTAAAAATAATTTTTTGTCTGCATCTACCTCTGAAAAAATATTTGGCCTTCTAGCAGTGTGTGGGACTTTCTCTATTAGTCCATCTATACTGACCTCCATCAGGTTGCAAACTGAATATATTTGTTTTCTGCATCTACCTCTGAAAAAATATTGGGCTTCTAGCTGTGTGTGAGACTTGTTCTATTAATCCATCTATACAGACCTCCATCAGGTTGCAAACTGAATATAATTTTTTTCTGCATCTACCTCTGAAAAAATATTTGGGCTTCTTGCTGTGTGTGGGACTTGTTCTATTAGTCCATCTATACTGACCTCCATCAGGTTGCAAACTGAAAATAATTTTTTGTCTGCATCTAGCTCTGAAAAAATATTTGGCCTTCTAGCAGTGTGTGGGACTTTCTCTATTAGTCCATCTATACTGACCTCCATCAGGTTGCAAACTGAATATAATTTTTTTCTGCATCTAGCTCTGAAAAAATATTTGGCCATCTAGCAGTGTGTGGGACTTTCTCTATTAGTCCATCTATACTGACCTCCATCAGGTTGCAAATTAAAAATAATTTTTATCTGCATCCAGCTCTGAAAAAATATTTGGCCTTCTAGCAGTGTGTGGGACTTTCTCTATTAGTCCATCTATACTGACCTCCATCAGGTTGCAAACTGAATATATTTTTTTTCTGCATCTACCTCTGAAAAAATATTGGGCTTCTAGCTGTGTGTGGGACTTGTTCAATTAATCCATCTATACAGACCTCCATCAGGTTGCAAACTGAATATAATTTTTTTCTGCATCTACCTCTGAAAAAATATTTGGCCTTCTAGCAGTGTGTGGGACTTTCTCTATTAGTCCATCTATACTGACCTCCATCAGGTTGCAAACTGAATATATTTTTTTTCTGCATCTACCTCTGAAAAAATATTTGGGCTTCTAGCTGTGTGTGGGACTTTCTCTATTAGTCCATCTATACTGACCTCCATCAGGTTGCAAATTGAATATAATTTTTTTCTGCATCTAACCCAGCCAATAGTTTTGGCCTAATACCACAGTTTGGCCACTCAGCTCTGCTCGGTTCCCATCCATTGTTTTTTTGTGCAAACAACTCCAGAGTTGTGAATTAGTTAACCACCAAAATGAGTGGAAAAAGGCCTGCTGCTGGTGGAAAGGGGAATAGGCGTGTTGGGAAGGGGAAAAAAGGTTGTGTCCGTGGGGTAGGTGTTAAAGCAACAGTAACATCTGCAGAAGAAAGACCATCTTCCAGCCAAACTAAAATGTCTACTTCTTTTAGCGGACAATGTGATAAGATCCCTTTCTTACGGCCACGCCAATCGCTACAAATTCCAGATGAGGCACAAAAACAGCAGGTGCTTCAACGGATATCAAGTGCTCCTTTAAGTGGGCTCTCCTCCACATCAACTTCAACATCACAAATACTCCAGTCCTCAAAGGTGTCACCCCAATCGCACTTGCTTCCTCACAGCTCCCAAATCTCCAGCTGTCCGTCTGAGTATGAGGTAGAACAGATGGTTGAGTCTGCAGAGCTGTTTACTCATACTATAGCCTGGGAATCAGAGGTCGACTCCAGCGCTTCTGTGAATCCAGACGAGGAAATGATCTGCACTGATGCCCAGAATCTTTATGAGTCGGATCCAGGACCAGACGCAGAAGGTTCTGACCATAATGTAGACCCTCATTCCCAAACTGTAACTCCTGTTGGTGGAGACAATGAGGAAGACGATGATGAGACTCAAATACCTGATTGGAGCGACAACTTTAGTTTTTTGTCAGGGCAGGAATAGGTTGGCTCTGAGGACGACGGGTGTGATAACGCACAGGGTGATGATGATGAGGTTGGAGATCCCACTTACTGTCAACCCACAGTCAGCCAAGAGATGAGGTCAGCAGAGGAGGTGGAGGAAGATGCTAGTGACGACGAGGTCAGGTTGCGCCTTCCTGGACAGAGACGTAGTACTGGAAGCACGTCAACAACTGCATTCTCAAACACAACTCTGCCTCTCACCACAAGTCGTGGTGGCTCTTCAGGTCGCATGGGTGCTAAGCCTTGCATAGCCTGGGCATTTTTTCAGATCGATAAAGATGACCCAACTCGTGTTATCTGTAACATTTGTCAGCAAAAGCTAAGTAGAGGCCAAAAAATACATAGTTTGAGTACTTCATGCATGAATCGGCACATGGACATGAAGCATAAGTTGCAGTGGGAAGCTCAGTGTGCTACAATGCGGCCTAGCCGGCCGGGCCAACCACCGTCTGCCATATCTTGTGCATCCGCGGCCTCTTCATCCTCTGTGACTGGGGGGACAGCAGTCACACCTGTTTTGGGGCGCAGACCTGCCACCTCTTTACCCGCAACAGCCAGCGTGATTGGCAGATCATCATTTTCTTTGGAGGAGGTAACACCAGCTGGTGTTGAGCGCTGTCCGACATCGATAGCACCACCTTTGGATCAAGGCAACCTAACATGTCCGCCTGCATCTTCCTCACAGACCGGCAGCTTGCCGGGGACACCCTTATCAACCCCGTCTAAGCACAATAGCCAGCCCTCGGTCCCTCAGATGTGGACAAGTAAAAGACCATTTCCTCCTAGCCATGAGAAAGCTAAGAGGTTGAATTTCACCATCTGCAAGCTCTTGGCTACAGAAATGCTGCCTTTCCGCCTGGTGGACACAGAGGATTTTCGAGACCTTATGTCCGTCGCAGTGCCCCAGTACCAGATGCCCAGTCGGCACTACTTCTCAAAGAAAGGTGTGCCTGCGCTCCACCAGCATGTCGCACACAACATCACCGCTTCTTTGAGAAACTCTGTGTGTGACAGGCTGCATTTCACCACAGACACTTGGACGAGTAGGCATGGACAGGGGCGTTACATGTCGCTGACTGGGCACTGGGTAACTATGGTGACAGCAGGACAAGGGGCTGCTGTCCAAGTCTTGCCGTCCCCACGAGTTGTGCATCAATCCTCTTTATGTCAAAGTTCCTCCACTGCTTCTGCCTCCTCAACCTCCTCTCGGTCTTCCACCTGCACCCAAAGCCTGTCTGGTCATGCCACAAGCTTTCTAACTGCGCAGAAGGGATCCTGCACACCTCCTTACTATGCTGGCAGTAGGGCTCAACGTCATCAGGCGGTTTTTACTTTGAAATGTCTGGGAAATGTGAGTCACACAGCTGAGGAGTTGTGGTCAGCTCTGGAGAACCAATTTCATGAATGGTTGTCTCCACTGGACCTGAAACCAGAGAAGGCCGTGTGCGACAATGCTGCAAACCTGGGGCAATGTCATACACGTGCCTTGTATGGCTCACGTGTTGAACCTGGTTGTCCAGCAATTTTTAGCCCACTATCCCAGACTAGATGGCCTTCTGCAGAGGGCACGGTCACTGTGTGCTCACTTCCGCCGTTCGCATCCCGCAGCTCAGCGACTTACATCTCTACAGAAGTCGTTGGGCCTGCCACTTCACCGGCTAAAATGCGATGTGCCTACCCGGTGGAATTCAACTCTGCACATGTTGCAGCGACTGTGGCAGCACCGACAAGCCCTGGTGCAATACGTTCTGACGTATAGCCTGGGCCAACGAGATCCGGAGGTGGGGCAAATCACGCTGGAGGAGTGGTCTCAGATCAGGGACCTATGCACCCTTCTGCACAGTTTTGAAATGGCGACGAAGATGTTTAGTGCTGATGATGCCATTATCAGCATGACTATTCCGGTGATTTACATGCTGGAGCACATGTTAAACAGAATTCGGAGTCAGGTGGTGGCACAAGAGGAGGTGGAGGAAGTAGAGGAGGAGGAGTTGTATGCGGAAGGGCTAACATCTGCAAGGTCCAGACGGTCGGCAGCACCAAGGCGGCAGGCATGTGAGGGTGGGGGAGATGGTTTTACCAGGGCGCATGGTAGCAGCCAAACTAGTGAGGAAGGTGCAGGAGCCCAGGAAGAAGTGGAGGACGAACTGATGGAAGACTCATCAGATGAGGGAGACCTTGATCACATTTCTGTTGTGCGAGGTTGGGGGGAGAGGACAGAGGAAGGAAGCATGATTGTTACCTCGCCACCAACACAACAGGGACTTGGTGCTCCTGGATGCGCAACACACATGAGTGCCTTCTTGCTGCACTACCTGCAACATGACCCTCGAATTGTGAGAATTAGAGATAATCCTGACTACTGGGTTGCCACACTGTTAGATCCCCGGTACAAAAGTAAATTTGCAGAAATTATTCCTGCCATAGAAAGGGATGCACGCATGCAGGAGTATCAGCAGAGACTGTTGCAGAATCTTACATGTGCTTTTCCACAAAACACCAGTGGTGCACGCAGTGAATCTCACAGTTCCAACTTGCCAACCGTGGGACCGTCAAGTGTTCAGCACTCAAACCGTAACAGAACCACAGTATCTGCTGGTAACATCAATTTTGCGGAATCATTTCACCACTTTTTTAGCCCATCCTTTGCAAGGCCACAGGAGACAAGAAGTCTGACACATAGTCAACGCCTAGAGACGATGGTACAGGAGTATCTCCAAGTAAACATTGAAGCCATGACTGTGTCACTGGACCCTTGCTCTTTTTGGGCTTCCAATCTGGATAAATGGCCGGAGCTAGCCACTTACGCCTTGGAGATCTTGTCATGCCCCGCAGCCATCGTTCTGTCTGAACGTGTGTTCAGCGCTGCTGGTGGTGTGCTGACAGATAAGCGCACGCGGCTCTCCACTGATAATGTAGACAGACTCACGTTCATAAAGATGAACAAATCATGGATCTGAAACGACTTTTCTACCCCTGTGTCATCCTGGGGAGAGTAAAAGCTTGATGATTGGTTAAAATCACCCTTCCAACCGTTTTAAACTTTCAAATTACTAATCATGTTTATCTGTATCTTGACTGGAAAATAATTTGGGCTTTGTAGCAGTGTGCAGCACTGATCCTATTAGCCCATCTATACTAAGCTCCACCAGATTTAAAATTAATAATAATTTGTAGCTGCATCTAGCCCGGAAAATAATTTTGGGGCTCCGAGATGCGCAAGACACATAAGTGCCTTCTTGCTGCACTACCTGCAACATGACCCTCATATTGTCAGAATTCGAAGTAATCATGACTACTGGGTTGCCACACTCTTAGATCCCCCAAACTTTTCGATCAACCTTTTCATTTTAATAAAGACCAAAAAAATGGTCATTTTTGAAATTATAAGCATTAGCAGGTTATTAGAAACTGAAATCAAACAGTTTTTAACTCAAAACTTTATTCTAGGTGATGTTACATTTTCACATAGGACCCCTTGTTCGAAAGGAGCTTCTGAACTCTCTCGTCCATTGAATTTGTCAGGTTTTGGATGGTTTCTGCTTCAATTGTTTTGCATGAGGACAGAATACCCTCCCAGAGCTGTTGCTTAGATGTGAACTGCCTCCCGCCATCATAGACACTCCTTTTGATGATGCTCCAGAGGTTCTGAATGGGGTAGAGGTCAGGGGAGCATGGGGGGTCACACCATAAGTTTGTCCCCTTTTATGCCCATATCAGCCAGAGATGCAGATGTTTTATGTGCAGCATGAGATGGTGCATTATCATGCAAAAAAATGATCTTGCTGTGAAAAACATGGTTCTTCTTCTTGAACCATGGAAGGAAGTGCTGTTTGAGAAAATCCACATACATTATGGAGTTCATCTTTAGCGCCTTCAGGGATCCTAAAGGGGCCGACAATCTCTCTCCCCATGATTCCAGCCCAAAACCTTACTCCACCTCCTCCTTGTTGGCGCTGTAGCCGTGTTTGCGTGGGGTGTCCATCAACCAGCCATCCTCCACTCCATCCATCTGGACCATCGAGCGCTGCACGGCACTCATCTGTGAACAAAACAGTTTTGAAATCAGTCTTCATGTAATGTTTGGCCCACTGGAGCCGTTTCTGCTTGTGTGAAGTGGATAGAGGAGGTCGACAGGATGGCATATGCACAGCTGCAAACCTCTGAAGGACCCTGCATCTTGTTGTTCGGGGGACGTTGGAGGCACCAGCAGCTTCAAAAACTTGTCTGCTGCTATGACAAGACTTTTTTGCCGCTGCTCTTTTAACCTGACGTAATTGCCTGTAGGAAAGAGTCCTCAATTTGCCCTTATCAGCACGCACACGTGTGTACTGTGAATCAGCTACATACTTCTTGATTGCCAAGACACTTCATCCTGATCATCGCACAATGTTGATTGTAGTCATGCCTTGACCTAAACACTCCACAATTTGTTGCTTCTCAGCAGCCGACACATCCTTTTTCTTTCCCATTTTGGCAGAAAATGTAGGCTGCTTAATAATGTGAGACAGCCTTCTTAAGTAGTCTTGCCTTTCATTGGACACACCTGCCAAACTAATTAGCACAGGTGTCTGCAATTGCTTACAGTGATATAAAGAGCCCTGACACACATCACCATCAATCAGTTTAACTGACAAACAAACAAATTCTTCCCTTATCACTCCTAAACACTTTTTGCATAATAATTTGGAACACAGTGTACATGTGCTTTTCCACAAAACACCAGTGGTTCACGTAGTGAATCTTACAGTTCTAACTTGCCAACCGTGGTCTGTATGGAGTTGTTCAATAAAGGGCCCAAAATTAAGATAACATAGATGGGAGAGGTCTCTATGAATAGGAATTCCTAAGTATTTGATACCCTGTGAGGGCCAGGCAAAGGGAAAGTTGGACTGGATGGAATCCTATATGGATTTGGGGAGGGAGACATCGAGGGCCTCAGACTTCGCTGTATTGATTTTAAAATTTGACCATGTAACAAAGTGATCTATTTCAGCCATAACAGCATGGATGGATATATGTGATTGAGTGATATATACTAGGACATCATCAGCAAATAGAGAGCACTTGTACTCGGTGCCTCCCACCTCAATCCACCTAATATTGGGGTTATGGCGAATTGATGAGAGCAGGTGCTCCGTCACTAGGATGTATAAGAGAGGGGACAGAGGACATCCCTGCCTTGTCCCATTGGTGATTGTGAAAGGTGATGAAAATGTTCTGATGCACCCCCTGGGCCTTGGGACACCCAGAGCCGGACCCTTTTTGGTGGATGCTGGTGGTTGTAGTCTTCGTGGCGGTGACCCGGTTCCGTGGCTCAGGGTGGTCAAACCAGTGGCGGAACTATTTATGTGGTTTTGATGTTTAAATGTCCGACTACGCCACCCATGGATTGCGGTCAGAGTGAACCGCCGCTGCAGGGCAGACCGCTGAGGCTGGTGTTGTGGGTGCAGCAGAGCGTAGCATAACTCCCCATGGGAGGAGTATAGCTTCAGGGCAGTGTATACGGAGGATGGGGGTGATGGTGCAGGGCAGCAGCAGTAACGACACGGAGTCAGTGATGCAGTCCAGGGCCTTTACTCACAGTTCTTATTATCCAGACCACGTCTGCAGGTAACGGCTGCCCACGTCGTACTGTGCTCACCAGGTGAGGGGCTCAGACAACTCCCAGATAACTTTGGAGCGCTTCACAGGACCCCCTTTGTGTGTCCTTTGTCTGGCCTTTCTTACTAACCCTTCTGTCCGGCTGCCTCGGGCCTCCTCTTGGTAAACTTGGCGCCAGTTTCCCTGACCCTATGTGCTGCCCTCCTAGCGGGTGTAGCGAGGGGCTGCG